>NC_052626.1:138325004-139018754 GCF_016161935.1 Mauremys reevesii | reverse complement strand
CAGCAGCATAACCAGAGAATGGCACCATCTATAGGATTTACGAGCCAGGGACATGTGAAGCCTGTGCAGAGACTGGAATGCTGATGAGCTCTGCTCAGGCTGCTCTGGGAACTCTTTGTAGGTTGTTCTCTCCTACAAGTGGGGACTTCATGCTGGCTTGACAGCCCTGGAGACTCTCCCAGCATAACTCCAACACAAAGCTCCCCCTCCACGCACTGCCCCGTCAGAGTGCCTCAGTAACCTCACCTCAGCTCCCCGGCCTCTCTGCTGGGACTGCTAACGGTGCCAGTTGCTGCATCAGTCTGAGTGACACTAAGGAGCTGAACTGAGACCGTCCACGCTGCAGAACGGCCATCCTCAGAGGGCAACAACTTTCAGGCATGGCCAGCCAAAAGGCCCCACTACCCAAGCTCTGAGCCACCCAGTACGGCACTGGGAATGTTGTCTTGCCTCCCAGCACCTTGCAGTGGAGTGGGGGAGGCCCTAGTCACAGACATTTAAGGGGATGTGCAGTTAGCACCACCTAATGCCAGAAGCGAGGGAAGTCACCGTGGCAGCATGCCAGTGGCTAATGGATGCAGATCCCTCAGGCTGGCCATTAGAGCGAAGCAGGAGCCTTTGATCAATACCGAGCACTGGGAAACAGCATTTGGAAAGTGACCTTTCCACCTGGCCTTCAGTCTGAGCAGATGCTGTTACTGTTAATAATGCCTCAGCTCACTCCAGCTAGGCTCAAGCCAATTAGACCCAACACAGGCTGGCGGGGCACTCTCCCTTTAACAAGGTCACTTGATTTATAGATGTTTGCATATTCCCCACCTTTAATTTGATCTGGTGTCAATGATTCAATTTTGCTCACAAAAACCATTGTGGTTAATAATCATACAGTGGAGAAATCTATCACACAATCAAAGCGCTGAGCGCGCATCATCTGAGAGCGCTACCCCTTTTACTGGAATGCAGATTAGCAAGCGGCAGCCACACAAAGCATCTCGACAGATAAGATCTCATTAAGATTCTATTGTCTCTCAAAATTTATAATTAAAAACTGGGGGCAAGTGACTCCGAGGCCCCAGTACTGACTAGATTTTTTTTTTTAAAAATACTATCAGCTTCATTTTATGAACCACTTTAGTACCCAAACCCCAGGGAAAAAGGATTCGGATCCCTTGGGTAAGCACCCTGCCATGAAGAGATGCTGGAACATTTCTGCATGATATTAGCTCCTTTAAAATCCCCACACTAGGCTATTGTGGTAAAAATGCTTCCATCAGCAAATCCCCTTTCTTCCCAGTGAGGGTGCAGGAGCCCAGTTAGGGGCAATGGAGAAACCTAGCACCATACAGAGAGACTCAGTTCTCCACCAGCCAGGATTAGCGTTAGAGCGGCAACAGGGTTTTGAGACAGGTGCTGGCACTGTACACAGTGTGCACTGAGTGGGCTAAGGGCAGGTCTGAAGCTAATGTGGGTCACGATAAGTCTAATGGCATTAAGGAAGCGTGTGGATATGGAGACAGGCAATATGGCTTCCCCACATCACCTGCTCCAGCACATCAGGACCACTGTCAGGTTTCTAAGTGGAGTGAGCGGGCAGTGGCAGTGTTGTCCCGCGGGGGGCCTCCTGCAATTCTGGGCCCCCTCCTCGTGACCTCACACATACAGCTCAGCGTGCGACCTAGCACATACAGAGGATGCCGTTTTGAGATCCAGGCAGCACTGAGCAGGACGGAGCAATGACACCCGACAGGCTGGATCTGGCTTTTATTGCAGGGTTGCAGGTGCCGAGCGCCGTCACTGTGGGTGGGCACAAGCTATCCAAGCCAGAGACGCTTCGGTTAACATTTCATGTGTGTCACGCTGCTCCTTTCACTGTGACTGCAACAGAAAGGTGCACAGCATACAGGGAGATGTGGTTATTGGACACTAGTATTTTAGAGCAGGGTGCTCCTTAGCAGTGCGGTTGCAGGAGAACTCAGCCTCAGGATTGTAATGGGATTTAAGTAACGTGAGCACCTGTTGTGAGAAGCACACTGAGGTGCTGTCTAAAGATAATGTAGTGGCCCCAACACAATCGTGCCAACACAGAGGAATGCAGGTGAAAAAAGGGACAGTTAAGTGGTCATGGATAAACGCACCCAGACAGGACAGACCAGTTACAAGCTGTTAGAAAGAAGCCTCCGGAGCTCTGACAGCCTCCTCAGGCAGGGACCTGTGCCAAAGTAAAGGCAGATATTTAGCTCTACCTACCCCAGACACATGTTTACACAGAAGTGGTTTGCAGATAGCTAGACAAGAGACTCAGTTTCCACGGCCAGTGAGTCAGATACTGGATCTCAATGGGACTGGTGTTCATTCCTAGGCTGGGTACATTGTTCCACTTGAGTGTTTGCTATCGTGTCAGGTTACACTACAGCTTGTCGCTTTCATTTACTTTGCACCATGTTGAATTTAACATGAGTTACTCCAGCGCTATGGCATCAGTTACGTAACTCAATAATTAACATTTCAAGAGAGCATGGATTAAGGTTTCAGTCAGCGAGGCCCATTCAGGGAACAACGCTGTCCCAGGGACTGGGGAAAGCTGACATGAGAGCTCGCAGTTACGCCGCTCCCTTCCAGGGGATCAGTCTGCCAGCCAACACAAGCTGAACAAGGGCTCCAGCAGGACACCTACTCCCTGATCTTTCAACAGAGGAACATCTTGGATGGAGGAGTGACCTTGTCCTTTGGCCATTCACCTCACCGCTCATTCTGTAATTTCCTCTCCTTCATTCCATTGGTCCCCTAATACACCTCTACCCCGATATAACACGGTCCTCAGGAGATAAAAATCTCACCGTGTTATAGGTGAGACCACGTTATATCAAAGTTGCTTTGGCCCCCCCTGTTCTTTGTTCCCTGACCGCTCCCTCCAGAGACCCCCGTCCCAATCACGCCCAGGACCCCACCCCCTACCCAACCCCTGACCCCCACTCCCACCCCCGGACAGGCACTCACCGACGGCGGGAAGCAGAGTGTCATGGCTAGGAGGTGACGGAGTGGAGCAGGCTGAGGCTGGGCTGCTCCGCTTCCCGCCGTTGGTGGGTGTGGGGAGGTTGGGGAAAGGATGCCCCCCTGCACTCACCTGCGGCAGGAAGCAGAGCGACGCAGCCCCAGTCCGCTCTGCTTTCCTTGCCCTAGCCCCAGCCATGTCGCTGGGGGGCGACTGGGGAAAGGTCCTGCACTCACCTGCCCGGCGGGAAGTTGAGCGCCACTGCTGGGAGCTGGCGGAGTGGAGCAGGCTGAGGCTGGGCTGCTCCGCTTCCCACCCCAGGTGAGTGTGGGGAGGTTGGGGAAAGGACGCCCCCCGCACTCACCTGCGGCGGGAAGCGGAGCGCTGTGGCTGGCGGAGTGGAGTGGGGCCAGGCTGCTCTGCTTCCGCCACTGCCAGTGAGTGCGGGGGCTGGGGGGATCCCTTCCTCTAAGCCCCCTCCCCCAAGCGACACGGCTGGGGCAAGGGAAGCAGAGCGGGCTGCTCCCGGCCCCCCCATTAATCTCCCAGGCCACTCTGGGACTGCGGGGCTACCAAAAGTGTCCTCCCACAGCTCCTGCCCCCCAGGACCTTGGGGGGGGGAGCCCTTGACCACCCCCGAGACCCTCTGCCCCTTATCGAACCCCTCGGCCCCGGCTTGGCCCGGCACCCTTAACACACTGCTCAGAGCAGTGTGTCAGAGCTTTACCGCCTTGTATGCGAACCTGCCTTATATCGGGGTAGAGGTGTAGTTATTTTATTAAAGAAAAAAAAAGTGTTTTTTCCCCTCAAATTGCTTTTGGCTATACAATGCCAACAGCCTCTTGTACAGCATGGCCCAGGCCTGGACAGAGCTGGGACCTCTGTCTTCCACTATATTGGCATGCAAGGCCCTCTGGAATTGCACACTCACTGATACTGTATATTAGGTGGCCTGGGGCAGAACTTACTAGTTAGTGTCCTTTTGGAATATGCCAGCAAACTAAGGCCTGGTCTACACTAAGAAGGGGGGTCGAACTAGGGTACGCAAATTCAGCTACGCTGAATTCGAAGTACCCTAGTTCGACCTACTCACCCGTCCAGACGCGGCGGGGTCGAACTCCGCGGCTCCCCCGTCGACTCCGCCACCGCCGTTTGCAGTGGTGGAGTACCGGAGTCGACCGCAGCGCTTCCGGAGTTCGAACTATCGCATCTAGATCAGACGCGATAGTTTGAACTCCAAGAAGTCGAACTCACCGCGTCGACCGGGAAGGTAAGTGTAAACCTACCCTAACAGCAGCAGCGAGATTATATGCACCTCTCTGCAAAGAATGCAGTGAAAAGCCAATGCCTCAGGCATGAAACAACAGCTGAGAACCAGGGACTGCTCCTTGCTTTGTGTAAGAGGGATGCTGGGCTAGGAGGCACTGCACCCCTTAAGATCAGGGGTACCCAATGTCCTGGCCAGCCGTCGAGCATCTGCCAAAATTTGGTGGCAACGCCTCTCGATGACACCACTTGCCGCCAACAAGTGACGTCATCGAGAGGTGCCACCGCATTTCGGCGGATGCTCGACCACCGCCATGGTCCTTCACCTGGCGCCCACCAGATGAAGAGGTTGGGGACAACTGCCTTAGATGATCAGGAAAGTCTTTGTAGATGATGCAAAGCATTTTGTTCAGATGTCTGAGCAGAAGACTGGAGGAGGACAATGCAATTTGTGCCTTTCCTGTATTTTATGACCACGGTGAAAAAAACAGGCAGAAGACAAGTTTCAGTTACAAGCACATCACAAGCCAAGGCTCTATTAGCACAGAGATAATTTCACTGCCTCGAAGCAGAGGCTAGCAGGGAAGTGTACTCTGGAATTTGCACAGGAGGGGCTGGGTTGGGCTCTATCTAACTGAGGTTCTTGTCCGGTCCCCATTGCCATACTCATCTCACATGTATAGCATTAACCCTCACAACCCCAGAGAAGTCAGATAGTGCTATTATCCCCATTTCGCAGGTGAGACAAAGAAAGGTTAAGTAATTTGCCCAAGGTCACACAAGGTCTATGGTGGAGCAGGGAACTGAACCTGGATCTCCTGGGTCCCAAGCTAGTACCCTAACAAGCGAAATGCCCTTCTTTGTGAGCCACAGGGGATGGATCACTGGATGATTCCCTGTTCTGTTCATTCCCTCTGGGGCACCTGGCATTGGCCACTGTCAGAAGACAGGATACTGGGCTAGATGGACCTTTGGTCTGACCCAGTCTGGACGTTCTTATGTTCTGTGCCATAGAGTTATCTCAATGGCAAACGCAGCTGGCCCCTAATTCCAAAACAAGGCACATCAGAAAATAAAGGTTCTGCCTCACAGAGCATAAGGCTGGAAGAGACCGCTCCCGTCATCCTGTCCAACCTGCTGCCTAACACAGGCCAGAAAATTTCATCCAGAGAGTCTGGCAGCAAGTGAATACTGGAGCCCAGCAATTGTTCGATGGTAAATAATGTAGGTGAGAAAACAAGGGGAGTTTGGATTTAAATCCTGTTTATGCATCCCTCTCATGTGCATCTCTGGACACCAGGACTGCACACACTGAATGCCTCATAACTGTTAACGTGCTTACCTCCCCAGCACTGGGAGGCAGGGCAGTTATGTTATCCCCACTGTTATACAGCTGGAGGAGTAAGGTAGTAAGAGGCTAAGGGACGTACCCAAGATTGCTAAAGAGGAGTCTGCTAAGGGTTTGGGACAGAGTTGGAAGCAACTCTAGAAAGGTTTTTTCTTGGATGTCTGCAAGGTATGAGCTAACAATTCACTCCTGAGAACAGCTCATGTAGTCAGAGTTCTGCTGAGTGTGAACCTAGGTCCCGAGCCAGATTTGGTCTTGCCCCTGTACCCGATCCTAAACCAGAGCCTCCTTTTCACTATTCCCCGGTGAATTTCTGGATGACAGCCACTGCAGGAGAAAGATTTCCACTAGTAGAAAGAGCTAGCCAAGCCCAGGGTTGTTTAAGATGTTAACACCAATCCAAAATGTAGTCTATGAAACGCAGGAAAGAGTTAAATGGCTCACGTTTGGCAAGAGAAACAAACAGAGCTTAATGAAACCTTTATTTGTAAAATATATTTTTTAATTTAAATGCAAATGGGGTGCTGCATTGTGTGCAGGTCACTCATGCCAAGACGCTGCGCAATTAGCAAGGCTGCATCTCAGGAAGCCAAGACTGCTAATGGGCCAGCACTTCCCGCGCATTTGTTTTTAGTTAATTAATTTTTTTTTCATAAAGGGATGAGTCTTGCTTTGCAAAATACACTCCAAACTCCATTCAGCAAAGCCTCCCTCAGCCAACGATGGGGTCAGGGACACACTCACAGCAGCCCATTAGATATTAATCGAGCGGGACACAATGATTTCTGTATCCTGGAAAGTCTTTTGGCAAGCCACAAATCACAGCCCAGTGGTCGATACAAGCTCCCAGTCTGGGTCCTGCAACAGTCAGTGCCAGATGAAATGCTATGGACAGTAAATCTGAGCAAGGCACTGGGAAACTTTTCTAAATACTAGGATGAATTACATATAAGTCTTCTAAAGAGACATTAAACATAATGTGAAACTGCACCTTAAAAGTGATGAACAGGCCAGTTTAGCAGAGCAGTTATTCCTAGTGCTGCACATAAGTTATAGGCAAGTTAATAAAAACTCTTTGTAGGGGATTTCATCTGGAGAAAATCTCCCTGTACCAAGAAAGATGAGCTGGAATTGGGTCACTATGATCCATGCCCTTCAGGGATGTGCTAGAACTTACAAAGCCTCAGATTGTGTTTAGCTCTTTTTCTTGCTGGTCCAGCTCTGCTCTACTGCTGCTGCCATCATCTGCTGAAGGCAGCTGGACCTCCAGCAGCATGGGAAGCAGTGAGGAGCTCATCAATAGTGGCCAAGCGGCTGTGTGAGCACTCTGCTCCCAGCCTGTCAAGCATGTGCCAACCAGCAGCTGCTGGAGTTCGAGCAAAGCAACTGAGGTAATATATATTTACAGGAATGATCTGAGTCATTGGCAAAGGGTGGCAAGGGACTGACTCAGTGAACTGAAAAGAATGTGTGTTTATGGCTGCTGGAAATCACACAGCAGCTCGTATTAGCGCTACCATGAGGGCCTCAAAGCCAAAGGAAGTAATAAGGATTGTAAAATTACCGCATGAGCAAAATACATCACGGTTACAATCTATGGCTGCCCCTCTGCTGCTTCTCCTAGGCCAATTTGCTTGGGAAATTCACCTTGCCCTGGGACAGGCTGAGGAGGGAAGTTCTGCTGGGAGTCTGACCATGCCGCAGAGTCTACATCCTCCCCTACGCTCCCATGACTTTAGAGCACGAGGGAAGGATATTTGGGTCTCATTCCTAAATCTGACAGTGCTAACGGATGTGTGATGGATGAGATCTTGAAACGTTCTTGAGCATCTCACATGAGAGAGATACACACACTCACCCACATGCAACAGAGTCAACCTCTCCCTCTCCCCACCCCAAACATATGCACTTTCTAGGGGGTTCACTGAGCTTCCATTTCTTTGCTAATCTTTCTCACTTGTGCAGGATAAAGCAATGAGCTTTGCTGAGCAGGAACATACTGCACCACACACATAACGGGGAGCTGCTGTCATATGCTGCCCAGTACCCCAGAAACCTCAGGGACACATCAGGGACATCCCAGATTATGGGACCGAGTGGTTTAGTGGACTGCATACTGAACCCTCCCACTGCCCCAGGACACCAACTCCAGCCCAGCCTGGGTAGGGACTGGGTGCTGTTACCACCTCCCGGTTGGCTCCTGGCCTGTGTAGAGAAAACTGGTAGCCTCTAGCACCTGCTCACCTGGTAATACTGCGCCTCCTGCTGCTGCACACAGTACGGCAGCCCTTGTCCCACTCCTGGTTCCCCCTGCAGGTTGACAGCCTCGCTTGGTGGATCTTCAGTGACTCAGCCCTCTGGCCAGGTCACCCAGTCAAAATGAACCCCTTCCGGGGTAGCAAAAGGTCCAGCAGAGCTGTCTGCCCGCAGCAGGGTTTTGAGCCCCCGCTCTGTCTGCCCCCCTTCGCTCAGGCTTCCAAAGTAGCCTTGTCCCCTTCTCAGGGCTTGGCTTAGGCCTGTCTCCCATCTCCCAGGGTTTATATCACTTCACTAGTGGCTTGGGGGAGGGGAGGAAATGGGCTCACCCACTACTCTGGGTTCCAACCCAAGGATCCTATTAACAGCAACCTCTTGCTGCGTCTTCATCTGGCCCTTCATCTTCGCCCTTAGCTCAGGGCTGAAGTTCTTAGAGCCTCGCTCTTCTGCCTTATGCAGCCACAGACAGAACCAAGTTCTGGTTGTCTCTTGAGCGCCTGTGGCCAGAGAGGCCAGGTGAGGCAAGGCATGGCCTGCCCTGCCCCGTCCCTACCTTCTGGTCCCAGCTCAGAACTGTCTTGCTACGACCCTGAAGCTCCTTTTACCAGAGCCTGCTGGGCTTTAATTAGCTGCTTCCTGGAGGCCCCACCTCTGCTGCTCCTTTCCTGGGATGGGATGTAATAGGACCATAGGGCTTCTATCAGGAGACACCCTGTCACCAACCCCCCATGGGCTGCCTCAGCAGGGAGCGCAATGACTGCCTAGCTTCTGGAGGTGGAACTCCACTCCTGGGCAGGGCCAGGCACACTGATTGTTCTGTAGTTAAAAATACAGAGAGGGCTTTGCTCTCAAGCCGGCAAATCCACCAAGCACTGAATTAACTGCCTAAGGCACAGCTCATAGCTGGGAGCTTCATCTGCCCACGGAGATTTTCACATTCCAACTAAAAATCAGGTATCCCATAACTGTATTTTGTGCAGCATTCCTGCTTCAATGACAGCTCTGAAGCAAGCTTCACCAGAGACCAACTGAGCCCATCTCTAGGCTGTGAGGAAGGGGATTAGTCTGTTCGCTCCAAGCTGTTCTCTTCATTTACAAGGACACTTACCATGGCTTAATCTACATATGTGCTTGCTGTTTAAGGAGCTGCTTTAACTGGAATTATACAGAAGCTGTTATTGCTTTGCAACAGGCACTTGCGGAACGGTAGCAGTCTTGTTCCAGAAGGGAATTAAATTGGGATTTTAGAGAGAAGAACGTAGGCAGCACAGCTCCTCAAAGGGCAAGAATTCCTGTGGTGTAGTGATTTAACTGTTTGGTCAGTTCTGCTTCATGCTCCAGCAGCAGCTCAGATGGTCACTCAGATTGTCAAGGCAACAGATTCAGGGGAATTCACAGTAACATGGGATGAGTGAACAAGTGACACACAACAGTTTCTCCACATGGGAGAGATGCAGAAGCAGCAGGCAAAGATTAGCACGGCGGTTCTTTGCAGGGCATCGATATTTGTTTCCCTGCCCACAGTATGAAAGCAGCGAACATGAGACCTGCGCACATGTATTGCACCCTATCCAACAAGTGATCGTAAGGGCTCTGACTTAACAGAGCATCAGGCAGGTGATGCAACAAAGTCAGTGTTACATAGGGGGCCACACAGAATCCCAGATGTTAGAGCATTTCAAGCCACTAGATGCTGCAATTTGTCATTTAAATTTTTCCCACAAAACACTTCTTAAAAGACAAACTGTAAGAGAGAAGCCAGTGTAAAGACAAGGTGTCCCCCGCAGGGCTGGGAAACACGGAGACGGGGGCTAACTCACCTTCCTTTTGCTCTGCTGTTTCCTTCTCCTGCCCTGGCAAGCATGCAGCAGACAGGCTCACCTTGTGGGTTACCCACAGCTGTGACACTGGGCTAGGGGCCAGTCTGGAACTGTGAGAACGCTGGTGCTGGGAAGTGACACACCAAGACCGATGAATGCTGTGGACAGGAGAAACAATGATACATCACTACCCTCCCTCATGCAAACTCGGAGCATTGCTAATTACAGAAAAGCGAGAGCCAGCTCAGATCTCCAGCTGCAGGTCACCAGCTCTGCTAGGTTTTGTAATTAAGCAAAGCAACGCAGCACATATCAACCTAGGAACCTGCTCACTAACAGACACTTTGTCGGCTCACAACAAGCTTTCTAGACACAGTGCCATCACTCACCTAAAAAGCTCCAGGCAATTTGCCTGCTCCCATCACCTGGGTTGCATCCTGCTTGCTGCCAACGCCCATTAGTGTCTGTGCTGGCAGATGGGTGCAGGCTGCTTTGACAATTCCTTGAACAAGGAAAAACAAAAAGCAACAAGTAGCCATTGGGATAGTCACGCTCCACCACCATGGAGTCACTGTTTGGTTACAGGCCATATCATAACAGTCTATGTATGCAGAGTTCTCATTGGCCAGAGACTGGGAAGTCTCTGTGTATCCAATGTCATTTAAGCTCACTATTCTGGGCCTCCCCAGTCCAGCACTAGGTTTCCCTAATGATGCACAGCTGCCATCTGGCACCACTCCCAGTGGAATTCAGCCTGCGAATTCAATGAACGCATCTCAGTGCCTGCTGCTAAAAGCAGAACATAGCTGTTACCAGCTCTCTAACCCCTCATAGCCTGCTCCTTATTCTCCACAGGGAATCCCAGAAAGAACGCACTGACAGTGCTTTTTATCCTGCTGTTCCACTGAGCAACAGCTACACCCTCTGCCAACGGGTTGCAGTGAAGCCACAGGCTCCTGCTGACCGTGGGCCCAAAGCATTCCACAGAAATGCCCTGGTGCTTTAGGGCTGCATGGGGAATGTGCTGGGTGTTGCTGGATGCTATTTGAGTGGCTTATCTCCCTGCCTGCAATAACAATGACTGCCTCTTGTCTAGGGGAGCCTGAACCAGCACAGCAGCCCCTGTCCCTGCGGTGGTGGTGATCAGCCAGAAAAAGGAAGGGTAAATATTAGCCATAGGCACCAGAGCATTCCCCCGACCCTGACAAGTAATGTCATGGAATCCTTACTATCCAGGTAGTTCAGAGATGGCCTCTTGTAGCATACTGCATAGAGCTCAGAGTCTCAGCCTCGTATACTCTGCTGGGATCCAGGCCTGCATGTAGCTAGACAGATGCTATGCCCGCTAAATCAGCCCACCCAGCTAAGTAATTCCCTATGCTGATGGCCTGAGTCTCTGCAGTAAAAGCTGCCAGCTGCTGCACATCTCTAGTGACTCAGCTATCTGGACTCTTGCTCACTAAGGGACAACTAACTTGCCCAGAGCCCAGCACTCATCTCAAAGAGAGAGGCCAGGTGCCGTGCAGATGTGCGTGGGTGGGAGTGAAATACTGCGGAGATTGCACCAGCCCAATGGCTGTGGAGCTGCTCCATGTGTGGAGGACAGAAAGATGCACATGGGAATAGAGCTCAGCAGAGGAGGGCATGCGACCCCCTGTATCCTCCCTCCTGCCTGTGCAAAACAATTGCACCAGTTCTGGTGCAAAGTGGGGAAATCTGATCCTATTGCAGTGGCCAGGTACCGGTATATCGAAATCCTACAAGTCCAGCTGTTGGGAGCACAGCAATGTGGTCTGCACATCAGGGCACGAGGAAGGTGCAGCCCTTCCTGTCCCCGGTGTTTGGGATTCGGCAGTATTTGTCACTGAGGGATTGCATTTTCTCGCTCTCTGCAGGACAAAAGCAGCCGCCAGCCTGCGAGATAAACCATGCTGTGAAAATGTTATTGGCTAGAAGGGGAAGCATGATCCTCAAAGCCCTGCAGCAGTGTCAGATCTGAGCAGAATGGAGATGAGGCTGAGAAGAGAGCACTCTCTCCAGCACATACAGATCCATCACACTGTCCTTTTAGCGCTCATCAATAAACATTTACAGTTTAATCAACATACATCCCTTTATAGAGCAAATCAATAGTTGCTCATTGGGAAGAAAATGAGATAAATAGTAGCCTTACGAGCATTTCTGTTCCCTGGTCTGGGTCCAACCCTGTGCTGCTGGATGAAATGAGACTTAAAAAATGAAGTACATGGACTTTGAGCAGTTCTCTATAACACTGTTTGATGTTCTCCCATTTCCGGGGACAGCTGTGATTCTGCTCAGATGCTAAGAGGAAGAAGCATTACAGCTCCAACAAAGAGCTGAGTTTCAACTATGGACTAAAAGGGGCAGCTGTGGTAAATGGATTGACTATATTGGTGGGGCTCAGGACTCCTGGGCTCTAATCCTGACTTTGCCATGCCCCTGTTGTGATCTTGGGCAAGTTCCTTACCTCTGTTTCCTCATCCGTAAAATGGGTTAATGAAGCTCATCCACCAGCATAAAGTACCTTGGGAGTTACAGATGAAAAGTGCAAAGATATATGATGGATTCTCGTATCACTCTTAGCTCTGTGACACCAGGGCATGGCTGTACCCTCTGTGTCAACTACCCACAGATCCTAGTTGTTGCCTCTTAAGATGCAGTGCAATCCATTCACACTGAGGAATCATGGGCACTCTGACCAGCTTCCAGCTCTTGCATATATACTTCCTGCCATCCCATTGACATACACTCTGACACACCCACTCAAACACAGACATATATGTACATGATGGATACAGTCAAAAATGAGGGAGCTTTCATGATGCTGACATCTGAATTCAAACAGCTGCATGCTTTCTGGGGTGATGAAATCTGGTCTAACATATTTTGCAGCTCTTGCTTCAGGGTAGATGCCATAAAAATTAGGACTCTGGGTTCAATTTGTTCAGTACACTTTTGTCTAAGAACCGTAGTTTCATTCTGAAAAAGGATTGCGTCTCCCTCCCAGCTTCCCTGCCAGGATGGGCAGGGATAGTGTCCCTAGCCTCTGTTTGCCAGAAGCTGGGAATGGGCAACAGAGGATGGATCACTGGATGATTCCCTGTTCTGTTCATTCCCTCTGGGGCACCTGGCACTGGCCACTGTGGGAAGACAGGATACTGGGCTAGATGGACCCTTGGTCTGACCCAGTAGGGCCGTTCTTATGTTCCCCTATGTGCAGAGTAATCGCTCTGGCCCATGGGGTTTCAGTGCAAGGGCTGTACCTCCACAGCCCAGCGAGGTATGTGGAATCTCACAAAGATGTAAGAACCAATTCCCTCCCCAGGTGGCAGGGGCTGGATTCAGTCTCTTGCCATCTCATTTCTCTGCTTCCATTACACTTGCTTGTCCCTTTTTTATGAAGGAGATGGCCTGAAGGACTTGGAAACCTGGACTGTTTTGGGTACAAAGGGAAAGCTGTCATCATAAAGAGAAGAAATTTCTCCTCCTTTTTTTCAATAAGAATCATCACTGACTGGCAAGGATCCCACAGTCAGCAGCAGAAACTCCCGCCTGCCCTCCAGTTACTGCTGAGAATAGGACACATGCTGGTGAAGAGGGGGCAAAACCATTACAGATGATGTGACTGAGACCTGGGGGCACCTCCCCCAGTCTCACCTCCCGCACCAGGAGGCTGGCAGCTGCAGCATGCGTTTCCCAAGGCAGGTTTACGCTCAGAAGCATAAACTAGGGTTACTGTCTGTGGAGAAATATGAGCGCTTGTTCCCCTCTTTCCTCTGTATTACTACAGTTCCTCTAAGCCTAGGTCCTTTCCCCACTTCCAGCTATTTCCTCCTTTGGAAATGCCCCGCTGAGTGTTAAACTGATTTTTCTTCCCACATTGTTTTACTGTGCGGTGCTTGGCAAAGATGGATCCCGTGTAATGTTACATAAACTGCCCCTCTGAATCATCTATCACAGTCAATTATTGCATCCCCAATGCTAATACGCCATCTAGGGGTCATCCTGCATAGAACAACGTCCCTTACTCATGGAGATGAGCTAAAGTCTGTGACAATGTCCCAAAAATAAAGGCATGTGGTGGTCGGGGAGGAGGGTAGATAGAGGATTAATGAGCACTGTAGCCTCTACATTTAGAGAAGCTTCTGAAAGGGACCATAAAGTGTTATAGGGATAGATAAACTCTAGCAGCCAGAAATCAGGGAGAAGAGAAGGAGTTCTAATAAAACATCCAATTATTTTCAAATCACTGAAGGATTAAAACACGGAGGAGATAGGAGCTGCAACAAAAATCCAAAAAATGAAAGTCATTAACAAAACCCCAGGTGGATGCAATTGTTTTCCTCTCTTTGATGGCCCAGTTTTTTAATCTCACCAACACCAGGCTGCTGCGTTAATTTTTAAATAGGCTTCGGTAACAGACTATTAACTATGCACGATCTGTTAATAATTTTTGGTTCTCTGTTACTACTTCAGGGGCTGAAAGTGATGAACAAGCAAGCTCTTAACTTGCTAGAGAAGGCAATATCAGAACACAGTTTTTTCAGGCTTTCCTTACAAGTGTGCTAAGGTGCGGCCTTTCCCAATTGCACTTGGTTTATGAAGTGAGGAGCTTGGGGATACGACACTCAGGACAGGGGAGCTCTTCTAACAGTAGGGCAGTTCTGCTGCAACGGGGACAGTGCAAAGTTAGAAATAAAGGCTTTAGAAATGGCACCGTGGGGACCACACTCAGAGCCAATGCCAAGTGTTGTTTTCTTCTGAGTATCTCAAAGCACTATCATTAAGCAAGTCTACCCATTTCTCAGACACAAACAGCAGGAACATGTGAGGGACTGGCAGTCGGGTATAGAATCGGGAATCCCTACACCCAGGCCTCTGCTCTGACCTCTAGTGGTTTGTAGCAGAGGCCTGCCCCTCATCCGCCGCACAAGTCGGCAAAGGCAGGCAGGCACCAAAGCTAACAGCATTTATTTGCTCTGGGTTTGGGCCCTGTTCTGCTCTCCTTTTTCCTCTCTCCAGAAGCTTTGCACAGACCTATCCCAGTGCAGCCACCCTGATGTTCAGTTCCCCTCCCGATAGAAAGCTGTGCCTTAGAGTCCCAATGAGTCCTACAGACACACATGGGAACTGAATGAGGCGCACTTAAGTAGCTGAGCAATCACATGGCGTGTCTACCAGGTACACTACAAGCCTGCACAAAGCTACCAGGCAAGAGCAGCAGCTAGCTGATGGCCCTTCCACAGCTGCAAAGCCTCTTTCAACAGCTGGCAGCAAAGCCAGACCTACACGCGGGTCAGCTAGCGCTCCTGGAAAAGCACAGTGCAGAGCCTGGCATCTGGATTTTACTCCTGCCAAGTTAGTCCCCTGGGTGACCCTGCTGCTTGGCTCTGCTGCAGCAGCAGCTGGTGGGGGGGGTGGGGGGGTGGGAGAAGGCCAAAGGTTCCCATAAGTCACACTCCCACAACCAGTGACATGCCAAGTGACTGATACAGTCATGCACACCAACCACTGCTCTTTGCAACTAGGGCTTTGCTCCTGCAAACTTCCCTTGTAGGTCAGAGCAGACCTGCAGTAACTGGCAACACCCTGCTTTGGAGTAGGTACTAGATTTGGGGGTGGGATTTTAGCACAAAGATTAGGGCAGATGAAGCTAGAGCGGCGCACAGAGCTGTGTCAAAGCAAGTGAACACAGAAAACAGCAGTGTCCAAGATGGAGCATTGGGGGAGGGGAAGGAGACAGAATGGTTACACATTCCTTACCAGAACAAGAGACAGTGCAAGAAGGAATATATTGGAAAAAAATGGATACACTAAGCAAAGGAAAACAAAAACCTACCACAGTTCTCAAAGAAAGGTTGGCACAGCTCTCTGGGAGATGTCCCGTCTCCCGCTTCTGCAGTGAACAGCTGGGGGCTTGCTCACATCACCAGTCGTAGCCGGGACACCTGGCTACTAGGACCTGGAACAAGAATACCAGCTCATGTCAAATCAACTGACAGTTGCCAAAAGGAAACCATTTGTGGTCACTAGCGGGATATGCATGTCTGAGTGGAAAACAGCAGAGTGGCTTGCCCTGTACAGGTAGCCTAGAAGACCATGGCAGGTACCCTGAGCCTTACAGAAGTGCACACACCATCCCGCTCCAGGGCAAGGGTGCGGGAGTTTCCTACTAGGAAAGTGTTACAAAATGATGACAAACAGAATGATTTCTTCCTCCACTAAAAGCAATTTAAAAAAAAAAACAGACTGAAAAGATAAATGGTCTGAAATTGAAAGTAATTCACTTTTCCAGATGGAAGGCAGGAGACAGGAACAAAGCTGGTAATTAAGAATCATCTGCTATGAATACTAAATGCCTGCCACAGCATGCACAAGAAGGGCACACAAGCAAGAGGCTGCAAATCTTCCAAAACCAGATCATTCTAGTTACATCAGCTCAGACATCCTAGTTACAATGTCTGAATCTTGCTACTGGCACCTTGCTGCAGAATTCTCTCTTGGGACCTAGTATGAATGAGCCATTAGCTAGCCAGCTTCAGCTAGATCATCTCAAATACCTTTTCCTTCAGGAAGTCTTTCCATGGGACTGATACCATAAACACTAAGAACAATAAAAACTTCCCAGGCATCAAGGGTTCTGCACATTCTCTTGAAGAGATGGACTTTCAGTTTGAACAATGACACTAAGAACTGACAAGTAGCCCACGGATCTGTTTGGACACTTAGATCTAATCTGATTTTGAGCTATGATTTGCTAAAATACATTAGAGATTGTATAATCACGTAAGCAGTTGTACATATATGAAATATAATCAGACTAATTCCAGTTCAATGTTTGACTATTTGCGAGGTTTATCTTGAGTGGTTATCCTTGGCCAAGCTGTCGGCAAACATTAGTTGCGCTTATTGTATTGACTACTTTCTTGCAGCTAACCAAGAAAACGAGCATCTTGAAAATGCCTGCATCACTGTTAGCCTAGAGTACATTCCTATCTTCTTACCAGGGGAAAAACACAGCCCTGGTTTACGCTTCCACAGGTGAGAATGGAAGACTGAAATACTGTAACAGACTATATTAAACTGTGTCTGTGTAGGAGCCGCCTCACTAGTAGGCCTTGCAATACGCTACATCACTCCAGTGCAGAGGCTCCAGATGAGGGAGGGCTGCAACAGGATATTTGATAGGAGTCTAGGAATCTTTTTCCAACCCACTACACTAACTATATCCTGTGTTAGGAATAAGTGACACCTTGCGCACTGCCAACAGGCTCTCTCTGATGGTCTGCTAGGCTGTCCCTACAGCACTTGTGCTATGTTGTAGTTTTAATCTATTTGCACATAGATTGCCACTTGCAGTCATTTCTTCCCAACCCATCCCCACATTCTTAGAGATAGAAGTGGATTAAACCACTCAGCTCCCTCTAATGCAGTGTAAGGCTGTAGAATGCATCAGCAACTGGCAGGATCAACACTTCGGAGTTCAGACTCTTATGCTCAAATCTCACCTATTTAGGGTATGGCTCAGTCCCAATGGAGCAGCCAGCTGCCACTCTGCTACCACATATGGAATCTAGCTCTGGAACCAGGCGATGTCCCTTATCCAGGGACAGAAGGGATGAGAATCACTGAGGACCCAATACCCTTCCAATTGTTCAAATCAAGAGTATGCTCATGATGGTCACTTATATATGAAGAAACATCCACCTTTCATATTAAGAGAAGAACCAGTCCCTCTCCCCCCTTGACTGTCACCTAGTTTTGCTGCATTTTCTCTGGAAGATTTAAGTCTGTTTTTTGTGACTGTCGTGTGCCCTGTATGCGATGGAAGCCACACCAGAGACTCACCCTGTATGTAGTGTTTTATTGAATGAAGGTAAATTACAATAGACAAAAGTATGTTACACACGCTATACAAAATAGACATTCTTATAAGTGAGAAAAACAGATACTAGGAAAGAGCAACAGTAAACGAGGGCAGATCTGTAGACAGTGCCTTAGACACACCCATTATTAGAGCTGCTTCACTTTGGCATTGACTGACAAAGACAGGTATGTTGATGGGAAACAGAATAACTTCTGTTATTCTCTGCAAGTCAGACAGATCTCTTGGTAAACAGATGGGTGAATGTCTTAGCAAAACACAGGTAGCTGCATCATCCTGTTTCTAACTGTGTAATTTAGGAGCTGTTGCTCTTAAATCTGCAGTTGGAAACTTAGCCTGTTTTTCGGAATGCAAAAGTAGTACATTGATAAGTAAGTCAAGGCTATGTACAACCAGCTTAAAACCATTTTGAAGAGGCCACTGTTTATGCCTGGACACTAAGTAAATCTGTTCTATTGCAGGTAGCATAACTTACAAGCCTTAGACCTGATTCTGCACACCTTACAAGACAACACTGCCTTTGACTTCACTGGGAGTTCTGAGTTACCAGGGCAGATGAGGCTCCCTAACCCGTCACGCACACCAAGTTAGCATCACTGGGTTGCACAAACAGAGAAGCTAATGCCATGTTGACTTGTGCTCCATACAAAATAGGGGGAGGGGGAGAAAATAAATGTTTGCCAAATGGAAAGAGGAAAAAGCACAGCAGAAATGAAGTGTTATTTTTCTGCTGCCAAGAGATCATGGCTCTCAACATGCTGTGGACCAGCTATGCCACATTGACCTTTATCATGTATGACCAAATCAGGCAGAAAGCCTGAAATGATGCAAGCTTCCCATCACAGCAATTTCATAGTTGGCACTTCTGATGTGATTTTAGGCTATCAGGGTATGTCTACAGACTTTTGGAGTGAGCCTCCCAGCCCAGCTCAACAGAACTGGGTTGCAGGGCTTGTGCTAGTGCTCAAACAGTAGCTGTGTAGCACTTGGAAGTTGCAGCTCAGGCTCTGACACTTACCGCCCTGCCCCAGGCTTTAGGGCCCGAGCCGCAACTTCCAAATGCTGTCTACACAGCTGCTTTCAGAGAGCTAGCTCGAGTGCTGAGCTGCTTTGGGAGCCTCACTCCAAAATACTGTGGAGAGATACCCATAGACAACAGCAGGGTTCTTTGGAACAAAGGTAAGTTCAGGCTAAAATCAACTATATGCCTTCCTAGATGCAGTTCAGAGAGAAACTTGGGGTTCCACCCCTCCCCCCATCAGGTACTTAAGAATTTCCCTTTGAGCTGTAGTGAGTGTTGCATTTAGGAGCCCAAAAATATTGAGAACTTCAAAGCACCAAGGGACTAAAATGCCAGCGTTTAGTTCTACTTTATCTGAACATCAAAAACAACTGACTCCCCCCTACAGTACAGCTGCTGGACTACCTTACGGTTTGCTTTAAGAACTCTGGGATAACTACCACTGCTGAATCTTTGGTCCTTGTTTGCCTGGATCTGACCACCGGCCATGCCCAAGAAGGAAAGTAATGGATATTTTCAAAGATGTTTGAGGAGCCTCACTTACCCTGTAGGTGAGCTGATCTCTGGCTCAAGTAAGTTCTAGCTGTGGTCTCAGAGGGGGGGGTCACCTGAGATGCCTCAAACCTTACAATCCCATCTAAGAAGTGAACAGCAGGAGAAGTCACTAGTTCTTGCAGAGTTCTACCTTTTGGTTTGATGCAGACTGCGTTTTTCCTTCTAAAATTGAGAGTCACGGTGCTGAATCCACTACTGATTAGTGGATTTTCTAGAGACTGAACAAAGGCATCAGTGATCAGGAGGAAAGCCCTAGGGATCTTATTTATTGGAGACAGCATACACCAGGAAGGACAGCACCACCAAGTGCTTTAGCTATAAGCTCACTGTGTCCTTGAAGATGCAAAATAGATGAAAATCATGAAAAAAAAACAATGTAAAATGAGCATCTCTACCTAGATGATTTTACCAGAAAGTGACAGCTTTTTAGGCAGTGTAGGATTATATTATTCATTTGATATATGTTATGTTATTGGTGACACTTCTGTGCCTGTGCTGCTGGGGAGAAGACAACATTCATCGAGTGGTTCTGTTGTTAACATGTCACACAGGGAACCTCAGCAGTAAGGGGAACTGCTTTCCAAATCTAGGGAAAAGATGGCTAGTAGTGGATTTAAGTTTTAAAGTTTCCTGATTTTTCAAAGATGAGTCTCTTACCCTTTAAATATTTAGGGTGAAATCCTGGCCTCGTTAAAGTCAATGCAAGTTTCTGAACCAACTTCAATGAGCTAGGATTTCACCTCTGATATTTTGACGGGTAGCTTTCAGAACTGCATATTCACCATTGCTGTGGAACAGCTTACTAGAAAACCCACATAACACAATACACCATGACACTTCACCATGGACATCCACTTCACAGCTTGCCCCCAGTAATCTAAATGTCTAACTGCTGCATACTCAGTACTCACCCTTTTGCAATGGATTGGAGATATTCAAATACGTTAAGGGCTATTATAAAGAGGATGGTAATCAATTGTTCTCCATGTCCACTCATGGTAGGACAAATCGTAAAAAGCTTAATCTTCAGCAAGGGAGATTTGGGTTAATTTTTTTGCAGAACTTTTTAGCTATAAGGGTAATTACAATCTAGAACAGGCTACAAGGGGGGATGGGGAATCCCCATCATTGGGGGTGTTTAAGAACTGGTTGGACAAACTCCTGTCAAGGATGATCTAGGTTTATGTGGTCCAGCCTATGCGCAGGGGGCTGGACTTGATCTCATGAGGTCCCTTACAGCCCTACATTTTGTATGATTTTATGTCCAGCCCCACACATAGGGTGAGTAGCTGGAGGTTTCTGGTACAGTCACCACCAATGATATGGCTGCATTTGCGATCAGAATTAGGCTTTGATGTTGACACCTCACTGAGATGAGGGGGGAAATTCACCCCCTTTTTTGGGGGGGGTGGGGCAGACCAAGGTCTTGTCTGCACTGGATATTTCAGCCATCTGTGACCATCCACTTGTGCAAACACCTCCTCAAGACAGGAAAAAAAATGCTATAAGCCACGATTTGTATACCACTTTCAAGCAGGGAGAAAGTTGCACTGGTGCAAATAGTAGCCAAGTTGTCTATCTACACTAAGTTGGTATTTGCATTGGTGCAGCTTAACATTACTTCGAAGTGCACTACACTAGGTGCCTGTATCAGTGCAGCTAACTGATGGCTGGCCATTGCTGGCTGTAACAAGGGCAAGTCGGCCCTACAGGTAGGCCTAAGGACAGGTAGCAGAGTATCAGGTTATCCAGCCAAAGCTCTCTGCTGTATATGGCATAGAAAGGCCTTTTTATGAGGACATTTTAAATCTTGGCAGAGTCTAAAGACAGTAGCTACTCAGAGCTCATTGATTTTTCACACCTAACACTACTTTCCCAGATGACTATGAAAAGTCATTTTGCATATTCGGGCCATTGCCAAGGTATGTCACCATTTTAATCTTGTTTTGCTCGCTGCTTACAAGAACTCCTGGGAAAGTTGAGATTAGGCTCTGGTTTGTTACTTCAGGGTTTCTGTGAGACTTCATGCTCCACAGAAAATGGAGGTGGTGTTTTATACAAAGAATTACAGAACTTTTCAAACAGATGTAAGTGGGTCAAACTTGGTGCTCAAGAACCCCGACCATGTAATGAAGAGGGAGCAGTTTACATGTATACTGTCAAGCCAGAGGCATACACAGCTGTATGTAAATCAATGCTATTCACTAGGGTCACAATTTCACTGACATCCCAACATGAAAGGATAGATCTATCCCTGAAGAAACAAGCTTTCAGATCCACAAAACCTAATCAGTACAAATCTTTATGGTTTGATAGCCAGTTCTCAAGATTACAACAGGATGTAACAGTATTTTTGGCATAATACAAAATATTTACATTATGGCCAACACATTTATATGTGTAGTGTATACAAAATATTTATAAATGCAAATTTATTTACAACTAGAGCAGCAGTTCTCAAACTGTGGGTCAGGACACCAAAGTGGGTCACAACCCCATTTTAATGGGGTCGCCAGGGCTGGCTTAGACATGCTGGGGCCCAGGGCCAAAGCCAACCCCCAAGGGCTTCAGTCCTGGACTAAGCAGGACTAAGGTTACAGGCCTCCTCCCTGTGGCTAAAGCCCTTGGACTTTGGCCTCCGGGCCTGGGGCAGTGGGGCTTAGCACTCCCTCCAGGGTGGCAGGGCTTCAGTGGGCTCAGGTTTCAGTCCCCCCTCCTGGGATTCTGTAGTAATTTATTGTCAGAAGGCGGTCGTGGTGCAATGAAGTTTGAGAACCCCTGAACTAGAGCACTACTTTACTCACAGGAGAAAAAACAACCCTCCAAAAAGTTACCAGTCTGACACAATGATGCAACTCCTGCTAGCAGATTAAAGGAACAGAAAGCTGGACAACAGCTGTATGCTTGCAATTACTGGAGAATTCTATGGGGAGCGTGAAAGGCAACATGAAACAGCTAAGCCTTCTTGATAGAAATTTTCAGAACAGACAGCCTGTGTTGATATGACATCATAATGCTCATGCCTTCCAATACTCTTGTAGTGGAGTTCACTTCATTCACCAAAATTGTCCAACCATAATATAATGCTGTGGATCCCCATCTTTCCAACACAAGTAAATCCAAGAGACAAAAGCTTGTGCCATCATCCCACTCCTAGCTGAGAGTCTGTCTTGGTCCACTCAGCTTGTAATTGTAGACATGTGTATACAGCATCTTTGGGCAAGGGGTTAATCCTGAGGTAGAAAATACAAAGTCAGTTGATCTGAATTTGCTTCCAAAGCTTCACTTTGCTGTTTATGTGGCTTCACTAAATTCCTGAATGTTCTGAGTCCTGTTAAAATCAAAGTTATGTTCACGTAACCTGTGGCAAGGTCTGGGTGAAACAGCTTGTTCTCTCTCACCGTCAATGACTCCCTCACTTCGGAGAGCTTGAGGGGCCTCCTCATGGACTGACTGCTGCTGTGGGAAGCGTGAGTGAGACAACCCTATGTCTCTGTTTAGTCCCCATAAGGGTAGCTGAAACGGTTCTGAGAGAAAAAAAATGGATAGGCATTTGAGTTCATGATAAATGCACCAAAATTCTAAACAAGGATTCGATGTGATTTGGCAATATGACATTCTTAACAAGATTATTTTCTATTTAACTTTGAGGGCACATTTTACTGGAAGCCTTCCCACTGTAGCAATCTGTTACTGTAACCAGCTACAACATGCCTGCAAGTTTCTCCAAAGGTTCTCTGGAAGAATCACAAATAACCTTGATTCTATTAAATTGACAATGTTTTTCCCCCTCAGGTGCTTTGAAACATTAGGAATTCTATTCAGTAAACATACAAAAGTGCTATTTGGATTTCCTGTGGGATATCTGTGTGATTCTAAAGCAAAGACAAGGTTGGCAGAGAAATATACTTGATATATATATAATTTTTCTCAACTCCAAGAGCATTTGGACATTTGGTGCAAAGCTTCAGATTTCTGTTCATTCAAAGTGCAGTCTGGAGAGGAAGTCTTCAGTGATTACATTAACTACCCCACACACAACAATTTGACCAGATAAAATTGGACTAGTCCAGTACGAATATATAAGGTAACAGGCAGGCTTGTGCCGTCGGACTGGAAGAAGAGGATGAGTCATGAACTTACCATTATTAGTCTGCTGGGATGAGAGTTTCTTCTCATTTATTCTGTCATGATGGGTAAGAAAGGCAGACATTTCTCTGTCTACTATAAGATTATCCAGAGTTCTGGCTTCATGTTGGGTGTCTGTTGGATAGGTCTCCTTGGGCACTTGTACCATGAGACTGGACAATGTGTGATCCAGTGGGTCCTCTTCTGTAATGTATGCATAAGGACAGTACTCACGGGTCCTGGAGTAGATGTTTGCATTGTCATAACAATCTGAGCAGATCACTAATGGCCCTGTGCCACCTGACACAATGGGGGAACAAAAATATTCTTTGTTTAAAAGAGTAGGGATGCCTGGTGTCTACAGTTGCTTTTATAGACAGGTATGATCATGCAATATCACCGTGCCACAGTGAGAAAGACACTGACATAGGATTGGTACTGAACTCCACAATGCATGCTTGCTTCCTTTGGAAAATGAGCTGCAGGAGAAATGCGCCATAGTCACATGCATAGCCACCCAAATTCATGCTAGCCCGGTGACTCAGAGCTTGCCTGGGAGAACAGAAGTTTAATGTGGTGTAAAGCAACCTCCTATTGCCTTGTAAGTTCTAAGAGCAAAGACGTTCCAGTATCTAATTAACATGCATGTCTTCCTAATCACATTTGTATTAAAACAGTTCCTTACCCTACAATTACTGTGGTTCTTCGAGTGCTTGTGTCTATTTCCCACTCTTGATGCACATGCTCCCCATGTTCTCCAGATCAGAAGCTTTTAGCCAGGTTCTGTTGGGGGTCACACCTGCATCCTGAGTACCCTTTGCACCCCCACCTCCCATCTGAGAGCATAAAGGGTGGATTGGGGCCAACCATCTCTCAGTTCCTTCACCAAAACATAACACAGGTCCTGTAGTAATAGGGCTGGAGGACAGGTCATGGAATAGATGTATATGGACAACATCTTGAAGTACCATAGTTACTGTAAAGTAAGTAACCGCTTTTTCTTCAAGTGCTTGTCCATACATATTCCACTACCGGTGATTTTAATTCCTATCTAACCTCCTGTGAAGTCTGAAACTTCATGCCATTTTATATAATCATACTTGGCAAGGAGCGTCTGGTAACTGGCAATCCTAAAGTGGAGGCTGACAGAGGGCAGAATACGGCTTGGTTCAGAGGAGATCCAGACATCTGAGCTCCTTTTCTTTAGGTGTTGCCTTGCAGCTTTTCTGTTCTGTCCTCTCCTGAGCAGCAGTGAAAACAAGGGATCCAGGTGTAGGATGAGTGTAAAAGTACTAGAATTCCAAAGATGGTACCTGGGACCTTCTGTCTGCCTTTTTGGATGCTGGGGGAAAAGTGATGCGGGCATCTGCCTCAGGAGCTGTGCAGTTGCTACCTGTCCCTCGTTTATGGCATAGCCAGCCAGGCACTGAGGTGTGCAAGATGTTTAACAATTTGTGGGATATCTCCTGCCCTATATCAGTTGGAATCTCTACTGTCTCTGCCATCTGATGAAGGAAGTCAAATTTTTAAAATTAAGATTGAATGCTATTCTAAAAGATCTGCTCTAGGAATTATTTCAGGGAAGTTCTAGGGCCTGGGTTATACAAGAGGTCAGACCAGATGATCACAATGGTCCCTTCTGGCTTTCAAATCTAAGAAAAGCGCTGTAGTCCTCAGAGTGTGATGGAACAGATGGGACAACAGCATCAGGTGAAGATGAGATGGCAGAAGGGCAAGTTCAGCTGACTGACAAATTTCAGAGACTTGCAATTGTTGAGGGTCACTAATTGACATCTGTGGGCGGATGCTGTTGGACCCTCCTGTACCCTACCAGGGAGGGAGATCTAGGCTTAGAGGGGGCCTAGGAGTGAAGTTTCTTGGCATGATGGAAATCTCTTGGTGCCCAGTATAGCCATGAATGAGGGCTGTACACAAAATGAATTGGGAGTCACAGCAGAGTGTAGCAGGAGGGGCGTCTCTGTAGATACCTTGTATTTACCACAGTAACCACAAGTCCTGGATTCTCTATATAAGGATCATAGAAAGAAGCCTTGGAGTAAATGGCTGAACCGCCCCCACTATGGAGGGGATGAGGAATATTTCTCTTCCATTGGTGGAGCTGATGCAGTAGGTGTGTCAGAATCATAGGAATAAAGGAAGGGACCTTGAGAAGTCAAGTCCAGTCTCTTGTGCTGGGGCAGGACCAAGTAAACCTAGACATCCTGACAGATGTTTCCAAAACCTGTTCTTAAAAACTTCCAATGATGGGGAATCCACAAGCTCCATTGGAAGCCTGTTCCAGATTGTAATTATCCTTATAGCTAGAAAGTTTCTTCTAATATCTAACCTAAATCTCCCCTGCTACAGATTAAGCCCATTATTTCTTGTCTTACCTTCAGCAGATATAGAGAATAATTGATCACCATCCTCTTTGTAACAGAACCTCAATGTATTTTAAGACTTACC
This sequence comes from Mauremys reevesii, assembly GCF_016161935.1. Lineage (NCBI taxonomy): Eukaryota > Metazoa > Chordata > Testudines > Geoemydidae > Mauremys > Mauremys reevesii. The sequence goes on along the minus strand of NC_052626.1, from coordinate 138,992,996 downwards.
AGGTTCCCCTAGTCTTCTCTCAGGACTAAACAGACCCAGGTTTTTTTTATTGTTCTTGTGGGTTTTTTTTTTTTTAAACCTTTCCTCATAATAGATCAGATTTTCTAAACCTTTTGTTGCTGTCCTCTCAACTCTCTCCAATTTGTCCACATCTTTCCTCAAATGTGGGGGACACTACTCCAGCTGAGACCTCACCAGTCCTGAGGAGAGTGGGACAGTTACCTCCCATGTCTTACATGAAACAGCCTGGTAATACACCGCAAGATAATATTAGCCTTTTTCGCAACTGCATCACATTGTTGACTGATTCCATTTGTGATCCGCTGTAACCCTCAGGTCCTTTTTAGCAGTACTGCCAGCTAGCTAGTTTTCCCCCATTTTGTAATTGTACTTTTGATTTTTCCTTCTTAAATGCAGTACTTCACATTTGTCTTTATTGAATTTCATCTCGTTGAATTCAGACCAATTCGTCAAGGTTGTTTTGAATTCTAATCCTGTCCTCTAAAAACTGCTTGCAACCCCAGCCAGCTTGGAGTCATCTGCAAATTTTATACACACACTCTCATTTCATTATCCAAATCATTAATAGAGATATTGACTAATACTGGACCCAGGACTGACCCCTGCAAGACACTAGATATGCCCTCCCAGTTTGACAGCGAATCACTGACAACTACTTTTTGAGTTTAGCCTTTCAACTAGTTGTGCACCCACCTTATTAGTAATTTCATAGACCATATTTCCCTAATTTGTTTTTATGATAATGTCATAAGGGACTGTATCAAAAGCCTTAGTAGGTCTGGAAAAATCTTTTGTCGGTACGCTACACACCTCTGGTGCCGAAGAAATACCAGTGATTGATATAGCTCGGGGAACCTTTATGGAATGGTGACTCAGAAGACAGATGCTACTAGATCTAGTGCTGTGTATCTCAGCATCGAGACCATCAGTACCATGAGCAGCAACTGTGAGGTGGATCGGACAGAACATTTGTGCTAACAAAATTTGTACCAAAGTAGCTGGTACTGGAGCAGAAAGCCTTAGTGTCAGTATGGAGTGCCCAACAGGCAGTGTCGCAGAGACAGATGGAAACTGCTTGAGAGTGCTCTTTGGCCGGTACTGGCATATGGAGAACAGTGTTTCTGGGTGCAGAGGAACCCAAGTTGGGTCCTGTGCTACCCTTGTGAGAGGAAAGCTGCAGCGGTCTATGCCTCTTTGACAGGTTCTCAGACAGAAGCCTGTTCTTCTCTAGAGAAGAGGATGACTGCATCCTACTGCTTTCAGCAAATGAAGATGACTTGAACTGGAAACAGTAGAGGAGTGCTTCTCAGAAGTTGGGGCGCTAGAGGCAGTCATAACATTCATAGTCAACTTGGTACTTCTGGTGGAGAACTGTTCAGATCTGGGTGGATATTTACCCTGATCAGAAGCTGACCTCAGTAACTTGTCTAGAAGATCAAACTTCCCTTGCCTTATGGGTTCTTTTAGAAAAGATACCAACAAATGGAGCATTTATCAACAATATGCCTCCCAAGGGATGCAGCACACTTACATGAAGGACCATACTTGAACATCAAAGATTTTTGCTCAGCCATAAGGGCTGAAGCTCAGTATCCAGAAAAGCTTTCCAGAATTGAACCCCAATACATGACTACCCAAAGCGAATCAACCTCTGATCTACACTGCATAGGTTAACTTGTCTAAACCACAAGGGACAGGCACATTGCTCTCAGTCCTGTTCTGCAGCCATGGGCTGCTCCACCCTTTGTGCCACAGGGGGCCAGGAGGGCATTTGGGCACAGACACAGTCCCAATGAATTGTCACCCATTCTGATCTTGAGCATATGGGCAGCATGCACCTCAAAAGTGAAATAAATATATACAGACCAGCACTATAAGAAAAAGAGGTAGGGTTTTCAAATTTAGAGTAAAGAAAAATCTAAAATTTCTAGAGTCTAAAACATTTAACCTTCAGTGCTAATACTATTACCTATTATCCTGCTTTGCGTAATGCTACGATGCAAAGGGGCATACTTACCATCTGTTCCCTTGTGCACGTAGCCATTTGCAGGAGGCATAAGTTGTTGATGGCTTCCTGCCTCTGAGTTGCTGTAGCCTTCTTGAGGTTCAGAAAGAGTTCCTTGGGAGGATAAATAACTGGGAATATCTGCAGGTAAATTCATCTCCTCTGAAAGAGGCACACAGAGATTAACACTGACTATCTCAACAGTAAGTGATAGTATTTCAAAGTGGTGCTGATGCTATTCAGCAGACTAATGCAAACATACTGAGAAAAGGATTTCATACATATGCCATCCCCATTCTCCTCAAGAAATTAAAGATCCACATACCCGGCTAAGAGAGACTAACCAAAAAGCAAGCAGAACCAGTCAACATCTTACTCTAAGTCTTGCGAGTGTTCTCACCCAGACATAAATTTCAAATTCTTATTTACTACAAACTTTGTGAACTTCATTTATTTCCCTCATTTCAGAAGAGCACTATGATTAAACATGTTATACCGTGTCAATGTTAAAGAATGCATGTTTGACTTCTTCCTCTCACCAGAGAGAGAGAGAGAGAGAGAGACACACAGACACACACACAGACACACTCTCTCTCTCTCTCGGGAAAGCCTGAATATACCCAGTTGACCCTGTGAATAAACCAAGAATTCAGCTGTGACAAACAAAGGCTTCCCCCCACCCCCGTGAGGTCTCTTCCTTTACATTCTTTATGGAATTATTTCATTTAGTTATAGGCTAAAACACCACAGAAGTAAGCTGGCCTTGTATTTTACCTACCTGTGTTAGTGATGCTGTAGTCTTCACTTTTTCTCCGCATGTGATAAATAACTATAACCCATACCAAAGAGGTGCCCACAACACAGCAGACTACAACAATAATCACAATGCCAACTGTCGTCCAGCCATCTTCCTCGTGTAAAATACCACTTTGGGAGGAATCACAATTTGGGGAAGATAATACATTTAGGTAAATATGGCCACGCTCTGTGCCAAGTGTGTTGGACATAATGCATGTATATTTCCCAGCATCCTCTAATCCAGCATCTACAATGATAAGGAGTTGATTGGCAGCAGCAAAGAAGTGTCGTTCTGTTACTGTCAGGGGCCCATCATCTTTAGTCCAGTTCAGGCGAGGGGCTGGACTGCCACCAGCTATACACTGCAACACGGCAGTTTCACCTCGGGTTACTGTCCTGTCTTCCAGAGGCCTAACAAACGAAGGAGTTTCTGGATATGGTGGAGAGGAAGAAAAGTTATTTTAATATTGTAAAGTCAAATAGGATTAAAAAGATAATTGCACAGAATCTCAATTGCAACTTTCCTATGTGTATCAAATAATATTTAGAATCCAATCCCAGAGTTTGAAAATAGAGATGGGCAAAGAGAACAATGGCCAGGAAATACTGTGACAGATCTGATGTGATGGAAGACACTTCCATGAATGGTGGACTCACTGGAACTGATCTTGACAGAGCTTTGCTGAATACATTGAAGTTAACACTGCATGGGGTGATATGAAGTCTTTTCCATTTCTATAGCTTATATATGACCTTCATGTAAAAAAAAGGGTAGAGGATCTTCAAAAAAAAATCAACCACCAAAAAACAGCCCTTCTCGTGGTATTTCCTTCCTATACCAGCTCAGCATAGTCCAGGTCGCCTGTGATCAAGTTCAGCTGCCTGAGTCAAAGCTGGAATTATCAAATCTATAAAAATCAACCTAGTCAAGAAGTGTCCCCATAATTCTCTCCCCCCAAACCCATGCCAACATATACAGCAAATGAAGCTGCAGACTAATCACTGATCAGAGGTTATTTCATTATGCGGATTGATATGGACAACAGACAAAGGGAGCAGAATTAGAAACGATTTCCGAGGTTGGCATTCAACTTCCCCAAGATAATGTGAGTCAACAACAGGGAACTCTGCGGTAGCCACGCACATTATCAAAATACATTTCTTCCATGGTTCTTTACTGCAAAACGCCATCTACAACCAGATCTAAGTAGAACACTGGTCCTTTTATAGCTCAGTCACATTTTTTAAGATGTCTCAAACTGCTACCTTAAGATCAGAGAAACATGACATTCTGGTAGCATATTAATTTACATCCAATTCATTTAGATTCCCTATCAACTTCTCATGTAAGTCAGCTACCACCATCATCACAAAAAATTAAGTGAAAGGATCTGTACAGGTCCAGAATTGCGCTTTGCTTACCCAACACAGTCAGTGTGGCATTTGCTGATAGACCTCCTGCGATGTTTTGTGCCATACAGCTATAGATTCCCATATCTTCTATTTTTACATTTGCGATGAAGAACACATCGTCTTCAGGCATAACATGCATTCGCCTCTCTCGTGCTGCAGGGAAGTCTGTGCCACCGTCTTTCTGCCATGAGATCTGGGGAGAGGGGTGGCCCTCAGCGGCACACTCAAGTCGGGCCATGGCCCCAGTACGGATAGTTAGATCCATGGGAGTTTTCAGAAAGGAAGGCAGCTCTGCAGTGGAGGAGACATTATGAACTGAATGTGAAAACATTTTCAGATCAGGGCATATAATAGCAAAGTTCTTCTCTATACTAGAGGACTGAACTGTAGCAGATCTTACAGACTGCTGCAATTCTTTTAAAGGATTGTAGGAATTATACAAATGCAGTATATTCTTTTATTTAAAATTCTATAATGAAATACTAAATCTGCAATGCCCCATTAAGATCATCTTAGTGGGGGACAAATGTCCCAACCACTACCTCTCAGTAAAAGGTGAAAGCAGCACGACTTAAAGACTTGTGAATTAAGCTATTTGCTCATACTTTTCTGTCCCCTGTAAAAGAGGTGAATTATACCTTAATAACTAATAGTAATATCATACATGGCTCTGCTAAGTGCTCACAGGCTCTCCCCCCACTAGGAGAGTCAGTGCCTTTGGAGCAAGCCAGTCAAAACTGGTGTCTCCTAGAACGGATTTCTGCTCTGGACAGACAGTCCCCTCCACTTATCTAGTGTTCTCTAAAGGGTTGGTTTAACATGGGTTTCTCGGCCATCTTCTTTTAGGTCATGAAAACAGAAGCCTTAAATGGGGCTCAAATACCTCAATACAATGGTTGTTTCCTCAGTTTTATGTGGTAGATCTATCATGTCTGTCTCCCTCAGCTTTGCAAGTGTTTATAGGGGAAGGGTGGCTGGCTCAGCCAACGTGGGGAGCTTTCAGTTTAGAAACAGTAATGCTGCACCCATTTTGCTGGACTGGAGAATTACTCACAAATTGTGACTAGAGCTTGGTGAAAACTTTAATGTTTTCAAAATCTGATGTATTTATTTATTTATTTTTGCCCAAAAGTGTTGTAATTTCTGACCACTTATGGAAATGATAGGTTTGATAACTATGATAAATGCTGAAAATATCTTTCAAATTTTTCAGCCAGCTCTGGACATGACTCCTCTCCACAGACCCATTATAGAAGCAGCCAGTTTTATTCCTGCCTTTGTGAGCCTCTTTATGGAGTCTGAACAAACATTGGAACAACTTCAATGAGGGGGAAATCATAAGCTTTTGTAAATCACAACTAGCTTCAAAAGCATTTTTCTAGATAAAAGTTTATTTATAACCTCAGATGAAAAAAAATAAAGTTTCTCTTTTGTTAGCATATCTGCTTACCATTGACAGTCAGTTTGGCTTTGTTGGAATAATTAGAACCAAAGTGATTGGTGACAATGCACTGGTATTTCCCTTCATCGGTGAAATTCACATTGAAAAGATGCAGGACTGTGGTGTACTCAAGGACCTCTCCATCTTGCTGCTGATACCTGGCAAAATTCTCAACTTCTGCATCATACAATATTTCGCTGTCTTTACGCCATGCAGTGGACATTGGTGAATCACTGGTGCTTACTGCAGTGCAAGTCAAAGTCACATTTATGCCTCTTAGAGCAATTGTGCTCTCAGGATGTACTCTTATCTGTGGTTTAGGAAAGTCATCTGTGAAAGGAATAGCAAGATTAATCAGGTTTTGCCCTTCAGCATGCAGCTGATGTTGCAAGAAAAATATTGAAAGGTATTTTATGGGGAAACAATGCTGTTTGTATCGTAGGTAACATCTGCTTCCACTGCTTATTCCCCACATTAAATTATCTTCAGTTTGACAGTCAGCTGCTGGGGAAATGAAGCTGCGAAACAGGATTATGACAACAGGTGGGGGCACAGACAACAAACAAGAACAGATGAGGTGAAAGACACCTCAAGGTCTTCACCAGGACCCTGTATTTTCCAGTTACCTGGATTTGCTACAGATTATATATACAGATGCATAATTGTGCTGCACAATCTAATTTTATTTTTTAAGGGACAGAAACTCTTATGGCAGCAAAGACATCTTTATAGGCATCACACAATGTAAACTGGTGGCTTGCTGCGATATGTCTGCATACAAACAACCTAAAAAAAACCTCTCTGAGAAACAAGAACTGTCCCATTCCTCCTGAAAGTGTGTTGACTGACGTCTGGAGACAATTTACATGTCAACATACCTATTTCAATGCTTACTGTTTTAACAAAAAGCTTCAGTTGTGCTAATCCATTGGCAGATGTTAGGTTGGGAGCACTGAGGTAGGAATTAGGAGCTCAAGACCCACCAAAGATTGCTAGAGACCAAAAAAGGAGGTAGGGTGCTGGGGAAAACAGACATGTGGGTGGATGGATAAGAATGGCCAGGTGGTTAAGGTGCTAGCCTGGAACTCAGGACACATGGATTAAATTCTCAGCTCTTCCACAGAGTCCCTGTGTGACCTTAGACAAGTCACAGTTTCCACCTCAGTTCCCCCCATCTATAAAATGCAGATAATAGCACTTTCCTACCTCACAATCCTTTTGCAAGGATTAATATGTTCAGGTTTGTGAGGCACCCTCTGATATTATGACAAAGGAAGCCAAATAAGTATTACTCTCTTCAGGATGCCCAGACTATCCTGTGGTACCAAAAATTTAAGCTACCCATGCCCTCCTAGGTACTAAGAGAACCACTATTACTGGGTTCAACACCTTCTACAAAGCAGACAATCAAGAACTTGAGCCACATCAAATTTTCATAGTAAACTAAAGGATACTGCCACAGGACTTCCCCTCTTATATAATCATAGAACTGGAAGGGACCTCAAGAGGTCATCTAGTCCAGTCCCCTGCACTCAAGGCAGGACTAGGTATTATCTAGACCAGGGGTTGGCAACCTACGGCATGCATGCCACCTTTGGCACGTGAACCGATTTTGCCTGGCATGCGGCTGCCAGCCGGGGTCCCGGCCGCCAGCCCCGCTCAGCACGCAGCTGGCTGAGTGAAGGGAATCCCAGGCCAGCAGAGGCTGAGCGGGGCCAGCGGCCGGGAACCCAGACCAACAACAGGCGCGCCCCTGGCTCCCCCCTCACTGTGGTCGGGTTGTGCGGCTCCCGGGAGTGAGAGCCAATGAGGCGTGGGGCCCTGAGCCTCCTGTGGGAGGGGCGGGTGGCGGCAGCTCACACTCCGGGGAGCCGTAGAGCCCGAGCGCGGTGAGCAGGGGGTGCATGGGGGGAGCTGCCCGCATGCATTCGCTGCAGGAGCCCACCCCCCCGGGGGGGGGGGGGTATTGGGCCGCAGTCCAGGCAGGCACACCCCCCGGCTCTCCTCTCGCTGTGCTTGGGTTCTGTGGCTCACGGAAGTATGAGCCGCCACCGCTGCCCCTCTTGCAGCTCCCCCACTCCCGCTGCCTCAGCAGTCCACATGGAGTTTTGCCTCCACGTGGAGCCAGCGTCTGACCGGCATGGGCCTGGTAAGAGGAGTCCCGGGGGGCAGTCAGGGAGCAGGGGGAAGGTTGGATGGGTCGGGGGAGTCCCCAGGGGTCTGTCTGGGGACGGGGGTGTGGATAAGGGTTGTGGCAGTCAGGGGACAAGGAGCAGGGGGAGTTGGGGGTTCTGACCAGGGCAATCGGGGTAGGAAGTGGGAGGGAGTGGATGGGGGTGGGGCTAGGGCAGGGCTCTCCCTTCTCTTTTGATTGTTGAAATATGGTAACCCGAGGCCAGGGGAGAGCCGGGGGGCGCATGGGGGCTGGCACCCACATACATCCATACAGCCTGCAGGAGCCCCCAGGGTGGGGGGTGCGCTGGGCCGCAGCCTGGGCAGGAGGGGCAAGGGGGCGCAGCTGCTCCCCGCTAGTGGCGCCGCCGCCTTTGCAGGGCTGCTGCCCTGCTGCACCGCACTGGCTCCTCCATGGCTGGGGCTCGCTGCTGCCGGAAGCGGGACGCTCTGGCTCTCCGGTGCCTCCGAAAGGCAGCTCCTCCCTGCCGAGCTGCTGCAGCAGCCCAAGCCCGGCAAAACCAGTGAGTGGACTCAGGGCGGGGGCCACCTGGGTGGAGTGGGGAGGGCTCGCGGGGGGGCTGTGCACCCTCCAGGGGAATTCAGAGGGCGGGGAGGGGGAGACCTGGTCTGGGGAGCAGCCCCTGGGCATGGTTGGCCCCTGGGGTCTATAAAGGCTCGTTGGGATTTGCCCCTCAATGAACTGATGTGCGGGATGGGGGTGGGGGGGCGGCGCACAAGGTGGAAGTTTTTCCTAGGGCGTAAAATATCCTTGCACTGGCCCTGCTCCAGGGGGTGCGTGCACCCCAGGTTAAGAACCACTGCACTAAACTGATAAGATCTGCATTTTAATTTAATTTTAAATTAAGCTTCTTAAACATTTTTTAAAAAACGTGTTTACTTTATTTACAACAATAGTTTATAGACTTAGAGAGACCTTCTAAAAACATTAAAATGTATCACTGGCACGCGAAACCTTAAATTAGAATGAATAAATGAAGACTCAGCACAGCACTTCTGAAAGGTTGCCGACCCCTAATCTAGACCATCCCTGAGAGGTGTTTGTCCAACCTGCTCTTAAAAATCTCCAATGATGGAGATTCCACAACCCTGACAATTCAGAAGTTTTTCCTAATATCCAAGCTAAACCTCCCTTGCTGCAATTTAAGCCCATTGCTTCTTGTCCTATCTTCAGAGGTTAAGAACAATTTTTCTCCCTCCTCCTCATAACAACCTTTTATATACTTGAAAAACTTACGTCCCCTCTCAGCCTTCTCTTCTCCAGACTAAACAAACCCAATTTTTTCAATCTTTCCTCACAGGTCATGTTTTCTAAACCTTTAATCGTTTTTGTTGGTCTTCTCTAGACTCTCTAATCTGTCCTCAAATGTGGCACCCAGAACTGGACACAATACTCCAGTTGAGGCCTAATCAGCGCGGAGTAGAGCGGGAGAATTACTTCTTGTGTCTTGCTTACAATACTCCTGCTATTACATCCCAGAATGAGGTTTGCTTTTTTTGCAACAATCTTACACTGTTAACTCATTTAGCTTGTGGTCCACTATGACCGCCACATCCCTTTCCGCAATACTTCTTCCTACGCAGTCATTTCCCATTTTGTATGTGTGCAACTGATTGTTCCTTCCTAAGTGAAGTACTCTGCATTTGTCCTTATTGAATTTCATCCCATTTATTTCAGGCCATTTCTCCAGTTTGTCCAGATCATTTTGAATTATAATTCTATCTTCCAAAGCACTTGCAACTTCTCCCAGCTTGGTATCGTTCACAAACTTTATAAGTGTACTCTCTCTGCCATTATCTAAATCATTGATGAAGAATCTTATAGTAGACTATACAGTGCCTCAGTGCAATAGAAACCAGGGAACTTGGGAAAAATATATAGCCATGGAAAGAGCCAAACCAAAAAGCGATGGTAGGCCAAGTGATGCATGCACCATACAAATTAATTCTTTGTCTCCATTACTTAGCCCAATAATCTCCTTCAATTCAACATGAATGTCTGGTTTCCAAGAAGGGTGCATTTCTACTTAGGTACTACCATACCCCTAAGTCAAAGTCATTAAGAATACAAACCACAGACAAAGTCTTCAGGATTCACATTGAGAATGCTTTGTCCCGCTAGCCATTCAGGGTGAGCACAGCTAACATTTACAGCCTGTTGTAAATGGCTGTCAACGAGCCACTGAAGCAGCCATTTCAACTGGCAGTCACAGAGAAGGCTGCTGGTGTTCAACATCCTGCAGAAACAAGGTTAAAAAGGAAAAGTCATTCATTTTAATTTACTCATTTCTCATCTATGATATTGTGGTGACATAAAGCAGCCGAACACCACTGGCACATACATACAAAGTGCCCACCACCACAGTATCTGGATCTTAGGATACCTACGGCTGTTGTCAGTAAATGCCAGATCAGGAAGTCTTTACTGGACCGAAAAAATTATTCACCCCTTCTGGGGAGTGAATCTGGGGATTATTTACTTAGAACCAGGAAGGGCATGTACCAAAGAATAAGAGATTCCTTTCAGCAATATCCACTCTTGTCCATGAATGACAACTCATCATTTTAAAAACATACAAGACAGTGAATTAAGTCTCACATGAGTGCCTAATGTAGAAAGCATGTCTCACTACCTTCCTTCTCTCAGTGAAGCTTATGTGAAACTAAGTAATAGCCCATCTGGCCAGGATTAACTAAATGGATAATTTTTTTTAAAACAGATTACATGATATTCAGACTTCATCTTCTACAGAGCTATGAATTATACTCCCATAGAATATCACTGGGTGAGTGGGTCTCTCAACATTATATAACATTCTACATGTTTAAAGACCACATGTGGCTTTGGCAAGTGTATTTGCTGAGCTAGTAAAATCCCTGTATTGCTGAAGTTTATATGAGGCCTTTTCCCCCCCTAAAGGGGGTTCAAAACATGAAGCTAGTCAAGCCCCCTGGAAAGGTTTCCATTTGGCCCTTTCTCCAGTTCACTGGCCAAGTTCCAAGATGTTTTGAATTTTTTATACAGGGAATATCATCTGAGGCTTTTGTCTCTTAATTGTCTGAAAACCAGGCTAGATTTTTGAGTAGACAAGTCAAAAGCTTTAATTTAGTCTCAGAGGGGCCACATGAAGCATTTAATTTTGTAATAAGGAGTGGGGAACTGCTAAGAGCCACATTAATGACCATAACAGCATCAGTCTGCATGTTGGACCATTAAGGAATATGAAGACTTCCTCTGTGTTCTATTTCAAAGCAGACATGCACAAATATTAAAACTTTTTTTTTTTTTAATTCCCCCTCACATTCTAATATGTTTTCAGAACATTCCTCACTTTCCATTTTTAGTGTACATTTTACAGCAGATAAATTTGATTCCACCAAGCCTGGTGGAGTACAGTCCTGATTTGCAACCTGGTGCCATGCCATCACAAGGGACTGTCAAACAGAAAAATACAGATAAGAATTTCCCAACACCAAGTGACAAATCCAATTATAGACACCCAGGAAGTCTGGCTCCTGCCATTGCGGGGATAACAGAAGCTAACCCCAGCTTTTTATTAATCAGAGCACTGCTTTAAACACCAACACCCCGAAGCAAGAGTTCTCATGAACCGCTCTCAAGATGAAAGAGCAAAGGCGTTGGAAAAACACTGCAAGGAAGTATTGTAGTTTATAGTAATTATGTTCAGGAAGAGACGATATAAATTCTAGCAGGCATTAGATAAACCCTATAGCCATTGTTAAAAATTTAATTTTTACATAGAAATTACCACCACTGATGCCTACTTTGTTTTACTGATATTTTGTAACAGAAGTGGAACATATTTAAGCAAAACTGTAGGAAAGTCTATAAGGGACACAATATGGTCTAACTTGTAATAAAGAAATATACTTACAATTCGCTAAAGTGAGTCCGAGCAAAAGCATTTTCTTGGATAGACATTATTGCATTGTTGTTCAAATCTCTGTAAATTAAGCAAGAAGAGTCACAGTGGGAAAACTTCATTTCACATTCGAACGCTGAACAGTTGTGACATTTGCATGTTTGAAGAAGAGACATGTCTGAGGTTGATAAACAGAAAAAGCAACAAAAACTACAAAAAGTACTTACAGATGTTCAAGTGCTTCAAGACCAGAGAATGCTTTCTTTGTAATTGATTTGATCTGGTTTCCTTGCAAGATTCTGTAAGACAACCCCCCCCAACAAAGAAGACTTTAACAGACAAAATATTTTAATACAATATAATGTGGCGTAGTGTCAGCCAATGTGAACAAGGGCTGCTAGGTCTCTCTTTACCTGGATGCAAGTTTCCCATTAGTATGAAGGAGTTCTGCATGCATACCAGTGACATTCCCACCCAAGAACATGGTAACTGCTTTTCCAAAAGGATTTTAAAATAAGGTCAAATATTCTGACAAGAACCTGGTGAAGTGAACCAAAGGGCTCTAACTAGTAGCCCTTTCAAAGGATGAAAGTAAATTTCATTAGCTCTGACTGTTAGGAAGTTGAATTGCCAACAATGATTTTCAGCAAAGCTTTTACCTCAAAATCTACTAGCACTTAAAGCTTTCCTCAGGTATAGCCCAGACAGTAATTTTAGAATGCACAACAGACTTCAGGTCTCAAATCATGTTTTCTGAAATGATAGTGGAAGTGATTTTATCCTACAGGTACTTCCATCATTTTCAATACTATATCAGAGACACCCACTCCTGAATACTATTGTTAAGCAAAGAGTTCAATTTCCTAGCCTAAGTTACTTAGTACAGGGACTACACTGAATACAAATGTTCTTAACAGAAAAGGCTTTTCTCAGACTTAATCATATTTGCGTTCAAACTATGCACTATTAAAAATATTTCTGGCTCCATTTCTATTCCAATGCCTTGGAAAGAGGTCATTTCAAGGGCTTGTAATACATACAATTTGTTGAGGCTGCTGAGACCTGCAAAGGCTTCATTCGAATCTTCTATGGCCCAAGAGATCTCGTTGTTCCGCAAATCTCTACAAGAGTAGAAATACCTCATTTACATGCCTGGGAAAAATTATATTCATCAATGCTAGTTACTAATGACTAGGGATACAGAATTTCTTTGTGTATAAGTAGTAATGTGCTACTGCATAGTACTTTACAAACACTGAGCCTCAACATCCCTGCAGGAAGATAAACACCCCATTATACAGATGGGGAAACAAATGGTGCAAGGTGGGTAAGTGAATTGCCTAAAGTCACAGCACCACAGGCTGAATCACAAAGAAAACCAAGAAGCTCTGAGGTACAGTCTCTTGATTGGATATTTGGTAAAGACCAATAGTCTGGCTAGTGATCACCATGTGACATGGACTATTTACTAGAGACTGGGAGGAGCTCCTGAAGCGAGCTGGTTTGTGTAAGTGAATTAAGCAATAAGTTCATAGTGTTAATCTTCCAAGTGACAGGCTTGTGATAACGTTAGCATATTAAAAGATTACATACAGGTTGTAGCATAGGGCTGCCAAGCATGAAGTAGGAGATTTGCAATACAGCGCGGGTGTTCTGCTCACAAATCTTGTTACCAGCTAATGGGATTTCTGCTTGACCCCTGCACAGCACTTCTGCCCTTACAACTTAGTCTGCTGTTCTATACTAAAACCAATACAGCACTCCCTGGTTTGGGAAGGATTATTAAATGATTCACTGAGGGGGGGATAAGGGGAGGGGTAATAATAGATTCAGTAGAGTTCCTTTTAAACCAAAAGTCAGATTTACCTAGGATTTTTCCTTTAGAGAGACCCTTCTCATCTGCCTTTTAATATCTTAGCATATAGAGGTATTTGCAGATATAACAGTGAGTTGTGAGGGAGAAATATTAATGCAAAACAATTGATGTTTCATTAAAATATAGACATTTATCAGTACGATAGCGCTCATGTGCAACTATGGCGCTCATAGTGCCATAAGAACACTAAATAAAATTAAGGACAATAGTGAATGGGCCTCATTTAATATAAAAAAAATTATTTCCTTTGCTGTATTTATGGTGAAACAGAACCATAGTTAGCATTGCTAAGAATGGAAGTTTTACTTTATAGACATTAATATACTGAAACAGACCAAAAGTCTACCTAGTCCAGTATTTTGCCCGTGGCAGTAGCCATTCTTATTCGTTTTGTAATCCTGAAGTAATTGGCTCAGCACCTGCAGAAACACGTTCCACAGGTAGGAACTATTTATTAACTTTCCTTTTAATCCAGGATGCCCAGAATTCCACCATTACTAACGAAGAACTAGAACGTGGAACTTTACTCATGCTGGCAAGTGCTGGTGCACACAACAGACCCACCAACTACAATGGGTAGCAGTGCTCACCACTGGGAGCAAAGACTGCATAATCTAGACCCAAAGTAATTTTGATGCTAAATTAGAGAGTTTCTCTTTGAAGACTTGTTTATGGGGTAGGCAACATACGCATCCTTAAAGTGAGGTTCTAATCAGAAAGTTGTTCCAAGTAAGTGACACTGTGGTTACATGGGAATAAATGCAGCAATACCTACTTCTGGAATACTCTCTAGGTCAGCCAAGTTTGGCTGACCTAGAGAGTATTCCAGAGTAGAGAGTATTCCAGAGTATTTACAAGTTATTGGATGGTTAATGCCCAGTCAGACATAATATTATAAAGTAAACAAGGTGATAAGATTTAAGACTTTTGAACTTCTGTTTTTAGATATCTGATTTCTATTTTGCACATATTCTTAATCCACGGAATATATAACCCATATATCATCTGCAGTTTCTGTGTGGTTACCCTATAAGTTTACTATCTTTAAAAGAAGAAGCGTTTAAGAGCATAGGGCACAAAGAATAATACTCAAGTCAATCTTAACACACACACTGGGCAGATGGAGGACTAACAATGGAAATTAAGTGTGTGTCTTGGTGAGTGTATACCTGTGCTATTTGGACCAATTTGGTGTTTTGTTTTTGTTGGTAAAGCACCAAGAGGGAAAGGAGACGGGGAAATAGAACTTATTGTGTGAGCTGACAGAATTTGCTCCTCATGCGTGGTGAGGCATGAATGCTCAGAGCCTTGTTAATCACCATTGCTCCCTTGTCTGCGAACATTCGGTGACCCTGAACCAAACGGCCTGCCTGGTAGCTGTTTGACGCCCTTTAAGAGCCCAACAAAATTTACTAATTAATCTGCTCTTGTTCTTTTTCATGCTACTCTAAATCTAAGATTAGTTTTAATTGTTTCATTAAAAGGTTGCATTAAGATTAACAGAATATGACTGCTTACATAAGTGTCCAGTGATTTTGCCTAAATAGGCACTTTCTTAATGAACTGACGGAAGGGTTATAAACTTGCACCCTTTCAGCTAGCTTTGTGTAGAACCATTAGAAGCATTCAGGTCTGAGGATGTTTTTAGCAAGAACCAGGATTGAATCCTTATTGCTGGCTAAATCCAGTCAGAGTTGCATGTATTAATGAAGCTATAAAAATATGTGCACAGTTACACCTTAGAATAGAGGTGGCAAATCTTTCTGCGCTGTTATGTTATATATGCATTGTGAAGTGAGCATGTGTGGAGGGCAGAAAAGGGGGAAGGCCTAAACAGTAATTTTTATGCCTAACATGGATTCACTATTTATGCTGGTTTACATGTTTATTCCCATGGTACCCAGTCACTGTAAACTGAGTGAATTAAAAGCAACATTTGGGCCCAAGTTGACAAGCGTCCTCACAACTGATACTTGTGTTGGCTTACTGAATGAAAAGGCTGATTAGACCACTTTCAATGTCCCCTGCAGAGAGGTAGCACCTCCAAAGCAGGTTTTCAAGTACCTTGTAGGATGGTGTGCTCTGACTCTTACTGTTGGTTAACAGGATACTCTCCAGGGCTATCAAGCTGCTGCCTACCGCCAACACTAAAGTTAGTGGGTTTTTTTAAAAAAAAGCTTAAGACTCTGGGCAGCAATTACCCCTACAGGACAGCCCTCTCAATGCCCCCATCCAGGGGCGGCTCTGGACATTTCGCCCCCCGAAGCACGGCGGCATGCTTTGCAGGGGGCACTCTGCCGGTCGCCGGTCCTGCGGCTCCGGTGGATCTCCCGCAGGCGTGCCTGTGGAGGGTCCGCTGGTCCTGCAGCTCCACGGAAGCCGCGCCTGTGGGAGGTCCACCGGAGCCCCGGGACCAGCGGACCCTCCACAGGCATGCCACCGAAGGCCGCCTGCCTGCCGCCCTCCCGGCGACTAGCAGAGCGCCCCCCGCAGCATGCCGCCCCAAGCATGCGCTTGGTGTGCTGGGGCCTGGAGCTGCCCCTGCCCCCATCCCTTCAAAGGCAAGAGGGCAGCACCGCAGGGACTAAGGCTCCTATTGACAGCTTTACAGGCTCACACGATCAGTAGCGATCACAGCCTTTGCTTTACAACTAAGGAAGCTAGCAGAAGTAAACAGGAATTTTTAAACTGGACCCTTTCTGCACTTACAGCGTTCGAAGATTTGACAGCCCTTTAAAGACACCATCAGCAATGTGAATGATTCTGTTGTCACCTAGATTTAATTTCTCCAGTAAGCCAAGTCCCACAAAGGCAGACTCATCCAGGCGGGTCAGCTGGTTGTACGACAAGTCTCTAGAAACATTAAGTGTACACAGTAAGGAGAAGAGACAAGAGACTAACTGAAGGCAAGAATATCAAACAACGAGGTCATCAGAAATCAAGACTCCCTGTTCAGATTTATTTTCACTTAAACATTCTATTAGAATGTTTTGACAAAGGCCTAGCAAAAAGAGATGCAGCATTTTCTATGGAGGTTCTAGCCAAAATCATGAAGTCCCCACTGAAATGCAGCCCAGAACTTACAGTTCAGAAAGTCTCTGGCAGAATTCCCATGCATCTGGACTGATCCTGTTAATGGCATTTTGGCTAACGTAGAGTTGTTGCAACGTTCGTAAGCCATACAACCAGCCCTTGTTTATTTCTGTCAGGTTATTATGTTCCAGTTCTCTAAAGAATTAGAGAAGAAAATGTTTTCCAAGTAGACATTCAATGAGTAACACATTTTTATAGCACTTCCCATCAGTTGATCTTAGTGATTTGCTAACATTAAGCCTTGTAGCACTCCTGTGGGATAGACAAGATTATACCCTTGTTATAGAGGCCAGAGGAGTAAATGGATGCCCACAAAAAGGGTAAATGACTGCTCAAGGTCACAGTGAACCAGTGGCACAGTCAGAATCCTGGCTTCTATTCTTAACTCAAAAATTCTCTCTTCTATCCGGTAGAAGATATGGCCTCTTGTTTTAAAACAACTCTATTAAAATCTCTTGATAGCACTGCTTGGGTGATTCATATGAGATCCCCCTGTGTCATTCAAACACTCATACCCCTTAAAAATCAAGATCTTATAGTTAAACCACTAACATAAAGCAAGTCCAGGATTATTAGCATTCTCACTTGTACCTAGGTATTATAAGAGATTCCAGGTCGCTTCCCCTTCCCATCCCCAACCCCTCACCCCTGTAACATTTTTTTTAATGGAGTAGTTTGCAGAATTTCATTTCTTAGTTCTTCATATGATGGCAAGAGTAGTAAAACTGAGCGGGAGTCTGAACTTAAGATTCCCTTGGAAAGTTTCTGGGAGACTTCCCAATGGACATTGAATTTATGGGGACACCAAGCTTTAATATCAATCATACCTTAGTTGGAAGGCAGTCCTATTTGTAATGCCATCAGATAACCAATCAGAAATGATTGTTTCATTTCTATATTCTTTGGAGAACAGTGGTTCAGGGATAGGTTGGGAAGGCAAAATGCATACCTAATCATAGCTTTGGGACAGCACCAATAGCTGGGGCCACAGTAACAGGGCTGAGACTGTAGGGATTGATATGCAACTACCATATAAGGATACACTTTACTCAATAGCTGTGCATTACAGTGAGAAGACTGGAGAAATCTTAAGAATACTGGAAACAGATTCCATCAATGGAGTAGCAAGAGGGTGACACTTTCTGAATCACCTTGGTGAATGGAGCTAAGCTGGCAGAAAGGAGAGAGATCGTAATATCTTTACATCCTCTTTGGAGTTACCATGAAAGATGTGAAGCCATAAGCTTCCACAGGGAAGAGTAGAAATGTAAACACGTTTTCTGTACCACTCATCAACTATTCCAGTGAAGCCTGGCATCATGAGAGACACAGTGAGGACCCACTTTCCCCGTTGGTGCCTGAAGAGGACACCTAACAAAATGCTATGAGCAGCCATACTTACAGTTCTTCCATATTATCCAATCCAAAGAATGCTCCATCCATTAGTTTGCTAATCCCATTGCGCTGCATTTTTAATGACTTTAAGGATTCCAGACCCTGGAATGTAAGACTTTCCACTATTTTAATCCGGTTCCTTTTAAGTTCCCTTAAATAAAATAAGTTAGCTGTAAGTGTATAGATATCTTTCACTAAGAAACACTTGCATCTACCAAGAACACATTCTCAAGCAAATGATACAATTTTAAACATTGTTCATTGAGTTTAAGGGACATCACTTACAGGAATTGCACGTGAGGCAATTTGAAGATCTTTGGTGGAATCATACTAATTCTGTTTCTGTTTAGTTTCACCACCACTAGAGAACTGGATAAGTTATCAAGGCAGCCTGCTTCTAGGGTAGTTATTCTGTTGTTACTCAGATTCCTAAGAAAGGAGGAGAAAAGATATTCTCAACATGGAAAATTCTACTTTAAAATTGCATAAGAATGTCAAATTAATATTTGTATTACAACTAATTTCTTGTAAAGTTACTTGGCCTCATCAAGTCCCTAGTTTCAGGAATTCAAGTTCTGGTATCATGGGTTAACCTATTTAATCCAAAAAAGGAGAACAGGCAAGAGCAGGCATGACTAAGGCAAGGACAATCAAGTGACCTGGCCAAGGTCAGCAAAAACCAGGGTACACTAGGAAGTTACCCAATGTTGGCTGTCAGACACAAGCATGTTAGTATAGGAAAGTCACTGCTAGTGTAGATGGGACAAACCCTTTTCAACACAACCTGAGAAAGCATGAGTATGACTTGGTACCATTGTGTTTTAAGTGATTTTGTCCCATCTACACTAGCAGTTGTACAGTTGCATAGAGCAACGTGTCCCTCTGAATAGGTCAGTACCCTACTATAGATGGGACCTTTGGCCGTAAGGCTCTTTGAGGCAAGGGATCATGATTCCTATCGGTATGTAAAGTACAAACACGTTTATAACACTGCCTACATAAGAAGCACATGGCTGGTCAACAATTCAGCCTGGGTGGGGAAAAAGACTCCTTCTGACTCCCAACCCCAGCCACTAGTTCTCATCCTTTTTTATCATGGGGAAAAAGGTGATGTTAGGTTGTACTACAATGTAACTATGTACTTTCAGCACACTACAGATCAGTTACCTCATTATACTTACAGGTACTTCAACTGCATTCGTGGGAATGAAGAAGCTTTAATTTCTGATATGAGGTTAGAGCTAAGGTCTAGGTTCTCCAACGAAAGGTAAAGTTGGAGCTGCTCAGCATTTATCTCTGGAATTGTATTGTGTACTCTACAAACAAAAGAAACAGCAATATGAGGACAATCACCAGACCACCACTAGGGATGAGTACCATAACTAGCTATAATTAGGGGTCCAAGGATTAGGATTAATAACCCATGTCTGAGTTAAAAAAAACATCTAATGTACCGTTCCGGGTGTTAAGATCCATAAAACCTTATTTCAGGTCCTGGCAATGTTGGAAGTCCCCTCCCCACAAACATCCTGACAGTAAAGGTAATTTTTTTTTTTTTTTATACAGTCAGATTTTAGCCCCTGGGGGGCTGGAGGTAAGCTGTTTTCTGTGGGAGTCCTGGAGTCTGGAACAGACACCCCTTCCCCCCTGCGTCAAAGCACCTCAGGTTTGTTTATCAGACTGCACGACAGAAATCCCCCACTCTCTCTCCTCTCCCCCCCAGTAGCTTGCATTCGCGGGTGATTTAGAGTTAACTTTTGGTCAATTGTGTTACTAATGTTTTTTGTGGGAATGTGTCCTTAAAAAAAAAGTGCTGTATATCTGCCTTGAAGCATTTTAAACAGAAAGATATTTAAACAAGTTTAGTTTTTTAAAAATTAGCTGCTTTCAATTCCTTTGAGACAAACTTTTTCACTTGCTTATAAGAGAAAGCAATTTTTTCAACTCTTTAAATATTTACTTACAATGACAGAATAGTAATATTAGAAGTTGGTTCTCCAAAGTAGGGAATTTCACTTAGCTCATTGTAATTCATCTTCCTGAAAAAGAGATTTCTTTACTGACACTTCAAAAAGGGAAAAGCCGTTCTAGACAGCTGAACAGTTCTCTTGATACTATAGCATTGAGAACACTTTAGCTACACGAATGACATTTTGCAGTAGACAGTGCTGGGAGACCCTTTAAGAGCTAGTTTAGTAACAAAAGTTTGGAAGATTCAGCAATCCAAAAACAGAACTGCTTTAGGTAGTTAATTTAATTTAATGGCATCTAAAAATTAGCTACATTCAAAACAAAGTGATGCCCTGTTTCTATTTTAAAATAATGGAATGAGGACTAGATTTCTATGCTTCCTGCTGAAATGTGGTTCTGAGGGTGGAACGTATCTCTGCCTTTCACGAACAGTGCTACTACAACAGGGCTGTCAATTTCTGCTACCTTGCTTCAGATATTTTTTAATAATTCAGACCATCCTGATGTGCCTTAGGAATCAGAGCTTAGAAATTGATAAGTTAAAATCCTAAATATGAACATGTAAGAACTCTGCAACATTGTTTAAAATAAACAAACAAAATGATAACTTAGATTAACTTACACTTCTTGCAGTGTGTGAATAGACAAATCAATGCTCCAGTTAGAGGACAGTAAGTGATTATGACTTAAATCCCTGGAGAATAAATAGAAATAAGAGATTATTCTATAGTCTGGACCCAAGTAGTTGTGCTGTACATTACAAGTTGTTTCACCTAAAATTCACAAGCAGTTCAAATCCATTTTCATATTTTTTGGAACATACTATCCATATTACACCAAACAATAAGAAAGGTTCCCTCTAGCTTACTATATTCATTACTTGGAAAAAATCTAGCTCTCTATGCCATTAATGGACTAACTCTTTGGGCTTGGCTACACTTGCAGGTGTGCAGCGCTGGGAGTTACAGCTGTCTTCGTACAGCTGTGTAGGGAGTGGTGCATTATGGGCAACTATCCCAGCATTCAAGTGGCTGCAACGTGCTTTTCAAAAGATGGGGGTGGGGTGGAGTGTGACAGGGAGCGTGGGGGAGAGAGAGAGTGGATTTTTGGAACTGTCAGCTCCCTGCCTTGCAAGTTCCGATCCCTTCCTTTCTTTTAAGTTTGCCCAAGGCGATATCAGTGCAACCCTCGGCTCCTCTCACCTCCTCGTTCATGCTCCCACTGTGTCAGCTCCCTGCCTTGCAAATTCTGACCATTTCCCCGACCCCTCATTCACTCTTAAATGCAAATAGCCTGCAGACCAGATAAGCAGCTGCTCCGACGGACTCCCTTCTCCCACCCCCCGCCGTGCTGTTTCTCTCCTCAAGCAAACACTAGCTGTAGACATTCATCCCCCTGCCTGCCTCATTCACAGCAAACAGGAGCGGTGTTTGTTTTTTAGATAAGCAGCTCCCGGGAGCCCCGAGTTCACAACAAAACAAAGAGAGGCATCATAACAAAACAAAGAGTTCTTTAGTTAAAAGCATTATGGGAAAATTCTGGAGGCCAATTACAGCGCTTTTGGTGGCCACACTGGCGGAGCAGCGCTGCATCACCAGCGCTGCAATAGTTATACCCGAGGCAGAGCAGGAGTACAGCCAGCGCTGCAGCCAGGGAGATGCAGCGCTGTATGTGCCTTGCAAGTGTGGACGGTGAGTAAGTTGCAGCGCTGTAAACCCACCACCAGCGCTGCAACTCTCCAGTGTAGCCAAGCCCTTTGTTTTTTTAAAATAAATATGGGTTGATAGATAAAGAGATCATATGAAATATTTGCCATGAGCACTTTTTGGAAGTTTAATGGCAGTTTTCCAAAGCTCACTAGGAAAGGCTCCCCCACACCTTCAAAAGATGTGCTGAAAATACCCTTTTAAGATTCCAGCAATGCCTCTGGGAAGGTTTTTGCAGTAGTGATCCTGTTTTCTCACCCTCCCCAATGGTAAAACCCTTGACAGATACATATATCTTAGCAGTTAAGGCGAGTTAATTTAAAGAACAATCCCTGCACACGGAGCACATAAGCAAGAGTCAAACAAGAGATAGGAAAAAAGAAACTAGGGCACATTCAGAAGCATTGTTTTAGCTCCAGTTTGTTTTTGTTTACGGACTACACTAATGAGGAAAAGGGAGGACAAATGGAACAGTAGGAAGGGAATGTAAGAGTTTGGTAGATAGAGAAACAGGAAAAATTAAGTCTTATCCCAATTCACTTCACATTTTGTAAAATGCTCTGCTTTTGCCTCAGACCTAACATGTCAATTGTTATACGATGGGGCCTACAAACCCGAACTGAGGTGTGGGACACTGGACAAGCATATAGTAAGACAGTCCCTGCTCCAAAGAGCTTACAATCTATTCTGAGGCTGATGTGACTTACAGCGGTTACCAAAATCAGGCTGACAAGAGAAATGTGGTTCTAGCCTTAACTACAGAGAGAGGGAACTGTTGCATTAAAATATTTTTTTTAAATCCACCTTAATGCATTTTGGCTTCTATCCATGGCAAAGATGAAACCCAGGAGGCTTGTGCTGACAGCCCAAACATGGTACTGTATATTAGAACAGGGCTGGCTACAACAGCAATTTTGTGAAACATTACAGATAACAGAAATGGTAACGGTTTATCTCACCCTAGCAAGCACACCAATGACATATGCCTATATGTTTCAACAATGTCTTTATTAAAATAGAAAGTTCTGTCTCACCTAGCTTGAGTCACACCTGCCTATCAGTGAAGTACTGGATACTTTCACCCTGAACTTTCATTACAGCTTTACGCATGATACAGTTAAATTAAGGTGGTATCAGCAATAGTAGCTCTCCTTCTGCTAGAGAGGCATTCCTCTCAGATATAACACACACAGTCACACTTTATACATTGCTTATAAAAGGTTAAGTGATTAATAGAGGCTACAAATATAGGCTGTATGAGTTACAAGCACATGAGCAAGAGGTGGTGCATATGGCTATAAGCAATTTAACCCATGGAACAAGCAACTGCTTAGTTTATAAATGGTGTTCTAATGGATATTTCTAAATAGAATCTTAAAGTGCAATCACACATGCCATGCTTAAATTAGGCTTGCATATTAGTAGCTAAGAGTGGATTTTGTTTTTGTTTAAAAGAGAAAGGATGATTCTCTTTATAAAATACCAAATTTGAATATAAAACAATTTCCACCATTTAAAGTGAATTGCATGATTTCACAGTCCTTTAGCATTTTAACAACTTTCCAGTTTGAGTGAGCTCACATCTGAAACCTTATTTGTTAACTTTTCCCTACACCACAGAAGATAGTTGTGGCGGACACTGACCTTATTTCCATCAATGGAGAGAGAAATGGGTATTTGGGATAAACACTGAATGGGATCTTAAAATTCTTACTGGAGTCCTCAAAAAAACTTCTGCGCTTAATTTTATACCAGAATCTGGGAACATTGTTTGTGTCCCATTCAGTGTTGAAGCATAGTCTAATCAGAGATGCATGTACTTTCTTGAAAACCTGGTTCTCTCTCAACTCAGAATTTAGTTGAAGACAAAAAAGGCATTATCTGAAATTATGCAGCTTGTTTTGAATGTTTGAGACTGCTGCATCCAGAGACAACAGCTGGCCTCAAATCATATGGGTACTTGCTGGAGGATGGGGAGGGCAAGGCATGGTGCACACAATGTCAGTAAACACTTAACATTAAAACAAGCACATATCACATTATATAGAAATATTAGCAAGTGTGGGGGAAGTCAGAAAGATTGATAAGTGCACTCAAGCAAATGGATTTTTCTTGCATGCAAGCTTGTCAGAACTTCCTACACTCAAGCTAAAACAAGTGCAAATAAGTTCTCAGTTTCCACACATGGAAAAACTCATTATATTTTTGCAGATTGATCAATCACATGGTGACCTTCACCATTACCTCACTTCAATTTTCTCATGAACTGAGAGTGAAAATGCCATAACATGAATCAGGAGGGGCCACAGCAGTAACAGAATAATTTACTTCTCATTCTAAAATGATAGCCTCTCTCTCAAAACTGATGTTTACTGGCTGTTTGTGCTCTGACTGTCAACACCACATAATCTGCGGACTAAAAACTTCCCCAATTGTTTGCTAACTCTGGAAGTCAAATGTGCCAGAGGACTAGAGATAGGATACCCAGCTAGACTATCTATTCTGACAGTGGCCAGTCCCAGCTGCTTCAAAAGAAATTTCAAGGAACACCATAAATGAGAATTATGAATAAATTGACCCACATGGGACATTACATCCCAAATCCGGGTGCACAGTGACTGTAACCTGAACAGTGAGGGTGTACATCTCTTACAATGTTTTTAATCCTATCTAGTGTAGCTGTGGATGTTGTATGCCAATTTTTTTTTTAATCCTGCTAAATTCTTGGCCACAACATCTGGTGGCCATGAGTTCCATGTACCCGAACTCACCACACAGATCTCATAGACCCCTTATTTAAACTTCTAAATATACCTGACCTGCCATAGCTGTCTCAGGCATCTTCCTCTTCCAGAGCTCCTACAATGTAATCAATATCCCTGACTAATTTAATCTGTTACAACACCAGATTGTTGCAACCTAGACACTCAGTTACTAATGAATCAATTTCTTTCACCACTCCAGCCTCTAGAAACCCCAGTGCTATTTGAGTATTTATAGAGTGAATAATGAAAACATGTCTTTGTGAAGAAAAAATGGCTTGTAGTGTTATGAACTCAACTCCCACTCATGCTAAATCTATAGTGACATAAGTGTAAAAAAATGACGAATTATAAAAATTCTTGGTATCATGCGGTCACACTTGTTGTTAATGTCACTCTTTAGGACCACTGGGATGTACATAATTTATTTAGATACGGCATGCAGAAATCCAAACAGGTTTGTGAACGAGAATTTGGCGCTTCAAATAAAATTCAGAGATACCCTCAGAAATCGATGAATACAAGTGACATTTTTCTCCTTCGGCAGAGTCAATGAAATACAGGTAAAATCCTGTCCGCACGGAAACCAGTAGCAAGACTCCCTGTCAACTTCCATGGGGCCAGGATTTCACTCTTCATTTGTAAGAGAATTATAGACAGCATATCTGTATCCAGCATTTTGTAGCATTACCTGAATAGTAACTGAGATGCAAGTGGCTCCTAGAAGAGAACTCTTTTGCAGAATTGTTTTCACACAGCGTTTCTGCACCACATGCTGCTTGTCAATAGTAAGAGCGAAGCAGCAAAATATTAAGAACAAGACGAACTGCCTTTTCTTCCATCTGATTATTTGTATAGAGTGCAACTCTCTCTGACGCTAACAGGTTTGCTCACCAAAATAGTATTAAAAACAACACAGCAGATGAATTACAAACATTTTGATCATGGCAAGAGTAAGTCAATTATACATACCATGGAAGAATAGCAGAAAGCAGACAAATTCAGTCCCGTAGGTTTATCCACTCATTAACTTTGTGCTCACAGGGTGAAATCCTACTTTTCAAATCACATCAAGAAACTAAGGATAGTCTGGAAATTGGATGGTTTGAGCGACTGATTGAGTTAGAACCTGTTGCTCAATTCCAGCACAGGCCTGTGGTCACCTAGAACTTTATGAAAGGTGTTCAGTGTCTGAAAGAGGTCTGGTGGCTTCAGTCTGCTTCCACAGACAAGCAGAGTTCACACACAAAAGCCACCACTTGAGTGGCCATCAAAGACAAGGAACCAGGAATTGACTAGGTCATGGGAGACTGAACAAGTCTTGCCCCTTAATTTCAGGCATATTTTAGCAGTCATTGCCACTAGTTTCTCAAGTCAGAGATTACGTTCAATGTCATTTGAAATCTGTGCCTCTAAACTTTCAGAGGGGACATAACTACATCACTGATTCGTAGTGCTAACAGCCTGAGATAGTGACTAGAACAAATGATAATCAGAATGATGTGAAAAAGGTCCTACACCTTGGAAGCGAATGATGAGCTGAACAGCTTTCTATTATTCTACAGCAGAGTTTAAGATTTACTCTTTGGACTACTGGTGGGTAGAGAGCTGCCTGCTCACATGGCGCTACATCCTCATTTCCATGCTGTAACCAATATTAGTAATAAATAACTTTCTAATATCACCTTTCCATGTCAGCAATTGTTGCAGTTGCTCTAGAGAATTTTTCAGTCGTAAGTGGGATGAGAAGAGGGAGATCACCACAAGACCGTCTGCATTAGAAACAGGGCTACTTTATGAAGCAGTTTGAGTACACTTGTAATACGCTTGTCCTGATGGTTTACTTCAAGTCTTACTGGTTCCTCAGACTAGCAGTGCTTTCTTGGCACTGACATAGAACTGAATATAGCAAGCTCTGGACCTTTGTATTTTTTTGTTCCCTGGGGATTCATATGCTACCATGGGAACGTACGCTAATTTCTGTAAAAAGCTACTCTTAAGCTGAGACTTTGTTAGAGCACTACATGGCACTACACGAAAGCTTATGCTTTGTTAGTCTCTACGGTGCCACAAGTACTCCTGTTCTTAATAGTGTGCTGCAGTTAATTAAGAACCCCCCCTTCAAAAAAAACAAACCACCCAAACCCACAACACAGTTTCTGTACTCATCTTATACCTAATACCGTGAGAAATTCTAGGAAAGCCATAGTTTAAAGGAAGTTGACGAATTCCTAGTGACTTTTAAGAAATGAAAAATTAGGATTCTGCTGCCCTAAGCCCACCACAGTCTAAAAATACTGATCTTTATTCTGCACTTGTGGAAACCTGTGCTGTAAGGAGCATAACTTATAGTTACCAAAGACTAATGGATAAGGAAAGTAAAAAGTAAATTTCTGGTCTCAAGGAACAGCTGCATTTCCATTGGGCTCCCGGTTGCAGATTCAGCATCCTTGTTCTTTTAACATAGACTATTTCACTTATTTTCTACTTTTGCCATTTGACCATTGAATTCTCCCAGCCTTGGACAAATATGCCAATCTACAGCAGATCTTTTATTGCGTTCCCATCAGGAGCCATTAACAAAATCCCTTATTTTCAGGAGATGTGAAAGGAGTAAAAAGCCTCTTGAGATGGAACAAAAAACCTAGCCAGGTACAATCCAGTGTGTCAATTTTGTGATCCAAGAGTCCAAGGCACTTCCTGGGCTTTCACTGCCAGGATGCACTGGATTAATCATTTAGATTAAGTCAGTTCAAAATGGACATGGGCACTGCAAAATGGCCTGGTTAATTAATAGCCACAACTTGCAAGCAAGCTAGAACAGTTCACGAAACAACCAGGCATTGAGAACTTTCCTAGGAAAGTATCACTATGGATTTACCCTGCTTGGCAAGGCTGGAAAGTTCTAGCCTTTCGATAGATTTGTGTAGTTCATCAGTAACTAAATCTGCCAACGGAGACTTCTCACCTGCTGTTATGCTATCAATGATACTAACTTGAACCATTCTTCACTTCATTAAACTCCCTCTTTTTATACATGATGAAACTAATTAAATTAATCCTGGAGTGCCAAAGCAGGAAAGTTTCCGCTCATAAAGTTATAAAAATGTAAGGAAATGATATTCAAATGTTTAGAATAACTACTTTCCAGCAAATAATTCAGAAGAGATTTACTGCAGGAATACGTTGGGCCTCGCAGCGGGACAATAAACTTGCAATATGATGGGCAGAGGAGATTAATTACAGCATGACAGCAAATAGTTTATCACCTTGATTATTAATATAATCTGACCCTCAACAAAGCCCACAGTTTAACCAGTCAAATTCTAATGTCTGATTGTCTACCAAATGATATTATGCCAAGGCTCTGACTGGTCTCATTAAGATTATTGTGAAGATATAAATTTAAAGTTCTAAAGCAAGGCGTTTTATTAAGAAGTAGATCCAAATTGCAAAATGGGTTTTCATTGACAAGATACTGAAGTAAGACTACCTGCTTTTTCAAGAACTTTTGCATTTGGTGCCTTAGAGTAGTGTTTCCCAAACTAGGGTCGCCACTGGTGTACGAAAGCCCCTGGCGGGCCAGGCTGGTTTGTTTACCTGCCGTGTCCGCAGGTCCAGCCGTCGCAGCTCCCACTGGCTGCAGTTCGCTGCTCCAGGCCAATGGGAGCTGCTGGAAATGGCGGCCAGCACGTCCCTCGGCCCGTGCCGCTTCCAGCTGCTCCCCTTGGCTTGGAGCAGTGAACCGTGGCCAGTGGGAGCCGCAATCAGCCGAACCTGTGGACGTGGCAAGTAAACAAACCGGCCTGGCCCGCATGGGGCTTCCCCTACACAAGCGGTGTCCTAAGTTTGGGAAACACTGCCTTAGAGCATAATTTTGGACACTTTTTATAACTAGTCAACAACTATTCCTTATGCCATTTATTTTCAAATAGATCATTTGGTTTTTCTAACATTTTACATTTAGTGATCAAACAAGTCTGACTTTCCAAACAAGTGAACAAATTATTCAGACACACAGGTAAGACTTTCTGCTGCTTTCATCCTAAACTAAGTATAATTTGTATTTTCGTGTCCTGAAAAAAATCTGCTATCTTAAATATGCTTGGATTTGCACTGTGAAGTTCATGTTTTGCAGTATGCATATTGCTCCATGTAATCAGTGTATTTTACAGGTTCATCTTGTGTGGTATATAAGTCATCTAAACATTCATTGTGAGCTGAACTATTTTTTATCTGTTAAGTAAATAAGAGGAAATGCACATACCAAACTGATGTCTTTATAAGTCCTGGAGAACGATCCAAATCCAATGTAATTGAATAAGTAGATGTTCGAGTTTGATATGACTACAATATTCTCATTCCTTAAGCATATACTGTTTAACATCTGATATTGTTTAATGATATATAAAGACACAGTCTAAAGTCCACAGTGTGGAAAGTGTACGGTAAGCTCGATCTGACCACAACTATATGAACACGCTGTACTTCAGATTCACCCTCCAGAAGTGTAGTCTCCAAATCTTCTCTCCAACAATAAAATGGATAGGTATGTCAGTTCACTTGTCTGATGTCAAATCTGATGTAATTCCCTGGGTTACCTGTCAGATGCATTTAGGGTGACCAGATGTCCCGATTTTATAGGGACAGTCCCGATATTTGGGTCTTTTTCTTATATAGGCTCCTATTACCCCCCGTCCTGATTTTTCATACTTGCTGTCTGGTCACCCTAGATGCATTCCATTAGATGGCAGCTCCATTGATTCCTCCCTGCAAACCCCAATAAATTTTAAGAACAGAAGGAATCATCATCTAGTCTGACCCCTTGCATAACACAAGTCATAAGACTTCACTGAATTAATTATTGCTTAAAGTCCAATAGCTGTGGTTGAACTACAGCACATCTTTCAGAAAACTATTGATGCTCTTGTAAATCAGGTTTTAAGTAATGGAGAAACCACCATGGCCCCTGGTAACTTACCCTGACTGAAAAATTTGTACCTTATTTCTTAATATGTAGTCTGTTTGTCTAACTTCAACATCCAACCATTGGATCTTGTTATATCTTTGTCTGTTGAATTGAAGGGATTGCTATCATCAGATTTCTATTTAAATACTTATAGACTAATCAAGTCACCCCTTAACATTCTCTTTGATAAGCTGAATGGACTGAGATCCTGGAGACTTTCACTATATGGCATGTCCTTTAATTGAACTCTCTCCATTTTTTCAACTTCCTTCCTGAGTTGTGGACACCAGAACTGGACATAGTATTCAGGCAGTGTTTCACCAGTGCCATAGAGAGGTAATAAGATCACCCTGCTTCTATTTGATAGTCCCCTATTTATACATCCAAGAATTATATTAGTCCTTTTAGTCAGAGTCACACTGGAAGCTCATCTTCAGCTGCTTATCCATCATGACTCCCCCTTCCATCTTTTTCAGGCTCTGTCCCAGGATAGATCTGCCCTCCCCGTACATATGGCCTACATTCTCTGTTCCTATATATGACCTTGCATTTGGCCATACTGAAACCAGAGCTGTGAGAAGAACCAATTTTTCAACTTGCTGGCAATTCTGAACATTCTAAAACAAACTGTTTCAAGCTGAACTGAAAAAAACAATTTTTAAAAAAATTTCAGTTAACTGAAGAGTCAAAAATGTATTTCAGGTCATACAAAGTGTTTCATTTTTAAAACATAAATGTTTTGTTTTTGACTATTTTTATATCTTGATTTTTAATACAATTAAAGAAAATTTTGAAGTGAAATTCATTTCAAGTACAAAAAAATCAAAATATTGTGTTTTGAAAAAAGTGTACAAATATATCCAAAATAATATTTATTTTTTTCCTGAAAAACAAGTCATTGAAACTGGTAAATATACTAAATGTTTTGGTGTTGCCAAGCCTGCATTTTTCTCCCAAAACGTTTTGGCTGAAAAATATGTTACTCAGCTCCAACTGAAAATACCTTTTAAAAAATACAAACAAAACAAAACCCTTTGCCCAGTTTACTGAGCAATCTATTTTGATCTGAATCAGTGACCTGTCTATTATTTATCACTCCCCCAATCTTTGAGTCATCTGCAAACTTTCAGAAATGATTTTGTTTTCTCCCAGCTCATTGATTAAATAGTATAGGGCCCTACTAGAAACATACTATCCTGATGAGGATTCCTCGTTTACAGTTACATTATGATATCAATGCATTATCCAGTTTTTAATTCATTTAATGTGTGTTGATTTTGTCTCATTCTAGTTTATTAATTGAAGTGCCACAAGGTACCAAGTTAAATGCCTTACAGAAGTCCAAGTATATTAAACCAATACTATTCCCTTTATCAAGCCTGCAATCTCAAAACGTGATAGATCTTGTCAAAGTATTTCCCATAAATCCACATTGACTGACATTATATTATCCTCTTAATTATTGATTAATGGAGTCCTGAATCTGTCATTTCATTATTCCCCCCAAAGATAGGCTATCAGGCCTAGGTAGCTGACAGTGTTTATCCTTTTTAAAATACTGGCACAATGTTACTTTTCTTCCAGTCCTCTTGAACGTCCCTAGTGTTCTGAGAGTTCTAAATGGTCCCTACAGCTCCTCCAGTAGCTTTTAAAACTCTTTGGTAAGAGTTATGCTGATTTAAAGATCTTTAGCTTTAGTGCTTGTCTTCCACACAATCTGTGGAATCTAATCAATACTAGGGATATTGCATCATAGGTAACCATGTCCCCTCCTCCCCCCTTACCTCCCAAGAGAAACATTTGGAATGATACAACATCAGTAGGGAATGATGGCTTTCTGAACACTTCATCACAAGCCCACGTTTTTAGAACTCATTTATCCAGGAGGAGGGGGGGGGGGAAAGCCTGCTAGAACCTTTATCTGCCAATAGTTTGGGGAAAATTTATGCAAAGAATAAGATAAGAATTTCTGGTCCTTTAAAGCAATAAGGGGCAGAACTAGGGTGACCAGATAGCAAGTGTAAAAAACTGGGACAGAGGGTAGGGGGTAATAGGTGCCTATATAAGAAAAAGCCCCCAAAATCGGGGCTGTCCCTATAAAATCAGGACATCTGGTCACCCTAGGCAGAACTGATGTCAATATGCATGGGTATCAACATTTCTTTCATGTTAAGAGATTTAATTCTTAATTTACATAAAAAATGCAGGTAAATGACTGAATATAAATGGCTTTTGTGCATTATAGCTTTTTGCTTGGATCCAGAACATTTACAGTAGTTGTGGAAGTAGCTGTGTTCCCGACCCCAGATGCTTTTTGCGCTAAACTCCTGAAAGCCATAACAGAGAGCATATACTTAATTACTGTTTACAGCATTTGTCAGATTGCACAATCTTGCTAAGGAGCCAACAACACTTCTTCCCATTGCATTCGGTATTAAGGTTTTAAACACACCCCTTTATCTGCTTGGAGAACTACATAAGTACTTTTGTAAGCTAGAAAACCTGCCCTCATTAAATAAAACAGATGTTTTTTGTTTTGTTTTTGTGATTAGCTACCTGATAAACTACAGTTATTCTTCAGGAACAGAATATTTTCCTTGGACAAAGTCTCAGTTAAGACATTCCCAAAAAACACTGGTTTTCAAGGTTTGTTAAATCTTATAATAGCCTGGTTAGTAGGCTGTATTTGTGTGCTGAACTCAAATTTGTAGCTTCCCTTTATCAATTCTTATTTTTTACTGCAAGGAGGGAACATACCTTTTGTGTTGCATTACCTACCTACAGGGTAGTGAGCAGAAGACAGAGCGTGTTAACTGAGACATGCCCTACTTTTCACAGTTCAGATCCCTGATTCCTGCCAAACCTACAGCTTTTCACAGGCAATTCTTGTTTATGACTATGTACGTAAACTATGGGATTCCAGAACTTGTTATAGATAATTGAATATAGGTTTTGCATTTATCTTCCAAATGGACGTTATTAAACAGTTTTGAGCATTTAAATTCTCCTTTCAATCCAATGCAAGTCAACTGGGCCTAATCTACATAAGGAAATTGACAATGTTTTGGTCCAAGATAAGGCCTGCCCATTCTTTTATACAGGAGGGCACTGGATTTCCCTCAAACTCAGGCCCAGATCCACAAAAGTATTTAGGTTCCTAACATCCACTGATTGCAATCAAAGTTAGGAGTCTAAATACCTTTGTGGATCTGGGACTTTATCCCTTCTTTTCCATACAGCAGTACATGTTATGCAACGATGATTAGTATTTATATTTAAGACAATGGTGTCTAAGGATGAGACTTTCAAGGACATAACTGAGCAGTCCCACCCACCCCCAGTCTGACAGCCTCTGTGCTGTTAAGGAGGATGAAAGTCATGTGGAAGGAGAACATCAATCTTGAGTGGAGGGAAACCATCCCATAGTTGGGACCCTCCTTAAACACAATGTGCTGGTACCCGCTCACACTAAGGATACCCCTCCTGGGGAGGGAACCCTAGTTATTAGGAAGATCGAGGTAATAATAATAGGGGATTTGGTTAATAGAAGTATAGATAATTGGTTTATGATGACCAGGAGAACTCATGGTAAATTGCCTGCCAGGTGTGAAGGTTGTGAATCTCATGAGACATCTAGACGGATGTATGTGCAGTGCTGGAGAGGAACCAGTGACTGCGGTATGTGTGGGTACCAATGACATAGGGAGGGGTAGGAGAGAAGTCCTGGAAGCCAACTGTAGGCTCCTAGATAAGAGATTGAAGTTCAAGACCTCCCATGGTAGCATCCTCTGAAATGCTTACAGCGCCACACACAGGACCAGAAAGACAGGCAGAATTGCAGGGTCTAAATGGCTGGAGGAGATGATTGTGTGGGGTGGAGAGTTTTAGATTTATTAGGAACTTTTGGGAAAAGGATAAGCCTATTCAGGAAAGATGGGCTCCACCTAAAAAACAAACAAACAAAACAACAGATCCAGACTTCTGGTATGTAAAATTTAAAAAACTGTAGGATATTTTTTAAACTAGGGGGTTGGGGAAAGCTGACTGGTGTGACGGAGCATATGGTTCAGGCAGAGACATCTGCTGGGGAAGAATTTATTAAAGGGGGAATCTCTATATCTAGTAAAGGGGATAGGAAAGAAGTTGAAGTACAGGTAGAATATAGAGTGGAACAATCAAAATGATTGCAATACCGCACCCATGATTGCTTATGTTGCCACCTGAAGTGTGAAATCCATGCAAATTTCATATAGTCAGATAATCTGTCTAGCTTTATAGAAAATCTATAAACTCTTACAAGCTATACCAGAGGAATTCAACACTTTTTGGCTTACCCAAAACTATCACAGATACTGGCAAATGCCTTGATTAGCCAAATAAAAAAATTAAGTAGTTACATTTTCACTGTACCCAATATTAGCTTTAATTACAGTTAAAATCTGTAGATGTCCAAAGAGGTTGTTCTAATAAAGTAGTCAATTGCATTTCTATAACACCTTTAAATCTACAACTCACAGGATCCCAGAGAGCTTCACAAAACATGTGCATGCAGCACCATTGAATTGCAACCACAAACTAGCACAGTCCTGTCAGGTAGTGCAGGGAGAAGAAAAAAAGTGGCAAAGAACAAGTCAAATCCAATTTTTTAGAAAGGACTAGTAGCTTTCTAATATATTCATGTGGACTACACTGGACCCCAGGTTTCAAGGGGATATTGAAAAGTTAACTGCATGAATCTCAGTTTTTCTCTTTCCAGAAGATGAAGGGGAGAATTAACTGGGATTAGAATTGAGTTTCAAATCTGATGCTCAGAACAAGTCATTATCTCATACCATGGACTGTAAAAGAAAGATGTTATTAAACAGTCTGAAGCATTTAAATTCTCCTTTTATCAATCCAATATAAGACAATTGGGCCTAATCTACATAGGGAAACTGAGACAACGCTTTGGTCCATGATAGGGCCTACGCATTCTTTTACAGGTAAGGGCATTTATTTCCCCTCAAACTTTGGCCCAGATCCACAAAAGTATTTAGGTTCTTAACCTCCAGTCTTTTCTCCATCAGACTAAAACCAGAAACTTCACACAACACACCTTTCTTGGCAGTCAAGGAAAGCAAATTTGCACTTTATAGCAATAAAATACTAATTATTCGAGTCACTTTCTCAACCACAACAATACAACGATCTCGCTTTCCCCCAGATATCAGATTATATACATTATGGTTCAGTTTCTACAAAAGCATTACCTCAAGACACCTCTTTCTATTGCTAAAATAATCTGTAGTATATATTCTACAAAAGAAAACTGCAGTTTTATTATATATTTTGGAAGATTAACTATCACTTAAAGTTAATTTCCTGGCTAAACAAAGATCAAGAAGCAGGCCACATCTAAAAACGACAGGTTTCAGAAAATGAAGCCACATGTAACAATGATGCTTTTCCAAAACAAATTCTGCTTCTTAAAGTTCATTTCATTTCAATCAAAGGAAAGAAACAGCTACCTGCTTTAACAGCTGTGCAGCTGATTTATTCAACTTAATATGTAGCAGGAAATATGCCTCCTGCTGAGCATTTAGCAAGCCCTGGACACTTCATCAGAAAATGTTAACATGGTTCAATCCAGACTATGAGATGGATATGCACTCCTGTATTAAATATATAGGTTATTAGAATTCAGACCTTTCTGTACAGTCTCACTCACATTACACAGTCAAGACCTTCCAGCAGCCTAAGGTTGCAGAATTTGCCACATAATTCAGTGATTGGGGGGTTATTTGCGTTCTTCCCTTTGATTTCTCTGAAGAGAGCAGCGGAGGCACACTCACCTGGACTGACTCTGCCAATATCCTTAGGATACAAGGGATTTGTCTGAATTCACTTAATTAGCCATTGCGTTACTCAGTCGGTGGCAGCAGAAATAACTGGGTATTAGCAGGAGGCTCAGCAGCCCCATAATTGCAGCACTTAGTACCAACGGGGGTTGCTAGCCAGACACCGGCACCCCGCGCACCGGGGAAGGCTGCAGCTGGGGCCGGAGAGGCTGATGCCCCGCGGGTCGGGGGTTGTGGACAAGGGGGCCCCGCCGAGACGGGGCTGGGCGGCGCAGTGGGGGCGGCGAACCCCGCCAGCCGGGGCGGCCTGGCGCGCAGGGAGGCGGGGCAGGGCCAGGCGCCCTAGCAACGGAGCCCTAGCAACGGACCCCCCCCCCGCCCCGGCCCGTACTCACAGGCCCGTGGTGCCGGCGGGCAGCGGCGGGATCCTCCGGCGGCCCGGCCCGGGCCCCCCCGGCAGGCGGTGGCGGCTGCAGTCCAGCAGGCCGCGGCGGCAGGAGCAGGGCGCAGCGCAGGCCTCGCCGGGCGGCTCCCCGGCCGCGCACACCCACAGCAAGAGCAGCAGGGGCAGCGCCCCCCGCCGCGACCCCGCTGCCCGCATCCTCCCGGCCGCGGCCCTGCCCCAGGCGGCTACGGGGCGCACACAGGCCGGGACAGCCGCTAGCCCCGCCCACAGCGCGCGGCGTCTGACCTCAGCGCGCACGGGAGGGCGTGGCCAACGAGGAGAAGGGCGGGGTTTCTAGACCAGCCAGGTAGGCAGTGACAGACAACAAGGGGCGGGGCTACAAACTGGCACCTGAAGGGGGAGGAGCCAATAGCCGAGGAGGTGAGGCGACCACTTGAGTGCTCTAAGGGGGCGGGGCTAGAGCGTGACAGCTCAAGTGGGAGGAGCCAGCCTGGGGAGGGGGTGGGGCTTCAGTCCCTGGGCGGGTTCTTGGCTCCAACGTGGAAGGACATTGACCCAAACCCTTTACTGTAGGGGAGGTGGGTGAGCCAAAGCCTGGTGTGCTGGGGAAGATGTGGCCATGCTACTGCTCTTGCTGTACCTGTTCTGGGGATAAAGCGAGACTGCTGTCTCCAGAGCTCATAATCCTGCACCGCGCACCAGCCAGAAGATCATCTGAAATGTGTCTTTAGCAAGACATAGCAACCCAATAAAAAATTAAAATTGAATGCAACTTCCAAAGCAGGGGGCAGGGGAAAGAAAACACAAGACTCAGCCATTGAACAACGTTCTTCTTAAAACCCCTCCAGGCAAAGGGGGTTGCTACCTTTAAAATTATATTTCATTTGTATAGCAATAATCTCCCCTGTAGAAACACTGAGCTGAACATGCAGTTGCAATACAATTCAATCAGTGGGATATAGTCAACTTCCATCTGTCATTACTAATAACCCCTAGGATTTCTATAATGAAGAAAGGTCGGAGAGACTTCTCTATTTTTCCCTACCTTTTTTCAATTTGTTTACTTTATGGATAGTCCACTACACTGTTTTACAGATGGTTGCATTTCCTGTCTCTGAAGTAGTATTGGGGCTGTGCCTTTAAAGACTGAGGTTCCCAGACAGGGAGTCTGCGGGGAGGACTGTGAAACTCTTGCTTTTATGCACAGCCAATTGGAGCCAGACTCAGAATAATGCAGATCTCTTGCAAGCATTTTAAGCAGAGTGATCACTCATCACCACTTCATACAATAGCACCATGGCATCACATCACTCATGCATAGACGGCTCTGTGTATGTTCTTCCGCTGGCTGCGCAAAAGGGTGTAATCAGAAATTGTAGGGGGCACAGTGCCAATCTATAATATAATATAGTGCCACTCTACAAAAAAGGGAAATAAGAACAACCCAGGAAATTACAGACCAGTCAGCTTAACTTCAGTTCCCGGAAAGTTAATGGAGCAACTAATTAAGCAAACAGTTTGCAAACATTCTAGAAGATAATAAGGTGATAAGTAACAGTCAGCATGGATTTGTCAAGAACAAAACGTGTCAAACCAACTGGATAGCTTTCTTTGACAGGATAACAAGCCTTGTGGATGAGGGGGAAGCGGTAGACGTGGTATATCTTGACTTTAGTAAGCTTTGGACACTGTCTTGCATGACCTACTCATAAACAAACTAGGGAAATACAACCTAGATGAACAAAAGGGAGTCCGGTGGCACCTTAAAGACTAACAGATTTATTTGGGCATAAGCTTTCGTGGGTAAAAAACCCACTTCTTCAGATGCATCTGAGTGTTTTACCGACAATAGCTTTTGCCCGAATAAATCTGTTAGTCTTTAAGGTGCCACCGGACTCCTTTTTGTTTTTGTGGCTATAGACTAACACGGCTACCCCCTGATACTTGACAACCTAGATGGAGCTACTATAAGGTAGGTGCATAACTGGTTGGAAAATCGTTCCCAGAGAGTAGTTATCAGTGGTTCACAGTCATGCTAGAAGGGCATAACGAGTGGGGTCCTGCAGGGATTGGTTCTGGGTGCCATTCTGTTCAATATCTTCATCAATCATTTAGATAATGGCATAGAGAGTACACTTATAAAGTTTGTGGATGATACCAAGCTGGGAGGGGTTGCAAGTTCTTTAGAGGATAGGACTAAAATTCAAAATGATCTGGACAAACTGGAGAATTGGTCTGAAGTAAATAGATGAAATTCAATAAGGACAAATGCAAAGTACTTCCCTTAGGAAGGAACAGTCAGTTGCACACATACAAAATGGGAAATGGCTGCCTAGGAAGGAGTACTGCAAAAAGGGATGTGGGGGTCATAGTGGATCACAAGCTAAATACGAGTCAACAGTGTAACACTTGCAAAAAAGCAAACATCATTCTGGGATGTATTTATAGGAGTGTTTTAAGCAAGACAGGAGAAGTCATTCCTCCGCTCTATTCTACGCTGATTAGGCCTCAACTGGTGGCCAGTTTTGGGTGGGTGTATTCCTGGAGGTTTCATCACATGACAATCTTTCATTAAAGATTAATCTTTTAATTCCTGGAGACTCTAGGACAATCCTGAAGGGTTGGCAACCCTACCAGTTGGCTGCAGCCCAATCCTGCAGGGAGAAACTAGAGCTGCAAGGGGTAACCCACACTGAATCTGGTGGTTGGATCTCAATACAGTTTCCTGTAGTTTGACATGTTGTTGGGCCTTATAGGTCTGCAGCTGTTATATGTTGAGGTGCCTGTACAGTTCTTAGTCCCAAGAAGGAAAATAAGTATTTGTTTATATAGCAATGGGTTATAATTAAGGGGATAGGGAAGTCTGCTGCTTGCCTACAAGGGTGGTGCTTTCCTCCTGTTATTCTAGGAAACAAGTTTAGAATTAAATAATTAGGGCAGTTGTGTTTGTGTATAATTGAGATACAATGCAAACAATTCATCTAAGTGCAGAGAAGGGGCTGTTAATCTCTCAGGGGAATATGTCTGTCAGGTACTTGGAGAGAAACACCATCCTCCTGTAGCAGAGGCCCTCACTTTCACCTCTCTCTAGGTTAAGGGTACATCATGAGGTCTGTCTTAATCTATCTGTGTCCTGAGCTGACTCCTAGGAATGGAATGAATTATGTTATCACCACCCCTGGGATATGTCTATCCTGCTGTGGCCTTATTAGCCTGATGGTATTGGCGATAAAGACAGGAGTGCCATCTAGTGGCACAATTGGAAAGCTACATCTTGCATAGAGCAGTGCAATTAGAAATCATTATTAGTATGTTCCCTGATCTGACCTTTCTCTCCTTGAGTACGGCGCAAGATCAGTCCCAGGGTGAACTTAGTGCTGGTGAAATTGGTAGCCCATGAGACTGAATCCTCTGTTTATCCAAAGAACAGCTATAGATGGACAGTGGCAGTGTGAGACTTCCACATTCACCTTCCTTTACCACTGCCTCTCCCTGCCCTGCCCTCCAGATAGATACTCATTCCATCTTTGTGCCTCAGTCATTCACAGGCCTTTCAGGAGAGGGTTTACCAACAAATCAGCACCAAATTAGGTGGTGACATTTCTGGTTACTTGGCCACTGGGAACAGTACTGAGCGGCCTATGGTGCTGTTGCTTGGTCACTACAGACTTGGGCTGGATTTGAGGTGCTGTATTCCATTATCCGTTCTACAAACTCTCCCATCCCCTATAAGGGATGCTCTTTAATCTGGCACCTTTTATAACACTTGCTGAGTTCTCCCCTGGCTCTGAGCAGTAGCTGCTGTCAGCTCTGTTTTCATACAAAGCGGCAGTATGGTCTATTTTGCTCATTGCACACACACAGAGTCACTGTTGTTAGCAGTTACACACTTTATCAGGCAGCCTGAGAAATAAGTGTTTGTGGCACGTTCTAGTGTGAAGAAAAATCAGACCAAATAACAGTTCCATTACGATATTATTTCCTAAATGGACTCATTCCTGCCCACATATGCTAGATGAATGTGTTGTGTTATTGTTTTTCCCCCATCACATCTTAATTGGAGTGCAAGCTGACTACATTTAAATTGTTTATGTTAAAACAAGAACGAATCTGCTTGATAACAAACCCACGCAAATTAAGATGTTTCTTTTCCAAAATCTGTCATCCGCCCCTAATTTGAATGATTTTTAATCTAGTTATTTACAGTCTAGGAGCAGGTTTTCAAAGGGGCTCAGTACACTGGTACAGAGTGCATATGGAAAACTGGCCCCAGCTGTGGGCGCTGAGCATTTGAAAATCTAGCCCTGGACTCTTTTGAAAAATTAGACTCCACAGATCTGATTCTCCACTACCTTGTATTTTGTGTGGTCATTCACATCTGTATAAAGTGTGTGTAAAACGCTACCCCATCAAAATAGCTGTGTTTGACAACTTTGAACGGGTGTAAATGAGTCCTCAAAGGCCCAATGCCAAGGAGAATGAGGCCGTTGACATCAACGGAAGGAGGGTCAAGACCTGAGTTTGTCAAATCAGGAAGTGGCTGCAATCTGCAAAGAGCTATTTAATAAAGCCAGGGACTTTTTGGAAGAACTTCTGTTTTTCTTAAGAAAAATACTATTCTTGGGAGAAATTTCTCAACGCAGAGAATGAATTCCAGCTTCCGATCTCTTCTAGGACTAGAATACGGAACTCTGCCCCTAGGGCCAGTACTGGGTGATCATTGTTCCCTGGGTTCTCTTCTCTTGGATCCATGTCCACATCTGACACAGTGATTAGCCAATTCACCATGAGCAATTCTCCTGAACTGCAATCCACTCTAAGGCTACTTTCTAGCTACCAGGCAGTCCTCTGTCTGCATTCATGCCATTCATTTTTCATTGTTGGTTTTCCCTTTAATTTCATTGGTTTCTTCCTCCATTTCATATGGGAATAGTTATGAGAAAAACATCAATAATGGGTCGCAGTAATGACAACACTCTCCCCGAGGGAGCCGGGGGCATGTATGCTGCTGTCTGCCATCAGTCTGCTTAATTAGCTTTGCACTACAACCCTGGCACTTTCCAGCCACCTTGGAGGAGATGAATGGGAGCCGTCATTGGAGCTTTGTCCATGAAGTACCGTACATCCTGTTTACTTTAAAAGAGTCATGATTCCTTACAGTTAGGGTGATATGTATTTGCTCCATAGAATCTCACCTACTCCTTGGAACTAAGAGGCTGGAGTGGACCCTGGCATGCTCAGTCTTAGAAAGGA
The DNA here is from genome assembly GCF_016161935.1 of Mauremys reevesii. NCBI lineage: Eukaryota > Metazoa > Chordata > Testudines > Geoemydidae > Mauremys > Mauremys reevesii. The sequence continues at coordinate 138,951,973 of NC_052626.1, read as the reverse complement.
GCTCTTCTGAAAACCTGGCTGGGCCCTAATTGCGGGTGCTGGGAACTTCTGCCTGGCCCATGCCTGGGAGTGTGTGGCAGAGCAGCAATTGAACCTACACACACAAGTCCTAGTTCAGGGCCTTACCCACAGGAGCATCCTGCCTTTCTAATGACCTTGGCTGGCCCTGCTTTGGCTGTTGCAATTGCTCAGGCTTTGGAGGCAGCAACAGTCCATGAGGATGCAGAAAGCTCATGTTCAGGGATTGCTATGAATGTGCTGCAGGCAGAGGGTGCCTCTCACATTGTTAGGGGCACCCTGTGTCCTATGCCCTAGCTAAGGAGGAGCCCATCCTGGCAGGCAATAAAAAGCATTAAAGATATAAGTAGAAATAGCGGCACCATCATTCCTACAAGGGCTAGCAATGGGATGTGTGTGTTCTATGCCCATGCCTGCACCGCCACCTGGTGGTCATTTGGAAACTACCAGCTTGTGAGCTCAGGTGTGTTCTCCAGTCGGGGCCTGATTCTCAGGGTGCTGAGTAGACCACAGTTCCAGTTGAAGTCAATGCATCAGTGCTCAGCATCTCTGAAAACCATACCACCTGTGGTTTGCTCTCAGCGACTGGCACATTCACAGCAATCTCTGAACATGAACAGGGCCTGTAGCTGGAAGGGAGCTGATTTTGCTCGTTCCCTTCTGGTGCAATGGGCAGGTGGCTGTTGTAAACACGTAGGCCTGTGTTGTCAGTGTCCCCGGAACTGCCGAGGAGAAGAACTGCGTTTACAGAGCCTCCAGGCTCTGCGCACAGAACTTTGGACAGGCAGCAGCCTTGTCACTCACTGTTCGAAGGAACACGTCCCCCAGACGGATATCGGGTATTATCAACCACAGCCCACGTTCAGCAGAAAGGTGGTGGGATAGTGCTGGTGGAAGCTCCCTTCCTCCTTCCAAATGCTGTGTCCAGAGATTAGGATAGGAATACAAGAAAAACAAGCCCTGTCCTAATGCCTCTGCTAGTCCGGATCCTGCTGCTGACAGAACACCCACAGTGGCCCTTTGCTCAGCTGGGTTTTGCCCCGTTCTTGCAGCCCACAGGGTGCACAATGGACAAACAGCACCTGCTCTGGGAGCCCCTGACAAAGGGCTGTGCAATGTCCAGACTCATAGGATGCAGTTCCTGTTACACTGTGCTGTTGACTCTCACCCGCCTCAGATGGAAATGCCAAGATATTTCATTTTGGGGGGTTTTCTGGCTCTTCGATTTTCACGGCCCTGCCCTCACTTCCCTCGGTAGCTGAGCATGGCATGTCGAGGTGCAGAGCCCATCAGCACCTCTCCAGGCTGAACATGGTTCTCCCACAGCACGTCCTGCTCCTCCAGCCTGTACAGCGAGGATCTCCTCCCCAGCTCCGGGCACTCTGTCTCCACAGCACACTAAGCTTGCCTGGGATGCAAGAGCCACACTAGAGTTCGGGCCTGGGGTTCCCACCAGCCAATGCACACACCTCTTCAGTCACTGGCCAGTGATGTTTTGTCATAATCCCCTGGCCAGCACCTTCTACTGGAGCTCATTTGGACTGTGCCAGTCTGGGCTAGGGTTTACACTCGATAAACTCTGACTCTTCCTCCAGCCACAGGCGCCATTCAGATTTCTGCTTCTCAAAGCAACATGAAACAAAACACTGGCTATTCCCAGTGTGTAGGTTGTGGGTCGGATGAACATGATCTGTATGGAAGCAAGCCTGAACATTCAGAGAAAAGTCACTGCAGAGGACGGCTGAGTTCATTGCTCCTGGCAGGTATCCTAGCATCTGTGCAAACCTGCAGATCATATTGCAAAGGCAGGAGCTGCTCAGGGAGGGGCAAAGTCTTAGTCTTATCTGTACCAACTAAGGAGCTGTTGAAACTACTTGGTTAATCATTCGAGATTTGTCACAGAAAGAGCAAAGTGGGGAAGGGAGGAGAGTCTGGAACCAAAGCACAAGGAGTGCAGGTCTCTTTAACAACCTTCCCTCCCGGATTTGCATTTACAAGAGCATTGCCATAGCAGCAGGAATTTACATCTTAATGGTAACCCATCCCACATGTCCAGCTGGTCCTCACCTGCAGGATCAGAAATGGGACTGCTCTGTTACACCAGCAGCTTTACTCTCCGCTAAGCCAGTTGCCATCAGAGGCCCTGCCTGTACAGAGGAGTTTTTCAAACAGAACAAGCCTGATTCTCCTCTCACTTGCAGTGGTGTAAATCAGGAGTGGCTCCATTGACATCAGTGCAGTCGCAGCAGCATGAAACCTCTGGGAGAGGAGACTGCAAACCTCCATGGGAATTTTGCGACTCTGGCTTTGCTTTTTATGGCAGGCACGTTGGTGGGTAAGACACAAGATGGGGGGAAACCCAGCCTCAGCCGCAGCTCCAGCAGCATGGCTGGCTGGGGACATGTTTCCCAAGTCCCTTGCTCCAGACCTGTTCCAGTGCTGAACTTCTAAAGAATATCTAACAGCCCACCTTCAGTGGATAGGAATGAGGGGCAGAGCATGGAAAAGCCAATCTATTCGGGTGTGTGCTTTGGATGAGGATTGTGCGTTCTAGCTACACTCATCTGCCAGAGAATGAGCCCTGAGTGACCAGCCGTCCCCTCAGGAAGTACGCATCTCCCACATTCATGCTTGAGAAGGGGCAGATTCCTGAGGGTCACTGAAATCTCCCCCCTAACTGATAAACGAGCTGGGTTAGAAGAGCTGGGCAGGTGATGGAAAGAAGGACTTGTGGAATGTTTTATCAAGGACACTCATCAAATTAGTTATTTAGGTTGAGATTTCCAGGAGCAGCTACCAGAACAGGGCATCTTACGGGGTTTTTCAGTGGTGGGTTCTCGGCACTTGCTTGAAATTTGGTCCCTTTTGGGTGTCTTGATGCTTTTTATTCAGCCAGCTCTTGTGAGGGCTGCTGGTTTACTGAGGCTCTCGTCACATGAGATGCTTGCTGGGTTTAGTGGGTGGTGGTGGCTGATAATGTACAGAAGGTCAGACTAGAGGATCTGCTGGTCTCTCCTGCCCTTAAACCCTGTGACTCTCCATGGATTCCCCACAGCACTGCCCTGGAGTGTTGTTGGATATAGTCTCAAATCGACAGCTAATGCATGAAGCCAGTCACACCTGGGGAAGCTGCTACTAGGAGCTAGTGATACATTGTGTGTAAGAACACTGGTCGTAGACATGTTCAAGTTAACAACGGCCATGCAGTCACCTTGCTGTGCCCAAGGAGGCTAAGATAGGCTCCTGTAGGAAATATATGAGCTTTGAATTTCTTTGCTTATGTGGATTTATAATCTCAGCCCTCTGGAAGTGTTTGTTGCCCTTGATATGGTCTCCATTCCTCAGAGCACCACTAGGTGACAGTAGCATGCTACAAGTCAGTGGGGTGAGTGAGGCCATGCAGACAGCAGCTACCTCATACTGGCCCAGGTTATTGCTATGCCCATTATGATGAAAGCACTTTCCATCATCCACAGAGCCTGCAAACAGCCCTTTGACCCAAGGTAACAAAGTTCAGAGAAAAGAACCTACATGTCTGGGAAGTGGCAGCTGCCTGGCAGGGGAGCCAGGTAACTCTTTTAATTAAAAACAGCACCAAAATATGAAATTTGTATTATCTCTGCTTCTGATCCTGGGACTTTTAACTATGAAATCTGGTTTAAAGGTCACAGAATAAAAACATCACAGTGCCTGAAATGTCTGGACTCAGTAACATATGCAGCAGTGGTGTGTGTGTCTCTACACATGCATGCAGGTTTCTTTACAGTACAGAAGCTTGTGACTAATTTGAAGCCCACTTTTTTCAGCTGGATGCAAATCTGAGGCCCTGACACTTGTGGGCATGAAAGTTTCCATGGCATTTGCTGCAACCATTGGACTGTTGTGTTCTGGTCAGATGCTGATATTAGTGAGATTGAAGGAGGCAGAACTCAGAGTGGTAGCCTTGTTAGCCTGTATCAGCAAAAACGATAAGAAGAACTGTAGTTTAGAATGGATATTTGGTATTCTTTTATACTTCTTGTGCCAAATGGTTGTGTACTCTGTATGCTGTTAATCAGCTGCCAACTTCCACCTCAGAAGGGTCTGCATTTCACTGGTGAGCCATTGATTCCTGTGCATAGTTTGTATGTTGATTTGGATCCTCTGGGATGAATGTGGATATTATTAGCAGTAATTACCTGAAATGAACGAGAGGTTATGCAGAAATCAACCTGCCTCGCTCATTTTCCTGCCATGTCCCAAGTCCATTCCTCTACTCTTCCTGATTTTAGCTCAGCTTTTTGTACACAAGTCACCCACGTGCTGACATCAATACACTTTACAATTTCTGCATTGATCTAATCTCTCAAATGTTTGCTGACAGTCATTCACTGTATCTTAAATTAAACTTGACAGTCTCAAATCCTCTAGCCTCTACCATGTTCTCTGGCTAATGACCTAGCCACTGGATCCCTTTCTGTGCCTAGCACCGGCCAGCCCTCAGCAATGACTAAACACTGCTCCAAGGCACAGTGTTCCCAGTGGAGTGCCAGGGCTGCTTCTCCCAGAGGATCATTGCAACATGCAAGTGTCTGCTGGAGCTTTGGAGCTCAGCTTAGGGTTTGCAGAGGTATGGGCCCCCACTCCAGGAATGAAGGATGTTCACTCCCTCGAGTGCTTGGCATTCACTGACCACAATCAGCTCAAGTTAATGGAGTTGTACCAGGGAAGAATATGGTCCAGCATTTTTCCAAAAGGCACCGGTGCCAGCAACAACATACTGAAGAAAGGCATTTAAAAGCAGAGCAGCTCCCCCAGCAAAAAGGCTTAGCAGTAAACCACATTGGTCCTGGACATCAGGGGACAAAGTGCTTCAGCTTCAGCCTTGCCTGTTTTCATGGTCCTAGTCACAGACACACATGGGGCTTGTCTACACTCAAAACGCTGCGGTGGCTGCAGGTGCACAGCTGTAGTGCTTCATTGCATGGGTAATCCACCTCCCTCAGGGGGGCAGTAGCTAGGTCTATGGAAGAACTCTTCTGGTGAGCTAGCGCTCTCTGTATGGGGACTTAGGTCAGCTTAACAGTGCGACTCAGGGGGTGGATTATCACTTCCCTGACTGATGAAGTTAAAGCGATCTAATTATCTAGTACAAAGAACAGAAGTACTCGTGGCACCTTAGAAACTAACAAATTTATCTGAGCATAAGCTTTCGGGGGCTACAGCCCACGTCATCGGATGCATAGAATGGAACATACAGTAAGAAGATATTTATACATACAGAGAACATGAAAAGGTGGAAGTAGCCATACCAACTGTAAGAGGCTAATTCATTATCAGCAGGGGAGAAAAACTTTAGAAGTGATAATCAATATGGCCCATTTTGGACAGTCGACACCTTTTCATGTTCTCTGTATGTATAAATATCTTCTCACTATATGTTCCATTCTATGCAGCCGTTGAAGTGGGCTGTAGCCCACGAAAGCTTATGCTCAAATAAATGTGTTAGTCTCTAAGGTGCCACAAGTACTCCTGTTATTTTTGCTGATACAGACTAACACGGCTGCTACTCTGAAACCTGTAATTATCTAGTGTAGACCAGGCCACAGTCTGTTACTTTTCTACCATGTGTACCTTAATCCTCTGTTTGCACACAGGCTGGGAATTGGCACTCATAAACAGTGGGAGGAGTCTTCTGCACAGGTTCATTCCTCCACCCACCTCACCCTCTGAGCCTCCCGTCCCCCCCAGTTACTGAGCCAATGGTCCATCAGCCCAGCAGTGTCAGGAATTCTCCTCTAGGAACAGGTTAAACCTGCAGCCTTCTCCGTTTGGCAGAACCTTCAGTTTCCAGGGTGCTACAGCCAGCACCGTCACAGTGCCCACAATCCCACATGCAAACCTCTGCACTCTGGGCACAGACACAGCTGACGCTCTGAGGAGGCCAGACATACACCCCTCCCTTGCCCTCCAGGCCTGCTCTGAGAGGGTATGGTGACAGCTGGAGGAGGAGATTTTTTCCCTCTTAAGCAAACAGGTGGCTCTGAATTAATGGTCTAGTTATTTTTAATGGTAGGGACGGCCCTCTTCAGAGACTATGAAATCAAGCATTAACGATCTGCCTAAATTAGATTTTATGAGAAATAAATTAGGAACAATTTAATATTTATCCCAGTGCTGAGGCCAAATACAGTGATAAATTTAACAGTAAAATATGGCCATTATTTTGTAATCTTTAAGTGATATTTAAATTCAGTGGCACTTCAGAAAATTAGTCTTTAAAAATTGAAAAAACCTTTCATTAAAATTTGCATTTTCAGCTCCAAATCAGAGCAAAGCATCTTTTAAAAAGTTTATTTTATGGTACTTTTTAGACTCCCATACACTGACCCACGGTTCTGTGTTACAGAGAGGTGTTCACCCTGTGACACATGGGGTTGTATTTTTCACTTAACAGGTTGTTGCCATGTGCCTTCTTCCTCATTATCAAAGATGATTTTGGACTTCAGAAATGGCCCTTCCCTACCCCTTCTTCCCCAAATCTGCTCTGTTGATTGGATCCTGCAGTGAAGTCAGACTGTTGGATTGGTGACATCACAATCATTTCCATAGCAACAAACTGTGGTGTCGTCACAGGATCATCATTCATTGGAGGATCTGGCATGGGAAGGAGCCTAGTTCGAGGGAGACATGCCCAGCCCAGGGCTTTGCTCTTTGGATAATCGTCTCTCTTGTCCCATTTGCCCCAGTCTGAAGGTCTCAGTGTAGGGATACAAAGACTGCAAGCCCTTCACATGTCTCAGCTGTGCTGAGGCAGACCCTGCAGCTTAGGATTCGTTGGAGATGTGTTTCAGACACTGGCCTCACTTCTGACAGGTTGTGGATGGGGGCATATGGGACTGGTTGTTTCAGGGAAAGGAGCATTTAACCTTAACTGCAAACAAAGGTGGGCTTTTTTTGTTTTTTAGCTACTGGCCTAATCCTGGTCCCGAGGAAGCCAAGGAGAGTTCTGTCGACAGTCTCCGAGGCAACAGGATCTGTGGTTTCAAGTCGCCTGAATCTGGAACAGGATCCAAAGGCTGCACCTTCCTAACTGACGTAAAAGCTGGAGCAAAGTTCATCAAAACAGAGTGTGGGGTTTGCAGGGTGGAAGGCAACAACAGAAACTGTGTCCATTATCTGTGACTGCCAAAGGACAGGGAAGCACACACAGTGCTGGCCTGATAGGCTCTGCTCCTCCCTCCCCTCTCTGGGCCTCAGCCTGCCCTTCTGGAGAATGGGGCTCTACCCAGGGAACAGCAGGTTTGCTCTCTAACGCTGTCCCTGCTGATGCTGCTCAGAGCCAGACAAGCTTGCGAGGCTTGTTCAGAATGGGTGTAGTTCTGAGCACAGCAGAGCAGGGCTCTCTTTGCCGGGAGGGGGATTCCCCTTCCCTTGGCCAAAGGAAAGCACCTTGACCTAACCTGGCAATTCACTGGCTGCAGTGCCCAAGTCCGCACTTCATTGACATTTTCCTCCATCTAGAACACTCAGACACTGGCAGCAGCTGCCTCCTGCTCCCAGTGACTCCCACATCCAGCCCCGGCTACAGCCACGGGGAGCAGGGCCTCTCCACTTTGCCCCTGAAAGCTACTGGAGAATTCCGATATCAAATGAATCTTTACACCCACAAGTCAAGGAGAGCAATTCACAGGCAGGGCCAGGTGGGAGGCTGGGTCGCCTTTTGCACCTTTCTCGCCTTTCTCAGCTGAGGCTGGAGCTGAAATAGAAGTGTGGAATATGACAGGGAACCTGGAGTTGATAGTGCTGGAAAGACAGGCCACTGGACCCAGTGGTCTCTTATAGTGCTGCCCATCACCATAATATCTGGGCCTCTTCTGCATAAAATCCATAGCAATAGTTATGTTCCTAATTAACTTCATAGAGTGTCTTACTCTTCTCCTTTCTCAGGGTAAAACCTCAGTTGGGGCAGGCTGGGGTTAGCTGGTGAAAGAGGTATCTCTGGTGTGGGCCTCAGTCTTCTGCAGTCCTGGCCTCAGGCTGCAGATAAAATGCAGAGATCATAAATAACAACAGTGCAGCACCGTGCAGCTGGCAGCAAAGGAGCTGGAACTGGCTTGTAACTTGGTCCATCATTTGCCCTGTCATGTGGTAGCTGTAGTAAGTGCAGGTCCTGATAAAGGCCCAGTATGAGGCCTGAGGCCTGAACTAAAGTAATGGACAAGACTTAGCTAAAAAGCAAAGTAAGGCTGTGAGCTGAAAGCCGGCTCAGTTCACAGAAGCTGGCAAGAAAAGGGCTGATGTTGCATAAACATATATTCACCTAGCATACCGAAGTATAAACACAGCACCAGAATACACTATAATGGAACATTCCATAGATAATAAAGGACAGGCCGACCCATCCCAATGACAGGGGCAAAAGGGTAATATGATGGATAGAGTTGTTTTGATCGAACCAACATGTACAAGGTGAGAGGTGGCACCTCAATACCTAGAGGGGTTGCACCCCAATACAGCAGGTGTGTTGTGTAACTTGTTTGTACCTGTGTATAAGAATGTATCCCTGGGGCGGTGTCTTTGTCCAGCCGAGGGGGCAGTGGAAAGTCCCGCCACTGACTGAGCTGAGTCCATTGTCAGGGAGCACATTTGTACTGGCTAGCTGTATCTTAGCAGCACCTTGGACTACGTTTGCCAGGGAGCTGGACACTGTGCTTTTCTTCGACAATAAACCTGGCCGACGTGCCTTTGTACCTTACTAGACTCTGTGGTTATTGGGGGTTCTCTTCGGGTCAGCTATCTGCGCGGAGCTGTGGTAGCACACAGAGGGAACACACGCACGCAGACAAGTGATATCAACATTGGAGAAAGCAGAGCACCACACCGGTAGCATTCTGACAACAGTAGCACCTGTGGTTTGGCACTGCCGGCACTGTTCTGATAGCCACAGGATGGACTAGCATAAAGTCTCACTCCTACACTTCTTGGCCTTGGTGTTTCATGCTAGTGACGCTTACCTGGTTCAATAAAATAAGAGCAACTCAGATGTGGGCCTGGAATTCAAACCAACCCTTTTCTGAGTCTTGGCTAAGCCTGGGTCATTTCCCCCTCGATATTTTCCATTTTGGCACCGTCTCTGCTCTCCCTCTTGGTGCAGGGAGTGGATGGGCCATAAACCCCACCATGGAGCCAGCCTGGTTTTGCAAAGAGCATTTCTGGGGGTTTCCTCCAACCAAGCCCTGGAGCATTCTGTAATTCATCCATCAGTGTGTCTGAACCAGACTGTGATGCTGGCTTGTAACGGACTTCGGTCTCTTGGCAATCTAGAGTCCTCAATTCAGGACAGTGCTTCAGCATGTACTTAACTCAGTGGGACTTCATGCTTCAGTGCTGTCCCAAATAGGAGTCGACTTATGTGTGTGCTTAAAAGCTTCCCTGAATTGTGGCTAGGTAAGGAATTGGTTTATCCAATTTTGTCGTCTTTGCTTAGGCAAAAGTCCCAAAGAGGCAAAGGAGAATTTTGCAAAATTGGGCTCTTAGGAAGGATGAGAGATGAGACCTGAGCAGAGCTGGGGGCAGGTAGTGACCCTGAGGCAGACAATGGAATATGGGGTGAGCTGAGATGAGTGAGCATGGGAGCAATGAGGCGCAGCCAGCTGGGGCTGTGTGTAGGGGAGAGATTCCCTCTGCCGTATTTGCACTGTGTAAGCTCAGCAGTAAATTCAGAGCAGTAGGAAGCAGAGCAAAGGCAGAAAATGGATGTCTCACACAATTAGACCAAACTGTGGTTCTCTGGTGCCAGTAATAAGGAGAGGTATCTGTTATTACTAGCATTATTTCCAGTGGAGAATGAGGCCATATTGTGCTAGGTGCTGTACACACACGGAGCACGAGACAATCCCTGCCCCAGGGCGCTCACAATCTAAAGAGACATGGCAAATGGAAAGTGATTTGCCCAAGGTCACCCAGCAGCTTAGTGGAAGCGCCAAGAACAGAACCCAGAGTGCCTGAGTCCGAGGCCAATACTACTGCTCTTAGAAGCCACTGAGCCAAGCTCCTACTCTGATCCTACACCCCACTGGAACAGATTTTTCGGCTCCGCCCCGCAGGGGCACTGCATGCAATGGGCAGAAGGAAGTGCTGCATGAGGGAGCTGCCCCAAGGACTTCAGGGGCAGAGAGAACACAGCACTCAGTCTGTTCAAATGTGCTGGAGCTTTGGTGTGGCCGTGAATTTGGTGCTTGGTCTGGGGAGCTTGAGGAGTTGGTTTGGTGCTTGGAGGCATGTTCCTAAAATGTCAGCATGTGTCTGAGAAACGTGGCCGTGCCCTTGTATCGTGGCGCAGCTCCCCTCGCCATCTCTGTGTGCTCCTGCAGCATGGGATGCTCCTTTGAGGGCCTGCCCTGGAATGAACCAAGCCACCCAAGGCAAGGCCTTGCAGCAGGCTGGCGCACAGAGAGCAAGTGTGCGTGTGCACCCGTGTGTGCACACTCAGGCCAAGACACCATCTTCCATAGGGCTTTGTCCACACCATCACTAATCATATCAAGGTGTTCTGCCAAGTTCCTTCCAGTGAACCTGGGACTTTATTCAAAATGACAGGGGATCTGATTTATTATACTAACGAGACGGCGATCAACAAACATGACCTGAGAGAATCCCAGTCCCACAATTCCATTCTTGTTCAGTTCCTTGGGGGAGATGAAAGGTTTCCTACAACTTCCCAGTGCTACCCAGAATCTCCCCCACTTGATCTGCCAAAGCCTTTTGCTGCTCTTGAGCCGGGCATTTGATTGAACTGACAGAAGCAGCTTATTAATTGTACTAATGAGGGGCTCTGCAACACGGAGCAATGGGCAGAGATGGAGAGAGTCCAGTGTGGCTAATACAACGTGCAAAGCTGAATGGAGCACCAGGTCACCCTGTTGCTATGCTACTAGCTAAGCTGCCTGTAGGACTAATATGTGAACCAGTAGGTGACTCTGGGAAAAAAAATTGCTCCGTAGCTCACATAATTAATAGGACAGTGATGCTTTATTTTCTCAGACAGAATATTGAGTAGGGAAGTTGTGACTGCCCACGTACCACAAGCCTCCGAGTTCTGACCCCGGTGCAGCAAGAGAAGAGGTTAGATGCTCAGAGCAGAGGCTGCGTGGGTGCTGCACTGGCCAGTCGGGTAACATTCACACCAGCATCAGGCCAGGCCAACGTGGTTCTGAGGTTTGGCTCGGAGAGACCAGTGAGTAACTCTCAGTGCCGGGGTCCATGATCACAAGTTCTCTGGTGGCATTTTGGCACAGGTGGTGAGGGGAAGTGCATTGTTTCCAGACCGCAGGGGAGGGCTGGAGTTTGATGTTCAGACCCTGCTGCTGCTGAGCTCAGCCAAACTGATTTTCCCAGTTCCAGTCCAAAGCTGAGGTGAATTTCTGATGAAGTGAGCTGTACGCAAGAAAGCTTATGCTCAAATACATTTTTTAGTCTCTAAGGTGCCACAAGTACTCCTGTTCTTTTTGCGGACACAGACTCATATGGCTGCTACTCTGAAATCTGTTCCCTAGGTAGCTTCACTGACAACAGATCCAGAGACAGTGGCCTATAGCAGCTGTTGAGTGCAGAACTGTGCCTGGTTTCCCTTGTTAATTTTTCTCTGGTGCTGCAGAACAGAGAGGGCACAGAGAACATCAGGCCTCAGCACCACTGCAAAGGGAAGGAGCAGTGAGCACAAGCGCTGGATGACTTGCAAAACAGGGTCGGAATTCTGGTTCACATTGGATAAGCCTTCAGGCCGGCTTTCATATGACGTTACTGGCACTTCTGGCGCTGCGGCTGGAGATCCCAGAGGGATGGCTTCCTTCAGGGCTGCTGGGTCAAAATGTTTCTGGCCCTCAGAAGTGACTTGATCAAGACTAGGTGAATCTTTCTAACAGCTGGGCTCTAGCTCCACCAGCGCTCCTGGGCTGGATGCAGGTGTCACTGGGGGAGGTTCTGGCCTGCGTTTTGCAGAAGGTCAGACAAGGTGATCAGAATTATCCCTCCTGCTGCAGGGTTTAAACCAATCTCTGACTATTGAGAGGTAGGATGAGATCTTTCTGGGGAGCAGATGAGCCCACATGTGCCTGCTGTGGAGTTATTGAACCTTCCTCTAAAGCATCTGGTGCTGCTCCTGTCAAAGGCAGGATACTGGGCTGGACAGACCCTAGTCCAAGCCAATCTGGCAATGCCTGTTTGCCAGAGCAGGTTGACTTTCAGCTTGTGTCTGTGCTGGCTTTGATGGCACATTAGGCTCTGTCTACAGTACAAGTGCTGCAGTGGCTCGGCAGCGGAGCTGCCATGGCACGCTGTAGTGTCGACGCTTGCTGCAGCGACAGAGGGGGCTTTTCCGTTGCTGTGGTAAATCCACCCCCTCAAGAAGTGGTAGCAAGGTGACTGTAGAATTCTTCCATTGACCTAGTGGTGTCTACACCAGGGCTTAAGTCGGTTTAACAACGTCTCTCAGAGGTCTCTCGTGCCTAAGCAATGTAGCTAGGCTGACCTACGTTTTAGATGTAGAGCAGGCCTTAGGCTTTGTCTACAGAAAAACTTGCACCAGTTTAGTTAAACAGCTGCAACACCCTGTGTGGACAGGCTTATTCTGGTTTAAGAATGGCTTATTTTAGTATAGATTAAACCTGTTGCCATTGGTTTTAAACTAACCTGGAATAAGCCTGGTTTAAAAAGCCTGGTTAAATTAAACTGGGGCAACTGTGCGTAGACAGGCCCTGAGTTTGCCAGAGAGCCCTGAGTCCTCTCTTTGGCCTTGTCTTCATTAGGATAAAAAGTGTGTTCTTGCCTTGTGTTCGCTAACATGTGGTAACTAACAGGAGGTAAAATCCTAGTGAAGATACAGCAGTGTGTAGTTTTCACATGATCAGGGCAGATTGGAGGCTCCCCATTTTCTTTTACCTTGACCTGTGAACTGGAGAGAGCAATGGAGGTAGGGTGACCAGAGAGCAAGTGTGAAAAATCAGGACAGGGGGTTGGGGGTAATAGGAGCCTATATAAGAAAAAGACCCCAAAATCATGACTGTCCCTATAAAATTGGGACATCTGGTCACCCTAAATGGAGGGTCACGCCCAGGGATGTTGACTCTGCATGCCGCTGGGTCAGCACCTCAAGTCTCACTGACAGACAGAAAGAGGAGAAGGCCTCTCTCTCACTGGACCAAATGCCAGGCCTGGAAGCTCATGACATTGTCTAATACCAGGGCAGTGAGCTCTCTGGGGCTGGGAACATGGCCATACACACCTGGGGTGCTGTATAAATAAAACAGGAGCAATTTCCAGTTTAAAGCTATATCCCAGTTTGGTGAGGCTGGTTTCCACCTTACTGTGGAATCCTCCGATGGCCTGTCTACACTGCACCAGTGACTGATCCAGAGGAACTGGTTACAATGGCCAGGAATTGTAGTGTAGATGGCATCTAACGCCATCTGTGGGTTAAAGCACTAGACACTCCAAGGCTCTCACACCTAGGTTCCATCTGTGCTGCAGTTATTAAGCAGGCTGTTACCAGGCCACTGCCAGCTGTAATGTAGCTAGGAATAGGATCCAGCTGTGTCTCCACCACTGGACTTTACATCCTTGCCCTGTCCAGGGATTTAACCAGGTGACATGGCTAGGTTCCATCTATACTAACTGTTCAGAGGATTTGATGTGTGAATGGAAAAGAAGACAGGACCTTCCCTCTCCAGAGCAAAGAAGCAGCTCAGTTCCCGTGACACCACTTTATATGTTGTTAAACCATCTCATCTGATTTCAAGAAATGAATTACAAACAGGAAAAAATGAGAAGGACCAATTATATTGCTTAATGTGCCCCACCCCCGAAGAATGGAGAAGAGGGGGCTGGAAGCTGGGGTTATCACCACCCAGCGCTTTTTCACAAGCAGCTTGGTGAATTTATGAGCAGAGTCAATATGTTCGCTAATGGCATCCGATAAAAAAGGTTAATAACTGCATCTGTTTCAGAAGATGGATGAAACGTTGTGGCGTGCAAGCTGATGGGGGATCTTAAATAACCAGTGGCATGAGCAAACTGCCAAAATACACTGGCCTTGGCTTATGCAGAAATTCCCACATTTCACTGCTGCATGAGGTAACTCAGGCTGACCTGAGCCAGCAATAACAACCCATTTCCCCAAAAGGACAAACTGTGGATCTCTCCTAAGATATGAATTCGTACGTGGCGCTTACCATGCATCAGTGCATGCTAGGAGAATCTGGGCAGCTCCCCCATCATGCCTTAGCAGGACACAGTGTCCAGAGACATGGACACGGAGCAGCCCTGCGCTCCGGGATGTCCTGCTGCACAGAGAGCTGGGAGGAAGCAGGGTCTGCCAACCCGTCACACAGACCTGCTCGAGGTCCTGCTGACACTGCAAAATAACAGGGTGTGGAGCAGGTTACGGAAAGACGATGTGGGCCTTGGGCAGGGGTGACACACTGTTAGCTGCCAGGGTTATGTGCTTGGTGTGCAAACACAAACAGCTCAACGTGCCACTAACTAGTGGCCAGTTCATTTAGAAGTCGTGGAGTGGACAAGACCTCAGAGATCTGCCCTGAAACTCACTCCTGTACTTTTCCTCTGGGTTTGGTTTGGAGGGCGCTCATGTCCCTGTAGTGGAAGGCCCTGTGCAGAGAATTATCCCCAGTGGTCTGGCGAGTTTACCTAAAAGAAAGTCGTGTTGTAAATTGAATGTGGAATATGGTGGGGCTGCTCTGTTGTGTGAGATTCTATCAGCAGAAGCAATGCTGTGTCTTCCACAGAGAGTTATTGTCATCAAACTATTTTATTTTCCCTTCTTAGGAGAAGCACTACTGAGTCGTCCCTGGGCAATGGGAGCAGACAGCAGTAACCTATAAGCAACATAGATGATTTGCTGATTACTCTGTGAAAAGGCCTCCTTTCCAAAGGCTTCACATTAGTGTCATAGGAACAAAATGATGTGAAATAAAAACAGTTTTGCCCTGCAATGCAATCACTGAGGTTTTATCAAGACTTAGCAACAAGGCCACACCAAGCCAGTGATTTCAGAGGAGAGAGAGCTCCTGTCACAATTTTTCATTCATTCCAATGACTTTGTTTCAAATATTTGGCCGGATAGGAATAAGTAATGCAAGAAGATTAATAATTCCATGCAGCAGCAAGACAGCAGCTGGCTCTACCATGGGTTTGGGCTGACTTTGAGAGGACAGGCTGGCTTACCAGGATAGAGCTGCCCTTGTGTCTGCCAACCAGAAACCAAACTGCCTTCCTCATCACACCATTTTAAAAAAACCAACAGTTTTTATGAATAAGCTGGTTTCTGATTAACGTTTTTCCCCCACCCCCAACTTTCATCAGCAAATGAGCAACAGATGGTCAGTAACATGGGAATATAAGATTTGCTGGACCAGCTCGAACGCTGGCCCATCCGGTACATACCCTCCCCGGAACCCCATAGTACATCAGGTCAGCTGTGCAATGTGCATCATAGGCAAAATGAGCCTGTGTGTGCTTTCTGTCTAGGGGGTCTCCAAATTCTTTACAGAGGTGGGCAAGAATTACTATCCCCATTTTACAGATGGAGAAGCGGAGTCACAGACCTGCCTAGGGTCACACAATGAATTAGTGGCAGAGCCAGTTCTCCTAACTCCCAATCTCCTGCTCTGATCATTAGATTATACTTCTCGTCACATGTATAGTGTCCGTCAAGTGTTATTAGTGCTGATAAAATTACCCAGCCACTTCCTAATCCCTGCCCCATCAACTGACACAGTCTCCTTTTGGTGCAGCAACCTTGGAATAACCGCTGCAGTCTCCATGCAGCACCTTAGCAAGCAGCATGCCATTCATTTGCAGCTTCCTAGCACAGTCCTAGGGTCTCAGTGAAGCACCCACCTCCCTTTGTGTATTGAAATGTCGGCCCTGGGCTTTGACTCCAAAGATGAAAAAGAAGCCAGACTCTCAGCTTTAAGTTAGGGGAAGGAGAGTGACTGCCCTTTGTGGGTTGGTCAGACCCAGTTTGGGCACTAAGAGGTAACCCCTCAGCTAGAAAAAATTCATTGCTACCCCGTTAGGCACCTATCTGATGGTCTTTGTGATGTGGGCAGACCAGGTGCCAGCTCTTGCCATGGCTTCAGGCTTCAGCTGACCACTGACAAATTTGTTGCTGGACCCACCAGTCCAGCCCACCGGTGTGTTAGTATGTTTAAGCTTGAACTTATGATAATGTGTTTAGACTCTATGAAATGCTTATAAATTGCTACATGTATTAATCCCACTTATAACATCTGTATCCCAATCTGTAATGTAATACTTACGTGTTTGTGCTATAGCTGTAAAATGTTTGTTCTGAACTAAGTCACTCACAAACAAGAAAAAACTTTAGCTAGTGCAAAGTGATAAATCCCTGAGAAAGGTACTACTTCTTGTCCATCACAGTGTTGCCAACGCTGATGATTTTGTCATGAGTCTCATTATAATTATTGTTTTCCTTAAAGCCCCAGCTCCTGAAGTCAAATGGATACGTGATGATTTCAGCCTTCTTTCTTAAAGAAAAAATAAGTTTCTAGCCCTCGTGGCTATGGAGAAAGCTTCAAAATATGACCTCAGTGCACCCTAAAGGCTCAAAAAGCAGAAGGCAAATAAAAAGAACACCAAATCTATTACGGCTACATAATCTCATGATTTTAAAGCCAATCTCATGATTTCCAGTGAACCTGACTCATGATTTTTGACCATTTGGGGATGACAATACAGTGCTGCCATCAGGCAGGGCTATCAACACGAAACGGGCCATTGTGGGCATCACAATACAAAGGCTTTGCTAATTGTCATTGCACACCCCTGAAGCAGCCATGTGCAAAAGGGCTCGTCCCATCAGCTTGAATTCTGGAAGAAGGAAATAAAAATAGTGGACAAGACATTTTTCATCTCTTTGAATGTTTGGACTCTCCCAGGGCTGGAGCTAGGAAACAAGCAGAGATCCCCAGGGTCAATCTGGGTTAGTCCTACAAGACATTCAGTGCTGACAGATTACTACAACTCTGTCACCTTTTGGAGCCATAGAGTGTAACTCATTTGGATAGATATGTTTATGTGCTTTAACCTGTAAATAACAATCTCATTTCTTTTTCCTAGTTAATAAGTCCTTAGATTGTTCACTCTAGGACTGGCTACAAGCGTTGTCTTTGGTGAGAGATCTAAGGTACAAATTGACCTGTGGTAAGTGACTGGTGTCTTGGGGCTGGATGCATCCTGAATATTTTGTGATTTTTGGTGTAGGGCAACCAACTAACACTAAGTGCAGCTTGCCTGGGGGACAAGAGGGACTGTTTGTGACTCCATGGTGCAACTGTTGTTGTGCTTCAGGAGGTTACACTTGTTACTGGGTTGGTGACACCCAATTATAGAACATACAAGCAGTTTGGCAGTCTGCCCTGAGGTTGGCATTCACAGTCATGAACCACCCCAGGCAGCGTGACAGCCGTCATCATGGTCCAGAGCCTTGACTGCGTTAGGAGTGCCGCCGAGCCAAGGAGGGGAAGCAGCATGAGGAGTGAACGGGCAGCTGGGACAATTTATGCAAAAATGTGGGGATTGCTTCTGATGATTTCCTCAGCCCCGAGGTCTCTAGCTCAGGGGATAGAAAGCTCTGGTGTGTGTTACAGTCTGAGGCCTGGTCCGCATTGGGGATTTCTCCATTTCTAGCTGCAGTGGAGCAGACCCCTAGCGTAGATCCCAGCCCTACCCCACTGTGGCCACTGGCTGCACTAGGAGCAGAAGCAGACCTGGTACTGCCATTGGCACTGGTGAGCAGGGCCGGCTCCAGGCACCAGCTAAGGAAGCAGGTGCTTGGGGTGGCCAATTCAAAGGGGCGGCACTCCATCCGATATCAGGGTGGCACGTCCGGGTCTTCGGTGGGAATTCGGTGGGGGTCTCTCATTCCCTCTCTTCCTCTTTGAGCTGCCGCCGAAGTGGAGGAGAGGGTGTGAAGGACCCGCTGCCGAATTGCCGCCAAAAAAGTGGCACGTTTGAGCTGCCGCCGAAGTGCCACCGCTCGTCTTTTTTTTTTTTTTTTTTTTGCTGCTTGGGGTGGCAGAAAAGCTGGAGCCAGCCCTGCTGGTGAGGGTTACTCTAGTTTCAAGCAGGGGAAAACTGCACCAGTGCAAAGAGCAGCTTGGCCCGTCTGCACTAGGGGTTCACACTGGTGCAGCTGCCGTGATGGCTGTGACTGAGGCAGACAAGCAGGGGCGTTGGAACAATTTGTACAGTGGGGGTGCTGAGAGCCAGTGAACCAAACTGTAACCCTTGTGTATGATGGAACCACTTCAAGCCCGGGGGTGCAGCCGCACCCCTAGTTCCAGCAGCTCTGCAGTCAGGGCTCAGATTGGAACCCTTTGGAAGTGGGGGCTGGCTAGTGGGACATGGCACCTTTCGAATCCACCTCCATCTCCTGTCTCATGGAGCTTCTCATGCAGCAGGCAACAGTAAAACTCCTGACATGCTGGGGAGGAAGACGGGGCTGCCTCTTGTTCAACATTGCACATGTGTTCCAGCTCTAATTCAGCTTAACAGACTCGGCATTTGCAAAGAGAGCAATACAGCAATAATAATGACTGAAGCAGCATTAAACTGAATTAAACTTGAGTTCAAATTGAGCTGAATCTGGCTTGAGGTCAGGCTGGTCACTGGATTGAGCTGAGTTTGAACTGAGTTGAGTTGCAACTGGTAATGGCTGGAATTTCCTTCCTCCTGCTTTGGGATAAAACGCCTTGCAGGCTGGGCTCTATTCTTCTATTTTTATGCTGCAGTGCAGCTTGTGGCAGTGAAGATGATATAAGGTTTTCCCAACTCCCCCTACCTTTCCCTGGCTGCTTCCTACCTCTGCTTAAAGTTTGGGAATGGGCACTATCTACGTAGGAAACACTCAGCTTATAGCACCTCACCACCTATTTACCATCAAAGCACCTGGACTTTCCAGGTATCTGTAAGAAAAACAGGTGATTTATTCCCCTTCTGCCCCCACAACCCTCATTGCCAGAATGTCACTAGTTCTGACTTCCCACCCCATGTTTCCATCCTCAGTTTGTATTGTGGGGCTTCCGCATACTCAGGAAAGAGGCTAGCTTCAGGAGAGAGTCCCCTCGGCCTAACCTTCGCTGCCATCAAAGAGCACATTGCAAAAGGCCCTTCGGAAAAGAACTGGCATAGGAGCGTTCCCAGACTAGGTCACTGGCAGCAAAGCATTTAATCAAAATACGAGCTTGGAGCCCTTTTAGCTTGTTTACCCCTGTCTCAATCATCGGCAAAGAGGCCAAATGCCAGACAGCAGATTTCAAGCGGGTTAACTTTGGACCAAGATGATAACAAATTATCTTCCAAATACACATTTGGAAGCTCAGTGATGTGGGCATGTTTAACTTTGCATTAGCCGCTCCTACTCTAACATTCCCTTACTTTTTGTACCACTCAATACATTTCCTCCCCTTAACTGAGCTAACCTTGGAGCCAACAGGATTTATCCAGTGGAAGGAGACTTTATCTTGGGATGCAACATGTCTTTCTCCTTGGAAATTAGAGCTGTGTGTTCAGTATGAAGTTAGGTTTAGGAATCAATAGGGAAGCGTATCTTTCTTACAGCAGAAACAGATAACTTTATTAACTATTATTAGAGCAGAGTGGGTAATTCAGAGTAAACAATTGATCAGGCCTCTTTAGCCTATTCTTCTGCATGTGGAATATTCATGAGTTTCTCAAATTATTAATGAATTTATTCAAGGGATTTTCTTCTGAATTTCTTTACTTCATGAATGGGTCACAAACACAGCTCCGTGTTCATTAGACATTCAAGTATTTGAAAATCCAGCAGTGTTGCTCAATTGTGACTGGCTAGGTAGGTCAAACAACATTGTATCAGTCACCTGACAGGGCGAATGCACAAGCATTTCCTGCAATGAATTCTTGAGCATGTGATTCACTAATTTGCCTTCTGTGAATACTCATGCCTATAAGTCCAGTGTTTGTGTAAAGTGAACACAAAAGGGGTGTGAACATGAACTGAAGCAAATTCATCAAACATGTTGGATAAACACCTTTTTGCAGTATTTCTCCAACTCTTCTTATCATTTACACTACACTTGCCTGAAAACAGCACTTTCCAACAGACAGAAAATGCCCTACAAAGTAATGCAGCCCCAGTCTTGACAATCTTGCAATCTAAAGACGTCAGTGTAGAAAACAAAAGGAGCAAGGAGAACTGAGTGGCTGTTACTGCTGGCTGGGAGGCCTGAGCGAAAAGCATGGGTTTTTTAGATGTGAACAGTGGGTGTGGAGCCATGGTTGGAAGTGCTGGAAATCAGGAACGGAGTGTGGCAGCAGCCAAAGAGGGTTTAGTGTTCTGGCACAGTGGAGAGAATGGAAAGGACCAATGGTGGAAGGATGTAAGAAAAAGCAGTAGGATTTGGGAGTCCAAACACTGCCCTGTCCCCTTTCTGGCTCCCTGCTAGGGAAGGCCCCTTCCCTCTTCACTGTCTTCCTTATTTAGTGCCGGACCCTAGATATTTTGATTGCAGGACTGTGCCACTCCAGAAGAATGCCCACACAGGGCGGGTGGTATCACCTGAGATGGGAGTAACTAAAGTAAAGGGTAACTGCTGAAAAAAGGGCAAGGGACTGTTGGCCTCTGAGCTCATCAGGCCAAAGCAGAAAACTATGCAATGGGTGGGACCATGCATATATATATATATATGTTTACACTTCCTCCAAATAGATCTAATGTTATCAATGGGCTTCTTAATATGGCTGGGCTCAGAACCCATGTCAAGCAGATGGATGACCCCAGAGGAGGAGATCTGAGCCTTCCAAAGGATAATACATCTTGTGAGATATTTTCCTAGTCAGTGCAGGCCGAACTATGCTCCCATTGAAGTCAATGGTCAATTCCCCTCTTTGGCAAAGGCAGCATTAGGCTCACGCTGAGCGCTTGCTTTTGGAACTCTCACCTCTCGTGTCTCGAGGAAACACGCTGTCGCACGGATGACCAGAGGCGCACGAAGGCTCAAGACCCAGGCCCAGCAGCAGCCAAAGGGGAACCGAGGATTCAAAACAGCTTGTTCGGAGGAAAGGGCTCTGCCCCCAGGACACTGCCTGACTTGCTGCTGGCCTGAGCCACTGCCCACTGAGGTCAAAGGGTGAAATCCTGGCCACTGAAGTCAATGGCAAACCTCCCATTGACTTCAGTGGGGCCAAGATGTCACCCAAGGGCAGTCTTTTGGTTTACTTTGGTGGGTGCTGGATCTGGCCCTGTGTTCATCCAGGCAAGTAACCCGAGTCGATCAGCTGGGATAACAAGTGGGTCACCCTGACGCTGGCCCCAAGCTGAGTTTTTCCAGGGAAGCACCTTGCAACCTCCCCAGTGCCATAGTCTCCCCTTTCATTTCCTCTCCGCTGCATTCCCATGTGTCCCCTCTCTGCAGACCTTCCTGCTGCTGCCTGTGTCTCCTCTCTGTTGGGCTTTGCAGAGACAAAGTGCAACCTGCAGAATGTTTAGCTTGGCAACAGAAAAATAATGTGGGAGCGCGACTCTGGCTTGCCATTTCCACGTGAGGTGATGTTTATTATTCCTGTCAACAGTAAATATACGTGGCTCTCTGCGTGCTCCTCTCCAGGGATCATTTGTTTAAATGAGAGCCTCTGAGCAGAGCTGCTCAGCCAGACTCTGCTTCCCCTCAGACAGTCTCTGCTCTTGAGAAAGGGTTGGGACCAGGTGAAATGTTTGGAACAAGTGAAAGGAATACATCTTTACACAAATACAACCTACCGGCGGTAAGCAAAAGGGTCAACGCAGCGGCTGTAACTGCTGAATCCTGCTCATGCTTGAGAGAAGATTTTAATGGCAACACAGATTATTACACACCTGTGCCACCCAGAAGTAGTGTCCACACAGCATTCCGACCAGGCTCCTGTTAGCTCTGGCTAGCTAGGAGAGTGACTCACGTGCTCTCGTTCGCTTGCGTGCGCTGGCGTCCAGCGCAGGTGGCTGGGTGGAACTAGTGGGATGGCAGAGCACAGGGCTGTGTGGTGGGATAACATGGCAGGGTCTGATAGTCACTCTGTTCCTGTGATGGGACAGGGATGAGGATGAATGTGGGGTTCCGGGGATGTAAAGTTACCATTGTGTTTCCTGTTGTCTGGGACTTTTCCCAGCTCAGCGTGGCTCTGACCTACATGCTGTTTCCCGCACCCCCCTTGAGTCCTGGGGTGCAGAGCATTGTCCTAGTTCAGTGGCACTATATTCTGACCCAACTCCCAGCCACCCAAACCATCTCCCCTGACTCTGGGGCTGGGAGCAGAGCTGGCACAGAGCCCATACACCTGCGGGGGAGGCTTCCTGAGGAGGGGGCATTTCCAAAGGACATTTCTGCCCCCCAGGCTCCTTCGCACATTGCCAGAGGGCATAATGGGGCCCTAGTGTAACTGGGAGTCTAGCCCCAGGGGTAGAGGGGTATAATGTGTGATGGGCCATAACACAAGATCGGGCTGCCTGGTAGAGGAATCGGGAATGGGGCATGCAAGGGAGCTGGTGTGCATGTTGCATAGAAAGTGACAAAGGTCCCCTCTCCAAGCAGCATATTACTGTCAATTATCTGTATTACCATAGCACTGAGCAATCCTAGTCATGGACCTTGGGGGTGAGTGGCAGCTTCCTGACAGCTTAGCTAGTGGAGCAGCAGCACTGGGACAGAGGTGCCCCAGGCCGGGCAGCTCGCCAGAGGGGCGCTGCAGCAGGCCTTTCTTCCAGGTATGTCTGAAATGAGTGCTGCAGTGTGCTGTGCTTTCTTAGCATTGGCTTGACTCGGAATGGCGGGGCCTGTACCTCTCCCCAAGAGCGGTACTCAGCGACAGCACTGGTTATCTATGGAGGGGAGCATGCACTGGGCTGCCTGGAGCTGCACGTACAGCCTGCTTTGTGGGGGCCTTTGTTCCCACAGTGCTGCCAGTGGAGTCATCCTTATTCACCCGCTGGTGCTAGGCATCAGGATTTCCCCAAACATGCAGAAAAAGCAGACTCCTGGATTACTGTGACCCATGCTGTTCATGTTGGGAAATCCCAGCTCCCAGCCAAGCGTGTCTGGCAGGCTGCAGGTTTAGAAATACTTCAGAAAATAACCCTTCACCATCAGCCAAGCCAACAGAAATGTACATGTTGCAGAGCAAATATTGGGGAGGATTTGTTATTTCTAAGTGCTCTGCAGGCTCCAGTTCTCTCTGCCATTATGAACTGTCCCATCTGCTTGCCAGGGGAGACCGGGAAATAGATGGAGTTAAGGGAGAGGATCACTTCTTGGCAGTGCAAGGGATGTGTCCAGCTTTGGCTGTGGAATTTGGCTGGTTAGATCTTTGTGGAGTTCCATAAGCTGCAGCTCCCACTCCCTGTGCTCACATGCTAATGGGACTCAGCAAGATACGCAGGGGCGGCTATAGGTATTTTGCCGCCCCAAGCATGGCAGGCAGGCTGCCTTCGCGGCTTTCCTGCAGGAGGTCCCCGGTCCCGTGGATTTGGCGGCACGCCTGCCAGAGGTCCCCGGTCCCGCAGATTCGGCGGCAGCCTGCGGGAGGTTCGCCGAAGCCGCGGGACCAGCGGACCCTCCGCAGGCATGCTGCCGAAGGCAGCCTGCCTGCTGCCCTCGCGGTGACTGGCAGAGTGCCCCCCGTGGCTTGCCGCCCCAGGCTCGCGCTTGGCGTGCTGGTGCCTGGAGCCGCCCCTGAAGATACGTTGGCTAGTCCACTATACAGACAGCTAGGGGTTAATTCAAAGTGTGACTTCCAAATCTTCTGAGATTTAAATATTTATCTGTATTCCCACTGATAAATGCAGTTAGGAGATTTCCCCTAAACCAAATGGTTTTCTTTTGTGTGCTTACCACAGGGAAGAAGACAAGAACAAGTGAGATGGGTTTTAACCAGGCAGCAACTTTATCAGTCAAATTGCATCCCAGGTTCCCAGTGGGGGAAATCCCAGTGCAGTCCCTTGCACCCCATTGATTCCTTGCCACTTCTTTGGGTGCTTCCACCACAGGCAGAGCCAATCGTCATCACACTAGGAGGTTTTTTGGGCACCTCCAACTGCCCACTAGCAAGGGGGGACCCCAACACCCCCACTAGCACCATGGTAAAGCATATGGGGGGCAGCCCCCCCAGGGTAGTGTCCCAACCCATGGTTCACATTTTCCCCCAGGGGATTAGATTTGTTGCCCCCGTTTGTACGGAGGTGCCCTTGGGATGCCATTGTGAATCTGGAGCCTAAATGAGCGAGTTCCTGGTCCCAGTGCATGCGGTGAGCACCTTGCTGAATTACAGACTCTCTTGTAAGACCAGTGCTGTGCCTGCACCTGCATACCCTCAGCCCTGGGGATGCTGCAGTACATTCGAGGCGATAGACAGGGAGAGGTAAGCAGACAAGGTTATGGCCCACCACCTGCCTTGCCCTCCCTTCAGGTAGCTGCAGATAGGCCTTACAGGGCCTGGAGCGCTAGTGTCCTATAACCTCTGAGGCACTCAGCCCCTGAATGGAAAGAGTGGGAGTCATATTCTCCCAGTGGCAAGCCCAGAATTACGGCCCTTTCCTAAACACTCCCATGAACTGGAAATTGGTAAGGAAGGAACGGTCCTCGTGCAGGAGCTGGGGACCTCATGGGGTGGCTATTGAATCACATATGCCCGCAATGCCCATACAGGACACAGGTCCCTCTCACCAGAGCAGGGCCGCCCAGCGGGGGAGGGGGGGAAGTGGGGCAATTTGCCCCAGGCCCCCACGAGAGTTTTTCGGGGTCCTTGGAGCGGGGTCTTTCACTCGCTCTGGGGGCCTCGGAAAACTCTCGCGGGGCCTGGCCCCCCAGAGCTTCTTCCGCTCCGGGTCTTCAGCGGCAATTCAGTGGCGGGGCCCCCTGAATCCTCTGGGCGGGCAGAGCCTTGCTCACCCCAATTTGATCAGTTCTTTATGTGGACTGTGAGCTGGAGAGAATCATCATCCCACCCCACGTCCTGTAATTTGAGTGTCCGCCCCGAAGACTCTTCCTGGGCTGAAGGGCTCACCGACCGGGAAGGGCCTGAAGCAAGCCAGTGGAAAGGCTGCTGTGATGAATACAGCCTCCCCCGCATGGCAGCTCTGAGATTTCATCTATCTGTGTCCCCACTGATAAATGCAGTGAGGGGATTTCCCCCTACACGGAATGGTTGTCTAACTAGAAGCACACGTAAGATGGTTTGCTACGGAGTCACTCTCCTTGTGCTTCACTGGGAAGTGTCTGAGCCCCGGCTCCAGGAGCGGGTGCGCTTGGCTCTCAGGACCCTGTGATCCGAGTAAGCAGAATGGCCCTTCCTGGTGGATCCCTCTGTTTTCTCAGTTAATGACACACTCCAGCCTCCAGTTCAAGTCAGCCATTTCCAGCCTGGTTCCCCATTCCTACGCCACACCAGCCCCCTGCTGTGTAAGCCGAACGCCCGCCCGGGACTGGGGCGTGGGGAGTCAGCTGGAGAAGAGAGGAAAATAACGACATTCCTCTGAGCTTTGCAGCTGGATCTCAGGGATGCCAGGCCTGTTGTCCAAGCACAGAAGGGCTGTGTGAGGTGGGGCCGGAGCAGTTAGTGGCAGGGAGTTGCTTCCCTTTCTGCAAGGAAAGCCAGAGGAAGGCAGGTTTCCTGAAGAGTGGCTTTGGCGGGCTCTGTGCTGGGGGAAGCAGCAGCTCTTATTGTGGTGCTGAGTGTTCCACAACAAATCCACTTACTTTCTCTCTCAGCTGCCCTGACTCCCTCTCTATTCTTCCCAGTTTCCCTCTTCACTTCTCCCCTTTCCTCTTGTCACCACTGCTGATGACTTTCTTTTCTCAGCCCTGGCCCTAGTGATGGGTCTTTCATCCTCTCCTAGGGGTTACACCTTTTTTGGGGGGGTTAGGTGGGAAGAACCGGAGGGACACTGACATGCTATCATATGAATATTTAATGCAATTTCATTATTGAGCTAATGTGCATATTTGTGGATAACTGAATTTCAGCCTAGAACAAAATCGTGTGTAGATGTGGTGCTGGTGAAAGGTGGCAGCGCTGGTGAATAAAGATCTGTGTGAAGATCCAAGGTGCAGCAGCAGGACAAGTGTCTCAGGTACACACTGCCCTGCCAGCACACCTCAACCCGATTACTGTGCTGGCAAAGACAGAGAGAAACCCATGGTGAAAGTGGTCCGATTCTCATTCACACATGTTTCTTGCAAAAGTACCCACACTTCCCCCTGCCCCCAGGGCTGATGATACTCATCCAATTCTGCCTCATGTTCTTTGCACTGAAAGGTGCAGCCAGAAATCTGTTCCTGCAGCTGAACAGGGCTCTGACCCATGGAGGGGTTGCTGGATATGGGAAACCTCCTGTGGCACATTCCCACACTCTGTTGGGCTCTAGGCTTCCTTCACTATTGGGTGCCCAACCGGAGACACCTTTCATGGGAGTGTCAGGATGCTGAGCACTTGTGACTGCAGCTGAAGTCAGCGGGAGCTGCGGGTGCTCACACCTCTGGAAAATAAAGTTCCAGGTGTCTCACGTGGGCCACCAAGATCTGTAGCCAGTTACAAAACGGCTTCTCTCTCTTAGTCCCTTTGATAAGCTCCCCAAGGATGAGAAAGGACCAAAGGCCTGAGAGGGAGATTTGTCTGATAGCCCAAAGAATAGCTGCCATGGGCAAGTGGGGAAGGAAGGATGCTGGCTGGAACAGCAACCCAGGACTCTGGTCTGTCCCTCACTGCTGTTATTCCTGTGACCTGCACAGGCCACATGTGTGATCTGGCTAGAGAGACTGGAAGAAGCAAATGCACTGGGAGACCAAAGCAGGTGTTTTCAGGGCAGAGGAGGAAGAGCCAGTGACTGTGCAAGCAGCATGAAGATGAGGGAAAGCACCCCCAGCTGAGGAGCGCCTCTCCAGGAGGCTGGGGCTGCGAAACCTGGAAACAAAGTTGAAACAATAGAGTCTATGCCAAATAAACACATGCACAAATGACTAGACACTACAAAGCATATACAACTCAGAAGATGTAGCACAGAGCACAGCTTTGATTGCAGAGGGCTAGGTCCCCACCTCCAGGCCTCAGAAAATAAATCTGAAGGACTGGAGAATCGGGACTGTCACCAGATGAAAAGGTTTCCCCAAAGGCCTCGAGAAGGAAACAGCCTACTCAGTTTCTGGCAATGAGGGTAAAGGAGGGTACAGAGAGACAAGGGGCTTGTTCACTGGGAAGATTTTGGAGAGAGCAGAGTTCAGCAAAATGTAATAAAATAACAAGACACGTGTGGGTGTTCTGAAGGTGGTTTGTCCCAAGTGAGGCATGACCTGTAGGACCCATTCTGATTTCAAGTGAGCAGAAAAGAGGTTACTTTGCTCTGGAAGGTGCTGTATTTCTGACGGTGAATCTGTCCAGCCAGATGGGCATTTCCTGCAGCTGCCAGGGGCGTCAACCACTCCTCAATGGCAGACATCGTCATCCTGATCTGGTGAAGCTTCCCTTGTTCTCCATTGGCTGTTACACACACAGAGGCTGTGAATGCCTCACCACAGTACAGCTGTATGCATGGCATGGTGCCTAGTTACTACGGTGTTAGCAGAACTTCTGCCCTAAAGCTTACAGCGGGTGTCACACCACCTCCCTAGCGCTGCAAATGTCAGGCAAATCTCTGCCTGCCTGGAAGCACTGGCAGCACTTGCTGCCTGCCCTTTGAACAAGGCTGTTGGCATGCGTTTGCCAAAGGGGGCATACTTAGCAGAGTGGAGGACTCAGAACTACCAAAAAGATATGATCAGGCATCCAGTGGGAAAACCAGCAGGAAGGGAAGGGAAGGAAGGAGTCACAGCGTTGGAACATGTGGCTCAGTGAGGGAGTATAGTCTTCATGCTGGCAGGGACATGGAGCAGTGAGTGGGGATCATTGCTAGAAGAAGGTGGGTGTCCCATCAATTTCCTGTGACAGCCACTATATTTCGTTTTCTTATAAGCATCTGGGCAAAATAGGACACCTGGTGAGGCTCAAGGGAGGGCATCAGGTGCATTTATCACAAGAGAAATCCAGGTGTAACCCTGAGGGGTGAACTAACAGGTGAGTGCCATGCCCTTTCACGTTTAGTTAAGACAAATATGAGACTTCTCTGTTTCTGATCAAGATCACAGAGTTGACCGCCTTTTGCCTAGCTAGTTAGCTACTGCTACTGTACTGCAGTCAGACATACCAGGTATGTCACAGCCGTTAGGATACAGGATAGTAGACATGTGTAGTGGGGGCCTTTCTTACCACTCTGAAACCTTGTCTCACCATGTCTTATTAGTCTGCAGTCACACCATCCACATGCAACTGACTTTAACGAGGAATTAGCTCTATCATCACCATTAACAGGGCCAGCTCTTGTTTTTTTGCCGCCCCAAGCAACAAAAAAAAAAAGCCGGAGTGCTACAAGCCCCCAAAAAAAGGCTGGAGTGCCACCACCGAAGCAAAGGTGCCGCCCCAAAGGGCCGGAATGCCACCCCTTGAGAAGTGCTGCCCCAAGCACATGCTTGGGACGCTGGTGCCTAAAGCTGGCCCTGACCATTAAACCCTGGTCAGCATGGAGAGCATGCATGAGCAGGTGTGAGAAAAGCACTTACAGACAAATCTCTCAATCACCAACATAAAAGTTGGCTGCTTCAGAGATCACTGCATCCTCAGCATCTGAATTCAGAGATCCAGGGCTATTTTGTGGAGATGAAATCTCTCCAAGATCTGGCCTGCTTGGTTTGAGCCTCTGTTATGTTGTTTTTAAAATGTTTCCATGCAGCTTGCAGATATTTTACTCTTCTGCCTGTTCCTTTTAATTTCTGTTTAACTAGCCTCCTCATTTTTTGTAGTTCCCTTTTTTGGAAGTTAAATGCTACTGCGATGGGTTTCTTTGGTATTTCGCCCCCTGTAAAGATGTTAAATTTAATCACATTATGGTCACTATTACTCAGCAGTTCAACTATATTCATCTCCAGGACCAGATCCTGTGTGCCACGTTAGACTAACTGCCTCTCCCTTTGTACATTCGAGGACTAGATGCTCCAAGAAGCAGTCATTAATGGTGTCTAGAAATTGTATGTCTGTATCCTGTCCTGAGGTGGCATGTTTCTAGTCAATCTAGGGATATCCCAAATCCCCCGTTATTACTGAGTGATAGATACAATATTAAAAATGAACCTTCCTTAGCTCTTAGCTAATTGGTGTAAAACTTGAACAAGAATAATTAAGACTGCAGTTGGAAGGGAGATATTGAATATTAACTGCTAATTTAAGCATTTTATCAGCAAACACTTTCTTCCTCTTCTGTTGCTTTCTAAAGCATATTATTTACTGTACAATCAGAGCGGTAGTTGAACCACAATAATCCTATACAATATCACATCTTTACAATCTGATGAGACAGACCCAGTGGATTCTCTGTGGATGATTTATTAATGGACATCATAAAGAACATTTCTGACCAATCGGGTGGATTGCTACTATGAAGGCTGAGCCTCAAAAGGTTCAGAGAATCTTTGAAGTGAGAATCTAAAAGTTCAGATGCTGTTTTTCTGAAGCACTCGGGTTAGGAAATTGGGATGGATCTCTCACAAGAACAGACTTTCCCATGAGATTTCCAATGGTTCTTGGTTTTGGTGTCACAAGTCACCTCCCTTAACAGGCAGGGCCTGGGAATCCAAGATAATGTATGTCCTAGACTTTTACATCTGCAGTAGACGTTAATCCCAATGGAAATTAAAGCCAGCAATTATGGTTGAGGATTACTAGAGGTCTTTTTAGTATTTACAGTGGGAATACCAAAAACCTGGACTTGACCTCACATTCATTTTGGAAGTAGAAGAGTTTGGCTGTAGCCACTTTTAAACTTGACTAATGAGCAGCACAACTGCATCTAATAGGAAGGAAAGTGAGGCTGTTTATGCAGTTACATTAAAAGTACAGCTTTGTCGACCAATATCCTCAAACAACATCCTGTTTCCCTTCCAAGAAAAGATTCCTTAAGGGATTAAAATTAAATCTGTCTTTCAGATGAGGTGTAAAACCAAGGCCCTGACCATTTCTGCCTATTGACGATCCCAGGGCACTTTTCAGAAGCTGTTAGCCCTGGTGTCCTGCTCAAATTTCAACTTGGGTACATATAGTCTTGTCCATCTTTACCTCCTGCAGTCTCATTTGTATATGAGATCTATACTTCCTGTCCTAACCATTGTGTATTGTCCCTGGTGCTGACTGAGTTTCACCCCAGAAGTGGTTGCATTTCAGTGGAGGAGGACTGGGTTCCCATTATGATAATTAATAGAAGTAACAGCTAGCTCTTCTGTAGTGTTTTTCATCAGCAGATCTCAAAGTACTTCCCAAAGGAGGGCAGCATCCTTACCCCAATTCTATAGAGGGGGATGCTGAGGCAGAAAACGATGAAGCAATTTGCCCACATTCAACCAGCAGGCCAGTGTCAGAGCTAGGAACAGAACCCAGATCTTCTAAGTCCAGCCAGTGGTCTGTCCTCTAGGCCATATTATTATTTCACATCACAACATTATTTATTATTGGTATTCTGGCAGGAGATTGAGACCTCCTTGTACTAGACACCGTATGCACACACACACACACACACACACAGAGGGTGAGACAGTGCCTACCCCAATGAGCTTACAATCCACACAGAAAAGACAGACAAAGGGTGGGACCGGAAACAAAGGTACAGAGCGGAGGAGTGACTTACCCAAGGTCACTCAGGAACTCAGTGCCAGGAACAGAACCCATGGGCCGTACACATACAGCAACTCGAGTGTCACTGCTTCGGAACAAAAGGTGCCACAGACACACAAGGTGAAGTGATGTCTTGGTAAGCTCAGAGCATCTCCTTTTCTAGCTATCATACCTCTTATCTTCCAGGCAAAAAGCAGGGTTGAGGGCTAGGATGAAAACTATCCCTGCTTTTTAATCCACATAGATGTTTAAAAAGTCTGTTCAGCCCACTAGCTCGTGTGTATGTTGAGTGTCATTTTAGAAGGGGGTGAATGGAATTGTTATAACCTGTGCACGTGGTACTGTTTTCTCTTATGAGGCCCATTAAATGCCTTGACATGTACAGAGTGCACCTTAAGTGAGCCTGCTGCTGTGATGGGGGACACTGGTTTTCTTTGGTGAGAAAGGGACTTAACCTCTTTTGGCAGCTGCTTCGTTTTCCATCTGTTGAGAGTCACTGGTTTATGGTGTTTTTTTTCCACTGTTCTTTCTGAGTCAAACTGACCCATATTTCTCTCTCATCTAAAGCAAATTACCAGCCATTAACAACTTCACCCATGAAACAATTAACTCAATTTATCTCACTATGTTCCCCCAGAATAGCTCCAGGTTGTCGGAAGGTAAGCAACATGCATGAGGAAAAATTATTGATGGGAATTAGCTCTCTCACAATATTTGTGAAGGTCCCAGTAAGTACACGGGGAATAAGGGCTATTTCATGCCTTCATGCAACAGGCAGTTACCATAATGGGGTAAGCAAAGCCAAGCTGATATATACAGCTATGAAAACATCAACCCTTGGCTTTCTTATCATTCCTGCTTGCTGGCAATCATATCACTGTTGATTTAGCAGCACTAGGAGATGCAAACTTCATTAGGCTAATCCAAAACACCCAACACACACCCAGCCACAGGCTGCTGCCGTTTTGGGAAACATTCTCTCTGACTTCCAGACAGAACAGCTTCATATTTGCATTCAGTCATATGCAGCATGTACGGATATAGTAGGGCATGGATAGGGCACAAAGAGATGCTGTTACTCGTGACAGATTCCAGTCCAAGCCAATCTATCGCTGTGGAGTAATCATCAATGCATAAGGGAATCCCACATACTGTATGTCACCAGGTTAATGACAATAAAATTACCCACTCAGGTTAGCAGCAGTAAGCAATTTTCCTGTGACTATGTAAGCACTGTAGTCAGGTTGCATAATGTCGAATATTTTTTAAACGAAGACGTTTTGCTGCATTACCCACTCAAATGGGCCTTATAGCAACAGCAAGTAGCTACATGAGTGCAGAAATTAAAAAATGTACAGCTCAGCCCTGAAACATACTGAGCACCCTCACCTCCAATTGAATTGTCACTCACTCAGTCTGAGCAACTTAGGCCCTTTGACTGTAATCTCTTTGGAGCAGGCATTCCACAGTGAATTCTTTAAAGTGCATTGTAAATATACAGAACTGTATAACTGTGACATAATGATAAATACTAATTATGACTCGGACGACATGGGTATGGGCAATACAGAGACAATTACATGCCAGCAACTTGCTTCTGTAGCTGACCTTTTTGCACTAGTAGCCACGGCTCTCTCTAATTCATATTCTCAGATATGATTTTCTACAGCTCTAGTGACTAATATATGCCGGCTAGCGCATAAATATATACCAATTATATATATGTATGTATGTTAGTATGCATTAAGCACCAATACCATGAAGCACAAATATTGTACCAGTGAGGTAGCTTAAACCGGCCTATCCCATAGTTCAGTTCACTTATGATAAGTATCCCATAACTCCTTGCATTTGCTGGAGTAAGCATTTGGCATAAGTGCATAGGAAACTTGTCACAATCAAGATAGATTCATCCTATGTCTTAGTACAAGCTAGTACAATACCTTCACGGATCAGTACCTGGAATTTTGCTTGTATCCAAAACAAAGATAAGGAACAGAACAAGTCAGGGAACTGGGACAAAGTGATGGGTTGAATTTTAGTGATGTGTAAAGAGAGAAGTAACTTGTAAAATCATGATAGAAATAATACCATCTGAAATATGCAACTTGGGAGAGCACAGCTTCTGTGTAAGGTGAATGTAACATTGTTGCATGGGATGGCTCCTCAGAGACTGGTATCATACAGAACCTTTTTCCAGTACCATATTAATAAACCTGATGACACTGGTTATTTGGTCTCTTGAATATATTTCATAATGAACCAAAGTGTGGTCAAAAAATTGACTATACAGTGTATCAACACCACCTCTTCCACCACAATTTCTATTTTTCTTTAAAGTAATTTATTTTAAACAATATTTTGTATCCATTTTGAATTGAATTCTGTTGGATAATTAATACATCTCCTCCTCCTAAAACCACATTTTTGGCTTTAAAACAATCCTAGTGTGCTTCATGTTCTTAAATATGTATAATACTACCAGCTGGTGAAGTCACCCACCAGGGATGAGTTGTGTCCTGTGACATGCAGTAATCATGAATGGACTTGAAATCATTGAGAGACACAATTGGGTTAAAAATTATAATAAAAATTCTTACATCCATTACTAACATCACTTCAGAATATTACAACTAAATCATTGGAAATCTTGTATTCCTTCTATTTTTGATCTATTTCCTCATCTAAACAGTAGAACAAGTCAATACTACCTTAAAGAGGCCATTAGATGGGAAAGTATGCCGAAAATGCAAAATTGCTAATGATGGTGGCGGTTTTTGTGTGTGTTGTGTCCTAGAAAGAGAGCCAAGACACTTGCCCCATCCTGTGTAACTCCTGGTTGGCACAGAGACTTGCTAATGGAATGCAGGAATTTTTGCCCTCATGTTAGGGGAAAGCAGAAGCTTTCTCCTGAAAACTGGACAAACCAGATGGGAGCAGGTCACAAGTGGAGCGAAGCAAGAAGCCAAAATCTAGGCCTGCAACAAAGTGAGAGAGAGACAGAGAAATAAAGCTGTAAGTGAAATTCCAAATAATACTACAGCCTTTTAGAGCAAAAGTTACAAGTGCTGGTGTAGAAAACATGTAACAAAAGCACTGGACTCCTAAGTGCCTGGATACTACAGTGATACACTGATTAGAAATGCCATGGATTAGATCAAATTGGGATCCCTAGTAGGGAGGAATGGATCAAAGTCACAGAATTTATATGCAAGCTAACTGGGGCTCTGTTTTAAGGAAGAGTGGTGTGGTGCTTCAGAGTGCCATGCACTTATCCCCTCTTGTTGGGTGGAGACAGAACTTAGTATTAACAGCTATGGCCCCCATCTTGAATGATCAAGAAATTATCAGCTGCTAAGGAAAAACAGAGTGATGTAGAAAAGTTTGAAAATTCTGTTTTTCCAGGACCTCAGAGCAAAAGGTGGGAACAGACTCATACAATACAACACACTGATACAATAAAAGAGCTCAAAGGTACAGCACAACCAAGTCTCTGAAAACGGATGCATAGAGGCAAAGCTTTCTTGCTTTTCAATGTATGTTATATTGTTTTTAGTTTCCTTGTAAATAAAGACAAACCCCAGACAACATGTCTGAGGTGCATTTGGAGCACAATGGGATAATATAATAACTTGATTATCTAATCTTTCATGTAGAGAAAAAACGGCAGAACAACACGATTGCCTCACTTGTTGCTTGTTCATGACATTTTATTTTGTCTCTTTCCCATTTCCCTCAGTTTTTCTAATTAGACAATAAGCAGAGACCTGGTCTTTTGTAGGTAATACACAACTTAAAAAAAATACTCGTATGTTGCATGGAAATTTAACAGACATTTGAAGTGCCTCATGGCTAGCTAAAGTGTCATATGCCAGTAAACACATTAACATTAACACTCATGCCTCATATAACAGGGAATGAGGTATGCTGATTCTAATGAAATAATGGAAGCATTAATCTTCCTTTATTCTAAGTACACAAGCCCGATCTGGTCCATTTCTGTGCATGGTGCAAATCCAAAAAATACATGAAGTGCTTTATTTGCTGACAGGTAATATTTATGCATTCATAAGAGGCTGCTATTAAACTATTAAAATCAAAGAGTCCTTAAAGCCTTTTGTTCAAACAAGCCACTGGCACACTCCCCACTGCTTAGAGTCATCTCTTGAAAGGTGCCTAGTGGCAAATTACCAGATAGGAGTCCATTGCCTCCCAGTAGAAGACCAAACCTGGAAGCCCCCAAATGAGCAATAGAGGCCCTTGTTTGAAGGTGGGAGGATGATTCCATGAAATGTGCTGTAACCAAAGGTTCAAACACCAACAGGGCTGGCTTGGCTCCCCATTCTATCACACAGCTAAAATGGTTAGGGCTGGACAGGAACATTTGACTAAAATGTGTTTCCATTAGAAAATGTCAATTTGTTGAAACTGAAACATTTCACAGAAATATATCAGTTTTGACAAAACTTTTGCTGTGAAATGTTTCTAAGGTCCATAATAGAATTACGGGTCAAAGCAAGAGAGAAGAGAGACCCCTGAATAGTCAATTGCTCAGTGGCTCTGAGACCAGGCAGAACAACTGGGGTCTCCCACATCCCCAGGGTATACCCTAACCCAGTGGCTCTCAATCTTTCCAGTCTGGAGTCTGATTTGTCTTGTGCACCCCAAGTTTCACCTCAATGAAAAACTACATGCTTACAAAATCAGACATAAAAATACAAAATCGTCACAGCACACAGTTACTGACAAATTGCTTGTTTTCTCATTTTTACCATGTAATTATAAAATAAATCAATTGGAATATAAATATTGTATTTACATTTCAGTGTATAGTTTCTAGAGCAGTATAAACAAGTCATTGTCTGTATGAAATTTTAGTTTGCTGGTGCTTTTTATGTAGCCTGTTGTAAAACTAGGCAAATATCTTGATGAGTTGATGTACCCCCTGGGAGACCTCTGTGTTCCCCTAGGGC
Source organism: Mauremys reevesii (assembly GCF_016161935.1). Lineage (NCBI taxonomy): Eukaryota > Metazoa > Chordata > Testudines > Geoemydidae > Mauremys > Mauremys reevesii. Next base: position 138,916,202 of record NC_052626.1, on the reverse strand, counting down.
AGGGGTTGGCAACCTTTCACAAGTGGTGTGCCGAGTCTTCATTTATTCACTCTAATTCAGTGGTTCCCAAACTTTAACAACCTGTGAACCCCTTTCACTAAAATGTCAAGTCTTGTGAACCCCCTCCTGAAAATGAATATATCCAGGCGATTTTCTTCTTTACTTGAGTATAAATTATAAAAGTAGTGATCTTGGAAATATAAAATTTGTTTTTATGACATGCTTATTATACACTATTTATTATTAATTATTATTTATCATGACAACATTTTTATTACATTGTGAAAACGGCAACAGTCTTCCAAGATCTCACTTTCATAGCTTGTATCACTTTGAATAAGCCTGTTAGGCTCATATTTTTCATCAAGGAGTGTCAGATATGAAACAGCATGAAGGTATTTAAGAAGCCAACTCAAAGCGTTACTCCTACATAAGCATTCAGGTCTTGAGCAATTCAGGCAAACAATGTACTTTAAAACAAAGCTTAAACTTGTTCTTCATCATAATTTTTAAAACAATACTAGCTGCCTATTTAATTTTTAAAACAGCAAAAAATATCCACCTCCCTTTCCATTTCTTATAAGGAGTCTTGAAGTTGAAAGCTCCTCAGTGTGATAGATATGCTTGCTTTGATCTGCTTAGCTCTTAGAAGTCCAGGGGCTCCAGGCTGCTGGCCCCATGCTGCCCGGGGTCCCTAGGAACAGCTCTGTCTGCCATTAGGGAATTTTTTTCCCGAGAACCCCCTGTAACATTTCATGAACCCCCAGTTTGGGAACCACTGCTCTAATTTAAGGTTTCGTGTGCTAGTAATACATTTAAATGTTTTTAGATGGTCTCTTTCTATAAGTCTATAATATATAACTAAAGTATTGTTGTATGTAAAGTAAATAAGATTTTTAAAATGTTTAAGAAGCTTCATTTAAAATTAAATTAAAATGCAGATCTCCCTGAACCGGTGGCCAGGACCCAGGCAGTGTGAGTGCCACTGAAAATCAGCTCGCGAGCTGTCTTTGGCACACGTGCCATAGGTTGCCTACCCTTGCCCTAAGGGTACACATACCCACACTTGAGACCTGCTGCCCTATTAGGGCTGTGAGCTATCTCCAGTGGGGCTCTTTTGTGTGTGAGGTTGTCTTACAAAAATTGTCAGAAGGTTTCTGTTTTCATTCCACATCAGAATGAAAAACAAATGTCAAAATCTCTAAACTTTTCACCAAACAGAAACGTTGTTTCGCTGCTAGCCCCAGACACAAGCCCTGTGCCCTGCCACGTGGTGCCACTCTCTGTGTCTGGCTCTGAAGAGGCTGCTCTGTAAGAGATGGGGTCTGCCGGGGGGGGTCCTCAGCCATGGCCCCCCGCAGAGCCAGCTGGGGGCCCGGCAGAACCCCTGGCCTACAGTGTGCGGGCCACAAAGCCAGGGGGACACTTGAACAGCCCCTGAACTCTTCCCGTTGACTTATTCTCGTTGTTGGCCTTTTAAATTATGTTTTTCTGGAGTCTGGACCTTGGCTCTCTCAAGAAATTTGGATCTTGACAAAAAAGGATCCAACCCCCCCTGCTGTGAGCGGGCAGCTCCCCCTTGCCCCCCTCCCCCAGGCCCGAACCCCGAGAGCGCTGCCCCCCCTCTCAGCCCTGAGGGCAGCCCCAGCTCCGCCCCGCGCCGCCGGGCTGGCTCCGCCTCCCGCGGGGGCTCCCGGCCGGGCTCTTAAGGAGCCGGGGCGGGCGCGAGCCGGCTGAGAGCAGATCCGCTGGCGGAGAGCGCGGGCCGCGCGGTGTGCACAGGTAGGGCCGCGGGGTCGCTCCCCACGTGGCGGGCTCGGGACCGGCCTGAGGCCGGGGTGTGTGTGAGGGGTTGGGCGGGCTGGAGACAGGGGTCACGGGGAGGCGGCAGGACGGGGGGGGCGAAGGGGTTATAAGTACTGGGGATGGGATGAGGGGGGGTTATAGGGGAAGGGGGCAGGATGGGATGAGGGGGGGTCACAGGGATGGGGGGAGGGGAGCCTGATGTGGGGGTGAGTCACAGGAGACTTAGAGGGGCTGGGTGTGGGGATAGCTATGGAAGCCTGATGTGGTGCTGATGGGGGGCGGGGGAGGGTCAGTGGAGTGGGGGCTGTGGGTTTCTGGCTAGGTAAGAGCTCACTGGTGGGGCATCCATGCTCAGGCCGGCTGAGGGCCCCTATCACGGATGCTTGCTTTCTGGGGCCTCAGTTTGCTCTGGTCAGGGGGCACAAAGGAGCTCACAGGGCTTGTGGAGTGGGACATGGGGCCCTTAGCTGCTAAGGCATCAGTTGGAAGGGGAGTGGGTTAATAGGGGGCTTTTTGCCTCTAAAGGTATTGATTCCATTACAGCCCCATGCTGCGGGGACTGGCTGTGTCTGGGAGGAATGGGAGACAGTGGGAAGGTTGCCCTGATGCTTCCCATGCTGTACCTTTGCTACATATGGGCAAAAACGGAGGATTTCTATTTAAGGGCTATTAATCTAGTGCACTGTACTATCATCAAAATGTTTTAATGTAGATGGCTTAATTGGCAGTGGATGACTCTCTTCTTAACTTTGGCACAGATGTGCTCACTGGAATGAAAAGCATAAAGTACAGTTTCAGCACTTGATACATGACAAAGTTTATAGGAGGCAAACCTCACTTTTCTAGTGCATTGCTGGTGTTCCTCTAGGAAAGAACTTGTGATTCCAAGCTGCAAAGCAATAATAGCTTCAAAATCACCAATCTGGCTCTTTTTAGAACAGGTTTTTGATCCCTGTAAGGGATGTGCTCTGGGTTGAGTCAAATACAATTTCTCCATTTACTTTTGGAAAGGATTTGGCTAGTGCCTCTTCAGTTCTGTAACTATCTGAGCCTTGGAGATACTGATATTTCCTGCTTAGACAGCATTCTGCTGAAATCCTATACACTGTGTTGCTTTCTTCAGTAATAAGTGTGGTCCAGCAGTTAGTTCATAAAACAGAGTTCTGGGGTCTCCTCTTGGATCGACCACTGACTTGCTGTGGGACTGTAGGCAAGTTGCTTAACCTCTGTTTTCCTCATTTGCCCCCACCCCCAATCAATTTGGGGATACTACTTGCCTATATCACAGAGGTACTAAGGCTTAATTTTCATAAAATCCTTTCAAATCGTCTGAAAACTACTACAGAAGTCAAATGACTTGTCACTTAAACAGGACCCTTGTTCTTTAGGTGCTAGCTTACCCCCGGAGGCCTGAACTCCTAATTCCATCTAGTAAGGATATCCATTTTTTAAAGGGGAAGAGAAATAGGAAAAAATGATACATCTGTGGAATCGTCTCTCCCTATGATAGAGCAGTGGCTGTTTCGGCTCTTGGTTTGTCTACTGTACCCAATTTGCTAATCCTGTTTCTCTCTTAAATTCATTTTTAAATCTGCTGGATATTTTTGGAGGCTCAGTGCACTTACATCCTGAGGCATTTAGTGTGTTATGTTTTGCTTGTCCCTGATTTCTTCCCTTCTTTCATACTAAGAAAATCTTTGAAACTTTTAAAAATACAAGCTTTCCTACCTTAATTTTTTTCTGCCACCCTAACTTAGGCCTAAACTTTGGTTGATATAGGTACAATGTTCAAGGGTGTGCACAATTCACACCACTGATTCTGTAGCTATGGAGACCTAACCACTGGTGTAGGTGCACCTACGTCAATGGAAGTATGCTTCCACCAACCTAGTTACTGTTTTGGGGACTGGAAGGGAGAAGCCCTTATTATACAAATATCTGCAACAGCAAGAAAGGGGGATAGCTGGCTGGCCACTTCCTGGGAGCAGAAGAGAGAGAGTGCGTGTGTGCCCAGGTCCGTGTCCGACCCTGCGTGGTAGTCCTGGTACAGCCTTGGAGTCTATGGTGTGACGGATGTCAATGCTAAAACTTGCCTCACTCTACTACTGATATTGTGCTAGGATCACAAGCTTAGAGACTGGTTACATTCATGATCTTTAGTGGTGGCTGTTGGCACATATCATAGTGGGATCTCTGCTTGTTTCTCTCTGTACTTCCCCTTTCACTCCTACTGATGAGGTGCAGGACTGGTGTCCACCCATCCTTACTACAGTGACAGCCTTGAAACAGGACAAGTGAAGGGACTGCTTGAATGTATATACTAGAGGATTCTTAGGAAATGAAGGGAGTGAATGAAACATTTCTAAGAATTTTTTATAGAGGAAGTTAAAGGTGCTCTTGAACTTCTGCAGTTTTTATCAGTAATACCCTGAAATGCAGAGTACATTCTGCTTCTTGATCCCTTGCGTTTAACCATGTGCTTGTATCTGCTCTATTAATATAATACTGCAATATAAGGCAATTACTGTTTTGTTGTCTAGATGGCACAAGACCTTGCTCTGGAAGGGCACTTCAGCTGTTCATGTTCTTGTCAATCTGTGAGTTGTTGGGAGCAATGCTTGACACTGTCCTCTCATGACTGATGCAATCCAGGGACCAGCACTGCAGTCATTTTTGCTTAGTGGCTAATGCTGTGTGCCTATCTGTAGGGGGAGTACAGGGACTCAACTCCAGCCAGGAGTAGGTCTGCACAATAAAATATATGCAAACTTCATCTCTGCTCTTCAGGTGTCCTTCATTCTTGTGCTTCTAGGTAATTTGTACCCAAAATAACATTGCCAATATCCTCCTTGATTCCCTGTACCAAAAGAAGGAAAATATTGCTGGTTTACCTTTTCTGGGGAATTGCCTTGCTAGCTTAATTTAAACAATCTTACTGAAACTAACATATCACAGCAGCTCTTCTGCTTATGCTAGTCTCTGGTCTGAGAGCTCAACCCCTCCAAATAAAATTCCAACTGGAACCTAAACTGACCAGGCTTGTCAAGTGTGAGGCCTTTTAGTGAGTTGTATCTTAATATCTTGTATACAGAATGAATGGAGCCCTTTTAGTCTACTTGCTGTCACACCAGCAAAAAGTCACTGATGATTGTCCTAACAAATTGCACTCTGTACCTCATTATGTACTGACATGACCTGTGGAGTAGAGTAGAACTTTCTGTTATTACTGTACAGACATAGCATTTAACTGGTTCTTTGGACTCTCACATGCTTCCTGTGCTAAAATGTATGGCCTGATTTATTTTTTAAATAGTTTCAGAGCTTCAGGATTTTGCTGAATGGCAGGTGCTCAGTAGTCCTGAAATCAGACCATTGTAGCCTAAATAAAGAGTTTGAACCAGATAAGTACTCACTAAGCAGATCTCACAGTGTATGTTTTTAACACAACAGGATATCTGATGTGCATGTGCTATTGCATAGGCTGATTGGTAAGAATTTTTTTTATCCAAGCGAATATAGGCCTTCATTTTCTAAGTGTCCAGCCTGTGAGTCTTTACTTTTTACTATATGTAGAAACTTAAGAAAGTGGCTTAAAGCAGGGCTAGTCAACAGGCGGACTGCAGGCCAAATCTGGACCACCAGATGCTTTTGAATGGACCCTGAAATCTTTTTATTTACTTATTATCATTGGGTTTTTTTTCCCTCTGGAGTCTAGACCTTGACCAGGGCCGCCCAGAGAATTCGGGGGGGGGGGGTCTGGCGGGGCCGGCCCCCCCGGCGGCGCGGCTCCAGCGCGCCAGCGCGCGCCGCGGGCGCGGTGGCGCCGCTCGGGCGGCATTTGGCTCGCTCGGCTCCCGCAGGCGGCCGGGCCTGCAGCCGCCGGGGGGGGACGGCGACGACCGGGCGCGCGGCGGACGGTCGGCGGGCGGCGCGCCGCTCGCGTGCCGGCCGCGACCTGCCGCGGTCCGCCTCCTGAGAGTCGCCGCGCGCCGCCGGGCGCCCGCCCTCCCCAGTCATGCCCTCCGGCGTCCACCGGTCGTCCCCTGGGTGAGGGACTCAAACAGAACAGGAACACAGGGAACACTCCCAGGCCCGGGGAAACACTGCGGGGCGGGGCCTGGGGGGGGGGCCTGGCCTGGGGCCCCCTCCCCCTGGGCGGCCCTGACCTTGACTATACTTTGACCAAAAAATTTGGACCTTGACAAAAAATAATTGACAAACCATGCTTAAAGTGACGTTAACGCAAGTTTTAAAACTTCAGACTTTTGTCGGTTACACTGTAAGAATTAGTCCATTTTTTGGGTATACTTTTAGCTTGGTAACAAAGTACCGGTACTTCAGAGTAATCTGTTTTTTTTATGACTGACAAATTTCAAGTGTTAGCTAAATGGACAAGACTGAATTGTAAAGATCAAGTCAGAGTTAACTGAATTGTCCTATAAAAATATTGAACTTTACCATTCTGACCTAATTGCACTTGGGTTTTTTCTTTTAATGCCCATGTGCCATTTTATAGCCTTGACACTGAAATTGCTAAAAAGTAATAAAAGCTTGCATGGGAGAAGAATACAAAGAGTGGAGACCTATCTGTTTGTTTGGTGACTAGTGTATGAACTGGCTGGCTGGCTTCCAATGGATTACAATAACTCAAAGAACTCCTAAGACATATAAGGCCTGCATTTTTAACAGTCAGAGTAATTAACCAGCGGAGCAGTTTACCAACAGATTTACTGGTTTCTCCATCACTTGCAGTCTTTAAAACGAGATTGGATAGCTCTCTGACAGACCATGCTCTAGTTCAGCCACACATTTTTGGACTTGATATAAGGATTATTGGGTGGAATTCTGTGGCCAGTGTTCTGCTCCTCTGGTCTGACCTCCTGCACAGTGATTCACTTCTGGCCTTAATCTGCTGTAGATGGCAAACAGTTCATAAACTTGGAAAAATGTAGATGAGGAACCAGATCTAGGAGCCAAGCTTGAAGTGTAACTCTTTGTAAACTATACAAGTTCTCTTTAGCTGTCCCATTTTGCAATTCATCTGTGTCTCCTAGGACACTCTTGCTGCTGCTGTATTTTTATTTGTATTGCAGTAGTGCTTACGTGTTGCAGTCATGGACCAGGACCCCATTGTGCTAGGCACTGTACAAACACAACAAAGGCTGTCCCTGCCCCAGAGAGTTTACAAGCTCAGTACAAGACAAGGGATAGCAGGTGGTTACAGATAGATAGGGAAGCCCAAGGAACTGCTAGTTCTCATTGCTGTATTAAATCAGTGTAGAGATGGTGTTTATGCAGCTTGTCCTTCCCTAGAGGCAGCAAATCTGCTGGATGACCCCATTCAAGTGTGGAGCTGTTCCACTGAGGTCCAATTGCTGTTTAAATGTTTCTACCATCCTTCTATGCCTTCTCAGATTTGGTGTGACTCTTCATCTCCTGATGCCAGTTCTAGCTGTTAACTCTGAACACTGATCAAGCTACTTCAGAGAAGATGAAAATAGCTGTTTTTTTATTTTTGATGAAAAGAGATGCCTGAAATCTCATGAAAGTAAAACATGAATTTTACTTTCATTGCTGCCTCTATGTACCTGAACATGTCTTATATAAGTGTAAGAGTCGCCTGCTCATGCTTAATTACACCTTTTATAAACCAACGAATAAGGCAGTTCAAAGCAGAATGTCTGTCTGTATTTTGTACCTTGTTATTGTAAGACACATGGTATGTGAGGCTACCTACTATCTGGGCATAGTGTGAAGTGGGAAGATGGATGGAAGATATGCCAGTGCCTGTTTTGGTTCTGAATGCATGGTACATGTGATGGGGTGTCTGTAATTTAGATCTCTGACAGCATAAAAGAGGAGAATTCTATTTTGCTCTGTCTCATGCTTGAAAACTAAATAACTGGATAATGACTTAAAAGTTAAATCTACAGACCAGTTGCATTGGGCAACTGCATTATATGCTCCCCTATGCTGCCCTGGACATGACCTCGACCTGTCCTGGTCCCTTAGGCACTGGACTTGCTTTGCTTAGGCCTGGGGAATTCCTGATCCTGGTGGTGAAAGAAGCTTGTTTGCTTGCTTATGTCCCATCTTCTGAACTTTGATCTTAAATTTGTGCTGGCTTATCTGGCAGCTAAAGTGGAAAATACCTAGAAACATGTGCCGGACTAAAAACGTGCACAATTTAATGCCACATACTCTTATGTGTATTTTTGAAAAGCTGCACGTGGGCTAAGGAGAGATTCCACTGCAAGTTGAATCCAATTAAACATGTGGCACTGGTTTTATTGTTGCACTTGCAGCTTTTATGACTTTTTTTTCTCCTCCCGCCATGAAACCAGTTTATATTGAGTAGTTTTACAAGAAAATGTGGGTCTCTTCCCACCATTGTCAGTATGTCTCATTTATGAGAGGTACCATTTAGAAGCTGGCGGAGTACAATTATGTAATATTCAGAGATGTTGCGTGCAGGGTTATATTTAACACTTGGAGCTGCTTCTGATCAGACGTTGTCACATAAGAGACTTTAAAACACTCACTGATAGCCTAAAGCCTCATCTATGCTACAAGGTTGGGTGAATGGTAAGTCAGCTGGGGTCAACCTATTTGTGCATGTGTCTGCACTAAAATTTCTCTCCCATTGGTGTAAGTGCCCCGTTACAGCCACACAGTAAAACCATCTCCGAGTGGCATGGAGCCACCTACTGAGCTCGAAATGGTGTAAGCGTCGATACTAACAATTTTCCAGCAGCTGCCCTACAATGCCCATTCTCTTACAGTGACCACACTGGTCACTACTGTGAGCTCCACTGCCCAGGGGATAGAGTCTGGAAGCCACTCCATCCCCTTGAAATAGCCTGCGTATTTTTGAAAGGCCTTTTCCTGGCTGCCCAGCTCGGCAAGCACAGCTAGCGGTACTCCCTTGTCGTGTGCAGCTGCCCAACTGACCATGCTGTCTTCGTGCACTAGACATGCTGCTGTCTGGAGTAGGCAGGGGGTGCTAGCTCTCCTCCCCACAGGCCCAGAAGAGGCTGACAAACACAGCTATGGACCAGCCATAGAAATGTGGATATCTGAGATCAGCCCCAGTGCAGCATGAAAGTGAAGGAACTGCACTAGGCATACTATGAGGCCAGGAGCAAAACAATCTGCTTTTGATTATTTCTGCCCTGCAGAGGTCTGGCTTCATGCTTGTTAAATACAGTAATTAAACAGAAGGCTTCATATAGTTACTTTAGCAAGCTCTGCAGTGTGGACTGGAGACTTTCCCCTAGTAGTGATGTGTATGTGTATATATAATTTTTTAGTGGCATGTGTTTAAATCTTGAAGATACTTAACACCTTTTGTCATGTGATTTGATTCCTGTTACTGGCTTGGACAGACTTTAAAGATCATTTAATAGGAAACTTTTATCTCTGCAGTTTAACCTTCTAGGGTCTCATGTGACGTCTCTGCTATTAGCCCCTCACTTTTTTTTTTCTATGCTACTTCACCTGCAATATCATCTACAACCACTAAACTTCCTATTTGGTGAGCCTGGGTAACCTCAGAGTATAGTCTAATCCACTCCAGTCCCAACTTGGTTAGAAGGCAGATTGGCTGTAGGTGACTTCAGGAAAATGCTTGTTAACAGGAAGCATTTTGGCCAAGGAAGTGTTTCCTCTCCAAATCTCCTGGTTCTCTTAAAATTCTGTTGCAAACCTGCTCTTTTTTCACTCCTCGTCAGAAGGTGAAATATTCAAGAACTAGGTAGCTAGAGCGAAAGGGATCGACTCTTCACTCCTCTGGAATGAGAGATAGTGTTGGTTGTATTTGCTGAGTCACCAAACACTTGATACAGAAAGGGTGCTCATTAGCCATGTCATGGAATCCTAGGTTTAGAAGGGACCACAAGGGTAATCCAGTCTAACTCTCTCCCCTTTTTTCCCCCCTTCTCCCTACCAAGAGGAGCTGAGTCCGTCTCCTTGGTCTGTGAGAATCTTCTGAATCCGCATCACAAGGTGTGTGAGCCAAGGAGTGTTTCCACAGGCAGCAGATGTTCAAATATAAAAAAGACTCATGGTTTTTTTGTGATCTGTCTGAGTCACTCCCTGTGCCTCTTACAGTCCCATCACAGATGGGAATCTATGGCATTCATCTCTGACCCAGAGATTCACTCTTCTCTCACTAGGACTTGGGGTAGAGTCTGCTCCCACGTTTGACTCATGAGTTCTAGCATGTTTCCCTAGGATGTCCTTAAGAATTTTATTCCAAGCTTAAATATCCTGCCCTCAACTGTGATTGGAGAGATTTTGCTTTAGCCAACACCCATAGACTGTTTTAGTAAGGGATGGTATAATGTAGGCAACAGATCAGTAAGGGAATCTGTGCCAATCTAACAGCTGGCACTGCATAAGGATGTGAGGGTGAGTGGGCAGCTCCAGTACTTTCATACAGTTTCGCTCTGATAGGAGTATCACAGCTTCTGGAGGCTGCTTTTTTGGACTGCAGATAAGAACAGCTGCTATCTGGCCTGCTTTAGGAGTATTGGGTGCTGCCTTTGGGCATTTATCAGTCTATCACCCTGTGGTTTGTGGATTGGAGTGCGTCTCAAGAGATGCTGGCCATTCTTAATACAACTGCCTGTGTGTGTGTGTGTGTGTGTGTGTGTGTGTGTGTGATGGTACTGCCATTTACTTGTGGGACAAACTAAACTGATAGCATGAAACAATTGTTGGCTGATGTCCTTAAGTTCCCTGAATGCCTGTTGCTGACCTTATCTCACCCCTTGCACAAATACTGTGGCTGGGTAGGTCCTCAGTTGCCCATTGTGTAGTGCAGAGCCCTCCCACGTGCAGCTGGGTTAAACCCCCAGCTAGGGGTACGGAGTGGACCTTTGTCCCCCAACCTAATTCTCTAAATCAGCTTAAAACCAGCAACATTGGTGTCTTATTAGCTTGCAGTGAGCCCTAATTCAGCTCCTTCCTGCCCAGGCAAAGGCTGTTGCATTTGAAGTGATAAACCGCTCCCAACTGGAGGAAAGGCCTGTGACCCACTCAGGAGCACACCCTCTTGTTGCAAACCAGTAAGGATATAGGCTTTCTTAGGGTTCTTCCAGACTAAGCTAATGGCTGGGGGCAGAATTTGCACTGTGAAACACTACCCCTTGCTCTGCGACGTGTACTGGCTGGCGGATAGGCAGCTATGTAAACTGACCTTGTGATGCAGAAGTGATGTGGGGGCAAGTGCTTTGCATTCTGCTAGAATTGGGGGGGATGTTGTATAACGGGTACATTGATTACCAAATCCAGTATTTAACAAGTTACCACAGAGTAGCACTTCCTGTAGCTCACTTATTTCTTGTCTGATCTCAGATGTCACTGTTTTGTAATGGTTGCTATTAGCAGTTACACAATCAGACTTCCCTGAGCAGACTCCGGATAGTAACTCCATTATATTTCACAGCAGTAAGACTTGGCTTTGGTTCTTTGGAAACAGAGGCCTACTATTCTCATAGGAGAGTCTCTAGCCCTGGGAATGAGTTTGGGTTGCTTTAAATAGGATATCTCCATTAATTTATTTATCTCCTAGAACTGGAAGGGACCTTGAAAGGTCATTGAATCCAGTCCCCTGCCTTCACTAGCAGGACCAAGTACTGATTTTGCCCCAGATCCCTAAGTGGCCCCCCCAAGGATTGAACTCACAACCCTAGATTTAGCAGGCCAATGCTCAAACCACTCCCTTTGTAAGCCCTGTAACAGAGGAATACATCTGATTGGGTTCTAGCATGTGGCCTGTAAATTAAGGTGAGAGCATTCTGACACTTGTAGCCTCTCTAGGCTACAAGATGAGGTGATTGTAACTGGATTCCTTTTATTCAATATGGGGGAACATGCTATGGGTGCAGGTTTTTCTTGTGGGGGGGAAAGGGCAGGCTTGGGAGGAGCTGGCATGGTAGAGACTAGCTGTTTATGGATACAGGGAGGGAAACTATCAGATGGGACAGACTCAACCTCTCCTGCCCTCTCACTGGGGGAGGGCAGCAAAGTGTGTGTGGTGGGGAGGGAGCCTGGGCTGGATCTGGCAGAGGTTGGGCGCACTTGGCTCAAATTGACATTCTGTGAGAAACTGAAGTGTGATTGAAAAGGAAGGGTAAGGTTTTCAGAAGTGCCCATGTTTCTAATCTGGACATGTTAGAGATGCCTGCTGGCTCCTTTGGAAGAACAGGGGTGCTTTTAAAATGCTGCACGGGGAGCAGGAAAGAAGCAGATTAAACCAGTTGCATTTTCCATGTGCTCCTCTTCCAAAAGAGGGACTCTTCCTGTCCAGCTCCTGGTGCTGTTCTTAAGGAGCAATTAACACTACACTTTGCTTCTTAGTACAGGGGCAAGGCTCTGATTGGAAAGCAGAGCTAGGCTTGCTGAGATGGCCATGCCTCTGCTAATGCCCATATTTACTGGTGTATTGTACAGCTAACACCTGGCTCTGAAGCGCTAGATGCCATGTGGCTATTGCACAGATTAAGTTAAACTGGAGGCAGCTGGATTGGCTTCTGCAGTAGCAGGAAGAAGCAAAATATTTCCCAAATGCATGAGGACATAATCGGTGGGAAGATAGACAAACATAAATAAAGCCTGATAAAAGCTTCGTACTCAGGAATGTATTTTAGAACGCTGACCATGGCTTTGGTAACAGGTCAATGGCATGCCAGATCTTATGGCCCTGTGGGAAAAATGAACACCACATTTGGCTTTAGTAGGAATAGTAGGTAATCCTTGTTCTAGTGGCTGTGGCTTTTTTCTAGTTTCCTCTGAAGTGTAGACAGTCAGAATTGGGTTATACTTTGCAGTTAGTGCTACAGGAGCCAAGGGGAAACTTTCTAAAACAGCAACAGGAATAATTCCTGACTGCCAGTACCCTCTGACAACTTGAGCCAGTTGCTTCACCTCTCTGTCCCTTCCCTGTCTTGAGCTAGCCTGTGGGTTTAGATTATAATCACTTTGGGGCAGGGACTCTTTTGCTATGTGTTTAGACAGCACCCAGCACACTGAGGCCTTTCTGTTGGCTGGGACCTTCTTGTGCTACTGTACTACCAAAAAACCCCAAACACTTGTGTCCAAACAGTGTAAAGCATGTGAAATTGATGTGAATCTCTACCAGGGAATTCTAGGGAGGGGAATTCCCGTTGATGGGAGCTTTAGTGGAGAAAAAGGCCTGGCAGCTTCTAGCAAGGTGCTACTTTGTGTTAAGCCTTGCTCCAAGCAGTCTTGGCCTCTGTTTCTGAAATGGGGCTGAATGTGGGTTGTCTGAATATGAAGCAGATTGGTGCTCAGAACCAGTTCAGCTGCATACTTATTGTCAGTGACAGGTCACGGGTTAGTCAGACAGCTCAGAGCAGGATAGGGAGTCATGGTAGTAAATCCCTGTCTTGTCTACACTAGAGCTTGTGATGAACTCTGGGAACAAAGTTTTGGGTCCTGCCCACTTGAGGCTCTTTGTTTTGTTTGCAAGTCAGAATGGTGGAAGGCTAGCCCCTCCCCGGGGCAGAGGGTAGTCAAGAGATGGGGAAGGAGGGGGTTGGATAAATGTGGGAGTCGGGGGGCCTGTTGGGGGCAGGGGTGTGGATAGGGGCAGGGGATGGGGAACAGGGGCGTTGGATAAGTGTGAGGTCCCAGGGGTGTATCGGGGCGGGTGTGTGGATAAGGGTCTGGGGTGGCAGTCACTGAGTGGGGAATGGGACGGTTAGATAGGGGTGGGGTGGGAGGTCTTGGGAGGGCAGAGGTGTTAGGGGTCAGGGGACAGGGAGCAGGGGGGGTTGGATAAGGGTGGGGGGTCCTGGGAGGGGGCAGTCAGGGGACAAGGAGCGGGGGGGGGGTTGGATGGGATGGGAGTTCTGAGGGGGGCAGTCGGAGGAGCAGATAGGGGGTGGGGGCCAGGCTATTTGGGGAGGCACAGCCTTCCCTACCTGACCCTTCATCCAGTTTTGCAACCCCAATGTGGCCCTCAAGACAAAAGGTTTGCCCACCCTTGCTCTATGGTGATGGCTTCTAACAGTTCAGCAGATGAGGAAGATGAGATGCCTGCTTGCAGGATTCTGTATAATCTTATACAGAAAATTAACAAACACCCACCCTGAGCACTCCCTCCTGGTCCTACCTGTGAGAAGGCTACTACTGTGATCTTCATAAAGGGGCATTGTAAGGAGATTTTGTGAAGGGCTTGCTGCAGAAATATTTCATTGCATTTTGCAGTGGTTTCTAAATGAGAGCTTCTGTTTTTGGCTGTGGAATTCTGCCAAGCTGGGCTTTTCAGTATACTGTAATTTACTGCGTGGTAGCAATACACATCCTGGATATTCTGCTTTTATACCCCTAAATAAAACAAAAGGGGTGACTATAGCAGTCGAAGGACCTGGTGCTAGCTACATGAGGGGACTAGATTCCTGCTTGCTTCCAGAGTCCGCAGCCCTGCATGCCAAAAAGGAATTCAGTCTGGCTCTTATACCAGTATTTGCTACAGGGGAAGGTGGAGTGCAGGGAGGAGAGGTTGCCTGAGGCTAGTCATTCCTGGGATTTGTAAAAGAGTTTACAACATAGATTCAACACTTGCAGTCGTTACTTGGTCTCATCAGCTGTAATTACTTCAAATGTGGCTACTTTAATGCCTAAACAGAGCAAACTGTAGCTGACTGCTTTGCAGCTGTGAATTTGAGTTCTAAACACGTCTGACACGTAGCAGCTCTTCCCAAACGGAACTGGAAGTGTCATAACTATTACTCGGGTTTGGGGGAAATGTTTCATGTTGAATCAACTCCTAGTTTTAGGTGTGTTTTCCTTTGGCTGAAATTTCTTCCATATGAGGGTAGGAAAGAAAATAGGAAAGATAAAACCTGAAACACAGTTGAGAGAAACCTTTAAAACTGGTCTTCTCAGGGGCTTTTAATGCTTCAGGGGAAAGGTTGTAGCATGCAGAATTGGTAATGTAAATCAGCCCTAATGGTCTTGTCTGGCTCTGTTCTCTAATTTTGCTTGGTGATTTCAGATCTAGTGGAACTCCTACCTCAGTCTAGTGTTAGCAGTGAATGCAATTTGTAATTCTCTTTTTGCTTAGATTTAAATTGGGGGGGAGTGGAGAAGAAATAGCCTACCAACAAGATCTGTTGCTCATCAAATGTTGCAACTTTAGTCTGTGCTGTGAAGGGGAGAGGGTTTCTGAGGAAGGGCAAACAAATGAATCCAAGTCTGAGTAAGGTCAGTCAGCTTAGTAATTTTCCAGACTGGGTGAAAGATTGATCTCTCAGTAGCCTCATCCTCAAACGTTGCACTGGACTAGTCAGAGTCTTGGTATAACAGCAGCTGAAAGGGGAGTTCAGTGAACCTTATGAACGCTCAGTATGACTCTAAAAATAAGAGATGGTTAGAAACTAGTCCATGCAATCTCTGCTGGAAAGTGACATTGTTAAAAAAAAAATCATACATTTGTTTAGATGCTACTGAAAGTTAAATTTTACAGAAAAAGGTAACAATCCTTATGGACTATCTGCTTTTGGTATTGAGAGTGAAAATGGCCAAAATGTTGTGATTTTTATGTGGTTGGGACATTTGTGGTTTACCCTGCACAGGGCCTTCTCTAACCCTCTCTAATCTCCGCCCCGGTTGCAAGCATGTCTTGTCAGCCACGTGAGTGTTCAGTCTGAATAGCACTTGTGTCTGTTGCTAGCCAGTGTGTAGCATCTCATTTTGCTGGAGAAGCGGGCTGCAAATCTGTAAATCCTGAGCTCTTTCCTGAATGTTTGTGTGCTTTAATCTGCATTAAAGCCCCACTTTATGTGACTTCCCCCTCTATTGAGCGAGCTCATTGGAAGCTGCAGTCACCTGACATACAATGAGAAGAAACACTCCTTTTGGGCTTGCAAGGGAGCATAGTTCAACTAATGGGGTTTATTTAGGGGGAATACCTTGTAAATGATTCTTTTGTCAGAACTGCAACGTGACTTGGTTCTGCTCGTGACGGTCATGTGGTGTTGGCCAAAAAGCTGTCCAAATATGTTTCTAGCAAAAAAAGAAACGAGTGGTGGCTGTGTCAAACCGACTAAACAAGTCTTAAAGGTTTAATTAAAACAGTCTTCAATGCTTTGTTTCCTCTTGCTGCTGCTGTATGCTGGTTCAAGGCACAAATGCCTGAAAATGAACTAGTATTAGGTGACTTCTGAAAACCTTACTTCCAGTTTTGATCCAGATTACGCTTCCCATGAGATCACCATTCATGGTACTTGGCGTGATAAGCAGAAGTTTTCTTGATCTTCAGGAGTCCTGGCTAGTGTCCCCAAGGCACCTCTCAGCCGGGGTGAGTTAGACCCAAGGTCCCTTGTCATCTGCAGGTGGATGGAGCTAAATTCTGCAACTGGGTTGTATGCTTCAGGCTGCAAATTCTGCATCAGCTTCATTTAGATTAAATAAAGGTTTTTTAATTCATCAGGTATGAAAATGAACAATATGTTCTGTATAGTCGACTAAATTTCACCTAAAGATAGAAGAGACCATGTTGCATTGTCCCTGCACTTGCAGTTCTTAATATGCATCATATTGATGTTGTAGGAGCTGCTGGAGGTTTTGGCCACTGTGGGAAAGGAAGTTGAGACTTTTGGCACTCTGGCGGGTATCAAGGCAGTCTAAGACAGTGGAATAAGCACACTAGCTGGATGCTCATACTGAGCACAGGCCCAGACTGCAGGGGGAAGTCTGTCTAAGCTACACAATTTGGGTTACGTTGGTAGCGCAACTCAAGTTGATGTAGCTTAGATCTACTTACTGCAGGGCCCACATTATGCTGTGTTGACGGGAGACGCTTTCCCATCGACTCTCCTTATTCTTCTCATTCTTGTGGAATATTGGAGTTGACAGGAGAGCGATCTTCATTCGATTTAGTGGGTCTTCACTAGACCTGCTAAATCAACCCCCAGTGGATTGATCACGGCAGCCTCAATCCATCCATAAGTGGAGAAAAGCCCATAGTCATATGTGAATTAATCTTCACAGTTACCATTGAATGAATGCATTGCTACAGATAGGGCCGTTTACCCCTCTTGGAGCCATTGTTTCAGGCTGCCCACAGGTTCAGGAAGACAATGCTATGTCTGTTTACATCCAGTCAGCCTTGAAAAATATCTCTGTAACCACAGACTAGAAAGTCTTTCCATCTTTTCATTTAACATATAGATTGTGGAGCACAACTGCTCAGCAAGGGGTAGAGTCCGTGCCAAATTCTGCAGTAGCAGAATGTGAGGAGAGGGTTCCAGGCAAAGTTAATACAAGGTGCAGTTTGCCAGAGTAGGATTAATCTCTATATGCTATCCTGCCAAGGCATGCTTATGGGGTCCTGGAAGAGCTTCCCAGGCCTGAGATGCCTTCTTTGCAGAGCGTTCAGTTATCACTCATATAGTTGTTCTGTGTTTTGGGTTTGCAATGGCACAGGTGCAGTGACTGCTGACACACATGGGCCAGCTGACAATTATCTTTTTTTTTTTTAAAGGATGCTTCTATTTCCTGCTCAAAGATGTGCATGCCTCTGAATTTCCTCCATGGTGACTTTCAAGAGCCTGTCTTCCTGTGGGGTGGGGAGATAAGTGCTCACAAGATTACACTGTAAATCCCTAGCAGGTCCCATGTGCATGTAGGAATGTAGCAAAGCTGTTATTTGAAGGGGCGGGTTGGTTAGTTTGTGGTTCCTGTCTGGAGTGCTCTAATTGTCTTGCTCTGTATCCTGGGTCTGAAGGCATTGGGTGCTGTTCTGAACTGTCAGTATAACTGGAGCTCAGCATGTCAATAGCTTTATAGCATGTACCCCCAAAAAAGGCACTGGCAAAGGTATAAACAAACAGCATTTCCCCTCAGCGCATCTGCGCCTTTCAAGTTCTTCCATCCTCTCCCTGCATTGTTGCTGTCAGCACAAATATTCAGCTCTCTCTCAAATTGTGCGTGATCTTTGTTTCAGCTGCTGCTTGTGGTGAGAGGCATTCAGTCAAAACAAGGCCATCATCATATGAAATGGCGATGTCCATCCAGCAGCATGGAGCTCTACCTTCCGCATGACATCCTCCCTGCAGTCTGTTACTTGTGAGCAGCTCTTCCTCCTTTAGCAAAACTTGCCATGACAAAAGACCAAGGGAAAAACTTTAGGGATCTTCAGTCTAGGGACACAAATGTGTCCCAATACTAATTTCCTTTGACTTTCTTGGGCTCATAATGGAAACTATCTTACAACTACACATTGTAGGGTTGTTATGGCTCCACAATGAAGTCACACGTCAGTTCAGTTTGAGATAACAATTAAGGTTGGTATGGGTGTAATTTTACTCAGTATGGCCAAACCATGACTCTGGCCCCAAAATATCATAAGACTATTTTTTTTAAAAAAAAAAATACATTCTATCCTCTATTTGTCTGCTGGTTTCTGAGCCTTTGGTATGAATTTGTTTCATGCATTTGAGCTTTTCTCTGCAACCAGGATGGCTAGAAACTTACTACTTTAAAAATGAAAGTTGATATACTCTTGTAACTACATGATTCTAGGAGCTGGGGCTTTACCAAAACCAACGAATAGCATGAGATTTGTGATTAAAATCCTGAGCACAGAAAGCACCGCTTTCCACCCCAGGGTGTTCACTCCCTCCTGTCCAGTAGAGAGGGTGATGGAGTAGCAGAATTGTATTTAAGAAGTGAGCCAGAGAAGAGAGACTGGGAAGGATGAACCAAATGCCTAGAAACTGCCAAAGACTAACTGGAAAATCTTGCAGGAAATCCTTGGTTGTTTTAGCCTGTGAAATTAGACTTTAAAGCACCCTGAATTATATGTAATGGGATGGCCTGATAGTGAAGCTGCAACATGAGCTGCATCAAAGCAGGCAAGAATTCAAACCCTCTGAATTTTGTGGAGAGCATGTAGGCACCTATTGAAACGTTCCATTGTTATCTCTCAGTTGCTAAGTTTAGCTGCATTTAGTGACCTTCAGAGGTTGCTTTGCGCACAAGCAGAATAGAAACATTGACATGGTACCTAGCTCAAGGAGAGATGTTTGTTTCTTCTCTGAGGGGCACATATCAATAATCTGATGATATATTTCCTGTCTCTTCCCACTTCCACCCATCATCCCTCTCCTTTTGATAGTATTAAAATCCAACTCTCTTTGGATATAAGAGGAGAGTCCAGCACTAACTTCTACAGCAATCTCCTTAGGAAAGGCTCTAGGGGTTGTTGATAAATTGTAGAGTCAGTTGCTTGACTGTACTTGGTGGTGGTATATTGTTATGAAATATGTACAAATAACCAATGTCAGTCGGGTTTATTAATGTGGTACAGGAAGAAGGTTCTATATGATACCAGTTTCCAAAGAGCATGTCCTGTGCCATGATGTTCACCTTACGCAGAAAGTGTGCTCTCCAAAGTTACTTCTCTAAAGCCATCCTTGTACACCCTACTTGTTTACCAGTAAAAGGAACTGCATACGTCATTTGAGACTGGATTGAATTAATCAACGATCTATCTCATTTGGTTCTGGTACCGTGGTGTACCCCTTTATCTTTTTTTCTAAACACATGCATTTCAGGTCATGATGCTCCCTTATTTTTGTTTTGAACACATGTCCTGGTACTAAGGGGCATGAAGGCACCTCTTAGATTTGCTCCTTTCCTGTTGCTATGAAGACATCTGTCAGGAAAACTGTCAGTATCAGATCTACTGAAGTCAAGACTTACTTTAAGTAATGCAAAGTGTTATGGGATACTTAACATAAGTGTATAGGATTATAACAAAAGTACAGGGCAATGTGAGCTATATAACTGCTATACTAATTCTTCAAATGCTTAGTACTACCTGCAATATACATTCTATCAGCATAATATGTGTGTTCTAGCCAGCATATATTAGTCAGCAGTGTGCACTTAACTTCCTATAGAAAACAAAACCAACTTCCCAAATTATTTCACACTCCGGTCACTTTCTAATTTGCCCTGACCACTACTCTAACACTGTCCTCCTCTGTGGTAAGATTGGCGCCTCCCAAGGTTAGTAGTCTGCATTTCCTGTGCTGCCCTACTTCTGCAGTAATATATCTTGTCTTTTCCCCCCACTGTGATAGATAGCTTTAACATTCACATAGTGAACTTATAATGGCTTAGAGGAAATGGATACTAGCCAGATTGGAGGCCCAAAAAAGACTGAATTTGCAAAAATCCACATATGGCCTTTTAAAAAATAAATGACCGTGCATGATTGTGTTTTTACAGCACTGTTCCTTGCCAAATGCCCTGGCTCTACCATAACTGCATGGGCAACCCCTGCACTTTCCAGAAGCAAGACTTTCAATTCTCCCAATAACTCAGCACTGCTGCCCAACCCTACAATAAACCTGTGTGACTGATCTGTAGTTGGCAAGGAAGCTGCCCTCCAATTTCAGCTTTCAAAGAGTTATCTATGCTTTTAGTTCACTGCTTATAAATATCTTATGGCAAAGCCCTTTTGAGTGACTGTCTTGAGAGACCTTTCAGGAGCCTGAGTTTCCGAATGTGCTGGGCACCCACCCTCTAAAAATCTGCTCTGTTCAAGGTGTCAGGTTGAGAATCTAAAAAGCAAGGCACCTGGAATCTTTAGTCATTCTTGAAAATATTTGCCTTTTATTATTTTAAATGGGTGGTGGTCTTGATTCTTGTTGAATCCCTCAGGTAACCTCCTTGTCCCCATTCTAACTCCCTTAAACAATTTCTGGGTTTCACATGAGTGTTGCATCTAATTCTGATCCATCACTGGTGGGGAGTTCTTCTGTGTGTTGGAGGAAGCCAAGAAGGGTGACAATTGGACAGCTCCAGGGACCTGCTTCCTCCTAAGGACTCTAGAGTAAAATGCTGTTGTATTCTTTACTAAGTGCTGACATCTGTATTCTCTGCAGATCTTTGAAACCTAGCGTAATCACCACCAACTTCACTCAAGATGCCACCAGCAATTGGAGGCCCTCAGGGATACACCCCACCAGAAGGAGGATGGGGATGGGCTGTGGTCGTCGGAGCCTTCATCTCCATTGGCTTCTCCTATGCATTTCCCAAATCAATTACTGTGTTTTTCAAAGAGATTGAAGCCATCTTCGATGCATCGAGCAGCAAAGTCTCCTGGATCTCCTCCATCATGCTGGCTGTTATGTACGCAGGAGGTAAGCAAGCAGACTAGAGACAACAGGGAGGTGATTGTTAGTTCTGTGTCTGATTTAATGGACTCTTATTGTATTGCCTTTCTTCAAAACACTAATAGGAACTGACTTTGTTTCCCATTTGGGTGAAATTTTCTAAACGGGTTTGTTTGGAGAAGTTTATACTAAACTTTATTTAATGCCCAAAGTGTGAAAATGAGGTTAATCTGTCCTGCTCCTCTGCAAAGCTATAAGTAAAATCTTTCCAAGGAATTAGGACTTGCGTCATTCTGCACTTGCCCTCATTAGAATGTAGCTGTAACATTTTGTCTGCTTCTAACATCTACCGGAAGACCAGCGTATGATGCTACGGTGAATGCAGGAGTCCCTACAGAAAGTTGTCGTAGATGAAAGAAATTGCAGCTTGCAGAGCTGATTCTAAACACAGCAAATCAATAGAAGTACACACTGTGGTGTGTCCAAAGGTAAAGTGATAGATGTAGGAACAAAGAATGCAGACAAGGATTTTGGGGGTCATGGTGGCTAATAGCAGAACATCAGCTCCCAGGGCGCCACTGTGGCCGAAAGAGCTAATGTGATCCTGGGATGTATAAATGGGAATCTTGAGTACGAGTAGGGAGGTTCTTTTACCTCTTTATTTGGCACTGGTGTGACCCCTACAGGAATAGTCTGTCCAGTTCTCATGTTCACCGTACAAGAAGGATTGTAGATGTGCAGACTCACCCCTGCGGTGCCTCCTACAGGTCTCTCAGGGAATTAGCTCTTTTTCCAGCCAGGAGTGCCCTCTGCAGGCCAGTGATCCGCCTGTCCTCTTGGTCCCCGTGTCCCTCCCTGGACACTGGTGCCCTTTTAACTGGGATGCTGCCCCCTGGCAGTACCCCACGAATCTGGGTCTCCCCTCCCTGGGGAACCCCCAACCCACTACCCCCACTTTGCCTCAGTTTTGGCTACTGCCCAGTCTCCATCTAGCCCCCATTCACTGGGGCAGACTGCAGTATCAGTCACTCATCATAGGCAAAGGGGTTTGGACCTGCTGCCTTTGCCTACGCCTTGGGCTCTCCCCTGCAACTCCCAGTACTTGGCCTTATGCTAGGCCGCAGCTCCCCAGTGCCTCTGCCTTTCCCCAGCCCTGCTCCACTCAGGTACCCTGTGTCTAGCTCCCTGCAGCCAGGCCCTTCTCCCTCTACAAACAGAGTGTTTGCTCCTGGCTTCCCTGGCCTTTTTATACAGGCCAGCTGTGGCCTGATTAGGGTGTGGCCCAGTGTGGCTGCTTCCCCAATCAGCCCAGCTTTTAGAGCTGCAGCTTTCAAGCCCTCCCAGGCCACTTTTTAAACCCCTCAGGGCAGGAGCAGGTAACTAACATGTTACAAGGATATTTGTTAACTGAACAGGGTTCAGAGAAGGGGCATGAGAATGATTAAAAGATTGGAAAACCTGCCTTATGGTGATAGATTCTAGGAGCTCAATCGATTTTTAACTTAACAAAGAGGGTTAAGGATGGACTTGCTCAGTCTGTAAGTACCTACGTGAGGAACAGAGATTTGATAATGGTCTCTTCAATCTAGCAGACAATGGTATAACAAGATCCAATGGCCAGAAGCCAAAGCTAGGCAAATTCAGATATTTAATAATTAGGGTAGTAACCATTGGAACAATTTACCAAGGGTTGTAGTCTATTGACAACTTTTAAATCAAGATTCCAAGGGAGGGACTCTAGTTCAAACAAGAATTTGGGGAGGTTCTATGGCCTGTGCTCCACAGGAGGTCAGACTAGAGCAGGGGTAGGCAACCTATGGCACGGGTGCTGAAGGTGGCACATGAGCTGATTTTCAGTGGCACTCACACTGCCCGGGTCCTGGCCACCAGTCTGGGGGGCTCTGCATTTTAATTAAATTTTAAATGAAACTGCTAAACATTTTGAAACCTTATTTACTTTACATACAACAATAGTTATATATTATAGACTTCTAGAAAGAGACCTTCTAAAAACGTTAAAATGTGTTACTGGCACACGAAACCGTAAATTAGAGTGAATAAATGAAGACTCGGCACAGCACTTCTGAAAGGTTGCCGACCCCGGACTAGACGATCAGTGTTCCCTTTTGGACTTATCAATGAATTTGTACCAGCTGAGGATCGAGCCCGAACACGAACACAACTGCTCTTCCTGTAACTCTTCTCTTCGGTCTGTTTCTTACTTCTAGTGCTGAGAAATCTGACCAGGTCAAAGTGAGTCCTAGTTGCCTGGGCTAACTTTAGTAAGGGCATTTTGCAACCTACCGAAAAGGATTGTCTCAAACTCTCCTTTTAACAGCAGAAAGATGGCGGCAGGGATCAAAAGTATAGGAAACAATTGGACAAGGCAAATAGTTACGTTTTTTTTTAAATGCTGGTGAGGGCCCCCTCTGCACATCTTGGGGGTTTGGACAGATGGGGGCAAGACTCCAAACCACCTCCAATCTTACATTGCTTTCCTTAAATACGTAACTTCTGATCACATGGGGGAGGTGGGTTCTTACCCCCGTCCTCGCTTCCTCAGTATTCTGTAGCAGCCTGTGAATGTGCAAGGTAAACTCTGGCTAAAAGAAGCTCCCACTGTGACAGCCATAGTGTCCACCCCAGAGGCAGCTCTGAATATTGGTGATTGTCTTGCTGCCGCTATCCCAAACTGGCAAACTGCCTGACTCATATTTGCATTTGTGCATCAAAAGCAGCTGACCGCAGGAGCTGGGCATGAGGCTTTTCCTTGAGGGAACAGTCCCTGCTTTGTCCTAGCTCAGCTAGTGAGGCAACCGGCACATTTCCCTGCCTCCATGTTATAACAAGCTTGTAAATTGTAACTGATTTAATGAGACCTGATCTAGGCCATTCCCTGTCTCTCTGGTGGTCCTAAGAATGTGTTCTCTCGAACGCTCTTGGGAGCCGATATGCAGAAGGATCAGTAATGGCTAAAAGACATGGCAAGGTGGAACCAGTCACCTGCTCTTGGAACAAAATGCTGCTTAATTTTTTTTTTTTTCTAAAGTGATTTGCCTCTCTCCCTCAATTGCCAGGCCTTAGGGTTGCTCCTTCACAATGATGGCTGCAAAGGTCTTAAAATCCCAAGAGCTCACCAGTGCTTGGTCCTGCAAACTGGTTTGTTAATGTGTATGTGACCCAAGTGCTGTGTTGCACTATGGCCCGAGTTTG
This sequence comes from Mauremys reevesii, assembly GCF_016161935.1. Classification (NCBI taxonomy): domain Eukaryota; kingdom Metazoa; phylum Chordata; order Testudines; family Geoemydidae; genus Mauremys; species Mauremys reevesii. The sequence continues at coordinate 138,892,026 of NC_052626.1, read as the reverse complement.
AAACTGTCTATAACTTTCCAGAGCAGGAATGCTCCTCTGTAATAGCTTTGGTGTTTGACTTAGGGGTGGTACAAGTACACACAGCCACTGCATTATTGCTTTCAGGCTTTCCACAGCTCTTGCAGTATGGACCAAGAGCTTGTAAAGAGAGAGTTAAGTAAATAATAAACTCTGTGTGGCTTAGTGTTAAGCGTTAGTCACCAGATGTGACATCAGTCCCACCCCATTTCCCCAAATAACTTTTCTTGTAACTTTAGGATGTCTGACTAACTCTCTCATTCCAGGAAGTAGGGGTGCTTTGCATACAAAATCTACTTCTTAGTACCTCTTTGGAGGAAGTTCCGGGGGTGTGTGAGAGACATTTGCAAGGGCAGCTCCTCCCCCCACCCCCACCCCCTCCAGACTGTACTACTGCTCTGCATGCTTTTTCACAAATCTGCAGAGAACCAGCAAGAATACTAAACTCTGCTTGGCTGAGCCTTTGTTGAGCAGCTACAATGCATGGTCTGTTCCTCCCAGACTCATTTGGATCTTGAAAAGCACATTCTTGAAGGAACTCAATTTTCTTCGTAATGTCTAAAGGATGCTTTATTCTGGTGAAAGCTGCCAGATTGACCAAGGGACACAGGGAATTGGTCTCTCTTTCCCCAGAATAAGAGGTGAACAGGCAGCAGCAAAGCAAGGCCTAATTCTGAACTCTTGCTAGTTTGACACGGTTGTGACTCAGCTGAAGTCCATGGTCCGAGGATAATTGGGCCTATCCTGTGGAGGGCACTTGGGGTCAGATACTGGTTTGTATTTGTAGCTTTGATTTTGGTCCAAGTGAGTTAAAGGGACACAAGTTAATCATTTGAAATGTCCTTGTCTCAGTTACTAATAAAACAAGGAAAACGCATTTTAATTTCACTTTTTGCTCTTTTCTCAACACTGACAAAAATAGACTAGTCGGTATTTTGTTAATAAAGTTTCTGTCCAGTTTTAAAGGTGTGTGCTACAGCGCTGCCACAATCTTTGAGCTTTTGTTTAATCAAACCCCCAAATCCCCTTCCCATTGGAATGGGGAAGGGTACTTGAGGATACTTAAGCACGGCCGAGTGTCGCATCCAGCACAGAGCACTTTGGATCTGGCTCTTGCCCTGAGCAGTTTTGGGTTTATGAAGCCTAAATTTTGGGCCTAACTTGACATGAGCATTGCTTTTTGCCACAGTAAGAGCTGACCTCCTGAAGCCAAGCTTAACATAATACTGCTCCCTGACAATATATCAGCAGGCCTTCAGTCCTACTGTTCCCTGGTATGTAATTAGGGGGCAGGGTAGTTTGCAGTGCTGTCCTCAGGATCTGCTCCAAGGACATCAGGGGGTGGTTTCACATTCAATGTGCAAATCTTTCAAACTTTGCTAAGCTCCTGGTGTGTCCTGCACGTTGGGTGCGGGAGGGAGGGAGTGTCGCAGCCTCTGGATGCCGTGCCGCAGATGTGAAAAGGAAGAGTCAGTCCTTATGGATTCGCACTGGGCCTTGGCTCAGTTGTTGATCAACTCCAATTGCAGACGTTACTTACAGAGACTGTTCAGCGCTCTGTGCATGCTGGGCAGTACCTGCATGGGCGCCGCATGTGATGGAGGATGAAGGCCAGTTGGAATCCTGCTGGGATTTCGGAGTGCCTTGACTCCACGTAGGAAGCCAGGTTGCTGACACCACCACTGGATCCTCTTCAAACATTTTCTAGGTTCTGCTCAACTAGAGGTGAAGAGGACAAGCCACATCTGAATAGCCGGCAATAACATGTTGACCTTGCTGTCTGTTAATGGTGAAACCAGATCTGTTAATGTTCAGTGGGTGCTCATTCAGTTTATTTAAAGACATTTTAGTGGCTGTAGAGCATGCACTACTGTATCTGATCACTGTTTACTTTGGATTAGGATTTCTTGTAATGAAGCATTTTAAAATGTGGGTGCACACAGCAATCTGACTTCTCAAACATTGGCGGAGTAATTAAAATAACAAATGAACAAAAATTCCTCCCCTGCATGGAAACGTTTCTGCTGGAGGGGCTTTGGAGCTGTGGCTACTCCCTGGCTGTGCATTCAGCACACAGCTAGTCTGTGCTGAACATCCTGTTACTTTTGTTAGTCTTTAAGGTGCCACAAGTACTCCTGTTTGTTTTTTTTCCGGATACAGACTAACACGGCTGCTACTCTGAAACCACTTGCTCCTGTGTTTCCTCCACGTTACTCTTGATCTGTAAGCCCTTTGGGGGCAGGGATGCTTGCTTGCCATGTATTTCACAGTTCCTGGCATAGTAGGGCCCTGATCTGGCTGCCTCCTTTAGGTGTCCCCATAATGTAAATGATCGATCACATTTTGGATGGTTGCAAACAGGATAGACCCACATATCCCAGTTTGGAAAACTGCAGTCTGATCTTCAGGACAGAAATATCCCCAAAGAGTGGACAGCATCACATGCAGCACAAATAAACACAAGCTCTCTTGTTTCCAAGTAGCTGTGGGAAAGTTTCTTTACAACTGCTCTCCATCCCCACTCCCCCTGCCCCTTGCTGCTTTTCATGAGTAGCTATAATGAAAGTTCATGTTACTGTTTTCTTTGGGTATAAAGGGAGAGGAGGGGGAGATTTATTTTTTTCTTGTCCTGCCCTCCAAGCCCGAGGAGTCGGGTATGTACAAGTTTAAAAGGTTTCTCCTGGGATATAAAGGAGCACATGTCACAGTACTGTAGAGGAAGACAGTACCCTGAGCTAGTGTGACTAGCTAGTGCAGGAGATGAAGCATGCTGATGTTTCAGAAGCTGTGCTGGTCTGGTGGAGGCTGTCACACGTAGCATCACAGACTGATTCAGATGTCAGTTGGTTGAAGGCTTTAAAGAGCAACTGATGACTCTTGAAAACTTGGAAAAAACCCACTTAGTTTAGGGACTATCCTGCTTTTTCCTTTCTCTAGATTGGTAACATGCATGCAGACAAGATTTCCATGTGACTGTGGCTTTTTATGTATAGAACTCCAGTGGAAAGTAAGGAGCAGGATCTAACTAAAACAGATCATGGTTTCACAGTGGTGGGATGGCTTGACTCAAATGTTCAGGTTTCCATCAAGCTTCTGTAGCTGAAGCAAAGTGAAACTTTAAAATGACAAAAAAACCCAGAACCAACATTGACTCAGTTTAAACTCCAGACTCACTTGAGTACTGTTCTTCTTTCTGTTCTGACTCACTAAAGCATTTTACAAAATCCCTTCTGCCCCCCTGTGCACTTGATAATTTGGAACCAACCACATCTAAAAGTTCTTACTAGAGAATCTTGCCCAACATGCAGGCTTTTGAAAATATCTGTTCTGTATACCATGACCCGCTCCTGGGGGAGAGGAATGACCAGCTTGTTGCACACAGCATATTCAAGGGTGTTCATGTGTTGGGAGACGTGTGGTGGATTGTTTGAGCCACTTCCAGAACAGCTAGTTTGCATTAGGGTTCAGAGAATAATAAAAATAACTAGCTCCTCTATAGCTTTGCATCATGAGTGCTCAGTGCTTTCCCAAGGAGTCAGCATCCCTGTTTTATAGATGGCGAGCCAGAGGCCAGAGGCCCAGGAAGGGGAAGTGACTCATCCAAGGTCACCCAGCTGGCCAGAGGCAGGAATAGATCCCAGGAGTTCGGAGTTCCAGTGTAGTGCCTTATCCACTAGGCAACACTGCCTTGGAAGGGATAGGTGGGGCCAGATCTTGTGTGTCAGAGCTATTGGGACAAATTAATTTGTAGTGTAACAACACTGAATTCCCTGGAGTTACACCAGGGCTTAATCTGCCCCCTTGTGTCTCTATAAACACGGGGAGGCAGACCTGCATCAGTTCATATTTGTGAGGCTCTCTGCAACCCTATGGACTTACAAATGTCCTCAAACTCTGCAAAGAGCAGAGTGGACAGGCTCTTGCAGGGGAGCCCGTGCAGTGTTCCACTGTGAACTGTTTCAATCTGGTTTCAAAACCGCCTGGAACATCGTGTTCTGGAGGGAGATGTCCGAGCACTTAACCCAACGTGGCCTTATGTCCTCCACCTCGCTCTCCTGTGCTTCTATACTGCCCCTCCCTCCTCTTGACATAAGAGCAATGGCTAATGCTCATCTTAATCATCCATGCCCAGCTTTCACTGACTCCTGAAGCTAAACCTCTATGCAGTCCTATTAGTGTCCATCTGCTTTGTAATGCATGCATACCAGCCAAAGATGTCTCCCCTTTGGGTAACTCTCCTTTGATCTCTTCTAGGTCCCATCAGCAGCATCCTGGTGAACAAGTATGGCAGTCGGCCAGTAATGATGGCTGGGGGCTGTCTATCCGGGTGTGGCTTGATCGCAGCCTCTTTTTGTAACACTGTGGAAGAGCTCTACTTCTGTGTTGGGGTTGTGGGAGGTGAGTGGTCTCTTCATGACTCCTCATGTTTAGGGTTAGAATCATAAAAATTCAGCTTAGCCTTGTCCTAAGTCAGTATATAAATTGCTATATATCTATACACATGCTGAATTGGAAATCCTCCTCAGCGAAGGATGTGTGTATCAAAGGAGATAATGTTCTGGTACTTAGACATTCCCATCCTATCTCAAATCAGACTTATTTCACACTAGTAAACTTCATTATCTCTTGTATCCTGGAGCTATTTCAATTCTGGCTCTAAAAAAATAAAATAAAATAAAACCCAATAATTTGCTTGCTAGCAAAATTGGCACCTTCTTCCTAGATCACTGAGAATCTGCAATAACTGGCTAAATCCTGCCGTTAGTTACCCCTTACATAACTTCTGAGGTCAGTGCAAGTTAAATTTAGTATAATGTGAGAAGAACTCAGCCCAGTATCCAATCCATTAATCTACAGATGTGTAGATCTTTCATTTTTAAACTCACATGTATTCTCTTATTTTTCCAGGTCTTGGGCTTGCATTTAACTTGAACCCAGCCTTGACCATGATTGGCAAGTACTTCTATAAGAAACGTCCATTGGCCAATGGATTAGCTATGGCAGGTAGCCCTGTATTCTTGTCTACACTGGCCCCCCTGAACCAGTTTTTCTTCAGTATATTTGGCTGGAGGGGGAGTTTTTTAATTCTTGGTGGCCTTTTGCTGAACTGCTGTGTAGCTGGATCTCTGATGCGACCTATAGGCCCCAAGCCAGATCAGCTGAAGAAAGAGGTCACAAAAGAAGTATTGCAGGAAGCAGGGAAGTCAGCTATGAAAGCGGATGAAGGAGCTGGCGATGCCAGTGTGGACCTTATTGCTGGAAAGACGAAGAAGCAGAAGCTCACCGTTTACCAGACGATTAACAAGTTCTTGGATTTGTCCCTGTTTACGCACAGAGGCTTCTTGCTCTATCTGTCCGGCAATGTTGTTATGTTCTTTGGACTGTTCACTCCCTTAGTCTTCCTCAGCAATTATGGCAAGAGTAAAGAGTTTGGTAATGAGCGGGCTGCCTTTCTGCTTTCCATTCTGGCCTTTGTAGACATGGTGGCTAGGCCTTCCATGGGACTGGTGGCAAACACCAAATGGGTCAGACCGAGGATCCAATATTTCTTTGCTGTCTCTGTGGTGTATAATGGAGTGTGCCACCTCCTGGCACCCTTTTCCACCACCTATGCTGGGTTCTGCATCTACGCTGGGTTCTTTGGATTTGCCTTTGGCTGGCTCAGCTCTGTCTTGTTTGAAACATTGATGGATTTGGTTGGCACTCAGAGGTTCTCCAGTGCCGTCGGGCTGGTGACAATTGTGGAATGTTGCCCTGTGCTCCTAGGACCACCTCTCCTAGGTAGAGTATGTTTATGTACCTCCTGGGGTGCCTGTGTACTGTGAGAATACCAAGCGGGGAGGGAACAACTGCTGCTCCTTCCCAAAGGACACTTGCTGGGAAGGCTGAGAATTGAAGGCACAAAAGTGCGGAAAGGCATGAGGGAAGCCAGAGCACACATGGGAGGGCTCTTCCCAACAGGAATGGCCAGTGGTTATAGACATACTAGAGTGTGTGGGGATTATATCCCAGTGCAGGGAGGGTCTTCCTGCAAGGAGAGTGTCAGCACTCTTTCTACATGAAATTTCAGGGTCCATGGGAAGTTTCTCAGAGTTTTTCCCCTAGAGCAAAGCAACTTTGGTTTTTAACCTTAGGGAGATGGGACTAGAGTGACAGCTTGGATACCCTGGTTGAAAAATGTCACCCGAAAAGCAGGTTTTCTAGGAAATTCTGGGGGACTCCTAGGCAGTTTTTGGAAAATTATGGTTTGGGTAGACCAGAAAATCCAGCTAAAGACTGCTGCTAACCAAAACAGGGGCTCTTACGTGAACTGCCTCTTCCTAGTGGGTTTGCTTTTAAAATGTAAGCTGACCTTGATCAGAGCTTAGTGCCATGTGCATTGCCATTTTACCAGCACTGCATTTGATTAACACTTAGATAAGGCTTTAAAAAAACCTACGTTTTTAAGCAGAGATTGTTCTTATGGCCGGATGCATGTACATGCACACACATTATGAGTTAGACATCTGGGGAGAGCTTATGCATGCTAGCTTAGAGTGATTCCTGCTGTATAATGGGAGATGGTCAGCCACATAATGTGTTGTCCTCTCTGGTCCATCAGGTAAACTCAACGACATGTATGGTGACTACAAATACACATACTGGTCATGTGGAATCATCTTGATCATCTCTGGGATCTACCTGTTTGTGGGAATGGGCATCAACTACCGGCTGCTGGAGAAAGAACAAAAGGCAGAGGACAAGCTGAGAAACGAAGCGAGAGAGGAGGAAACAAATATCGATGAGGCCGAGAAACAAAAAGAGGCCGAGAAACAAAAAGAGGCCGAGAAACAAAAAGAGGCAAACAACGATGTGGCCAACGTGTCGCAGAAAAATACAGAAGATGGCATAAAAGAGGAGGAGAGTCGCATGTGAGGGACTGAGTTTAATCCTGGAGGGTTGGAGGAAGTGCTGTTCCTCTAAAACAGTGTCTGGGGAAAATGCTGTGCTGGTAGTGAGCAGTCATCAGAAGTTTATAAACCAGGTGTTCATTTTTAAACAAAGCTCTCTGTTGTTTTTCCATCTGGATTCAACAGCGGTAACAGCTACATGTGCCATATCCTCTTACTTGGGTGGGAAACTTTTTTATATTCTGGCTTTTTTTAACAGTAACATGAATGTACTAATAGGTGCCTTAAAGTTTCCACCTCTAGACTACTCTGGAAGAGCCTTAACGTGATTCTGTAAACCATGTTTTAGTTAGTTTTGTGATCTGCTTAGGGTATGTCTGTTTTTTAAAGCCATAAAAAAGGATACTGGTTATTTTGAGGCTCAACTGGCTTCATTGCAGAGTCTAAAATGAATACTGCTTCACATACTTCTTAACTGCCAGACTCTTAGTGGAAGTTGGGATATTTTTGGGGTGGGTTAGTGGGAGGGGCGGTCTTAAAATAAAACCAGACAAAATCCAAACTCCTTTGGATGCCAGACACCACCTGGCTCTATTTGTAGGCTTTTCTAGCACCTCTTGAAGACATTTTTTTATCTACTGTAGTTTTTTAAACATCCCCCTTCAGTTAAATTTTGATGGAACACTTGGGTTGGAGCTGATGACTGAAATTAATAACTATCTTCACTCCACTTCTTTTGGGGTGGAGCCTCATTTTATTGTGATCATCCCATTTTCATAAATGACACTTGCTGATGCAGGAAGGATTCAGGTTTAGATCATCCCACTTTTCCTAGGCAAAGAAATTTCCAAACTCTGTCTTTGTGATGCCTCTCTTTAAAGTAACACTATGAAACCAAATGGGTACAAATGCAGAAGGTTGAGTTGTTTAGTTAGGAACCTGCTTTAGTCATAACTAAAGGAATCAATGCTGGTATGTATTGGGTCTGTGCATCCGTCTTTCCAATCCTATCACTGGGTGTGGCTTTGGAATTGGAAGTCTTCCGCTGCTGCTTCATTTAGGAAATCAGCATCTCTACCAGTGTGTGCCAGTACTACTATGTCCCTTCTTCTTCCCCTAGCCCTGATCCTGAGCTTCCTAAGAGGTGGCGTTTCTGTCCTGAAGCTTCCTTTAGACTGTGCACCCCCTCAGTAAAATGAGCATTCTACTCTTCACAGAGCTCTGTTCCAAACAAGATGTTGCAAAAGGCTTGCTGGCTTTCTAGGATGGATCCCATTCCTTCCGAAGTCAACAGCAGAACTTCCAAACGCTTCAGTGGGAGTGGAGTTGGCTTTTAGCAAGGGGGTGTCAGTTCTGTTACATATTCTCAGAGCCTCTACTGTGTTCAGAGCATGGCTGACTCCCTTACTGGTATGGATCTGGTCTTGAGTATGTGGCATATTGTCCTGTGCTCTGAGGCCTAATATTTTGCACACTAAATGGGGCCAGATACAGTCATACTCTTATATGCCCATGAGATAAAATAGCTAAAGCTGCGTAACTGCCCCTTAAAAAAAAAAAACTCTACTTGCTCCTGTTTAAGTGAGAATTTAAAGCAATTTCTAACTACTCAGATCAAAGACTCTTAAGGGGGAAGGGGAGGATATCTTCTGTTTGTACATATTTATTTTTTTTAGCACTGGTAAATACCACAACTTGCATGAAGAGGGTTAAGCAGATGGCCCGTGACCTGTAGGCTCCTGGTGCTTGTGTTTTAGTGGATGTTAAACAGATATCCTGTAAGACCTGAAGATTTTGGTTTTTTTCTAATAAACTTTTGTATAATTCACCCACCAAATGTTGATATTTTTTCTTTTCCTAGTCAAATATTTTAGTATGTTTCATAGCCACATTCTAGAGATGTACCAGTTGGTGTGTATTTGGTAGGTTTTTAGGGGGAGAAGCATGTGGGATATTTGAAGTTGCAGATTCTTCAGGTTGGCCTCTAAGAGGTGGTGGTGTAATGCAGTTCACCTAATCCATGAGCACTGGAAGGCTGTGGCAAGAGAATAAGCAACAAAAATAGAACTTCAGTCCTTCCCTTTGAAGGCGGAAGAAGTGTTTTTGTTCGTAATGTGGTTGGTACAGTAAGTGAACTGCATTTCTTGCTCAAATCTCTTTAAAATGACAAGTTAACTTTAAACTCTTACCGGTGTGAGACAAAACTTCTTAATTTCACAGAGAAGCATGTTGGGGATCATCTGAGCTGCATTTCTTGTGAGATTAAGTCAAAGCAGAACAAAAACAGAACAAAAACAAAGACTTGTAGTTCTCTGTGTGTCTGGAGAATACAACACACCCTGATGCAAACTCAGTTTAAAACTTAGACCCACAAAGCTCATTGGAAAGTAAAAACACTAAAGGGAGTGTTCCATTCCAGATACTGACTGCTATAGCTCCAGTGAGGGCTGAGCATGTTCACACACCTTATACTTTTTTTTTAAGAGGTTTACTCAACTGCAGAAAGAGGTTTTTTTTTTTTTTTTCTTTTTTGTATGTGGGTAGATTGTAGCCCCAGATGGTCAGCGACTCTGCACACAGCGATGCCACTGCCTTACTTGGTTTTAGAGATGATTTTTTAGGGCTTGTCTACACTTACTGGGGGATCGATGAGCGCGTGGTTGATTTAGCAGGTGTAGTGAAGATCCTCTAAATCAACTGCAGATCGCTCTCCCATCAACTCCTGTACTCCACTGGATCGAGAAGAGTAGGGGGAGTTGATGGGAGAGCGTCTCCCATTGACATAGAGTAGTGTGGACCCAGCGATAAGTAGATCTAAGCTATGTTGACTTGAGTTACGCAATTTGAATTACGTGAATAGCATAGCTTAGATCAACTTTTCCCTGTAGTGTAGACAAGGCCTTAGAAGCTGTTCATGTTGTCTTGGCTTTTAAAAATATATAATTTGTTTTAAGAAAAAGCCCAAGTATCTGAATTTCTTAACAAAAACCCTGAATGTTAAATCAGCTGAAGGATAGAGGGTTTTGATGAAACAAAACCTCATCTGGTTTCATAATCTATCCTGGGAAATCTTGCATAATTCTATTAAAGCTTGCTCTCTCCATTGTCCTCCTAGGTTTTACCTGGTCAATTTTCATATTCCAGAAACTTTTAAAACTATAACTTTGCTGAAGAACTGAGTTTGCACAACATAAGATGTCAGACAAACAGTAGTGAGGGTAGTTCATACAGATCTAGGGCTAGAAGGTATAAAGTTGAAACTAATTTTTTTTTGAGACTTTTTACATATGTACAACATACAGCAGGTGGCCTTAGCTTTGCCACTTGGAGCCCCGGACAGTATTACATGATGAACTGTGATGTCCTCTGCCCTGTTTCCTTGGCTGCTGATTTAGTGAGTTGTTTGTTTGTTTTTTTTAATTGCAGTCTATTCTAAACCTGCAAAAGGAACAGGTCAGGGTGTTTTCATACTCTAGAATAACGTTATAAAGCCAATAGAGTATTTTGTATAAACAGATTTTATTGTACTGTATTGAGCTGTGACCTTGTAAAACCAAGATATTGTATGTTTATAAATTCCATATGTCTGTCATAGTTCACACTGCAATAAACTAACCTTAAAAAGCTGAAGGTGTGGTTGCTGTTCTTGTATATACGATGAGACAAATTATCAGCTGCTACATATTCTTGCACTTGGTTTGTTCTTCCATTTACTGCACAATGGAGTCTTGCCAGGTAAATTGGAAACACTAAAAATTTCACACCAGTGAGGTACCAGATTGAGCCCTGGAGATGAGGTTCTGTCCCCAGCTTGACAGTCTTCCCCACCAGTGAGTCTCAGCCATGACCTAGAGGGACTAGTTCTATGGGGAATTGCCTGCCAAGGCCCTTTCAGTCCCTGGCCCTTTCCACAAGGTTGCCACTCATGGTGATGTGAACACCTAGAACTGGATCACTAGCCAGTCATATAGTGACAACTCTTGGTTGCTACCTCAGACTGGAAACTGGTGCTGGGCTTGTTGTGGTTTCACTGCTTTTCTCTTGGTTGGAGGAGCTATGAAATGGCTGCCCTGTGCCCTCTTGCAGTCTTGGCCAAAGCAGTGTGCTTTCCGTATCTTTAATCTTACACAGTGCCACGAGTATTAGAGCCTCTTAGCTGCCTTGTCTTTGCTGCCAAAAAGCTTGGGGGTGGAGGTTGTGGTTTTTTTTAACAAGATAATGCAGGTTAGCAACCCCGCTGTAGAATCCTAGTGGACATGACTCACTGTAGTTCTTTCCATGAGGTGACTTGGTGAGGTCAACACTGCATTGCACCACCCACTGCTTGAGGTGGAGCTTGCGTAGGTTTACCTAGTGGTAAAATTACAGTGCCTTGCATCCACTAGGACTGCCTGGTGGGATAGCTAATGTGCACAGGGAAAACATACTTCTAGCAGGAAAGAGCGCCCATGATTTTTATGGCGCTCTTGGCAAATGAGGGTGAAGAGCCTCTTACAGTAACTTACTGTTCAGACTTCAGCAAATCTAATATTTAGCTAAAGATTGGGCTCTTGGGCTTCCTTGTGGGATAAGGCCTCGCTGCTACCTCTGCTCCCATTTCCCAGCACTGGCGTCTGCTCCCTGTGTTCTCATTCTCCCAGGCTTTTTTCCACCGAGAGGTCGGTAACTGCATAAGGGCCTAGTCGGGCAAAGCATTTGTGCACATGCATGGTCCTGTGCATGACCAGCAGTCCCTTTAAAGTGCATAGGGCTACTTCATGCTTAGGGGCTTTGCTGTGTCAGGGCCTAAAACATTTTTGGCCTAGAAACTGAAAATGGAATGTGTGTAGATGCATGTAGACTCAAGGAGCTGAGTCTATTTTGCTTCACAAAGAGAAGGTTAAGAGGTGACTCGATTACAGTCTACAAGTATCTACATGGGGAACAAATAGTTGATGGGCTCTTCAATCTAGCAGAGAAAAGGATAACGTGATCCAGGGCTGCAAGCTGAAGCTGGACAAATTCAGAGGGGGAAATAAGGTGTAAATTTTTAACCAAGTGAGTAATTAACCATTGGAACAACTTGCCAAGCATGGTGGTGGATTTCTCCATCACTGACCATTTGAAAAGGGAGATAAGCCATTACTCTAAAAGCTCTGCCCTCCGTGGCCTGGGCTATACAGGAGGTCAGACTAGAACATCACAATCAAGGCTTCCAGTCTTGGGGTCTCTGGAGGTCTAATGCTCAGTGCTGTGGGTTTACTGCCCTGTTATCAGGCAGTAACATTCAACAAGGAAGTTGTCCCCTTCTGGGAAAATGTGCAAATGCGGTCATGTGCCTATAAAGGCAGACTGCCCCCTTTCATCTGAGGACCATCCACACACACCACTGGCTTGACCCATTAGAAAACTACACTGAACGTAGCATCGTACTGGCACGGGATGTGGGAGATGGACTGAGACCCATTGGGTACCTGCCTCTCTCACCTCTGATGTGTTGAGCCAGGGAGGTTTAGTAAAGTCAAAAGCTGCCATTGCCCATAAGTATCACCCATTTGCATGGGTGGCGTGCAGCGGAGTTATGCTGGGTAGAATACTCACTGGCTGCTATTAATAAAATCAAAGGGAGTTAATGATGAATAGTCTCCACGCTCTAGCCTTCCTGGTTGCAGAGGCTGGACTTCTAGCAAGTCTTTGCCTGTGCAGTTTCTTTAATGCCAGTGCTCATCCCTATGGTGTTTTTTAGCAACCACATTAGAGCTTGGAACAGAAGCATTGCTGCCAGCGTCACCCTGACCTTCGGCTGAGTAAGCAGAAATGCCTCAACCTCCAGTAGCTTAGCCACCAGCCCGGTGCTCATACAGTGGGTTACTCTCTGATGGCTTGTGTTGGGTATCGGTGCATTGCCAGTGGTGCTGCACCCATCCCGAGCAGCAGGCCCATATTGCAGTGACAGTCCTATGCATATGGTCCTAATCAGCGGTAGTGAGCAGTGACTCGAACTGTAGGAAGCTGAGAAATGGCTGTGGCACATTTCTGCAACATGCCAAGGAAAAGCCCTGCCAGTGTCCTAAGCCCTTTGGGGAGGTTTATTTGGTTTAAGATTTCCCAGGACTTAATTTTTTTTTTTTTACAGTTTTCTTGAATAAGTATGAGGTTAAACTTGGGTGATGGGAGGTTGAAGAGGTAGAGGCAGCAAAGGTCACATCTTTTCATGTTGCCTCCACCTCGTCTGCTTGCAGGCCTGGTTGGCTGGAGAAATGGCAGCTCTCTCCTGCCAAAGCAGGGAGCTGGGGCCCTCTGCACCAGTTGTTTTTAGGACTCCTGCAGTGAGGTATGCAGATGGGGGAGGGGTGTGTATATATATGTGTGTGTGTGTGTGTCTTCCACTAGGCTGCTTTACTTTAACAGAGAGCCTTGCGCTTACACTTCGGCTAGGTCTGGAAGGTGCGATTCCCACGCACAATACAAATGGTGCTGGGGTAGCACGTGGCGGTTCAGGCTAGCCACACGAGTACGAATGCAGGGGGCCGGATGGGTACGTAGTCAGTCCAAGCTGCACTGCTATTTTTAGCATGTGAGCCGGAGCAGAGCTGGGGTGGGTGTGCCTGTGCAGGCTGAGAATCGCTGCTCCGAGCTCAAAGGCAAAACAGAACCTTGGACTAATTTACTATTAACAGAAACACCTGGATGGAATCAGAAACATGGGGCTGGAAGGGACCTTGAGAGGCTCCCAGCCCCCTGCACAGAGGCAGGACCAAGTAACTAGACCAGTCCTGACAGCTGTTTGTGCAACCTGTTCTTAAGGTTGCAGTGAGGGGATACCACAGCCTCCCGTGGAAGCCTGTTCCAGAGCTGAACTACCCTGAGTTAGAAAGTTTTTTCCTAATTAATATCTAACCTACATCTCCCTTGCTGTGGGTTAAGCCCATTACTTCTTATCCTATATTTACTGGGCATGGAGAACAATTGATCCCTGTCCTCTTCATAACAAGCCGTAACATATTTGAAGACTTATCAGGTCCTTCCCCCCCCCCCCCGGAGTCTCCTTTTCCTAAGACTAAACATGCCTAGTTTTTTAATCTCTCCGCACAGGTCAGGTTTTCTAAACCTTTGATCATTGTTGTTGCTCTCTGGACTCTTTTTTTCCCTTAAGTCTGGCACCTAGAACTGGACACAGGACCCCAGCTGGGGCCCCACCAGGGCTGAGTAGAGCAGGACAACAACCCCCCATGTCTTACATACGACACGCCTGTTAATACACCCCAGAATATTAGCCCGTTTTGTGCCTGCATCACATTGTTGACTCTCATTCAATTTGTGATACACTGTAACCACCACATCCTTTTCACAGTACTGCCACCTCGGCAGTTATCCCCCATTGTGTAGCTGTGCGTTTGATTTTACCTGCTTAAGTGAAGTACTTTGCAGTTGTCTTTGTTGACTGTCGCCTTGTTGAATTCAGGCCAGTTCTCTGACTTGTCCTTAAGTTGTATGTTAATTTAATGCACTGGATTTTAACCTAATCAGTATTCTCCTATGGTTGAGGGGTCTGACATTGGGGAGAAATTTTTTTTTAAACTTTTGTAACACCCCGGATTGAAGAACCTTGATTATCCTACATGTTTGGGAGCTGTCCAAAGAGTACTTTCAGCTAGTTAGACCAAGCAGTTAGCTGCTGCCACTAGAGGCAAGCGTGGGCGAGTTTTCACTAGCCAGATGCATCCAGCCCCCATTTGGCATGCCCTACCAGCCCAGAGGAAGAAGCCCCTGCAGGATGTTAGAGATTTTCTTTGAAGGCTTTGTCAGGCTTTCCCCCTCCTCCTTCCCTTGCGGTAGCTAACAAACAAACAAAAATTCTCTTCATAGCAGGCACAATTGCAGAAATAGTTGGAAATTAACTCCCGCGTCGTTTGTTTTCCCAATCTTCTTCCGGGCTGTCTGCCAGGAATGCTTTCACAATGGTTCTATGCATGGCAGTTCAAAGTGTTCTTAAGCAGCAGCCCACGTACCAGCGCTGTCTGGGTGCAGGCAGGACGTGCCAGTGCCTGGCTAAGTCAGGTCATACGAACGGATACAATAGCCCAAACGGGTAACCAGGCCAGAGTGAGGTTGAATCTGCAAGCATCTGGCGTTGGAGGCGTGGGGACAGCTGAGTTGCCCGGACAAAGTATTCATAGCTCCAGGCTAAGACTGACCCTATAAAATTATTTGTCTTAATACACTAACACCCTTCACCTGTGCTAAGTTTAACAGCATGGGAGAGCGAACCCCTCCTGCTGCAGCTCAGAGTGAGTTAGTCAAACATGCATGTTCCCATGCTGCCTCTTCCCTGCATGTGTCACACATTGGCCTGAGATTAGCCCAGTCACTGAGCATGTTCAAGATTCAGGATGTCACCTGACAGCCACCACAGAGGTAAACGTGAAAGAGAAGCACAATCTTGAGGAAGTGGACAGGGCCCTACTTCACTTCCCACAAGCTGCCACTGTGTCTGGCTGAATGTAATTGTAATGCATGCTCTCTGGTGCAGAGTGCAAGCTGTCTTCACAGGAATAAATGGTCCCTTTTTTAAAGCATCAGAGCCCTGTTCCATAGCACGGAGAAGGTCCTGACTATATTTAGCTTTAACAACTGAGCTGTGAGAAAGAAAATGTGTCTAACGCAAGGAATTCCAAAGCTTGTCGGCTTGCTGTCAGTGTGTGGCTAGATGGAAACTAGGCCTTGGTTGGACAAACATTCTCTGTGCGCAAGAAAGAGAGACACACACAGTCAGATTGCTCCTGGCTAGTTTAATGGCATTGATAAATAGCCCCAGCTAAATTCTCTCTGTGCATGGGAAAGAATTTTAGGGATTAAATCTGAATATCCCAGGCCAGTTCCCACCAGAGTCACTGGACAGGACTCTGATGTGTGGCTGCTGGGGGTGCAAGCATGGCTGGGGAATGCTCCTTCTCTCAGCTCTCTCATACCTGAAGGCAACGTGCTCAAACACGTGATGCAGCTGCAGCAATGGATAATGCGTGTTAACTCACTTCAGCGGTGAGGGCAGCCGAGTCAAAAGTAACCCTTCCCACTCGTTAACCTTGAACGTTTTTAATTTTACAAGCAGCAGTTTTACTTTACACCACTAGATTTTTAACCTGACTTTTTATTTATGTAATAAAATGAGCTGGAAACGGATGGCTCCTCTATAAAACAAATGGCCTTGCAGCTTGCCGTTCTTGCAAAGAGCAGTGAGGAGTCACGCGAGTGCCCAGAGGAGTTGCAGATGCTAGGCAGATGGCTTTGTTCCTATAGCCCTTATCTACGTTACCCTGAGACACCTGGTAACAGGACTGGGCACGTGGTCATGCTTCAGTTTTGCCCTACTTTCAGGTCACTTTTTTCCTACTTTCTATTTTAAGCAAGTTACCATCGGTGTGGACAAAGCAATTTTCTACTGTAACTGCCATAGCGAGGCTGGTACAATGAATCTGCCTTAGTGATAAAATGACACAGAGCTGCAAAAGTCAAGCGAGGTGAAAGCTGCTTTCCCTCTCTCCGCTGCGAAGCGCAGCGCAGATTAGGCTAGCGTGACAGAGAAGGGGGGCCACAGAAAGGCAACAGAAATGGTAAGGAGCCTGCAGGAGATTGACAGGAGGGACTGCTGCCTTAGAGGGGACATGCTAAAAGTGAGTGGTCGAGAGCAGGGTGACTAGAGGTTGCAGGGTAAGGCAGCCTCTTCCCTTGTGCCAGTTCTGTTCTTCTCCCACAATCCCTGGAGCTCACCCACGCAGAGTCATTCAAGCCACCGTCAAGCAGCTAAACCCTTCCATAGCGCACGCAATCCACGGCCGAGACGGAAAGGTTCAGCCCAAGTCACGGCGGCAGAGCTCATTCACGTGGTGGGCTGGAGGAGGGGAGCTGCATCCCTGCCCGCTGCTCCACAGCTCCGAGTTCAGGGCAGTTTGTTCAGATTTTCCAGGGAAATCGGAGCTCTGCCGTCTCTGCAGCTTTTGCTGCTCGGCAGACACTTGTTTCTATTCCAAATGCCTCTGTGGAGATGCCAGAGTGAGTTCCACGGAGGAGCCCAAGGGCACAGAGGGTGAAAGCACGGCTTAGCCAGAGCTCAGTGACTTGGAAAAACAAGAAAACGGAGAGACATGCTGAAACCCAGCCTCCGTGGCTAAGCTGTCTCAGCCGGCCTGTAACTACACCAGCCCCACAGCCATGTCCCCCTCAGCCCAGTGCAGCACAGCTGTTCAGGGCAGGGGACTGTGCTGTGGCCCTGCGGCTCTTGCAAGGAACCGCAGGGCCCTGCAGACAGCTGGAGGGCATGGGGCAGAGGTCACTCCTTGGGGTAGCTGAGCCAAGGCAGCTTGGAATGGGCAGGTGGGCATTTGGGGCCGGGGAAACCTGTGGGGTTGCCCTGGCTGTATTCTAACCTAAAACAATGGCAGGCCATGAGGGTCCCAGGCAGGAGCGGCGCCAGAGTTTCTGGCGGCCTAGGCAGAATTCGGGGGGCTGCATTTTGTGCACTCCCCATGGGGCGTGCGGGAGCTTCCAGTTCCACTCCCATTGCGCCGCCGAAGAAGGACCCTCCACCGAAATGCTGCAGGCGACAGCCTCAGTCATTGAGCTGCTCAATTGCCTGCCGCTGTTTTCCACAGCACGTCGGCAGAAGGTCCTTCTTTGGCGGCGCGACGGGAGCGGAACTGGAAGCTCCCGCGCGCCCTGTGGGGAGCGCACAAAATGCTGCCCCCCGAATTCTGGCACTCTAGGCGACCACCTAAGGTCGCCTAATGGAAGCGCCGGCCCTGGTCCCGGGGCAGCGGATGACAACCAGATGGCTATTCAGTCAGAGTACCAGGAACCCAAGTGATTCTTGTGTCCTGACCTGGGACACAGCAGCTTTTCCCTTGGGATGCATGTTACAGTAAAAACATCTATAGGAAGAGAGAGACGGCCCTGGTCCTGGTCTGACACTGATATTCCACTGAGTGTCCATGCTGAGGAAGGGCTTGGTCTTTCCTGGGCGACTCTCCACCCTCTGTCCTTTCCCTGCAAACTCCTCCCTGCCACATCGAGCGGTGAGGGCATCATCTTGTGCACATGACATCAGAGTCTGTTGCCATGGAAATAACTGACTTCACAGTGCTGATTTCCCTGCAGGATCCAAGGCAAAGCTCTCCATGAAAGGCCTTTTTCTATGGCTATAAACAGGCTTCTCCTCCCACCTGTTAACTTCTTGATGCTGTCAACAGAGTCTGATTGAAAATCGCATAGTCATGCCCTGCACGGGAATGCCTGTCACAGCAGGAAGTGAGGCAAGTGACGTTTCCCTCCAGGGATGATGCACGCAGACCTCACCCTGTCCCCAACAATGTTCCCCAGGAAGTGAAGCTGCAAACTGCCAGACTGAGACCTCAGACAGGGTCAATGAAGCCCGTTTCCTAGTGCCTCTGTGCCAAAAGCAATATTTAAAGCAAGCTGCATGGAAACCTGGCACTGATTCTCTGCTCGTGCTGAATCCAGACAGGCAGAGAAAGTGACGCCAGCCAGCGCAGAATTCTAAGCAGACAGCTGTTTGCTTGCTCCTGCCTGGTTAGAAGCTGTGTGGAGAGAGGCTTATTATCTTCTATAATATATTAACAACACAGTGTCACCAAGGACAGATAATTGCTGCAAAATGGCCATCAATGATTCTCACTGCACATTATATTCTATTAATGAGCACTTGCATTCCTGTCCCTCATCCATTACGAGCGGTAGACAGATGCTGCGTGCTTCGTGCCGGGCAAGGAATGGCAATTCCACCCATCACCACTTGCTTCCCCCTATTCTGGACAAACAGGTTCTGGTTCAGGGCAAGCAGCGCCCGGTGCCTCAGCAGGGGGGATGAGGGAGGGTGTGCGCGTGGGTGCCCGAAAGGTCTTTGTTCTTGCTGCTTAGCCTTGTGGCTTCATTGTGCTCCCTGGGCAGAACTTGTAACCCTGCAGCAGAAGGCCTGTTTCCATGGCCTGAAGCCCCTCCGGCAGTGCAGCATGAGGGTTGGTAGCCAGCTGCCACTCTGGGCTGGCATCTGCAGGCAGTGTAAGCACAGTGGTGCCCATTATGACACAGCGCAGAGGCCAAGCCTCGGGGGAAGCCCTATCCCTTCATCTCCATCTCCGGCAGGAGAGCAGTCACGTGTCAGTGGAAGGTTGCGCCAGGCTGGGTGCAGACATGTTCTGAGCAGCTCCAGGCCCAAGGAGCCAGCGTAGGTGTATGTGAGTAAGGCTGGCCTGAGGCTCTGCTGGGCGCTGGCATGTCCCGCATGGCGCCTTTGCTTGTGTACCCTGGAGGGTGCATGTAACTCGCTGCTCAGCTGCTCTGTATTTCAGTGCCAGGAGCAGACTCTTCACGATGCTGTCTGGTTCTGGGCTCTCACAGCCGGAACCTTCGCATTCGAGGCATTTTGCTGGAGAACTGGGCTGCGGGACATAGCTCCTCCGGAGGCAGCGGGGGCCTTATCCAGCTCCGCGTCTCTCTGGTGAGTGACAGCAGTGAGCAGTGCGTTCTCCTCGCAGAGCCAGTCGATTGCAAAGCTCTGCATGGAAGGGGAACTAGGGAGCAGCAATTCAGTGTGAGATCCAGCACCCCCCCTGCATCTGCAGTCTGGGGAACACCCCATTCCCCCCAGATCTGCTGATGCCCATTGGCCATGGGACCTGACACAGCTCTGCCCATCTCTTCATGGACAACAGCAAGATCAAGTGCTTGCAGCTGCGGTTAATATTGGCACACATCCTGCGTGTGGCTGAAGCAGAGACTTCTCCCGCTCCTCCCCTTGAACTCAGCCAGCTCTGCTGCAGCTGGTGTGACCGAAGCGCCTGAGTGCCCTGAGGCCGTGCCTTCTGCTGACATGTATGCCCATCCCTCGGGGGGACAATGCTGAGTTATAGCACGTAGCATGTTCGAAATGCTGTATAGTGACCAGTTCATCCTCATGTCCGCTGGGGAGGAGGGGCAGCAGCCCCCTTTGATGGGTGGGGAAACTGAGGCACAAAGACTCACGCTGACACTCAGTAGCGAAGCTGGAAATAGAAGCCAGGCCCTGCTGATTCCCACCTCTGCTCAGTCCCTCCCGGCAGGTGGTAATGGGAGAGCCACAAGGCCGGCTGATGGGCCCCTCACCCTAGGTGAAGAGCACATGGGATTCATATAGCAATGTGACTCCGTGCTTTCCCTGCCAGCAAAGCTGTGGGACGGGGACCCCCTGCTAACGCCAGGTGTCTACATGGATTGTCTGATTAGTGCATTAGACACAAATGAATGCTGTGTGAATGCGCATGCCCCTCGTTTCCCCATGCCCTGCACATTCACCGAGGACGGGCTGCGCTCAGCCAGCCCTCTGCCCTGCGAGCATCAGCAGCTGCATCCCAGACTCTTGTGCACCTTGTTTCACTCACTTTTTTCAACAAGATCCGAGATCCAGACTCTGCTGGGGGAAGCTGTGGAGGGACTGGGGGATGCCTGGGGCCTGGACCAGCTGTGACCGGGAGAGCTCTGGGCCAGTGGGGGAATGTATCAGCCCTTTGGGACAGGCACAGGCAGAGCAGAGGGCTCAGAACCAGGGATTGTGGTGCTCTGTTCCCACCTCTGCTTTCCACTCTCCCTACAACCCTGGGTGAGTCACTGCAGACTCTAAGGACCAGATTTTCACGAGCACCCACCTACTGCTGAGCCGTCTGCAAATGTGGCCTGAAGAGACATTGCCCTGTGCTATGA
Source organism: Mauremys reevesii (assembly GCF_016161935.1). Lineage (NCBI taxonomy): Eukaryota > Metazoa > Chordata > Testudines > Geoemydidae > Mauremys > Mauremys reevesii. The sequence continues at coordinate 138,871,387 of NC_052626.1, read as the reverse complement.
AGCTGTGCTCTGCACCCGATGCTCATTCACAGACCAAGTTCAGCCACTGCCTGGTGCCTGGGCGTTACTGCCGGCCTGCCCCCATTGGCACAGAGCACAGCTGGCTTGGTGTGTGCTCTATTGCACGGCGGGAGCCTGCCAGGCCTAGCCCCCTCATCCGCCTCGGGGGCTGTTTGATGCTACAGCAGCTTGGCCTGAAGACAAACGTGCCACGATGTGCGATGGGAAATGAGGCCTCTCCCCTATGCAGCCCAGAGATCCCTCTGGAAGAGCCCATAGTGTGTGGGACACCAGCAGCTCCCTTCCAGCCCCTGGGGGCCTGCAGAGAGTCGCTCTCTCCGGGGGAGGAGGGGAGCTGTGGCTTGGCTCGTTCTGGGCATGTGTAGATCGCCCCTCCATCATGGGGATGACTTAACTTGCCATAAATTCACCCAGCCATGCAGGGAGCTTTCCCCATCTGTGGCCCGCAAACGGAGAGTCCCCATTCGTCTTCTGCTGTCAGCCTCTGACCAGCAGCTTTCTCGCCAGGCCGCCCCATTACATGTCTCTGCTATTTGATATGAATTTAATTATTACTATTAAACATGGGAAATGGTGCCAAGCCGGTGACTGCAGAGCCAGCCACTGGGCTTTCTAGCCAGAGTAGCTGGGCGCTGTTAGAATGAAGATGAGGGGAAGGTGTCCGGGACCTACCGCCCCTGCCCCCGCCCCCCCCGGCATGGGCTGACCCTCCAGAGCAACTGGCTAGTCAAGCAAGGAAGGTTCCTATCCTGGGGGTGGGAATGAGGGGGGCAGGGACTGGGAGGGGAATGAACTGCGGGGATGTTCTGGCACTGGGGTGGGGGTGGGGGGGCAGAATGGGACGTTTGCTGCACCAGAGGCAGCAGGGTGGCCCTCTAGGGAATGTCGTTGCACCGGGGGAGAGACGCCTGGGGGATGGGCCATGTGAGCTTGTCCAGCCCCGAATGGGAATGCCCTTACACAGGCCCTTTGGTGCATCTGAGCCTTTCACCCCAGAGAGACCACCGAGGGGCTCACTGGCCCTGCAGCTGCTGAGTGAGAAGGCTGGGATGCCCCTGCCTCAGCCCCAGGGTAGCCGCGCCAGCAGGGCAAGGTCTCTGCACATCACAAGAAGCCCCAGTGCTGCTCCCAGACCTGCAGCTGTGCCAGAGCCCGCGAACCACCCCTGCTGGGATGGACACTCCAGCCACCCACAGATGTCATCCTGTGAGTCAAGCTGAGTACGGGGCCTGCTGAGCCATTGAGTACTGTGTGCTTTCCTGGAAGCAGGGAGGGCGCAGGCTGGGCTGTGACCAGGGGCGGCTCTAGGCACCAGCAAACCAAGCTGTTGCCTAGGGCGGCCAAATCTAGGGGGCGGCAGGCTGCGGGAGGTCCACCGGAGCTGCGGATGACCGGACCTGCCGCAGGCATGACTGCGGAGGGGGCGCTCGTCCCGCGGCTCGGCTGGACCTCCCGCAGGCATGACTGCGGCAGCTCAACCGGAGCCGCCGGACCCGCGAACCGTCCGCAGTCATGCCTGCGGCAGGTCCGCTTGTCCCGGGGCTCCGGTGGACCTGCCGCGGGAGCTCAACCGGAGCTGCGGGAAGAGGGGACCCGCCGCGGGACCGAGGAAGGGCGGCGCAGCACACCGCGCTGCCTGGGGCAGCCTATTTTCTAGAGCCGCCCCTGGCTGTGACACAACTTGAAGCTAACTCGTGCTCCTAACTCAACCAAACAGGCTCGCACTCAGCCAGGTTTAGCAGCATGGGCTGCAGCTCCCAGCATAAAAGGCCCCGCCTGCAGTGTCTCAGGGCGTGGTCATTAGTCAGCTCGCTCTGAAAAGTCCCTGAACCTCACAGCTAAGGAATGTCTGCTCATTGCAGGGCCTGGCTTTGGAGCCCGAGGGAAAGGCTAATGAATTGAGAGGCTCTGGTGGGCGGGTGTAACTCAGCACTGGGTGAACCCTGAGAAACGCTCCTCGGCAATAGTCGTGGGATTTAGTAAGTGAATTTGCTTCATTCATGTTCAACCCGCTTTCTTTTTCCACAACGTGACCAAGTTTCATTGGCACAAATGTTCATGGAAAGCATTTGTGAAGTCGGCTCACCCAGGTATTCAGAGGGGACACGCCTGTGTAAGCCATTGATCCAGCGTGTCACATGCTCGCCTCTCGTGCCTGGGTCACACTGAGGACAACAGCCTACAACTGCTACAGCCTAACGGAGTTATTCATTCAGCTCCAGGGCTTGACGCTCAGGCTGCTAGCGGTGACGCAAGCAGCATTCACACACCCCTATGACCCTCAGGGGTGTCTGCCCATTTGAGGAACAGAACAAAACACCATGTGACCGAGCATTTCAAATGCTTTATGGGAGACTCTCAACAGTCCAAATGTGAATGGTGTTGCTTAGTTGCGATTGGCTGGATATTTGCTGAGTGGATTTGACGCTATTATTCCAGCAGGAAAAGGTAAAATTCACTGAACTAATGATGCGAGTTGAATTATGCCCTCTGCTTTCGAAGGGGACTGGCTCTCTTGCCAGCCCCAGGCATCTCTCCTATGAGGAAAAGAGAAGCAGGTGGTTCGGGGACCTATTCTTGTCTGTGGCACTGAAGACCACACAGCACTCAGGCCCTGTTGGCTGGTCTGGCTGGTCAGGGGTGTAGGGGACAGGCAGCCGCATCAGACTTCCCGCACTTCGCGCTTGCATTGGAAAAATGGGAGGAATTTGGCTTTGGAAGTAAGGCAGATTCTGCTCCAGGATCTCCTTGCCCCGGGGGGGTTGGTCTGCCATCAGCTGCCAGAGGTCCGAGCACACAAAGGGCCATGCCCTGAGTCCTGGGGGAGCTGCAGGGAGCCCAGCCGACTACACCCCAGAGGTTACTTTCCCCAAGCATGATGGCTTGGTACAATCCAGCAATTTGAGGCGCCCTCTAGTGGCAAATGGCTTCAACTTCACCTCCCAACATCTGACTAGTGCTGCAAGCTCAGGAGCAGGGGGATGTTGCCTCAGCTCTCTCCTGCAGCTGCTCCTGCATCCTGTCCTGGCAGTAACATTCTGCACGGTTTGCTTACTGCAGAGCTGGCACATGGACCAGGCTGTACCCAGGTGCCTGTGGGTCTTTCCACGTGCATAGCAGTGTGTGTGAGGCTGGGAATGAAGCCAGGAGAAATAGCAGGTCCCTGCCTGGAGGTGTCCCAGGCAGAAGGGCCCCATAACAGACACAGAGCACTGTGTGCCCCCTATAGCTCACACAGACCCGGGACATTTGGAGCCTTCACTGCTCCCAGCATTGGGGGCAGCATGAACCTGGGACAAATTCCATCACCCCTCCCAGTCCAAACCTGGGACTGCTGGGCCTCCTCAGGGGCTGTGCAGCAAACGGCCTCAGGCCCAGTTAGCATTGGGCAGGTCTCCATTTCTTGCTCTGCCACCTTGTTTTTCTGATCGCGCGGGAGGGTGGGCGGAATGTGCAGAAAGAGGAATCTGAACACCAGAATGCTAACGCACGGCTTAGCTTGGAAGGACTGTTGCTGCATATAATTAAGGGATAACCACAGATGCCTTCAAGAAGGGGCAGAATAAATGGCTTCCTGGCCCCCAGCCTCTTTGCCTGTGGGTTTGTGCAGGAGAATGGCAGTGGCTGATTTCCTCCGAGGCATTTTACAGAGTTGTTCTTCCAGGGGCGTGGGGGATGTTTGCTTTGATTTGCAAGCTGGATAAATAAAGATCCAACAGGATATTCCCAAGGATGTGAAGGGAGGTCTGCTGCCCAGGGCTTGGTCGCTGCACCAGAGCCCTGTGTGTGAGAGTCCTTAGCTCACTAGCTTCTAGTCGTCACATTGCATAATAAAATGTGGTGATTAACTGAAGTCCTGCAGCGTTTGGAGACAGGAACTTCCCTGTCTGGAGGAGCAAGGCTGAGGGGCATCGGTGAAGAGCCCAGGATGGAATAGTGGGAGGCGCGGGAAATCAGATCAGCGCTGAGGGCGTCAGCATAGCTGTGTCTGTGTGGGAAGCCCGGGAGGGAATAATGGGGGGGGAGGGGCAGCCTGGGTCAGGACTGAGGGGCATTGCTGGGCCCTTCGCAGCTATGAATTTTCTTACTTTGTAGGTGGGCAAGGGCCTGTAGTGATGGGACTCTGGGGGGTTCAGGGCATCCGAGCGTCTCAGAAGCCAGAGCCTAACAGAACAGCAGCATGATGACTGAGCTCTGGAGAGCTGATTGCCAGAGGCAGGCACACCGTGGGGGCAGGGGGAGCTCTTTTTGTCCCCACATGGCTAGAGGCTCTTCCAGCAGCAAGTTGGCCTCAGTTCTCTGGCTTCTGCCCCATTTGGAAATGGAGATTTAGAGAGGATTGTGGCAGGACAGGTGGCCAATGGGCTCTTCCGAGAGGAACAGAGCACTGATGTTGCCGCTTGTTTATGGGTCCTCCCCCACAAGGGCCAGTGTGGGATTGTCCCTGCCTGCAGGTAGTGGGTTCCCCAAGGCTTTGGTGTGAGGTGAACTCCCACCCCATGAGTCGAATGCTTCCAGGGTAACACTCCTGTCCTGGAGAATCAGCCGCCACCAAAAAGTCACTTCCTGAGAGCTGGAGACTAACTGTATTAGAAAAAAATAACACTATGTAAATCGAAACAGTATGATACTGGTCATAATTAACAACGTATTAATTAATGACTTACTTGCAGAAAAGAAAGTTAATTACTTTTTACAGAAAATTAAGGGGAGGAGAGAAAATGAAACATGTGTTTAAAATTTAATTAGCACTGGCATGCTGTGCATGAGAATGAGCCTGTTTCCTGGGAATGTAATTGTTTGCAATTAAAGATCAGTGTCTCATTTTCATCTCCTCCCTGTCAGGCAATTAGCTGCATCCCTTTTCGCACGGCTCTGTACACGCTCTCCGTTTGGCTGGCAATGAAGCAGAGCACACAGCGACTGATGAGTATCGAGCAGTGGAGCAGGTGAAGGGAAACGCTGCCAGCTCTCACTGGACTCAGTGCTTGGCAAATGTTATTGCTGTGTAATGACATCACCTTTCTATTCATAAAGGGGCTTATCATAGGTGCATAAACAAACCAGCCGGGCAGGAGTCTCCAAGAAAAGCAGCAGATTCACTGGACTAACCAGCATGGCTGGGAATGTGCTAGTCTCTTGGGAGATGGTTACAGGTGAGCCATTACCGAGAAAAAGCTGGAGCCAGGGCAAGGGTTCCTGTGTCAAAGCAGCTGCAGCACTTCCCCCAGGTGTCAAGTTTCAGAAGGGTCGCCATGTTAGTCTGGATCTGTAAAAAGCGACCAAGAGTCCTGTGGCACCTTGTCTAACAGACGTATTGGAGCATGAGCTTTCGTGGGTGAATACCCACTTCAGCAGATGCAGACCCATGCGTCTGACGAAGTGGGTATTCACCCACGAAAGCTCATGCTTCAATACGTCTGTTAGTCTATAAGGTGCCACAGGACTCTTTGTCGCTTCCCCCAGGTGATGAAGGTTCTATTGTTCTGCTTGTTAATTAGCCAGACCCTGCCCTTCCACCTCTGACCCTGGGCAACTGGCTGTTATCTGTCTGTGGGATCTCAGAGGCCTTGCTCTCATGGACTGTGAGAATCCCAGCCAGCCAGTGATAATGGCATCTGGCTGCCCATTTCACCTCAATGCCCTGCTCTTCGCGGTTTTATCAAACAACCTTCACGATTTCTCCTTCCACTCCATGAGGCCATCTCTGCTCCCCCTGCAGGGAAATGGCCCCTGTTCTGCTCCACTGCTGCCGAACGGAGTGGAGGGGAGTCTCCCGTTCACATGAACAGGGTCCGGGTAGTTTAAGGGGCATTTCTCAAGCTGCAGGAGGTGGGCAGCGGGGAGGTGCGGGAGGCCAGAAGCACCAGTCAGACCCTGCGCTCGCTGAAGGATGGAGGGGAAGGGTCAGTGGTGCTTTGTCATCCCCGGGAGAGGTGCACTCTTCCCATGTCAGTTTTACCTGGTGCTCGGCTGTCCCTGCAGCCTCATTGAATTGAATTTTGGGGCAGTATATTAACCAGATTTCTGCAGGCTGCGGAGGGCGAACTTGTTCAGGGTGATGAGGCATGTCTGACGCAGGGCCCCCTTCCCACTCCCAATGGAGACCGTGGCACCTCCCTCCACTGCCGGACAACACTGAGTACACGTGGGGGAGGGGAGAGAGGCGCAGATAGAGATCAAGGAGATAGGAAATTCCCACACTGCTTGCCACAACTCCTCCAAAGTCTGTGTATCACAAAACTAACAAGACAGCACCGATTCAAACATCCTCTCCTGCCTCCAAGTTAACAATAAGAACTTGTAAGACTTATGCAAGCAGCCAACCAACATCACCAGACAGGCACTGCGGTGGAACCCCCAAGGCAAGTGGAAAAAAGGCCGTCCAAGAAATACCTGGCGATGCGACCTTCAGGCTGATAGCAAAAAAAATGGGCTATACCTGGAACCAGCTAGAGCGAATGGCCCAGGATAGAGGACTCTGGAAATCTGTGGTTGGCGGCCCACGCCCCGATTGGGGTGACGGGCATGAGTGTGAGTGAGTGAGTGTGTCAGACTATGTGTAACAGTGCCATCTAGTGAAACCCACCAAAACCCTACCTTTGGGAAGCATTAACTAATATTCAGACTGAATTTACCTTTGATTGATTTCACCCCATTACATTTAGGATGAAGATTAAGCATTGAGGGTAAATGGTTCAGCATAGGATGAATCTTATTCGCTCTGTGCTTAACTATGTTCCATACAGAGATCAGCTATTGAATGAAGCATAAAAAGCAACATGCTGCACACCACTGTGAGATAATTACCTTGCAACTAGATGTCGCTCTTACATAATGGTTTAACATCAGTCTGGCGAAACTCATTCAAAACAAGCTGGCATTTTGACACAGAAAACAATCCTATTAAATCTTAGCTGAGTTCTTTTTCCAGAAACTCTACGTGTGAGCCCACTGCCCTCTAGCCATGCCCAAACAGACTAATAATCAATGGGGAGGAAATTAGCCAAGCAACCTCAAGGATCTAGTCTGATGGAGCAGGAATTAAGGGAAGATGTTTTAGAGAAATATTTCAATTTACTCTCAAGACAAGGGGCCTCATTTGGGCCTCAGTTCAATTTTCCTTTAAAGTTGTCTTAATTGCATGGGTGGGGAAAAGCTGATTTTTCGCTTTGTTACACAGAGCTATCGTTGTCAGTACCATTTTCTTACAATTTCTCTCCTCTCCTGTGCTTCTAGGGGACTCTCTGAAAAGCTGTATTGCCGTTCAATGGCTTTGAATGATGATAAGTCCCTCACACTCTGCTTTGGTGTGAACAAAGCTGAGGACCTCAATCTTAGCCCCCTGTGCCTGTGGTCTGTACCACATGAGAAAAGGTCCAGGAAACAAGTACCTAACACAGCTTGCATTTGCATCTTCTAGGGGGACTGGCGCTAATAAATAATAATAATAATAATAATACTTTACGACCCTCAGATGCAGGGTGCTGTAGAAGTGCAAAGTGTTTATGCTCAGATACTGCCAGCTTTAGAGGCAAGTGGCCCCCTGCTGAGATCAATGGGTCACTGGGATCGCTCACAGCAGCAGGTAGCATGGAATAGGCATCAAGGTGGTAAAATCAGCCCTGTAGTGTTTTAGGGAGGGTGACCAGATGTCCCATTTTTAAAGGGACAGTCCCGTTTTTTGGGACTTTTTCTTATATTGGCACCTATTACCCCCCACCCCCTGTCCCGTTTTTTCACAGTTGCTATCTGGTAACCCTAGTTTTAAAGACATTCATTTGTTTAACCTCACAAGGGGACACGGTTCATTCCTGGTATCTGCCTGTTAGCATAAGTGAAGAGGATGAACGTGATTCAACAGCCCTGTCAAGTATGTAAATAGTGTACCTGTTTTCCAGATGCCTAAACTGAGGAACAGACAGTCTAATTGGCTTAAGCAAGGTTACGTCATGGCAATGGCTGGAATAGAGCTCAGCTGTCCTGATACCCACCTAGCCACTGAACCACATGCCTTCCCAGAGTAAGGACTAGAGCCCAGCAGTCCTGACTCCCAGCCTCCTTGCTCTAACCAGTTGGCTACTATCTAGCCTGACTTTTAGATGATAGATGTTTTAGTGCTTTGCTGAAATGGCACCTATATGACTCTGGTAATTAGAGTAACCTAGATAAGGGTTGTCTCTACTTGGAAACAGGCCCAAACTAGCTGCTCCGTTCCTTTGGCTGACTAACGGTGGAAAAGTGAAGGTGCTGAGAGTGGCCGTGCCCGGCTGTTCTGGTGGCGTTTTTACAATGCAGTTTGTTTACAGCAATTGTTTGCTGCGTTATTATGCTGCCTGGTGCAGCTCCCATTAGACGCTCGGCTCCAGCATGCAGAAAAAATCCATATGTTCTCCGTGTTCTGCTGAGCTACTGGCTCATCCACTCAGAGCAACAGAGAAGCAGCCCCGGTTCCGTTAGAATGCATGTCCTTAGCTGTGTCTGTTTGATTCTGGGGAGATTACATTTTATTGATTTTATTTTTCCAGTAGAAGGCAAATTCTGATATTGACCAAATTGTGAGCAGTTACTTTCAAAATAGGAATTCTAGTGAAGGCATATAGAGCTTCAGAACGGCACTCCCTGCCCAGCCCTTCCCGCAGGCCAGTAGGGTTTTCTGTGGCAAGCCTACCAAAAGGGATTTCTTGGGTCTTATTGCAGCTAAGCTGGGGCACACAGGAAGTCCGAGAAATACAATGAGTTCTGTGCTAAGGTGACATTTACCAGCTGTGCTCTGGAGTGGAACATTATACATAAGGGTTTTGCAACCAAAAAATGTCGGACTTATTTTGATAAGCACCTGTGAAAGCAGAGCATTCACATCAAAGCCAGGAAGGGCTGGCTAACTCTGGGATTTAGGCTTTGCCTACACTACTTCTTTTGTCAGTAAAACTTTTGTGGGTCGGGGTGTGATAACCCCCCCCCCCCCGATCAACTTCAGTTTCACTGACAAAAGTACTGGTGTGGACAACAATATGCCGGCAGGAGAGCGGCTACCCATGAGACCTTTCAGCAGCACAGCAGTAGTAGTACATCTGTGCTGCTATAAGGTCCATAGCCTTAATCTAGTTGGGAAATCAGTGTGGTCCTGGGCTGCAGCTGGCTCGGTGCAGACTCCGGGGCCTTGCAGATCAGTTTCGTGTTGCAGGAGAAATCAGTGGGTTTTTTTTTAGTGTAACTGGCTTATTCACACTAGTCCTGGAACAGAGGTGGTCATAAACAGCATGGAGGGAAACCCCACCCCTCAGGAATCTCAGCCCAGCAGCAATGCCAGGCTCCAGGGAGCAACTCCACCCGCAACACTGACTAGTTAGGGAGATTGGGAGAGAGAACAAACCCCCTTGCTTCTTGTAACAGCTCCTGTAAAGAAACCACATCACAAAACTAACATCACAGCATTTCTTCTCACATGGTAATGAAAGAGTGTAACAGCCCATCTGGTGACTCTCTCCATAACAATGTTACACTCTCTCTGTGTACTCCCCACCACCCAACCCCTCACAAATGGATGGGTTAAGCCTCCTCTACTGTCTGGCCCCAACTGACAGGCACAGAAAGGAACACAATGCTGGCGCTGCCCTTTGCACACGAGCAGGGACAGCTGCTTGGGGAGTGACTGTGTAATACACATACTCATATTCAGCTGGGAAATGAGGGCCACCCTGGACTGCTGTTTTATTTAGCTCCTAACATTTTAAATGTATCTCAGCTCTGGTGAACAGGGCTGGACTGAGAGCCAGATTCAACTCTCAGCTACACTGGTGCAGCCGTACTGAAGTCAGGGGATTACAAAGGTGTAAGAGCTCAGAATTTGGAGTCTCAGGGTCTCCTTAACCACAGACCAGTCCCTTGGTCTGTGAATCTCTCCGGGTTCGACTATTGCACCTTCAGGCTCACTCTCAGGGTCCCTCCAGGCTAAGGAGGAAGGACCTTGCTGCTGCCTGTGCCACACCTGTTCTGACTTAACGGAGGGATGCTGAGACCACCAGCTCTCTGAACCTGTCTAGCTCTGGCTGGCTGGGAAAAGAAAAAGCATTTCTCCTTAAAGCGAGACTCTGCTTTTACACAGATCGCCTCCACTCTCTGTTCTGAGCTCTCGAGTCCTTCCTCAGGCGCGTGCCGGCGGTGGTGAATCGTCCCCCTGGCCTGACATTAACAAGCCATCTTCTTTACAGACTATTTCCTTCCAAATGTTCTCACTGAAAGACTTCTTGTCTTACATCTTAATGAACGAAGTGCTCCGGCTCCCCTGGTGCTAATGCTGCTGGTGAGTGCTCGGCTGACCCCTCTAATACTCCTCTTTCTTTGATGTCTGTCTAAGGAGAGCACGGCACCCGCAGAAAATGAAATGCTAAAGCCAACCAAGCTTTGAACTACAATAAAGTGTGTGAAAATGGAATCGATTCGGCAGCCTGATGACTCAGTAATGAAGAGTCAAGTCCCACACAGCAGCGTGTCACCTGTCTGATATCTTCATCGCTTTTATCTGCATGGAGGGAGTGGATTTCCCCCTCCGTCATAAGGCCCGGTGAATAGTCTCTTCCCACAGAAGACCTGAAGGTTAAGCCCTTGATCGACCTCCACATGTCCCAGCTGTGCAAGTTAAGCTCATCCATGCAGCACTAGCTTCTCTGTGGTAGCCGGAACTGGTGCCCATTTGTACGTCTGGGGCTCTAGACACATTTATACAGGGAGCCACTGGGCAGCTACGGGTGGAGAAGGGGGGAATGTCCTGCCCAGGGAGGAAAGGCCAGGGAGGAAAATGAGACTTTTAAACGTATCCCTTATTTTATTGCCAGCTCTGGTGGAAAATAATGTCTAAGTGACAGGGAGTCAAAAGCCAGCGTCTGGATACCACAGTCACTAAGAGAGGCCCCTGGTGAAGTGTGGAAGCCATCCCGACTGCCCTTGCTGTACAGCAGGGTCGTGTCAACATTCATTCTTGTGAGCCACGCCTTGTCCCAGGCAATGCACAGGCAGAGGGGAATGAAATAATCAAGGGAGCACATGTGCCTCCTGTAAACTTCCCACGGCATTCTGGAGCAGTTTTCCCTAGCTTATTTGTCATCCTAGCATATTTACTGCTCTCTATTCCGGCTTCTGCTCTCACTAGACAAGTCACAGCCTCTTGTTTCCCACTCAGCCTCAGCAGAATATGTTCAGCAGACCCTGACCCGACAAAAACAAAATGTTCAGTCTTTATCCCTGCTGATTGCTGAGCCCAGCCCCCGTGCTGTCTCAGCAGCTGAGGACAAGAGACTGTTGCCAGACCGGCAGTGTTTGGTGGCATCTCTGTGTTTCTTGTCACAGTTTCTAGAAGGAAAGCTCTATAATGGAGCATGTTTTGTCCCTTCACACGGTCATTGTGGTCTCTGGAAGAGTTATTAGCAGAGTTCTGAATGGAAAATCATCAGACTTGGGAATAATAAATCCCTGAAGATGTACCAGGGAATTGTGCTGGCTCAGTTACTCAGGGCGACGGGGACCTTTCTAATCTCAGGGTGGGCTCACATTTTGCTAACTCCCAAGGAGGAGAAGGAGAATCTGGGTCATTTGAAAGCTACTTAGGAGCCCTAATCACGAATAATAATGGCTTCAGTGCTCTTTGATTCTGTGGAAATTAAGGGTGAATCTCACCCCCATGCAGAGGTTTGTGCACCACTCAGGTCATACTGTTAGGGCTTAATTGGTGCATAAATCTCTGCAGAGAGGTAATTTCACCTTAGAGGGGCTCCCGGGATGGGCAACCCAGCCATCCCCAGTCCAACAAGCCAAACTGGAATCCAAAGCGGTTGAAGTTCCATTCATTTATGGTGCAGTTTCACACAGCTGCCTGCAGACCTGGCATATCCACATGCAGCCAAACAACAGAGTGAATGGCAAAATTACAGCTTTCCTTGCTGCTGCCAGTTAAACAGCAGCCTAAGAGAATTAGTGTGTGTGTGTGTGTGTGTGTGTGTGTGTGTGTGTGTGTGTGTGTGAGAGAGAGAGAGAGAGAGAGTGTGTTTCGGGGGGCACTTGGACAGGCCTTCTGGTTGTTTGAAAGATGGTGATGTTTGTAGGGTGACTGCTGAGAAAAGATGCAAAGAAGCAGTCGCTGGACCCAGCACAAGGGTAACTGAGTGGAATAGAACAGCCTGTGTCAGATGATCTCTGGCGTTTAAGCTCTATGAATCTAGGACAGAATAGCTTCGGCAGGTCTGAGTCTTGCTTTTTGGGGTGCAAATTCGCCTGGGCATCAGTAATATTGACATTCTAGTTTTTGGTCCTTGGAGCGCCTCTCTGCCAGGTGGGATGAGGGCTCTACGAGTAGGGGATGATGAAAACAAACATTAACACCCTAGATGAGATCTTGCTCTGTGGATGATTCATCTTTAGAAGTGACGGGGAGTCAGAGTGCCAGTGCTGTGACCATGTGCAATTTCCCACAGATGAATGCAGAGGAAGAAAAAAATCATTTGCACTGAAAATCCTCTTCCCCCTCCGCTCGTGCCCGGGAATGATTGACAGTGATAGAGGTGGGAGATGATGTAATGTTCCAGGGCCACCATCCTTGACCCCAGACTGTACGCTAACAGCAAAACCTTTGGGAGGGGAGAGAAACCCTGAGCGGGGGTGGGGTGGGGCAGACTACCCCACACCAGCCCCCTGCAGGTTTCTTACATCTTCCTCTGATGCTTCTGGGGCTGGCCACTGCTGGAGGCAGATACCGGACTAGACAGACCTGCGTTCCAATTAATAATTATTAATTTTTGGATTATGGGGACAGGGCCCCGCTGCCCTGGGTGGAAAGCAAACCCTCCCTGGGCACTCGTTGGAGAGAAGTGCACAGATGTGTGTGTGGGGGGGAATACAGACAGCTCAGTGTGCCAGCTCGTTTTGGCCATGTGCATAACATGCCATCTAAGCATCCTGGCCAGCACCTACACCAGTGCCATACGCACCCCCCCCCTACAATCACCACCCCCCTGCAGACAGGCAGGGGAAGGCTGGGCCCGGGTGCTGGGAATGTGTGCTTCCTATTCCGGCTGAGGCAGCATTCAGTCTGACGCTGCAGCCATTTGCCTTACTCCCTTCTTCCCTCTGTGGCGTTACACATACTGGAATAGCAGGGCCCCTGCGATGGGCAGTCCCTGCGGCTGGCTGAGAGGTAGCTGACTGGGCCTTGGCAAGCAGTTGGTTCTGTAGCCTGTGTGGCTTCGAGGCTGGGGTAGAGTTAGCTAGGTGTGTCGATCAGGCCAAACCTGGGTGCAAGTGAAGTTGATTCGTGACTGGTTGGTCCTTTGGGGTGATGATGTGGGTCCCTGGTCTCCCCTGTGCGCCGGCTTTGCTGTTAAATGGCAAATCAAGCACCCACGTGCCAGCTGTGCACCAATCACCGATCCAGGTGACGTGCCACCTGCATCCTCGCACACACAGCCTGTCTGCTGGGTTGGCTCTGGATCTATTTTTCACAGACGCTTGGCACAGGCTCTGCTTGGCAGCTTTGCCATGGCACTGATAAATGGCACAATGTGGCGCAGCACCAGGCCTGACCTTCTCTCAGTGCAATTCAGTGTGATCCATCCCTCTGAGGGCTAGGATTAGATCAGGAAGCATATGGCTGAGTGCCTCAGATGTGCTTGTTTATTTAAGATCCCCAGTGCATTGTGGGAAGGGATAGATGGTAACTGGACACAGAGCTTGGCATCCCCCAGTAGCAGGGACTTGGAGTGTTGGCTATGATTGGATGCTAATCATTGGTGTGCATGAGAAACATCCCTCTGCTTAATTGGGAGTACAATATGGGTACTGGGCAAGCTTCCTCCAACAGGAAAGCCTGTTCCTTTGCCAATGTGCCTCAGCCCCAAGGGGGGATAATGGAGCTGGGGCTGCATGGCCCATTCAGTCCTCGGCCTCTCTCTCCAGTCCCAACTAGTGGGCTAATTGCCAGGGTGGATTTCCGGCATGTGGACACTGTTGAGGGACACTGGGCTGGGATTCAGCAAGATGTTCTGTGTCTGGCACCAAGCAGCTGTTGGTGGATTTTTCAGGCTCTCCCTGAAATGTGTTAGAGTCTTTCAAGCGTGTTTAGTTTCCTCCCAAGGCCGGGGGTTTGCTCTAAGTGTGCAGGTCAGTGTGTGTGTGTGGGGGGCAGACAGAAAGGGGATGTCAGAGAAATAAAGAGAGGAGTCTACAGAAAACGTGGATGTGTTTGCCCAGCTTCCCTGCCCAGCCCCAGGGCTTTCCCTGGAAAGTCACCTGGTGCAATCCCTTACGCAGCACAGCTCCCTGCTGCATGGAGACGGGGCTGAGTGTTTTAGCAGCATTACCCCTGCTGCCAAGAGTGGAAGTGGGGATGGTGTGAACGTTCACATTAGGAAGCTCCGCCTGGATTTGTGCGGAAACGTGTCATTGTGCAGCAAAACGTCCCCAAGAACATCTGTGCCTGGCTGTGCCCATTGCCCTGGTGGTATCCACGTGGGTAAGAGCTACGCATGAACCCTAGGGATGAAAGGCTGCCGTCGAAGGGCTAGTGTTAACCTTCATGGGAGCTGCCTGGTGCTCCTGCCCCACAGGGTCCCCACGTGGCACCTTCCTGCTCGCAGCACCGGCTGGTCAATGGGCAGAGGTGTCTCCTGTGTGACGGGTTGGGGCATATTGTCCCCCCTTCACTCCCAGCTCCTGCTGGAATGAGAGGCTGGTGCAGCAGGACTCTGCACACAGGCCCCAGCTGGGCTTTTCACTAGCCTTGATGGGAGATTTCCCGCATACACCCCTCTTGCCCATGCTTCGCTCATGTGCTCCCTTGTACCGAGGATGGAAAAAAGCACCAGACCGCTGGTGTGGCAGTGGGCCTCTGGGGGAAGATTGGTGCTTTGCAATAAGAGAAGGCAAAGCAGCTGGGCAACCCAGCTCACCCCACTCCGTGGGGTAGAAGTTGAGGCGAGAGTGACAGAGCCGCTCTGAGAGTATCCGCAGTGATTTATAGACTTCAAGCAAATTTATGGATGCAGCTGACCTGAGCTTTCATTAACATTTGATTCATGTCTAAATAATGAACAACGCTTCAGAAACTGACCAGGATTCTCCCCCCAAAACCAGAGGATCATGGCTTCCAAACGTGGCCTGGGAAGAGAGACCATGCATGAGAAACATGAGAGCAAAAGCGGTCAAAACCCACAGGAATTGCTATAAGTAATGTACCCAGCTAATTTTAAACTTGCTGCACTTGGTGATCCTTGGGCCACCGAAGAGCAAAGTGACCTGGACACATCTGCTTGATTAATCCTCAGAATAGCCCTGTGAGGCAGGAGCGAGCAGTCCTGATATACAGATGGGGAAATCGAGGCACAGAGCGTGGATGTGACTTTCCCCAGGTTGCATGAGGAGTCAGGGGCAGAGCTGGGAAGAGCACCCAGGAGTCCTGACTCCCACACCTCTTCTCTAACCATTAGAGAACACTGCTCAGTGAAAGGATAAGATAGGAAAGATGAAAGACATGCAATAGGTGTGCGAGCAAATTAATCTGCAGTACCCTTACCATTCCTGAACACCTCCTCTCCCTCCTGCCCGGCTAGAGAGCAACGAGTGCTGAAAACTGCAGCCAGACAATTGTTTCTTACAAACCTACGGTGGAAGGCACCGGTACAATTACCCAGCATGTGCATTGGTTTCAATATGGCCCCTGGGCATCAACTTTGGTTGCAAGAAGAACTACCTCTTTGATGCTAACACTGTCCATCCTCCCAGCCCCTCCAAGGAATGGATGGTGTGGTCAAGGTCAGAAAACTCATCGGTTCAGGTCCCAGCCTCTGTGCACACACTGGCATCTGAATACCATGATTCACATTCGGCAATCTCAGCTGGTTTAGATTAAATTGGGCCCTTCAGCCAAGCAGGACTGCCCAGAGGGAGTCACCCTGAGCTGGTGAAGCAGTAAGCAGAGAGCACAGCTAGGGGCATGCCCCAGGAGATAAGAAAGGAGAGTGTCTCACAAAGGCAAGTGGGAACTCAGCTAGTGTTTTCAGTCTTCAGTGCACAAAAGAAAAAATGCAAATGGCACGAAGGCGCCTGACCTTGCTGCCTTCCAAGGGGTTAGACACAGAACTAGCTCCATATGGACCAGCTTCTTTATTCATGAGAACTTGTTCATGAGCCCAGCACAGGTGGGAGCAGGTGAGCCCAGCCCGGAGTGCAGAGATGCTGGTGGAATGCTAAGAACAAAAGAGAATACTGCTTCCTATTGTTGTAAGGACACTGCTGAGCTGGAGAAAGCGCACAGCAGGGGAGGTCAAGACCAATGTAGGCTCATCAGAATTTTATGAAATCTGGGGAAATGGGGTTCAACACGGTTTGCTTCCTTTCAGCCCCCTCCCCCTCTCTGTGGGAAACAGTCATGGAAAAGGAGCCTTCTTGAGAGTCAGTTAAAAGCAAAACAGTCTTCTGGCTTAGTTAAGGGCAATTAAAAATCAAACCGAGATACACCAAACAGGCTGAGCGAGAGCTGAGCACAAAGGGGGTTTGAAGAATCCCAGATACGGCAGTTGCATTGAAACCTACCTCTGAATAGTACCGCATGCTGGAGGGGTTTTTATAATTATTCCATTTTCAGGAGCTCCAGCCCCCTAAAATCAATATCCAGGAATGATATTGTTGCTGGAAACATTGGCTTTTGATTGCTTAGCTTCAATGTCAGTATTTTATTAGCTAGCATATAATTGTCCCGTGGAACTCTGTGCTGCAAGAGATTATTGAGACTAATAGATTGTCTAAACATTTTATTTTAAAATGATACTACTCACACAAACAACATTTGCAATTACATGAATTCTGCTTTCAGGACCTCACCCTGCAAAATCTTCAGTGTGCAAGATAGCAATTTTGGTAGCTGGGGAAAGCAATATGCCTTAATATTAGTATGATAGGTATCCTAGACAGATATTGTCCTACTATGGTCACTGTACTTTCTCACTGTTCCAGTCTGTCTTCAAGACCTACCTGTGACCCTACAAGAAATTAGCCAGCTAATAGTCACTAGGAAGCAGGGGATGGTTTATGCAAAGCATATTGGCCATCACCCTACTGGTATGGTGCATCCTCTTCCACTCACCCTCTGCTCATTGTTTATTTTCCACACCAAGCCAGTCAAGCTGCTGCAATTCCGTGCCAAACGTTAATGTGCTAGACATAATTACAATGCATCGACCTTTCCAAGGAGCTTCCTGACCAAATACACAAAGATCCACTGGCTGCACAGCCAGAACCTTTGAACATCACATGCTGGCCAAAGCATGCACAGGATCTTAGGGAACAATTGTAAATGTCTATAAAATATTGAGAGGCATGTCTTACACGGCTGCTCTAGCACAAAGGGAGTGTACTGTAGAAAGCACAGTAAATGGAGCTCAGGTGACACCCTGAGACATGGAGTCTGAACTCCAAGCTGCCAGAGCAGACGTGTTGGCTGTCAGTCTGTTGCCAGTCACCTCATTAGTGTTTGTAAAATGGCCTTTGATGTTAATTTCAAATATGTATGAAGAAAACAGAAAATCGATCTTTGTGGAGAATAGTTTCCTTAAGATTCTGCTTGCTGGACATGAAGGAGTGTCTGATGCAAAGCAGTCAGCAGGGTGGCCGTATTGTAAGGTTGACACAATGAATGTATTTAACAGGGGTGAATGCTCAATAATTCAGAAAGTTAACCAAGCTGTAGTTACTGCTGTAGTGTGTGAGCCTTAGCTATGCCCTGGGGGTAAGCCTGTTCCTCTCACGCGTGTGCAGCTATCCTGCTTGAGAACTGTGCCCACTGCCCCTCCACAAGGCAAAGACCCAACAGCAGGGAATATTTTACAAGGAAACACTGAGATTTTGTCTTTCGCCCTCTCTGAGACAAGAGTGCCACAGAAAGGGTAGTCGGCACTATGTTTCCTCCTGGATGCACCTGGACAGGGCTGGCTCGCAGATGGTGGGGCCTAGACATTTCACCATGGGTGCCTCCATTTCTGGGTGCCCAGCCGGAGATGCCTTCGGTCTGATTTTCAGAGGTGTGAGCACCTGAAGCTCCAATGGACTTCGGTTATGGGTACTCAGCACCTTGCACTGGGGATATGGCAACAAACAAACTAAAGGGTGGTGATATTTTTTCTGTTGCCTTCATGTGTCACCACCTAGGATGCACTCAGTGCTCTAGGAGTGCAGCTTGAGGCCTGCACTTTGCAAGGGTTTGTGCAAGATAACACAGCCTCCCCAAGGAGCGATACGAGTGGTCTCAACCCCAGCAAGCTCAGAATGCCTGGGCCAGGTTCAAAGAACAGGGCCAAATGAATTATATTCTTTCACTGATTTCAGATTGCTGACAAAGCCAAATCAGTTACAATGGTGGAGGATTCTCACAGGTCTGTCTGTGAGAAAGAAAGAAAATAAGTGGATTCTAGCCCACGGAAGCTTATGCTCAAATAAATTTGTTCGTCTCTATGATGCCACAAGGACTCCTTGTTTTCTTCCCATGCTATAAAATAATTCCTTAAGTGTGAAATTTACCCCAATGCCAGGCTCAGACACCACTTAAGCCCTCCAGAGAGGCTTTAAGTGAGACTGAAGGGTGCATCGGCCTTCTGTGGGCCCCGTGCAACGGGTGAATTTCACCCCAATGAAAAACAACTGATTCCGCGGGTCATCCTTGACCACAAAGACGCTCAGCTTGGAATGAGCAGCCTCGCCGGGTTAGCCCTTGAGCTGCAGCAACCAGGGGGGTCTTTTGATTGCTTTAGCAATCAGGATAAAACATGAAACAAAACAAGTTTTTCCTCAGTGCAGGTCAAACGGTTAAGGCCTCTGAGCCTTGACAATAATCACCCGAAAACGACCTGTGCTGTGCAGAATCCATTCTCACCTCATTACAGATTTGCTGATAAATCCTTATACTTTGTAACTTTTACTTTGCATGTATTGAAATTGTGTCTTGTGGCTGGCTCTGAGGCTGAGTGACTACCCCTAATGGAACTGTAAAAGGGATATAGGTATTAGGCCATGCCACCCCTCAATGTAGGGCTGTGTCAACAAGAATAAGACCACCCATTAGTTCAGACCTCAATTCCTAGCAACGAGATCTTATCAGGTTTGACTTTAAGTAGTTAATGAATAGCATACAAGTTAGAATAAACCTAAATGCACTTGTGATAACAACAGCCTTTCAGGCTGTATGGGGAGCTAACACACTGCAAATAAAAGGAAAGAAAAGCCATTATCTTGCAATGTCTGGTTCTTACTTAGCCAAAGCACCATGAAATCATTATGTTTAATTATGAGATCTCACTCTAGAATACCAGCCTCAATAATGATTTATAATGATTTGTGAGCGCACATTACAGTCTCCTAGACAGTTACAGTTGTCACAGGCAGCTGCTGCCCGTTTTGGTTTCCTTTTGCTGGGCACTTATTCCCCCTCCCCCCACCAAGCTATCTCACTGGCTGACTTTATTGTTAGACTGACTCAAAGGCCTTTGTTTGGTGAGGAAAAGCTAAATTTGTTAGTCTTTAAGGTGCCACAAGTACTCCTGTTCTTTTTGCGGATACAGACTAACACGGCTGCTACTCTGAAATCTAGCTTTAGCGTTGCCATTGTAGACTAGCCCCAAGTAATTGGTCAAAGCAGCAGTGTCCGTAAAACTGACCACCCCTCTGAAAGTCAGACAGCTTTCTCCCTCCCTCCCTGGTGAATTACATGGACTTTGATTATTTGGTGCATATTTGATCAAAACTTGCTGTTTAATTATTTTTAAAGGCAAGTGGTGTTTTCCCCAAGGGAATTCATTTGAAAGAAGCTCTTTCTTTCTTTCTTTCTTTCTTTCTTTCTTTCTTTCTTTCTTTCTTTCTTTCTTTCTTATGGTTATTAAATGGCAAAATGTTATCAGACCCTACACTGAAGAATAGAGCTGGAAAGTGTTTTGACATCTTTTGCAATGAAAATTGTATTTTTCTGATTTTTCACTCCTCTCTTCCTTTTCTTAGTGAAAATGAGAGCGCAAGTAACAAAAACAAACAAACCAAGCAAAACCAAAACACCCAACCAAACAAAAAGCAAGACAACTCCCTTCCAAACAAACCCTCAGCAAAACAAACGAACAAACAAACATCCGTAACAAAACAAAAATATTTCATTTTGGGTTTCTGAAAATAGAAAAATATTAAAATAATTTCAGGTTATTTTTTCATCTAAGTTTGGAATATTTTGAAAAAAAAAACAAAACACCAAAGAAATCATAAACTGTCTGGGGATTGGTTCTGCTTTGAGCAGGGGGTTGGACTAGATGACCTCCTGAGGTCCCTTCCAACCCTGATATTCTATGATTCTATGATTTTTTGGAAAAAGGCCATTTTTATGGGAAAATGTTTAAAATGAAGATTTTCGACCAGCTCTACTGAAGAATTTGAAACCCACTGCACTGATTCTCCAATAAACCACCATGTAGACAGCTGTAAGAATACCAGAAGGATGAATTCCCAAACGAGGGCAGAATCCTATGCTAACCTTTAGCTAGTGGAATGTCTTCCCAGTTCCCCAACAGGGTTTTCTTGATGCTTCCTTGAGATGCTCACTCCAGGCGTACACAGTGTTCAATTTACTCCCTTTCCATGCGTTCCACTGTTCTTGGTCCCTCAGATGTGACTTGGTCTAATTTGCTTTCTCATTGCAGGTGTTAAAATTCTCAGCATTCTGCAGTTTTCAATTTTCTCCCGTTACTATATAAAAGTCGTATAGCGTGCTTGCACAAACGCCTTGTGTCTAAGGACACTGCGAACACTAGGAGCAGGATGCTCTCCAGATCATTCCTGCCCTTTGCTAATTCCCCAGGGCTACATCCAAAGAGGCCTTCCCATTTCTTTGTTTTAATTGCATTGCTAAAGAGAGACTCATGTTTTACCTCCAGAGACACTTGCCATGTCTTACTCATTCTCCAGTAGACATCAAAGTAATTGCAATTTCATTTGATCAATGTTCTTACTTTTTTTTTTAATAGGCTTCCCAGGTCTGCATAAATATTTCTTGTTCTTACGACTCATCCTGTTTGAGACTGAAGTCTTTCTCATAGCCAGGTTTGATGGATTATTTTATACTCTTTTCCATTACTCTCCGGTCGGCTGTGATTGTCACATGCCATGTTTGGCCTTATTCATAGTCACCTCAATAACCTGAACTATCATTTTGGGTGCTGGCTTCCCATGGACATTGTACCTTCATTCTCAACTATCTGTCAGTCTTCTGATTTATCCAACTCTCCGCTACACCAATTAGCCCCTACTCCCCCTTCAGAGTAGGGTGGGATTAACTCACTTTCCCCAGTTGGGGCGCCAAGGTTTGACATGAAATGTTGTAGTGTTCATTTCCCATTTGGGAGAGATGGGGAAAGAGCCTCTGAGCAATACCCTGGAAAATCAGAGCGCAGAATGGAACAGGCTGAGGGCTAGTCTACACTGGCAACATTATAGCACAGCGCGGGGAGAGAGCTCTCCCAGAGCTCTAAAAAACCCACCTCCACGAGGGGCGCGGCTCCCAGCCCTGGTGCACTGTCTACACTGGTGCTTTACAGCGCTGAAACTTGCAGCGCTCAGGGAGGGGTGTGTTTTTTTCACACCCCGGAGCCAGTAAGTTGCAGCGGTGTTAATTGCCAGTGTAGACAAGCCTTGAGATTGGGAAAAAAAAATACAGGGAGCCTGCGAGAGAGCAGATGGGAGCAAATGGTAAAAGAATTCAGAGTCCTCCCCCTTGCCTCAGCCTTTGCTTTTTGACCAGAGGTGGCTCCTTGATATTCCGTGCATAGCACAGGGTTCTTCTAAGCTAAAAAGCCTGTCTTTGAAATAGAGTCACCTCTGGGGAACAGGAAGATTTTAACAACAGGAAAAATGTCTTGGAAATTCAGACCTGTGGTATAATGAATTGCTCTGTGAGGCCACGTGGGATCTCCCTCTCCACTTTGATGCCATCTAGTTTCTGAAGGGGAATTTGGCTCAGCTGGAAAGGGCTTCTCTGACAGCCCCAATGGCCAAACTTCTCCACTTCGCTACCCACCAAGCACAGGGCTTGTTTATCTTCCCGTTCTCTTCAGGTTGCATGGTACTATCAGCTGGACCTTTGTACTTTTCCTAAGAGCCTCCACCCCCAAAACTATTTAAAAGCAAAAGTCTAGATTCTTCATTACCTGGAATCCTGTGTAACCATTTACACGGCTGCCAACCGGGTGAAAACTGCTCCAGCAATGTGAGTGAGCTGAGGGTTCTTTGTAAATTCACCCAGCCCAGGGGTAAATGACTAGATGAGGGGCAAGGTAGGGGAGCAGCAGGCCCAAACAGGAGATGTAGCTCAGTGTCTGTAGCCTGTCTGCCTACGTGGGCATATCTCTGCGGTGGTTAAACCACTTTAAAAAACATGTCCCTATGCACTGGCAAAGCCTATTGCAAGTGAGAATGGCAGCAGTTCCTGAGAGAACAGCTGGCATTTTCTGTTGGTCTGTCTGCAGATGGTTGAACCTTGGCTTCAGAATCGGAGCTACTGTGTCTCTTACATCATTTAGGGTCATGTGTGCAGGACAGCAACAGCAAGAACCAACCACGGGGGCTTCCCCTTCATATTAAAATAAACTCCCCTCTCCAGGGAAATCAGTCCTTGCCTCACTAGGCCTGTGCTTGTAGGTGACAAACCCGAGGGACTGTCCCAGATTGAGGTGTCAATAGAGGCGGCTTTGGAACAAATTGATAAACAGCAATAAGTCGCCAGGCCCAGATGGTATCCACCCAAGAGTTCTGCGGGAACCCAAATGTGAAACTGCAGAACTGCGCTGTGTAACCTATCACTTAAATCAGCCTCTGGACCAGAGCAATGGAGGATTGCTAATGTGACGCCAATTTTTTAAAAAAGGCTTCAGAGGCGATCCCGGCAATTACAGGCTGATAAGCCTACACTGGAGCTGTCAGATGGCTTATTTGGCAGAGGAAACCCTGATCTATAATAATCTATAATCCCAACTATACATATAAAAGGATGGGGTCTAAATTATCTGTTACCACTCAAGAAACAGATCTTGGAGTCATTGTGGACAGTTCTCTGAAAACATCCACTCAATGTGCAGCGGCAGTCAAAAAAGCAAACAGAATGCTGGGAATCATTAAGAAAGGGATAGATAATAGGACAAAAAATATCATGTTGCCTCTATATAAATCCATGGTACACCCACATCTTGAATACTGTGTGCAGATGTGGTCACCCCATCTCAAAAAGATCTATTGGAATTGGAAAAGGTTCAGAAAAGGGCAACGAAAATGATTAGGGGTAACTCCATTGTTCTCCCTGGTATGTCCGGCCCAGTGCTCATGGATCCATCTAGCTGTGCATATTTTGAATCAAAACTATTGTGTCAAAATATTGAATAAAAAGCATAATGGGCAACCTCAGCTGCACTGGGTGGTGGGAGGTTTCTGGCCTGTTGCAACTGGGACACAAGCAGAAATGTTATCTCTGAGCCTATGAATTATGCACTGCATGCAGCAGAGCTCACAAGGAACTGGAGCTGATGTTTGCTGAGGTGCCAGCACTTCTCCTGGATAAAGCAAATACCCGACACCTTCTTACTGCAAGGCAGTTGAGGAGCGAAGAGTAAAAGAGGAGAATGGGTTGTGTGGAGCTGGGGATGTGAGTACAACCTGACTGACTCCACACCAGCAAGAGAACTGGGTGTGGAGCTGTAGAGGCTCATTTCTGAGCCATTTTCCCTTCTCACTTTGCTCCAGGTTCTGGATTCTATTTGTTCCGCCCAACGAGGCATCTAAAGCAGAGTAGTATTCCCCTGAGCTACCTGCACACCATGGGGCTGGGGATCCAGTGATCATGTCACCTCTTCCTGGAGGAAACCCAGAATCCTGGGGTCAGGGCTGGGCTGGGAAATGAATGATTTTCAAATACTTTCTCTGACACTGGAGCTCTGTTTGCAAAGCCTAAGCCTGCATGTACATTGGTGCCTAGATACCATGGTGATTGGCATGCTAGAAATGCATAGATGGCAATTCTGGTGTTGATCTGGGATCTGAAACAGTTGTTTAAAATGTCTTTCTTTTTCAGGAAGGCTCTTTCTATTCTTCCGGGCCACTTCACATTCTCCAGCCTCTGTCTCTCTCCCTCTTTCCTTGTCCTTTTGAAAAGTAGCTATTCTAAAGTTGGACAAACTTTCTAAACCTCATTTCCCCTGTGCTGCTTGCATTCACTCAACTTCCCACCCCATTTCTCTCAGTGGCTCTGCACCCTGGGGCTTGGGTGTCTCTCTCACACCAGGACTGTGGTCTCAGGGGACAGAATAAACAGAAATCAGGGCTCTGTAGCCCTGGTGTTTGAATGTCAGCTCCATTTCCATCTCTCTGCCTCACTCTTGCTTTATGTTTCTTGTTCTTATGTTTTATTTTATCCTTTTTTCTTTAATTTCCCCTCTGTTGGTTCTGACACAGCTGCCTTCTGGTGTCTAAGGTCTGACTGTTTCTTAGCTTGGCAGGCAGGAGACTGGCCTGAAAGAATAGCCCATTGTAGCAGGGTGAAAGGCCAAGGAAACATTAACTCCTCTTGTTCTTCCTCATAAACTCCTCTAACAGAGTCCTTTGCACTGGGAGACACAAGAGGGCAGTGTGATGTTAAAGCAGACCATTAAAGTTGCTGTTACCAGCATTAGCACGGAAATGTTACTTTAAGGGATGATTAGATTGGCCCCAAATACCTTAAAGCTGTTTGTTGAGTTGATTTAGTTGTCTAGTGGCAGCAGGCAAGTGAATTGTATTGCAAAAACATTTTAACTGGTGACTACACTACGTGGAATGAGTGGGAGAGGGAAGAATGCAGCAATTCCCATTCATTCACAGTGATGTTTAGGGCATCTAGTGGGAATGTTTTGTATTTCCAAATCTCATGATGATCACCGATCACATTGTATTTTCAGAGACACCTGCTTCTCTCAGAACTGGTGATTTGTAGCTAAGCAAGATCTATAATTGAGGGAGAACACGGGTATGTTTGAAACACACTGTCTGCTTATTCCAGACCTCTGGTTCATTGTTATTAGAGAGAATGGGCAACTTTTCTTTACACTCCAAAGTCAAAATGCAGGAAAAAAATACTAGTGATCTAAGTTTGGCAGAGTGAATGATACACACAGGGATCATCGACCACCTGATTGTATCATGCTGCTGCAAATGCATTCAGCCCAGTGCAGCCATATATTGCACACACACAAACACTGTCACCCAGCAAAGGCCTATGATCCAAACAATGTAAAACATTAAAAAACAAAACACCAACTCAGGAGGAAGTCAGTCAAAGCCATCTGCCCTCGTGTCACTAAGGAGTAGGAATTCTGGGCACCTGGCCGTAGGCCATCCATTCACCCAGGAGTTCACGGGGAAACTTGAGTCATAGGGCTTGTCTATACTGGCACTTTACAGCGCTGAAATTTTCTCACTCAGGGTGGGAAAAAACACCCCCCAAGCGCTGCAAGTTTCAGTGCTGTAAAGTGCCAGTGTAGACAGTGCCCCAGCGCTGGGAACCGCGCCCCTCATGGAGGTGGCTTTTTTATAGCGCTGGGAGAGAGCTCTGTAAATACAGAACTCTCCCAGTACTGGTGCCGTGACTACACAGCCATGGCACCGCTTTAACGTTGCTAGTGAAGACATGCCCATAGTTTGAATAATTCCGGAAATGTCTGGGTGCTCATCCTCTGTGCTCTTACCGTGGTGTTACTCGCAGTGCCCAAGAGTTTGCTAGGTGTCTCGCAATGGAGATAAGAAATGACTCCTGCCCTCAGGGACCCCTTGTGATGCTGTAAGATGTTGGGGAGGGGCCTAGAGGAGGATGGAAGGTGCAACACTGGTAGGATGATATGTGGAGTAATTCACAGCCTCATGGAGTAAAGAAGTGCTCTTTCTGAGGCAGAAAATAAATAAATGTCTTAGCTAGCCATCCATTCATCCATCCATGCTCATATGTGCCCCTCCACCCCCCTGTGTACCCCAGTACGTACCTTCTACCCAACTGTCCAGCAATCATCACACAGCTCTTTTCTATATTTGTCCATATGGGCCTCCGGCTCATATTTAAACCAATGGAATCGCAGCATGCAAGTTAATTGAGGAGGCATCTTATATTTCAACCTATGGAACAGCATTATGTAAATGAACTGAGGACACAAGGTGGTCTTGGTGAGAGGCAGAGGGAGGGGAAGGGGTCTTGTACCTCCCCAGGAACAGCGAGACTCAGCGCCTTGGTACCAGCTTGTCCTGTGTATCTTTCTTAGGCTGGCAGGAAGGGAACGACATGCAGTGCTTAGCCTTTCTATAGCCACGGCCTTTCCCCCGAGCCCCACAGCTAGCACTGCACGGCCAGAGATGGAGAAGGGCAGATGTAACTAATGGTCACATTTCAGTCGCTCATCTCACCTCCGACAATTAAAAGGTGGTAAAGCCTGCAGGTCTGAGAAGCAGCAGAGGCTGCAGCTCCCTGTGGTGATCTGATTGCACAGCTCACATCATTTGGTGCAGAGAGGGTTAACTAATTTACGGGATTTATGACCTCCAGCGCCTCCTATGTTTTCTCTCCCCTCTCCTATTAATCAATAACCCATTATCATAACTCTTTGGAAATGATTTATTGTTTTTATCTTCTGTTTCCATCTTGGAAACAGTAGCTTTTCTGCATCAGAGCTTACTACAAAACCTTTGGGCTATGAAGATGAATAGAGATAGTGAGTGTGTCCAGCACACAAGGGAAGAGATGATAAGATTGCTTTTCAGGACAATGAAGTCATTTCTGGACTCTCGCATCCCATGTAGCACAAAGTTGCAGCTGGCTATAAATTGTGGCTCTTGCCTCTGTGTACAGTGTCAAGCAGCCGTGCATATTATGAGGGATCGGGAGGGAAAGTTGCTCGTATCGAATGCTATTTGCAGAGGCTCTTAAATAGGCGCTGGAAACAGTTTGGGGTTTGGTAACAAACTGAATGAAGAATAATTGCCAGGTGGCTGTATCAGAGCCATGCCCCTGTCAGAGCAAGCAGAGGAGGGTTATTCAGCCAGAGCAGTGAGGTCTGCAATCCCTTTCCCAAATGCAAGGTTCCAAAGCTATTATTTTGAAAGAATTGGTGCTGAACAGGTCCCTAAATATGGTCACATGGCTCAGGGATTGGTAACCATCAGTGCATTGCCAGCGGGGAGCTATGATTATAAACAAATCCCGGGCATGCAATTGATTCTAGCCACCAAAGCCTTTTGCCTAAGCAGGCCTTTGCTTCCTGAATTTAGATTTCCCTACGGACAGCCCTGTAGCCGTACATATCTGACTGGATGCTCTGGATCATTCCTGAAAGCCCCCCTCCACACCTCTGCTCTGCCTGCGGCTAGCTAGATATCCAACCAGCTGTTCTGTGGAAAGAGGGTTTGGAATCCCAAGCTGCAGATAGACTAACCCGAGACTGTGGATACATCTACACTGCAATTAAAAACCAGCAGCTGGCCTGGGCCAGTTGGCTTGGGCTAAGGGGCTTTTTAACTGCGGTGTAGATGTTTGGGATCAGGCTGGAGCCCAGGCTCTAGGACCCTCAGAGGTGAGAGGGTCCCAGAACTTGGGCTGTGGCCAGAACATCTATAATGCAGTTAAACAGCCCGAGCCCTGCAAGCCTGCGTCAGTTGGCACAGGCCAGCTGCGAGTGTGTAATTGCAGTGTAGACATACCCTTAAACTGCTGTTCCTTCCTTTCCACCTCTCAGCTGCACCTAAGGGAGGTGGGATTTCACTGCTCTCATTCTGATGGATTCATCTCTCTGCTGGAGACCGGTGGGCAGAGGATAGCCCTAAGCTGGAACTGCCCACGAGCAAGTGTCTGACCAATCAGTGACAGAAATTCACCTTGTAAAGTTCATGGTGATGGAAAGAAAAGTCAACTGGGCCTGAATTCACTCCAGTGCTTCCACTCCCCAGGCTCCTTGCTGAAACACACTAAACCTCCCCTGGTCCAGTCTCTCCACTGTATCCGCCTGCCTGCCACAGCTGTACCAGTCACAGGGACGAGATGAACCTGACAGCAGCGGCTGCTTGCTAGCCACTCTTTGCAGCTCATCCAGCAAAGCCAATTCTCTGCATCACAAAACAGCTGTTCGCACGCGAAGATATTAGAGGTAAAGCACCATCTACCCTTGCAATGGGGACCCTCTCGAGAAGAGAATCATCTCCCCACCTCATGAAAAAGGAGATTGCAAAGAAACACGTGGTTCGGGCTTGTTCAAACTTCATCTGGACTTTGGGTGAGGCCGTAGAGAAGCAGTTGTCCTCAGGCCAAGGATTCACAGACCCAGCCCTGTCTTGAGCTGCCTCCATATGATGCTGGCTCTACCTTTTGAACTGCTTTTCTCAGCATCAGCAAGACCAGAAAAGATTTCAAAACATCCAGCATGTCACTTAAAATTAATTGGCTGGGGGTTAGCGAGACACATACAAAGCGATATTAATATACACGACGTGTGATCTGCTTCAATAAATCATGCTGGCTGTTCTGATGCATCTCACATGAAATATTAAAATCTGTTAATGTCTTTCAGTTAAATAGTCACCAGGGTTTAGTTCAAATCTTTTGTTTTATCATATTTTAGCATAGGTCAAGCATGAAGCACCGGTTAATAGCTCCAGCAAAAAGGCTTTCTGGAGCTCTGTTGTGATGTCTAATACGCATGTACGTTCTTCCTGAATAATGTATAACCATACATAGCAGATTATGATTTTATGGGCCAGGGACAGAGACCAAATCCTTCAGAATAACAGGTTCAGCTCCCGGGTGCAGGACCCAGTTTGGAAAAACTGCTATATTTCTGTTGAGCATAAGCAAATAAAAGCGCCTTCTACATAGGCAGCTGCAAGGGTGCAGAAGACTTGTCATGAGGAGATTGTGGTGTTAGTGCAGCAGGAGGTCTCAGCAGCTGGTTGCATTTTCTCCAGCTTTGGAGAGATTTTTAACCAGAGGCAAGACATCAGGAGAAACAACACCCTCAACCTTCCAGAGCACATCAGAGGACTAGGAATCACAGGCCCATAGACAAGAGAGACGGGGAAATAATAACAGGACATCATGACCCATTCCAA
This sequence comes from Mauremys reevesii, assembly GCF_016161935.1. Classification (NCBI taxonomy): domain Eukaryota; kingdom Metazoa; phylum Chordata; order Testudines; family Geoemydidae; genus Mauremys; species Mauremys reevesii. The sequence continues at coordinate 138,842,188 of NC_052626.1, read as the reverse complement.
AAAGCCAGTGTTCCTTGATTCAATAGATTCCCCAGACAGGCTATCCTCCAGGGCTTTGCCTGATCTCGATTTATACCAGCAGGGCTCCCACCATGTCCCTTCAATAATGGTCATGGAGTTGTTTTAAGGGAGATATTTTTGTTTCCAACAACATGTTCCTTTTTCAGAAAGTGCTAGGGCTGGATGACGCAATCCACTTTAGCCACAGGAAATAGTTACACACATTATCCTGGTCAGACACGGACATGCCTGGGTAGCCATGTGTTTGCTGATGAGACCACAGCGCTCAGCTGCTGGCCTCTCATTCGGCCATGAGCAAGTGGGGTGCAAGCTAGCTGCTAACACAAGAGAATTGGGCTGTATAAGGATCAACCATGTGTCCATCAGTTGGTGGCTGGATAGCGAGACCGAGCCAGTTTGTGGCAGGATCTGCAGGACACCTGTTTTCAATGTGTGTCTCCCCTGCAGTATAGCACAGCCAAGCCCCAAACCGGGCCCTGCGGTCTGTAAGCAGCACAAAAGAGCCTCTGTTTGGCCAGGCTGGTAGACATTGCTCTGAGCCCATCTTGGCTGAGCTGGCTTCATCTGCTCCATGGCTAAATGGTAAAAAGCTGGGCACAGCGGGTCTCAGCCAGGGGTCATCTCCGCCCCCACTCACTGGCTGGGTGGCAGGAGTGGGGCTGGGCAGCTACCTAAAGCAAGATTGTCAGGAGAGCATGCTGGGCTCATTAAAAAACTGTCCCCATGCATGCACAATGCTTTGTAAAATGCATTTTAAAGCAACCCCAAGTCCCTGCCCCAAATAGTTTACAATCTAACTCAGACAAATATGGCAGAGCCCAAGAACCTGATCCAGCTTCTCTGTTATGGAGGGTGGATTATGGCTGGAAATCTAGGACAGTTTCTGAGGCTCTTCCTACTTTTGGACCAAGATCTATCTTCAAGGGTTAATAGGCACAGTTTGTGCTGTTGCTTCTAAAAAGACATTTTGCTGGGGCTGCTGCTTTGCTGACACATTTAAGGCAGTGTCTAACACAAAAACGCATCTGTAACATCATAGGTTTGCAGAGTATGTTATCTCCAAAAATTAATATATAATCGTCCAGGGGCGTGAATTATTACAGCAAAATTATGCAACTAAGTAGGTTGTTAACAAGTTGATTTAAAATTCATAGATGAGGGGGGAAAAGATAACAGGACAGAGAATGGCAGGCTCAAATTAATTTAATATTAAACTGTTTGATGAGGAATAAGTGATGTAGGGTATGAGATAAGGAGCAGGATTAAAGGGAGTTCATGTTTAAAATCAATTTAACAGGGTGCCAGCTATCACTCGATTCAGATGCCCTGCCATTGCAAACCCTCGTCACTGCTTTCATTAGCTCAATGTTTGCGACTTTAATTATCCATCCCAGCCAGACCAGCGGCTGACCTGATTTCCAGCCAAACCGGCCACATTTCACCCATTTTATTTGAGCTCAAATCACCGTGGCCTGGCTCACATGGCTGGGAAGATGATGGCTCCCCACAGCGGGGTTCAACTACTCGGCCCGGGGTGGGGCAGAGACTCTGCAGTATCCTCTTCTGATAAAGGGCAAAGTGTGTGCGACTGAGGGAGCGGCTCAGTGAGAGATGTGGAGTGTCCCCCTGGGCTGGCGTGCAGGACATGTGTGTGGTATAAACAGTTTGGAAAGCAGCAGCCTGAGGAATGGCGAAGACACAATTGTATTTAATCATTGTTTTCCCATGGGGTGACGGTCACGACTAACAGACATGGAGGAGGAAACAATGTGGGGTTCTAAGGACTTGTTTATTTTTCATGAGAGTCCAGGGCAGCGATATTCTCTCTCCACAGCACAGGTACCGCCTGGGCAGTAGCAGCGCAAGGTTTCCTGAGGCACAGGAAAGTTCCCTCACATACAGTGCTCCTTCCAGATGTTCCTGGCATGCCAGCAGTCCTACAGGCTGACTTATAAGCACAGACCTTCTTAGGACACTCATCAGTGTGAGCACCTAACTGAATGTAGCCTCACAACCCCGCCTGAGAAAAAAGGCTGCTTTATCCCTGTGTTACAGATGGGGGCACTGAGGCACAGAGCTTAAGTGACTTGGCCAAGGTCACACAGAAAATCTGCAGCACAGCCCACAATAGAAGCCAGGTCTCCCACTCCCCAGTCTTCACCACGATATCGGTCTCTGCACTGTGACTGAATCTCACAGCTTTGGCTTTTGCACAATGAATTACTTTAACATTTTTAAAGCAGAGAATTTTAAGTTGATTAAAATAGGAGCCGGATTAATGTGGCTAAAACATTTGCCAGCATCAGTTCAGGAACCTTCTTTCTGTCCTGCTCTGTCCCACAGCTCCAGTCTAGCTCCTGTTCAGGAAGCTATCAGCATTATTCTTTTTACCCAGCCCTTGTGGGAAAATAGCTGGTGTAATTTTTTAATCTGTGGCTAAAACCAAGACTAACGTTATTTTACCAATCATTTGAGGGGTGGAAAAAAATAAGAGCAATCCTGAATTTCCTCCTTCAGGTGCTGAGACAATAAAAAAGGATATTTGTGATTGGTGCGTAAAGGTCAGTCAGACTAAAAAATGTCCAGCCACAAGAGTAATAGTCTGTAAATGAATTAGACGCTGGAGACACATTGAACGGAGTGAAATGAATTCAAATGCCAATGAGCAGTGAGAGTGTAGCAGCAGAAATGGCTATTCCATTCTCACCTCTATGTGTGGGCTGGTATTTTCCAATACAGCAGCCTCAGGCTAGGTGGCGAAATGCATATCAAGGCGCATCTGCGGTGACTGATTTTCAGAGGTGCAGAGCACTCAAACCTCTAGCCCAACATTGTCCAAAGCAGCCACTGAAGGTGGTTGTCTCCATTTTTAGGAGCCTGGTGTGAGGCACGTTTGCCTGCAGGCCACATGGCACTGTGGGTTCTCAGCAGTTCTGGAAATCAGGCCACTTGTCTAGTGCCTAACCATGAATTCAGATGTCCCAAGGCTGTGATCCTGTGGGTACGTAATTTCACACCCGTGACCCAGCTGTAGATCCACTGACTCTGATGGCACAGCTCCTGTGTAGAAGCAAGCAGAGGCATCAGTCTTTGTGGGGATGGGGTCCAAGTTTGGCCTTGGTAGGATGCAGTGCTTAATTTGTGCCAGGGCTCAGCCCTGGCCCCTCTGGGCTTGGCAGTTCAGAGCCCCGGCACCCCTGGGCCTGGCAGTTCAGAGCCCCGGCCCCTCTGGGCCTGGCAGTTCAAAGCCCCGGCACCCCTGGGCCTGGCAGTTCAGAGCCCCGGCACCCCTGGGCCTGGCAGTTCAGAGCCCCGGCACCCCTGGGCCTGGCAGTTCAGAGCCCCGGCCCCTCTGGGCCTGGCAGTTCAGAGCCCCGGCCCCTCTGGGCCTGGCAGTTCAGAGCCCCGGCCCCTCTGGGCCTGGCAGTTCAGAGCCCCAGCCCCTCTGGGCTTGCCGTGTCAGCTATGAAAGTAAAAATATTGCTTGAGCCCCGCACTTCTTTCATTACAAATGAAGCATCATTAGGATGATTAGTTAGTTAGTTACAGCCCAAGAACCAGGGCTCAGGCTCTCTCCATGCTTATGTCAGAGCCTAGCCCAGCTGGGCCAGGGCTCCTTTCTCCATGGAACGCACAGCTGTCAGTGACAGTCACCGTGCTCATTCTCATGGGAGCAAGCGGCCATCGCATTTCTCCCATATCTCCAGCCCATCGCTTGCCACAGTGTACAGGCTAGGCATCACCCCCAGCAGACCATTCCCCCACAGCATGCATTGCTGTGGCTGCAGCAGCCGAACAGCTGTGCTCTCGGTGTGTCAATGAAAGGACTGGCTCGACACATCAGAGTTATTCCTGAGGCTAAACAAAAGCACCCACTGCATCTCCCGGGCAACATGTCAGCACAGTGCCAATGCCCATTGGAGTGCCTCCTCCCACTTGCTGATGGTGCTGCTCTGGGGCTAATGTCAAGTTAACTGTCTCTTTGTTTTGTTTCAAGCTGTGGCTTATTGTCTTGCCATCCTTTCCCTGCTAGACGGCCCCACTCCTTCCTGTCCATCACTGCCTCTTTGAGATCTGCAGGCAGCTAGCACATCACTCCTTTGTCTTCTTCCCCATCAGTCGCACTTACTAACCTCTCCTCCTAAGTCAAACACCTCCTGGTTCTTTTATTATTCCCGTCAGCCCTCTCTGAATTCTCAGCACTTTATTGAGAGTCTTTTAATCAATCATCTCCCCTCTCTTTACATCTCCCTTTAAAACTTTCCTGTGTGCCCCAGCGTGCAATAGACCCCGTGAAGTGCTTTATGACAGCAGATGAGAGGGGTTTTATAAATGCACAGGAAGGCTGCAGCTCGCTCCCCTAGGAAGTGTTGTGGCTTTTCACAGCACAGCAAAAAACAACTTTGGAGACAAAAGACCAGTGTTTTCTGGCCAAAAGCAACCCCTTCTGCCATGCACTCACAACACCCCAGACGGGGAGTTCAGCCTGACAAGAGTGGTGCCAAATTTTCTAAGGGTCTTTGCTCCTCCAACCTTGTCTGGTCCTCATTCTGCAGATGTCTTCCAGCTGCTAGCCAACTGGGACATGGCTGGTATGGAGAGGAGTCGTCTAGTATGTTTATACATTTCCCATAAGTAACAGGTGGCAGCAGTCTTGATAAACTACTGAACCATGCATGTTCTGCCTGTGATGCGGGGGACATCTCTGATGTCTGAGCTGGTGTTTTCTATTGCTGTAATGAAGACTATTACTATTCAACAAGGGTCTAGTGCTCAGACAAAGTCCCAGCTCTGATACTGACTTGCAGCGTGCTGTTGGGCAAGTCACTTCACCAGCTTGAGCGTCTGGTCCCCATCTGTGAAAAGGCCATAAAAACACCGCCAAGCACGCAGGTAATGTTGGTAATGCTCTCCAAGGTCCAAGGATGAAAAGCAGCATTATATAAGTGAAAAGTACTGTACATATTGTTTTTGGTAAGTTCTTGAGCCCTTCGGATGCTGTTTGAAACACATATAGGGTCTTTTCATTTATCATGTTAGAGGCAAGTGACGGCCAATGATAGTTTGTGAAAATACCTTTCCTCATGTGCAGGATATAACATCACTTTTCTAAGAGCAGTTTTCTGGTGTCCCTGATATCTTACCCTGCAGAAATTGCACAAGATTCAGAACAGTCAAAGTAACTGAGGCAAGTACAACACTGGAAATCAGCAGCAGAGGGCAGTATTCAAGGTAGATACTTCCTGATGTAGCTTGATAGGTCTGGATGCTGAATTGGCCTTTACACACCATTTAGCATAATTTTACAACATGAACTCTTCATAGTTGTTTGCTTTTCTCTCCATGAGTCTGTTAACAGTATTTGCGATATAATGAAAGAAATGTATTGTTTGGTCTGCAGACGGCAGAAATAGCCTCCTACTAAACTGCAATAATTCTTCCTGAGTCTACGTAGTTAGAGCAAAATCTGTGCAGACTGCAATGCCGTGGTAAGGTTAGAGGTGTGTTCAGTGTTGTCACTGTCATGGTTCTGTCACTGCGTCGGCCTGTCTTGTCCGTAGACACAAAGGTTGCCCAGCCAACTGCAGGAACTGAGCTCAGAACGTTCTTCTCCAGAAACACAGATTCCAGCCAAAGTAGTTAAAAGGGTCTCACTTCACTTGCTTTAGGGTACCGCATTGGTGGGCATGCTACCAGAATAGAATAAAATAAAATAGAGCAGGACTTAAGGCTAGATAGCTGTAGTGTATTCTGCATAGGGTTGCACCCTGAGACCATCTGGAAGCTGAAGTTGGTGCAGTGTTCACTTACTAACCTGTGAGTCACATTGGGAAAATGTTGCACTGGCCTTCAGGAATCTGCACTGGCTGAGAATAGGCTCCTGGGTGGAGATGAAGGTGCTGCATTTAATCTGTAAAGCTACAATGGCTTGGGAAATTGTTACCTGGTGAATGTGCCTCTTTCTCTCCATGTGAGATTATGGTAGTAGCCATTAGCGGAGTGGCACAAGATGGTAATTCTATGGTTTGAAAGAGAGGTGGCTGCTGGCAGGGAATGCTCTATGAGGGGCCCTTGACTTGGGAAGTAACTCCTTCCCTGGGATCACCAGAGCCCAGATTTCCTATCCTTTTGTGATCCTTCCAGGCGTTTGGGGAGGGGTGGCCATGAGCAGTAAGACATGAGGTTACGGTGCTTGCGATGAAGATAGAGGATGAGTATTGCTGGGACATTGCATGGACAGCCACTAGGGATTTGGTTCATATGTAGTAGAACATAAGAACATAAGAAAGGCCGTACTGGGTCAGACCAAAGGTCCATCTAGCCCAGTATCTGTCTACCGACAGTGGCCAATGCCAGGTGCCCCAGAGAGAGTGAACCTAACAGGCAATGATCAAGTGATCTCTCTCCTGCCATCCATCTCCATCCTCTGACGAACAGAGGCTAGGGACACCATTCTTACCCATCCTGGCTAATAGCCATTTATGGACTTAGCCACCATGAATTTATCCAGTCCCCTTTTAAACATTGTTATAGTCCTAGCCTTCACAACCTCCTCAGGTAAGGAGTTCCACAAGTTGACTGTGCACTGTGTGAAGAAGAACTTCCTTTTATTTGTTTTAAACCTGCTGCCTATTAATTTCATTTGGTGACCCCTAGTTCTTGTATTATGGGAATAAGTAAATAACTTTTCCTTATCCACTTTCTCAACATCACTCATGATTTTATATACCTCTATCATGTCCCCCCTTAGTCTTCTCTTTTCTAAGCTGAAGAGTCCTAGCCTCTTTAATCTTTCCTCAGATGGGACCCTCTCTAAACCCTTAATCATTTTAGTTGCCCTTTTCTGAACCTTTTCTAGTGCTAGAATATCTTTTTTGAGGTGAGGAGACCACATCTGTACACAGTATTCGAGATGTGGGTGTACCATGGATTTATATAAGGGCAATAATATATTCTCAGTCCTATTCTCTATCCCCTTTTTAATGATTCCTAACATCCTGTTTGCTTTTTTTGACCACCTCTGCACACTGCGTGGACATCTTCAGAGAACTATCCACGATGACGCCAAGATCTTTTTCCTGACTCGTTGTAGCTAAATTAGCCCCCATCATGTTGTATGTATAGTTGGGGTTATTTTTTCCAATGTGCATTACTTTACATTTATCCACATTAAATTTCATTTGCCATCTCAACAGATATAACCCCCGTGGCTAGAGTCAGACTCAATGAGAGTTCTGTATCAGAAAGGACTCGTGTATGTGTGTGTGTCTCTCTCTGGATCTCTGGGAGTTTTAGAGTGTGGTCTATAAATAGTATATGTCAAGTCCAGGTCTACACTAGAAACTTTGCTGGCATAGTAATATCAGGAAGGAGCGTGATTTTATGACATTTCTACATCAGGAAAAACCTTAGTGTAGAAGCAGTTTATACCGGCATAAATGTGCTTTTGATGATCTAGCTTATTTTGTACGGGGAACCTATATAAACTGTATTGGCAAAGTCACTTTTTTTGCCAATATAAGCTGAATCTACACTAGGAGGGTTTGCAGGTACAGCTGCACCTTCAAACCTGTCCTAGCATAGACCTGGCTAGGGTCAGATTTCACATTCCTGTGTGTTTGTGGTTTAGAGAATGACAGTGGAAATTGTACAAAGAAAGGAAACCAAAGGCCAAATCTACTCCGGACAAGCTGACCTCGGTAACCAGCTTCAGAAGCCAGCCCTGTCTGTGTACCAACATTCCAAATGCTATTCAAAAGTATTGAAAGGAAGAAGTGTCCTTTTTAATTAGTAGGAGGAACTGTTAAAAAAAAAAAAGAGGGTGAGAGTTAAAATGTAATTGGCTTATGCTTGGCACAAATTCCCATAATGGCTACATGCGAGTAATATACAGAAGCATTTTTATAGGCTTAAATGTGAGACCAAAGAACTGCCACTTATTTTCAGGCAATTAATTGCATGCTATATTTCTTCAAAATTGATTTGGAGTGTATATCCATGTGTTTATAAGTTATGCACTAGTAAACCATACTGGCATAAAGCTCCTATTAGCATGGAGTTACTTTCATGAACACAATGTATTGCAATACATTTTTTTAAAATTGCACATAAGTTAATTGCCTATTCTGCAAAAATATGACTATATGATAAATGTAGCAAACATGTAATGAGGGGGTACACAGAATCGTTCATTACATGACAGAACAGTGAGATGATGACAAGAAGTGAGTCTTGATCACTCAGAGCCAGAGGTGGGTGAAATTCAGTGATTTTGAGGTGCAAGGGTTTGTGAACTATGGTGTTTTGGTCTATGGAGATCCACCTTCCCTAACTCTCTTCCAAAGTTTTCCTTTGAGTTTCAAGCTCAAAAGAACTTAGCAGCTCTGGCTGAATTTTTCTTAGCTTTTAAGTTTTACTGCAAAACTACAAGACACGATTCAGATTCACTTGGTTTCCATCCCCATAAATACAAAATCCAGGTTTACCCTGAACTCAGCCAAGGGTATTTTATAAAGGAGATCCAGGGTTTAATCAAACCAGGGGATTTCCACCTGATTTTGTGTTTCATCACAAATGGTGTGCATGGTTCCAGCCATTAACTCTAGTCATGAGAGAAACAGAAAGCCTCCTCCAGACAGTGGGGTAGATATTTTTGCTCTACAGAGTGAGAAAATACAGTAGTCAGCCAGCTTGTGAAACTCAGGATGCTGGTAAATTGCCTACCCCCCATTAACTTCCAGGGGAATAGGGAAATCATAGGCATGGATTTTTGAAAGCTGAGATGACTAAAGAGAGAAGCCTAATCCACTGTTATCAGAGCTCCTGTCACTTGCCATCCTTGTGAAAGTTTTCTTTGTTGGAAGAATGAGACAGCAGCTTCATTTGAATATGCCTGGTCAGGCTATCCACTTTTTATAGACTTAGCAACACCTGCTTTAGTGCTCTCCATGTTTACGTTGTAATGAGCTTCCCTGTTCAGCCCTTCCTCAAAGGGCCCTGAGGCTGTAAACCAGTGAGTCAGGCTGATGGCAGGGTCAGCAGCTCAGTTCCTCTGACCTTTCACAGAATACAAGGCAGTCGGATTTTGGAGTCTGAGATCAAACGCTGATGATAGAGATTCTGATGAGCGGGAGAAAACTGTTAATCAGAAATCTGCTCTCTGCGTAATGATCTACCTGGCAATGGGAACATCTACACTGTAAACCAACCTTATGAGCTTGAAAGTGTCATGTGGGGGTAGGCCATCTGGTGTGAATGTAATTCCGGTCATCTACAGAAAGATCAAGGAACAGCCGTGGAACAGCAGACCTGTCTGTCTCAGGGTGGCATAGCTGTGTGGCAAGCACAGTGTCTGCAAATATCACAAATATACTCAGGGGTAACCTAAATAGAGGGCACTACCTCATCCCCAGGAGAGGCCAGAGGTGTGTGGGACATGGGGTTTTGTGGGAATCAAGGTGTAGTGTTAGCTTTAGTATGTTTTGCGGACTGGCTTGCTGGGGAGGTCGGCTACTTCTGGCTTTGTTCTTGATAGAAGTCGTAGCCAAAGTGGTTGCCTAAAGTGAGGGACTTAAATAAAAGTGACCTGGTTTTCAACTGACCTTCAGCTGACACTGAGGTCTTGGCTCAGAAAATCAGATCACAACTTTATTTAAAAGTGCAAACCTCTGGAATTAGGTGTCTTAACTCCCAGGAGTGATACTTTGGTCTGTGTTCTTACTCGTTTCTCAGGGTGCCTAGAGCATCTGGATGGGTTCTGTGTCCTTGACGTGTTTAAAAACAGACAAATGGGGTAAAATGACCCAACTTATTTCATACCCAATGATGTGAACTGTCAGCACGATTGCCTGGGACTGGAGCATCGAAGCCTCAGTCACTTTCAGCACCATGGCTAGAGCACAAGGGACACAGAGTATGTCTACACTGCCATTAAGCACCTGTGGCTGGGGCAGCTGGCTCAGGCTGTGGGGTTGTAAAATTGCGGTGTAGATGTTCAGGCTCAAGCCAGAAGCTGAGCTTTGGGACCCCGTAAGGGGAGGGTCCCAGATCCCAGGCTCCAGCCTGATCCTGAACATGTTCACAGCAATTTTACAGCCCTGCAGCCAGAGCCCAAGCAAACTGGCATGGGCCAGCCATGGGTGTTTAATGGCCGTGTAGGCATACGCAAAGATACCAGCATGAGCTGATCAGTGTGGTGAGTACATATGGCTGGTAGTGCTCCCTCCTGTGCTCCTACAGTCCCTGTCTAACCTGGATTCTGCTGCTCACTGCACAGTTGTCTTTTCCTGAAAGAAATCCTGGGGAGTTTCAAAATGAAGTTAGGCATTTGAAATTATTTGCCTGATTTCCTATGTCTGCCCAGTGTGACATCCTCACAAATACCACCAGGCGATGAGCTACAACCTTATTGATATTCAACCAGTTGCCCATTATAGCAGCCTGCTAGTTCCCCACCTAGAGTGCCTTTATCCACAAGGCTCTGGGCTAGGGATTGTCACCTTATTTGCACTGTGACAAAGGATGAACAGACTAGTGTTAACTCTCTCTTAAATACCCTCGCAAAATCTAGGGCATGTGTTCTCCAGCAAGAATGTGATGGCCAATGCATCCCGTGCCTCCTCTCCCTAATTATTGTATATCCCAATAGAATGTTATATACGCATCCTGGTGCACTTTATCATCACACCGCAAAAAAAAGTTTTCCCAGATTTCCCATGACAGTCTTTGTTCTGGCGACATTTATCCACTACTCAGACCTTGGTGTCCTCATCATACTGACAATGTCACAAACTCTCTCTTCTCCCAGCAAGGGCGCCCACCGTTGGTGTCTCAGCAATGCCCAGCACATGTCAGTCTGCTGCTCCCTGTAAAAAGGGCTCCTTCCCCCTCCACACTGCCCCGGCTAAGCAAAGTGGGAGGTGTCTCCCCTAGCCACGGGGGAGATGTAGTCAGGGGGTGAGCTGTGCAATGTCAACTAATGCCCACAATTCAAGTCCCACATACTAGGAAGAAACTCACTTCCCCCTCTCCAAATTAAGACCTGCTCCCACAACCAGCTCAAAATGGGGAAACGTAAGTAAAACCCAGTTAAAAATATTCCAGCTTTGTTTTTACTTCTGGTGACTTGTCAGCTTAGCAAACAAAGGCACTTATAAACATTAATCATTTGGGCTCAATTTATGCTGGTGGACTCATTTAACTCCTCAGAAGGCAGGCCCGTGCTACTTTCATGGTGTGTTTAACTTCACAAATAATTTATCAAACACAACACCCAATTAAATTGCCCTTCTGTATCCATTAACTATTATATTGATTTTCTTTTTTGCTACTTTCACCACTAGCTGTGATCCCTGGTTTGTTTAATACCATAAATATTATTGCACCTCTCCCTGAAATTCTTCTGATGACTCTTGGCCTATGGCGAGTGCCACTTTGCTTACTCCAAACTACTTGATCCCAGCTATGAAGTAAATTTTCTCCCCGTGTCTCTTCCCTGATCTGAAGCAGCAGCTGTTGGTGACAATTCTGCACCATACACAATAGAAAGGACAAAAGGACTCACAAAAAAGTGCGGTGACTTGACAGCACTTAAACACAAGCATCTATTATGTATTACAAGTATCTGTTTCTCATGCACCTTTAATGCACCCATCTCTGAGGAATCTGGGGGGAGAGGAAAGTGCCTATTTGCTACTTTTACAAGAGATGAGGAGGGTGAATGCTATGTCATTCAGTGATGAGCATCTTATAACTGCATGTAATAACAATGGAATTATAAAGGCACTAGACACCTATGAGGCCTCAAAGCATTTGCAAACATTTTCAAGCTTCACAACATCCCTGTGAGGTGGGTAAATAACATTAATACCTGTTATTTTACTGCTGGAGAAGTGAGTCAAAGAGCAATGAAGCAACTTGCCCTAGGTGGCACAATGAGAAGTAGATCTTAGAACACAGATGTCCTAGGTCCCAGCCTCCTGCTCTAATCACCAGAAAACACCACTTCCCTTATCGTCCTTTGCACCCAAATTCCACTCCGATTGACTTTACCTCCATGTTCCCGCCCTGCACCTGATCTCTCACAGTTCTCCTGAATCAATTGGTGCCCTCTGTCTTGAAAGTCTGTTTTCTAACGTGTCAAGGACTGAGCGGTGGATTTGGCCTCTCCCAGCATCATTGGAGGCAGAGATCCATTGAACCGATCCTCGAGACTAAGAAATGCTCCCCCAGATTCATTATGACCCCGAGAAAGGCTTGGAGTGGAGGAGGCTTGTTATGTAGATAGGTGTGGGGGGCAAGGGTTTGTAATGCTGTGGGATTTCATGGCTTCTTGAAAACAACATATTCAAGGAGAAAGCACGTACTGCACCAAACCAGTGAACAAGCTGAGAATCCTGGGTCAATAGCAGAAATAATTAGGTGCTAACAGAGTTATTCCAAATCGTCCCCTGAATCATTTTCAGAAGGCCCTTTTTGTTTGATCACAGCTAAATGGAGGAAAGCTTTTTCTTTACCTTTTTTTATAAAAGTCACACGCACACAAAAGAAAGCCCCTGACTTTTTGCACGAAAATGTGTTTTTCTATTAAGTCCCTGCTCAGATCTGACATTCTGAGAGTTCCAGCATCTGCCCCTGCCCCGTGACTGGGATTGCTCAACTCCCACTGGAATTCATGCTCCTTCAAAACTCCCAGCCACAGCTCCTCAGACATACCCCCCCTGTATGGGTAACTCAGCCAGCACGGGCATTCTCAGGAAGAGTGTAGCGCTTTACTGGGAACCGAGAAACGTACAAAACCCAAACCAAAGGGCATCGCACCTAAGTGTGCTCTGATTGTTTGGAACGATTGCTGTTCAAGTTTAGTTACTGACAACGACACAGGGTAGCGTACTTGGGAACTTTGCTGGGAGCTGGGGAAAGACCCCCCTCCCTCTCCTCCCCGGGTCTGTGCAGGAAGTGGGGAAGCAGTGGCTGTTTTGATTCCTAACTGGGCAGATTAAGAATCTTTATTTGGATGGAGGGAGGGAGAGAATCAAGTAAATGACTCTTCTGCCAAATGATGCCCGGGAGAGAGACTTCGGGGTTAACTGTGCAGGCAGGGAATGCAAGGGGCAAAGCAAACCTGCAGGCAGCCGGCATTCCCAGCTTCCTCTCCTGGTAAATAATACAAAGTGACTAATGGAATCAAGAGAGCCGACGTGCCAGGAAGAAGAGGTAACCTGACATGGCTTGTCACTGAATATTCATCACCATGTCAGAACAAGAAATGACGACGGCAGGTCCAGGGGCCCCATCCCAGTCAATGCGGGAGTTTGGGTTTACAGAGGGCTGGAAAATATCGATACCTCTACTAGCGCTGATAGCGAGGTGGTTTCAGATAACGGTAAGGGTAGCAAATCTCATGTTTCAGGGTGTAAACTGATCACTGTGCGGGGGTAGGAAGACCTTCCTAATCTCTCTCCTCCTCCCTCTCCCCTCCACATCTCTAGATGCATTGCAAAGGACAGAGTGTGTTCTTCCCGAAACATCAGACACTGGCTACTACTGGTGACCAGTGTGAAGAGCTGCTGTAAAGGGCTGCCCAGGGGAAGCCGTTCGCAGTGCACTACAACAGAAAGTGTTACTGGCCCTACAAAACCCAGGAATTATGCTAGATCTTCCTGAGTGCCACTGACTCGCACCTTATCTATTAACTATTTACATACACTAAGTACAGTCCACTTTAAACAGAGAGCACCACTCAGTCTTACCTATAACAGAGCTCTCTGTATCACAGGACTTTATACCCTGCTGATCCAACCTGACCGGACAGAAGGTGGGACACCAGTGTTGATGGGCCACTGATCTTTATAGCAGGAGGGCTTCAAACCATTTCAAGCTGCGAGGGACTCCACTGTTTGCATGCGCTCCGGAGGGAAAAATTTCCAGGGGGAAGTCAGCTCAAAATCACAAAGTTTTTGGTTTTGGGTTGAAAGGTTCAGCTCCCTGCTTTGTATGGCTTATGGCCAATAGCATAAACCAACCTTGCTTCACTATAAGCCAGGCTGAGTTCTGTGGACTTCAGCAAACTCAGCTTGAGTTTCAGAACTGTAGCAAATCCTCAAAGGAGGCACCTTCGACCCCCTCTGGGGGTCTCACTATCAGCATTTTGCCCAGGGCCACGGTTCAGGCAAACGAGCTGCACCCAGAGGAAGGCTGTGGCAAAGGTTCTAAGCTCAGTCACTCCATCTGGTACGGTAGAATGGGTTTCCTTCGTCCTTGGTAGTCAGGATAAGCCCTAAGAACAAGGGTAACATCAGGCGACGTTTTAGGTTGGCTCTTGGTAAAGGTCTTGTGGATGTATCACAAGTGCTGGATTCATGCCGTGTGACTTGCTACGTCAGTCACATGGTATTGTTTCTGTCCCTGACTGGAGGAGTGAAACTTTTTAAAAAAGATGGTGGGGAAATCGGAGCTTCAATAGTGGTGTGCAAATGCTTAAGGCATGAAGAGGCATGAGGTCTCTGCACATCCTTGTGAACTAAAAATGACCCAAAGAGAACAAATAAAAGGGGCTGGTTTTTATTTGAATGAATGTTCAACAAACCCTTTTGTGTTGTATATGCTTAACTCTAATCATGAAAGCGCTGCCCAAACTGTGAACTTACCGTGGCTGGGACTCTGCCATATTGAGAGAAATTTCACTGCAAAATGATTGTTTTCTGGGTACGGAAAGTGCCTTTTATTTTCACAACAAATCTGAGGTAAGGCTGAAAAGGGGCCTACATTTTTCATCAGCTCATCACATTGCTGCTGATACTGTTCTTGAGTGAAACTCTAGTTGTGCAGTAGGTAAAGATGGTCAAATGCCATCAGATGGTATAAAGATGATCAGATGGCTTAACAGACCCAATGGCAAAGGCTAACCAGACTAGACAGGGGCATGTACACAGATTAGGGCAGTTCTCATAGTACAGGCTACAGTGAAAAGTGTTACAGAAAGTCTTATGTTTGAGAGGCCATGCTACTGCGATTAATCATTTCTTAATTTATTTACTTAATTAAATTGGAGTGGTGCCATTGCAGCATCTGCAGCACACAAAATGAAAGTCACGTGTAATGAAAAAAAGAGTGATAAACGTTAGCAGCACAGGACAGGGCGGTCTTCCATTTGTTGGAAGCACAGATAGCACCGTGGTGAGTGGTTTTTTTTAGAGGCATTTCTTTGTGGGTACACGATGAATGGTCAAAGAAAGGTTTGTGTGCAGTGTAGTTGTAGCTGTGTCGGTCCCAGGATACGAGAGAGATAAGGTCAGTGACGTCCAATGAAAGATATTACCTCACCCACCTGGTCTCTCTTAAACAAGGTTTCACAGTCTGAAGATTAAACCAACACACACACACCAAAATCCACGTAGAGCAGAATTCATCCCTGGTGTAAATGGGCATGTGACAGGGTGACGGGCCCTTAAGCTGAACAAAGGCCTGTGCGTCTGTGCCTTATTAGTACATCCCAGTTTGGTTAATTGATTACAGTCATGGCAATTACGGTGCCTGTCAAAGCTCTCACTTATGAAGGCTGCTCTCAACACCAGGCTGCCTTATGGACCAGAGCCAGGTACCAGGCCTTCCTCTTTGGTGTTTTCTCTGGCTGATAGAAGGAAGGATTTCATTCAGGAGAATGGCAACTCTTACTAGTGAGTCCTCCTCAGCCACCCTGCACTTCATGTTTGCTGAGGGGAATGAAGAATAGTCCGCACACATCCCTATTATTCCCACATTTATCCATCCTTATTTAAAATGCCGCAGCAAATTCGTCTAATGAGAGTTTCAGCCTTGTTCCCTCTTCCGGTGCCTCCTGCAGGATTAGCACATCTAGTTCCATTATTGATTCCCCTCACCCCAGGAGGTGCCTGTCTTTTCTAAAGTGCAACTCTCTCAGGCATTGCTGTGGTCAGCCATGCTCTGTGCGGTACAAGACGAGAGATTGGCAAAGTGTAATAATCTGTTGGTGATGTGGCACTGCAGACGGTTTACGGTCGATAGAGCTGTAGTTTCAAGGCCAGAAGGGACCATTGTGATTATCTAGTCTGACCTCCTGAATAACCAGGCCTGAGACTTTCACACGATTCTGGCATCAAGCCCAGTGAATAGTGGCTGCGCTGGAGCATATAGTCTAGAACAGTGGTTCCCAAAGTGGGGTTCTGTGGGGGTCTGCCATGGGTTATGCGGAGGGCTGTCCCTGGAGCTAGGGATGGAATGCCCCAGAATGCTGTTCTGGCACTTTTGTTGCATGGAGGATGCCATGTTGAGAACATGGCATCCTCCATACAGCATATACGGTGCATGAGAGGCTGTGCTAGGGTGGCATTTCCACACTGGTGACGTCGTTCTGGTAATACTGGAATGAAAGGGGTCTGGGACATCTAGTCAGAGGCCAAAGGGGTCCTTGGGGAACAATATTTGGGAACTTCAGTTCTAGAAAGATGAGGGTGCTTCACAGCTGTTCAAAACAAAACCCAGAGAATCAAAAGAAAACCCAGCCGCAGGGAGCTTACTGCTCAGGGCCCATCTAGGCTCAGAACCAATAATGGACAAGGAATAGCACTGGGACATTATGGGCAGCTCTGCCCTGATTTATCCCAGTGGAATTCTGAACCCCCAGTGCCTTTAGTGGAGTCACTCCAGATTCACACCGGTGTACGTGATGGCAGGATGTGCTTGCTGACAGCTGCGAATGGGGTGGATTTTTATAAATGATTTGGAGGTGAAGAGAAGGAGGGTGCCTGGCAAAGACCAACAGAGAGACAGGGTGCAGGATGAAGGTCATCAGCCCAGAGAGCGCAAAGTAGGTTGGAGAGGAGAGGAGTTTGGGGGAAGGAAGGGACTCAAGGCCAGAGGCGCAGGGATCACTGAAGGGGAGCAGCCAGATGGAGACACTTGAACAGAACATGTGAGAAGAGAAGAGGACTGCAAAGGGCTCTCAGAAGTAGGAGACAAGGCTCTGTACTGTCTGTCACCAGCCACTGTGGGGCAGACACACTGAGGGTGGCTTTTCTAAAAGTGCCCACTCACTGCTGGCTGAAACCTGCCCTCCCCAGGTCAATGGGAGTTTCCCCATTGATTTCAGCGGGAATGTCTGTGAGTGCTCCGAAGGCTGGAGCAGCAGGAGAGAAAGGCAATTTCGGTGGCAGGGATTTTCATGGATTAAGCTCCCTGGATTCAGCCAGAGCCTGGGATCCAGCCCACTGACTTTTGGGGTTCAAGCTGAGGTGGCCCAGTCATCAGAACATAACTTTTTGGTGGATGAATAATAGAAACTCTTGGTTCATTCAGAGCCCATTATCTCCTCAGACTGGAGCACTGCAGGAAAGACTTGGTGGGCATGCGTTCCCGTTCCCACATACAAAAGTGAAGAATGTAAATTAAAGGTCAAGAAGCTACCCTCACCGACGTGACATGCCATGATATGACTTGACAACCTACAAGGTGCCTTTGTGTGATGGGAAGTGGCAGAAATTACAAACTCCAAGGAACATTTATGGGCCAATGTGACACCCGCTGCCAATCTGGGCAAGACAAAGGGCCTCTCCAAATTTCTGGATGGAGAGGAAATCAGGGGATCCCTGCACAAGGCAGTGTCTGGTGAAGCAGTGTCTGTGCATGAGCTCATGCGCCAAAAAGAAACAAGCTCGAGCCCCAAGATTTCATGTGCATTGCTCATTTCTTCTCTTTATGGTTCCCAGAACCATGGCTTCAAGACTCCAAAGAAGGGGGAAAAGGTAAGTGTTTAGTACAGCTCGGTGGAGAAAGGCAATTCAGTTTCACTGGGGGTTTCAATATTTTGAAATCCGGTTTTATTCTGATTAGGAATGAGACCCCCAAATTTCAAAATTCTCCTTGGAAGGGAATGGAGCCTTGGCCCTGGTGAAGTCTGCCTAAGGGGTTGTCATGGACACTTCACACCCAGGCTCCCCAGCACCCTGCAGGTGGGCTGCCACGGAGCCAGGTGGTCAAGCTGGCAGGAAGCCAGGCATGTTTTGCAACCTACCTGAATTTCACTGGAACTTCAGCAAAATCAAACTCTCTCCCTAGAATGTTTCATTCTCATGGAGCTGGCAAATTCTGACTAAGCAACGCCTCCTCAGAGTGTTTGTGACCAGCTCTTTTGTTTAGGGATGAATTCTTGACAGCTCTGATTGTCACTAGCATGCTAATGCTAATCAGAAAGAATAGAGGCCAGTTACAAACCACTACTGAGCCTGTCTGCAGAACACAGCTCAGCCAGGTAACTGTCAGATTGGTCTGGCCACCAACTTGCAGGCACTTGTGAACATGATTCTTTATGTCGGGAACTTTGGCTTTCATGTGCCCTGGTCTGAGAGGCAAGATTATGGGAGTAGAGAGGCTGGAAAAGTCAAACCTCTTCAGTGTCCAACTTATCTGAAATTGCCTGCAAAATTCTGACCATTTCCTACAACCACCTAGGCTAGAGCCAATCTGCATTGGCTCCAGGTGAGGTGGCAGACAGATAGATCACAAGAGGAACTGGGGTGTACTGAGGCCTGTGTTGAAATTGCAAGCTATCATTTTAACTGCAGAAAGGACAGGTCAGAGCCCAGCTCCCATTGAAAGTCAAATTCTTATTGGTGATTTGACAGTCTCCCCTTGTGCCTTGGGTGGCCAACTTCCCAGGCACCAGGACCACGCAGACGCACATTCTTCAGTGTCACACGGATGAAGCTGTAAGCAGCGTCCTACCATTACATTCCAAGCACATCGCTAGCTGATAACTACTGCAGTACTATAATTCCATAATCACTTTCAGAGAAACTAGCTCCTGCTTTCTCATTTCAAATGTCACAGCTTGTGTTCGCTCTTTTATGCTTTGTACTTTCAATGAACTTCTTCTTTCCAAGACCCATTAGCTGGTTTAAAACTTTATAACAATCATTAGGGAGTTGTTCATTGCTAATTGTGCAGTCAGTAATATCCCTGCCAACTTCCAGCTGCACTTCCTCCTTCTCCTCTGCTCATTAAGGCATATTTCTCTTGTTCTGACAGCCTGTCCTCGCCACAGAGGGGTGCAGACGTACCATCCGAGGTCAGGGGGCTGCATTAGTCAGGCAGAGGCACAGATTTGGGCTGCTGCTCTGTGTAGGGGGGTCAGCAGCTCAGCCTCAAGAAGGAAACTGAGTTCTGGAAAATCCCATCACCTACCTTGATGGGCTGTTGGACATGAGGCTGGCATCTGATGTTCAGCCCTTTATAATGCACAGCTCCCAGCATGGCCCCAGGGTGAGAAGACCCATTTTTACAGCAGAGGGTTAGCTCGGGTCACATAGGAAGAGTAGAGTTACTCCAGGGTACAGAAAGCACGTGCTAGTTAGGTGACCTACCAATAACAACTAATCCAGGACAATGAGAAATAATACACTTTGCTGTTTATAGCACGTTTCCTCCATAGAATTGAAGGCAAGTCTTGTTATCCCCAGCTGGGCCAAGTCAGGCACTGAGATATTAAGTGACTTGAGTAAGGTCATGCAGCAAGTCACTGGCAGAGGCGGGACTAGCACCCAGGTCAGTTGAGCCCCAGGCCCACACCGTAGCTGCTAGCCCACACTGCCTTTCAGGCTGACTACTGCATAGCTCATAGTCTTTGAAACAGGACGACTACCCACACATCTAGCTCTGGTCAAGCCACTACAGTGCTGGCTGGTAGAGACCTCAAGCAGGTGGAAGAAGGAACTGGAGTGGCAGGAGTGTACGGTGCAGAGGTGGGGGGCTAGCATGAGCATATGCAGGCAGCTCCCTGTGTTGTTTAACAAGACGTGCTAAGAGTGGGAGAGAAAAGAGTGTTCCCTACAGCTGCTGGTCCCATCCCAAAGCCAGTGCCGGATCCCTCTCGAAAGGGCTGAAAAAGGGACATTCCATAAAGAAAAGCATCTTTTTACAATGAAAAGTGTAAGCCGACTGCATAATGACTGCAGGCAGATGAGACGCTTAATCCTCCCGAGCAAGAGGGAAGATCACTGTTAATCCATGCTTAGCCCCAGTAGGAGCACACAGGAGAGAGGGCAGAGGGCCTGCGAAGAGAGCAATGCCACCGCAAAGAGCCCTTTCCCTCTGAAAAGGGATTAAGGCATCCTGCCGTGCTGACTGTGAGCATCAATCACTTCCTTTCTTGGAGGTGGGCTGGGAAACCCCTTGGGGTTTATAGCTCTTGGGCTTGCAGTGCCGAGTGCATCCTCAGTGCTGGGAGGGCCTGGGCTTATGGCAGCTGTGGCTGCTGTAGGAGCCTGGCATCAGCACTGCCATCCTGCTCTCGCTGTAATTTAATTTTTCACTAGGTATTTTGCCTCTGGGCAGCGTTTGTGGGTCTAAAGGAACGCAGTAACCAGTCTTGCTCCACAGGGAGCTGACACATCACATGACATCCAGCATGTTATCTGGCCCCTGGCATTGCAAGATGCCAGTGGAAAACCAAACTAGCCCCAGCCCTGGAGCCCGTGAGCACCTCCTCGCAGAGCGTATGCAAATTAGTCAGCAGATGTGGGAAACTGCACTTCCTATTCCTGGCAAGACACGGTGGGTGAGGTAATGTCAAGAAATCCAGAACACATTCCTATTCCTGGTCATTCATTGCTACGAGCTGTCTGCTTAAGGCCTAGTGCAATGCATGGAATATTTAAATGTCTTGCAGTGGATGATTGTGTTTACACGATTGTCAGGGGCGGTTCCAGGCCCCAGCACGCCAAGCGCATGCTTGGGGCGGCATGCCGCGGGGGGCGCTCTGCCGGTCGCCGGGAGGGCGGCAGGCGGCTCCGGTGGGCCTCCCGCAGGCGTGTCTGCGGAGGGTCCCCTGGTCCCACGGTTTCGGTGGAGCATCCTCAGGCATGCCTGCGGGAGGTCCACCGGAGCCACGGGACCAGTGGACCCTCTGCAGGCACATCTGCAGGAGGTCCACCAGAGCCGCGGGACCGGTGACCAGCAGAGCGCCCCCCGCGGCGTGCCGCCGTGCTTGGGGTGGCAAAATAGCTAGAGCCGCCCCTGACGATTGTTCAGGACAGCAAAATGCTTTTAAACAACCAACCAGCAGGCTACATGTTGAGCAACAGATACTTTCAGCCACTAGATGTCAGGACGACATGGCTGCACTGAGCTCTGATGGAGCTTGGGGGGGGGTCCATGTTCATGGGGAAGGAACTCCGTGCTTGGGGTAGTGGGCAGACACTGTACTCCATCTGCCCAGAGGGTAGGGCATCCTGGTGTGTCACCTGCATATCAGTAGGTCCCATCATCAGCCTGTTACCCACGTACAGTACACCCAACTGTTGCCAACAGCGGCTACAGAATCAGAGCCAGCCAGGCTCTGCCATCTCACCCCAAACATGGACATGTCCCCTGTGGCTGCAGGCCCAAAGCAAGGGAGAGCCAGAGCGAACAGCCAGCCCCAAACTGGGGCTCTGGCAGGCTTCCAAGGTTCCAGAGCCGAGGGCTTCCCACCAGTGACTCACGTGCCCACCTCTCCTTCCCCTCTCCACAGCCAGGCTGTCATCTGCCTCTCTCGCACACGAGGCCCAGCTAGCCGAATCCTTACAGCAGGCAAACAGCTCTGGGGCACCTCACTCCTTCCCCAGGGACCCTTTGCCTGTGCTCAGCTCACTTCTTCCTGTCCTGAGGAACAGAGCATGCGGATGCAAGATGCCAGATCCGGGCCTGGCACAGGTACATTAAATTAAATGGTGCTGAGGAGTCCCTTATCCTGCAGACTTTGAATCTCCTGTAAATAATACCCTGTCAATAACTCTCTTCTTCCTTTGTCCTAGTTAATAAACCTCTGGAGAATTTATTACAGGATTGGCTACAGGAGTTGTTTTTGGTGTTGGATTGAGGGGACAAATTGATCTGGGTAAGTGACTGGTCTCTTGGGACTGGAAGCAACCTGAATGTGGTGTGATTTTTGCATAAGTGGCCATCCGTCACTAAGTCCAGATTGTCTCCTGGAACATACATTTTTCGGGCCCTGCACTGAGCTCTTCCTTTGCTTTTCTCATGTCAGCAGCAAACAGGCCCGGTCCTGAGCTTCAGTGGGGCTGACGGGAAGCTGAGCATGCCCCTGCCCCAGCCCCTGCCCCTGCCGTTCCCTCAGTGGAGATGCTCACTCCCTCTGTGGGTGCAAGCAGGGAGCAGCTGGGAAATTTTGCTCCGACTGGCTTTCATGCCCTACTACTAGAATTGGCACCAGTTTCAAACTGCAACTTGTCTGTGTTCCGGGCCCCTGTGGGTGCTAGAAATCTGTCCTCCCCGCACCCGCCCAGCCCCGCCATCTCCCAGGCAGTAGGAGAAGATCTTTCCCTTTTGTTTATAAGCTACTGAAACAAAAGCCCCTTCATTCCCAACCTGTGAGAACCCGGCGTTCCTTCCAGGTCTCTCCCGCAAAGCTTCTAAGGCTTCAGCAGCCCTGGTTGTAACAACAGCAGCAATGATTCCCTGACGGCTCACAAGCCCTACATAAAAACACATGCACGGAGGAGTGCGTGGGGCTCCCTTCATCACCCCTCTCCTCAGCCTGACTGTGTGCCAGCAACAGCCGCTGGTCCCTCGGGGCTCCCCAGACTGGGAGGAGATGAGATGCTCTGCCCCAGTCACCCTTTGGCAGTCTCTGAGCTCCCGAAAGCATGAACTGGTGGAACCCACTGCCTGCTCTGACCCCCTACCTCTGGCTTAGCTTCATGGTCAAAAGCAACAAACTCCAGCTACGTGTTGGCTGCCCCAGGGTTTGATCTTTCAGCCTCATCTGTCCCCAGCCTTTGCTCCCTGACCAGTTGCCCTCTCCTAGCTCCACAATCCACCACACCTGCCTCAGAATGTCAGCAAGATCTAACCTGTAACTTGAATGCCCGGGTGTTCTGCAAGGCCAGAAATCCCTGAGGAGAGGAGGGTTCAGTGTGGATTCAATGTGCTAGTTACATTTACACGTTTACTTCTACTTTAAACTCAATCTATAGACACTGTGCCTGTTGCCGGGGGGGACTGACACAAGTAGGGCGGTTCACCTGTGTGAGCCGAAGAACCATCTGAGCTTTGCCGAAGGGACAGCTTCGGAATAATGTCCTGGAAGGGGACATGCAGGCTGTAGATACGTTGTATTGAGAGAGGCTGCCTATTAATAATCTGCTCCTTCTCTCCCTTACTGCCCTGCAACCTAGAAACAAGGAGAAGAAACAATTCGGGGCGAATGGATGGCTCACTCCCATAATACTAGATCTCACCCTAATACCTCTGGCTCCAGTAGTTATGAGCATCCTTTTCTTCCTCTGTGGACTCGTGCTGCCACAGCATCACCTCTCCTGCCGTTTATTGGAGCTCAGCAAGCAATGCATAACAAATATGTTAGTGCAGGAGTCCAGGCTGTTGCATTGTCCCTGACCACATTGCTATTTTTCCTCATTCATTTGCTGAAGGATCTCTTTGACTGATCCTGGATCTGAGGCTGGGCCCCAGCCGTTCGCTGTGAGTAGATGAGATTAACAACTCAAGCTATTCTGGGCAAGTCTACACTACGGCGCGTCATTGGCACAGCCGTAGCCCGTCTGGTGAAGACATGCAATGCTGACAGGAGAGCACTCTCTCATGGATGTAATAACTCCCCCTCCGCGAAAGGCGGAAGCTATGTCGTCGGGAGACAGCCCGGGTGTGGACCACCCTTAGGTCGATGTAACTTACATCACTCGGGGGCGGGGTGTGGCTTTTTCACACCCCTGAGTGATGTAAGTTACATTGACTTTAGTGGTAGTGTAGATCAGCCCTATGTTGGTTAATTTTGACTGGACACATAGGTCACATGTTGCTGTTTCCCAGCTGGACAAGTGTCAATTTCAATGTCCTGTCTCTGGCTTGAAAGCTCAGGCTTATTAACACTTCACTCTTTGTGAATATTCTGCAGTATTTGCATCAAGTTTTCTGTTTCTATGATTGTTCCCTCCTGGGAGCTTGTTCCCCAGAATATTGATGGGACAGGAGCACATGGGGGGTGAGCACAGATGATGCTTAGATCATTTAAACATGCAAATGTACAGTCAGAGATTTTGGTTTTACCATATTTGGCCAACTCTTGTTTACCCTACATTTCTGAAAGGCAGGGCTGTCCTGGGACCCAGCCAGGAACTTCTGGGTTCTAGTCCCTGCTCTGCTGCTGTGGGGTCACTTTATAAACTTAGGGCAAAGTCTTCAAAAGTGTCTTCTAATTTTGGGCACCCAACTTGAGATACTGGAGGGGTGATATTTTTCATAGGTGCTGAGCACCCACAACTCCAGCTGGAGTCAATGGGACCTGAGGGTGCTTACTGTGCCTCTGAAAATCAGGCACAAGGCGTTTCAAGTTGGACACTCAGAAATGCAGAGGCCCCAAATTAGAGGCTGCCTCTGTTGAACACTGTGTCCCCATTCCGTACTATGGGGACAGTCTGATTTGCTTTCCCCAGAGGATGAGGCAGAGTTTAGAGAGTGCCCTGAACAATTAATGAACTCACAATTATTATCTTTATTGCCAGTTTCATTAGGCTGCACACAGGATCACCTGGCTTCATTTTAAACCTCTCCTTTGGTACACGTTCACCCCACAACCTTTTTTGCCTCTTTTGTTTTGGCTCCCAGCTTTATTTGTTCATAGGAAGGTCACTGCCTAGAAACAAGCTCCAGCTGCAAAGGAAACAAAAGCCCTTCTCCAGCCAGCTGCTTTGCTGCTGCTGCTACCCAGCGCCAACTTAAATAAGTTATAGGAACAATATTTGATCTGGTGACAAGCTGGAAGAGACCTTCAGTGTCCAGAGGATTAATGTCTAATCTTCCTCCTGTACGTATGGCAGGGAAAGAGTGCGGCAGTCAATAATACAGTCAATTCTGCTGCTCATCCACAGCCCTCTTCACCAGTAATTAGATTGGGAAATGATGAAGTGTGGGCCCACTGGCATTTGCATGCTGGCTGGCTAGTACTAATCAGCAGAGAAAAAATTATGCTCTTCTTAATTGGAAAGCACAATCAGATACAGCGTAGGGCGAAGTAACTCCTTCCTAATGCATGGTGAGTTGATGTTAGCCAGGAGCTGGCTCTGTGCCTCCCTCTCTCACTTTGGGTCATGCCCTTTAATGTACATATTTTCACCTCTTAAAGCTGATTCATATCCCCTGGTGTCTGACTGCAGCTGGTTCCTACTTTCCATGCACTTTCCAGCAAATAGCTTGGTCTTTTCTTTCATCAGAGCAACACTTTGCGCGTGATGCAGTCATTTGCACCCATCCAAAATGGGCATAAAACATTTTAGCGAACAGACAGTTCTGCTTAGGTTGCATTTCACCCCCATATACAATGACAAGATGGAAGCAGAAGAGAAGCAGTCCCTCTATGTCAATATTTGCACCTCAGCTCTTCCCTTTAGAGTGGCATCCATCACTGACCATCTGGGTGAACTCTCTCACCCTGTGCAGGGAATTGGAAAAGCTTGCAAAGATTGTTTGGCAGAGTTATATGTTACTGGGGAAAGTGCAAACTAATGTGAGCATCATTTCTTTGCTTTATATGTTGCAGTCAGCACTTGTTCACCTCTGGGCTTCATAGAGACATCAGCCTGTAAATTTCTGCTTCACTAAGCAAACTCCTGTCCATCTAGATTGTCAGGATAACTGTAGGAGTTAAAATGACTGAGATCAAATCAGCCGTGCATTCCCTCTGTTTGACTGCATGTTGGCTTCACCAATCTCTTTCTGGTTTTAACATTGCATTGTCTTCTTCTCTGATGCTTCCATCAGTGTCTCTAAGCCCTGGTCTACACACAGTAATTAATTCGACTAGGTACGCGAAGCAGCCACGGAAACGTGAGCTGAATTTGAAACCTAGTTAGTTCTTCCCGTCCAGGCGCCGCAGCGCCCGCAAGCCTCGGCTCCTCTCCAAGGTCTCCTCCTCCTCCCGCCCTCGGTGGGAGGTGGGAGAGCGAGCGCTCGCGAGCGCGAACCGGCGTTCGGCGCAGATCGATAGCCTTCGAAACTCGAAAAGAAGAAACAACGCGGCCGTACCCGGACGGTAAGTATAGACGTGGCCTTAGACCCTTGGTTTTGCCCCATTTCTTTTTCTTTGTATCCATGGATTTCTGACAGGCTCAGCTAAGTACCAACGAAGTATCACAGTGACTGCAGCAGCACAGGAAGGCAGCAGCATTATAGACTAACTTAGGCGTCTTCTGAGGCATGCGCCTCAGAAATAACACAAATGAAAACAAAGAAGAGGGAAGTCCCAGCTCTTTTGGGTCAGAAGGGTTCTGGGACCCGTTCCTGCTCCGTACCAAAGGCAGATGACTCCTTATGGGTGAACCTTGGTTCTCCCAAGGGCGTATCCATCATAGGAAATTATGGTTCAGAGCCTCTGGGAATGGAACTGGATGAGCAGTATGGCCTAGTACTACATATTAAACCAGTCAACACACCGAACCGTTCACAAAACAGCATCTGGGCTTGACCCCAGCCAATATTCCTCTTAGATCATGGTAGTGTGGAGCAGGGATGGACCATTTCTGTTCCCCAACACTGTAGCAGCCACCCCCATACAACTGCAGAGTCTGAGGCTTTGCTTAGTACTCCCAGATGGCTCCAGGTTTATACTCCAGTTGGAAGCGTGGACACTGCAGAGGCAGGAGATGGCCAGAGAATAGCGTGCTTTATACTTCACACATCTCTAGCAAGGCATATTGGAGACTCTCAAAGTGCTTTAGAAATATCCATTGAGCTTTACACATCTGATGAAGCACAGATCTGGCTCACAAGGCTGGATAGTGGATTGGTGGTAGAGCAATGAATAGAACCCAGGCGTCCTGGCTCTCTTGTCCTCCTCTGAGGCTACGTCTACACTACACAGCTTTTAGAAACAGGGCTGTGTCACTACAGCCATGCCGCTAAAAGTCGCGCAGTGGAGCTGCTGTTTGTTGGCTCTCCTGCTGACAAAAAATTTCCACCCCCAACGAGCGGCATTTGCGTTGTTGGCAGGAGAGCGCTTCTGCCGACAATGCGCTGTTCACACTGGAACTTCTCGCCGGCAAAACTTTTGTCTTTTGGGTTGTTTTTTTTAACGCTTCTGAAAGACAAAAGTTTTGTTGTTCAATTGCCAGTGTAGACAAAGCCTTAGCATTCAAATGCAGCAAATATTTGCATACAGTGTGCGTCCCTACAGAATGAAAACCCATTGTCCTCACTGTAACCTTCCAGGACTTATCCCATTTCAGCTACATCCCAGTTTCTTTATGCAAAAGCGAGTGTTTTCTAAATACAGGAGGCTGGTTTCAGAGACTTTTCCTATTGCTCTTTTAATTAGAAATGTTGTCTGGGGAGCACGGCTGGCCAGGAGAAAGGAAGTGATTCCAAACAGACTCAATTCTACCCGCCTGCCCCCAAATGCCCCATGGCTCCAACTGCTTTAAATATTTATCATTATTTCTCTCAGTTGTTGAATAATTGAACATGGAGTGCGTGGTCTACTCCACACTTAACAGGAGTGATTAAACTGGATTTTAATGTGAATGCAGAGAAAGAACGTGGTGTGTGTGTGTGTCTGTGTATTGCTTGTAAGATGATCTTAAAACCCTGTATCCTGCACAGTGAACGTGCACAGCAGCAGCAGCTTTGGTCACTGCCATTATATTTCACACCCTGGATTTGTGGCAATCTGATGCTCTGTGACCAGGGCCGGCTCCAGACCCCAGCGCGCCAAGCGCACGCTTGGGGCGGCGTCCCGCGGGAGGGCAGCAGGCGGCTCCGGTGGACCTCCCGCAGGCATGCCTGTGGACGGTCCACTGGTCCCGCGGCTCTGGTGCACCTGCCGCAGACATGTCTGCGGAGGGTCCGCTGGTCCCGTGGATTCTGTGGAGCATCCGCAGGCGTGCCTGCGGAAGGTCCACCGGAGCCGCGGGACCAGCGGACCTTCCACAGGCACGTCTGCAGGAGGTCCACCGGAGCCGCGGGACCGGCGACCACCAGAGCGCCCCCCGCGGCGTGCCGCCCTGCTTGGGGCGGCGCAATTCCTAGAGCCACCCCTGTCTGTGACTGTGGGGGCGCCCCATTTGGAAGCCAATGTCTGAGATGGAGAGCAGCAGAGCTCACTCAAACCTCCATAAGAAATGCAATTGGAGGCCTTGTCTTCACAAAACTTGGGTGCAGGCTTCTGGGTGAATTCTCTTATATTGGTTTAAAAGTGGCTTATTTCAGTTTAACTTAAACCTATTCCTACTGATCTGTGCCAAACTCAGATAAGCCTGGTTTTAAACCAAAAAAGAGCATCCACACTGCCTTTTTCCCTGCTTAACTAAATCAGCTTAAAACTAGACCTTAAGTGAAAACAATGCAAGTGCGCATGTAGACTAGCCCTGTATCCAGTCGGCCTCTGTGTGGCTGGGAACACAGCACACAGGCATTAATTTCCGAGCCATTTTTACTTCTCACAACGGCTGAGGTAGGAGAAGTTGGCCTTGCATGTGATGGAGGAAGATTATCTATCTAAAGTGTTTTTATGGCTGCAGTGTCTGAGCACTCCTCAGCCTTTTAAATACCTTAATTGTCACAGGACCCCCGTGAGGTAGAGAAGTGCCATTATTCCCGTTTTACCCAACCAGTGCATGGAGAAGCTATGCCATTACCCTGTGGTCACACAGGAAGCCCACGGAGGAGTATGGAATTGAACACAGGTCTCCCAAGTACCAGGCAGCATCTGAAGCACCAGACCATCCTTCCTCTCACCACCACCCCCATAAAGACTCTGCCAGCAAACAGGTAGCACACTACAGCATGGATTGCTAGTCAAGACCTCAGATCCAGACACACAGTTCAAAGGGCCAAAAGTCAGGCTAGGAAACCCACTCCCAGCCTCCACACTTATAGGAAGGATCACCCAGCTCTACTCACACACTGGGCTGTGTGGTGGCAAACGGTTCGCCTTGGAATCGTTTTGGTTTCCACAGACCACCAAATCCACTTACCACACATAGCAGACGCCAAGGGAAATTATGCAACAGGAGCCACCCTTGTTATCATGGGGAGGGAGAAGACAGTAGTGGGAAGAGATTAGGGTGCAGAGGAATTGCTTATGGTGAGCTGGGGCATGTGAAGATGTCAAAGCAAGTGGGGAGAAGAGGGTAGAGGAGATCAGAGGTCTGGAAGCCAGGGGTTGTGATAGTCGGGCCTACAAACTTACCCTAATTGTGAGCTCAACTGTAAAAAGATGTCACCATGACCTATAACAACAAGTGGTGATGGGACAAGGAGCAAAAGTGAGGCAGACGACTGAATTAGTGCAACCAAAAAGGCCTCCTGATATAATTCAAGGACTGCATGAAGATCATGTCTGATGAACAAAAACACTGAGAGACTGAAATCAAAGAACCCAAACTGGTGTGTCGGGAATTAGGCCTCATTAGTGGACAAAATAATGATGGGATGGGTGGTGGGGGGGAGGTGGTGGCAATATATGTGAAAGAAAATGTAGAATCAAATGAAGTAAAAATCTTAATTAAATCCACACGTTCCATAGAATCTCTATGGATAGTAATTTCACGCTCTAATAAGAATATAACATTAGGGATCTACCGGTATTATCGACCACCTGACCAGGACAACAATAGTAATAATGAAATGCTAAGGGAAATTACAGAGGTTATCAAAATTAAGAACTCAATAATAGTGGGGACTGGGAACATGTCACCTCAGGACGAAATGCAGAGACAAAATTTCTCGATACTTTAAATGACTGCTTCTTGGAGCAGCTAGTACGGGAACCCAAAAGGGGAGAGGCAACTCTTGATTTAGTCCTGAGTGGCGCGCAACTATAACAGGACCGCTTGGAAATAGTGACCATAATATAATAACATTTAACATCCCTGTGGTGGGAAGAACATCTCAACAGCCCAGCACTGTGGCATTTAATTTCAGAAAGGGGAACTATGCAAAAACGAGGGGGTTAGTTAAACAGAAATTAAAAGGTACAGTGACTAAAGTGAAATCCCTGCAAGCTGCATGGATGCTTTTCAAAGACACCATAATAGAGGCCCAACTTAAATGTATACCCCAAATTAAAAAATACAATAAAAGAACTAAAAAAGAGCCACCGTGGCTTAACAACCATGTAAAAGAAGCAGTAAGAGATAAAAAGGCATTTTATAAAAGGTGGAAGTCAAATCCTAGTGAGGTAAATAGAAAGAAACATAAACACTGCCTAATTAAGTGTAAAAATGTAATAAGAAAAGCCAAAGTGGAATTTGAAGAAAGGCTAGCCAAAAACTCAAAAGGTAATAACAAAATGTTTTTTAAGTACATCAGAAGCAGGAAGCCTGCTAAACAACCAGTGGGGCCCCTGGACGATTGAGATACAAAAGGAGTGCTTAAAGACAATAAAGTCATTGTGGAGAAACAAAATGGAATCTTCGCTTCAGTCTTCATGGCTGAGGATATTAGGGAGATTCCCAAACCTGAACTGGCTTTTGTAGGTGTCAAATCTGAGGAATTGTCACAGGTTGAGGTGTCACTAGAGGAGATTTTGGAATTAATTGATAAACTTTACAGTAACAAGTCACCGCGACCAGATGGCATTCACCCAAGAGTTCTGAAAGAACTCAAATGTGAAATTGTGGAACTATTAACTATGGTTTGTAACTTGTCCTTTAAATTGGCTTCTGAACCCAATGACTGGAAGATAGCTAATATAACGCCAATATTTAAAAAGGGCTCTAGAGGTTATCCCAGCAACTACAGACCAGTAAGTCTAACGTCAATACCGGGCAAATTAGTTGAAACAATAGTAAAGAATAAAATTGTCAGACACATAGAAGAACATAAATTGTTGGGCAAAAGTCAACATGGTTTCTGTAAAGGGAAATTGTGTCTTACTAATCTATTAGAGTTCTTTGAAGGGGTCAACAAACATGTGGACAAGGGGGATCCAGTGGACATAGTGTACTTAGATTTCCAAAACGCCTTTGACAAGGTCCCTCACCAAAGACTCTTATGTAAATTAAGTTGTCATGGGATAAGAGGGAAGGTCCTTTCATGGATTGAGAACCGGTTAAAAGACAGGGAACAAAGGATAGGAATAAATGGTAAATTCTCAGAATGGAGAGGGGTAACAAGTGGTGTCCCTCAAGGGTCATTCCTAGGACCAATCCTAGTCAACTTATTCATAAATGATCTGGAGAAAGGGGTAAAAAGTGAGGTGGCAAAGGTTGCAGATGATACTAAACTGCTCAAGATAGTTAAGACCAAAGCAGACTGTGAAGAACTTCAAAAAGATCTCAAAAAACTAAGTGATTGGGCAACAAAATGGCAAATGAAATTTAATGTGGATAAATGCAAAGTAATGCACTTTGGAAGAAATAACCCCAACTATACATACAATATGATGGGGGATAATTTAGCTACAATGAATCAGGAAAAAGATCTTGGAGTCATTGTGGATAGTACTCTGAAGACGTCCACACAGTATGCAGCGGCAGTCAAAAAAGCAAACAGGATGTTAGGAATTATTAAAAAGGGGATAGAGAATAAGACGGAGAGTATCTTATTGCCCTTATATAAATCCATGGTATGCCCGCATCTTGAATACTGCCTACAGATGTGTTCACCTCATCTCAAAAAAGATATACCGGCATTAGAAAAGGTTCAGAGAAGGGCAACTAAAATGATTAGGGGTTTGGAATGGGTCTCATATGAGGAGAAATTAAAGAGGTTAGGACTTTTCAGCTTGGAAAAGAGAAGACTAAGGGGGGATATGATAGAGGTATATAAAATCATGAGTGATGTAGAGAAAGTAAATAAGGAAAAGTTATTTACTTGTTCCCATAGTACAAGAACTAGGGGCCACCAAATGAAATTAAGTGGCAGCAGGTTTAAAACAAATAAAAGGAAGTTCTTCACACAGCGCACAGTCAACTTGTGGAACTCCTTGCCTGTGGAGGTTGTGAAGGCTAGGACTATAACAGCGTTTAAAAGAGAACTGGATAAATTCATGGAGGTTAAGTCCGTAAATGGATATTAGCCAAGATAGGTAAGGAATGGTGTCCCTAGCCTTTGTTTGTCAGAGGGTGGAGATGGATGGCAGGAGAGAGATCACTTGATCATTGCCTGTTGGGTTCACTTCCTCTGGGGCACCTGGCATTGGCCAGTGTCAGTAGACAGGAGGGCTAGATGGACCTTTGGTCTGACCCAGTACGGCCATTCTTATGTTCTTATGTATTGCAGCCACCATGCAATGCCCAACTTTAAAAGGCCAAGCCTAGCAGGGGAAGGAACATCCCCAAGGCAGGTGTAGGTGGCAGGGCTAGGGATGAGAAGAGCAGGGGGATAGGAAATGGACTGCGATAGATCAGCATAGCTACTAGCAAGAGAGAGAGTGTGAGTCAACAGAGACTGACTTAGGAGCAGTCTGACTGCATGACTGACAGTTGTGAATGAACTCCCACTTCCCATTCACTTCCACACAAAAGCTTCAAGGCTTAGCCGCACACAAACAGGGAATCCTCTCCTGAATTCAGCTGCCTTTGAAAAGGGCAGCCCCAGCAGCCCTGGGATGCTGCTGACAAGGAAAGGACACCTCCTGCGCGTGGTCACGGCATCTCAGTGTTTGAGAAACAGTCACGTGCCAAATAATGACTTGTCGGGCTGGATGGATGCTGACAGGCTGCATTAGTGGGGGTGGGGGAGAGATCACATGGATTGTGAGGGGCCAGAGCGACAGTCTGGGACTCAGAAGATCTGAGTTCTAGTGCCAGCTCTGCCATTAACCTGCTGGTTGAGCTTGGGCAAGTCACTTTCCCTTTGGATGCCTCAGTTTCCTCTCCCACCCTCCCCCTTTGCTAGCCTTGAGGGCAGGGATTGTCTGCACAGCTACAGCCACACTTGCAGCTGGGGGGCGATTCCCAGCGTGTGCAGATATACTTGGCCTACCTCTCACTGAGCTCCTGCACTACCAGCAGTCACGTGGCCTCAGGCAGCAGAGACACAGGCTTGCTGCACCACGTACCAACCTACCTGGACCCTATGGGTTCATCCGTCGGCTGGCTGGCCTATGTTGCTGCCTGTGGCACTGCAGCTCTGCTGCTATTTCTAGCGCACTCTCTCACCGAGAGCTAGTGCGAGTCTGTCTGCAGGAGGCGGGAATCACGCCCCCCCCACAGCTCGTAGTGTGGACGTACAGTGCCTTGCCTATCAGGGCTCTCATCTCTGCTGGGGCCTCTAGGCGTTACTTTAATACAAACTATAGTCAAGGAATCGCCTCTGGTTTCACCAGAGG
Organism: Mauremys reevesii; assembly: GCF_016161935.1. Classification (NCBI taxonomy): domain Eukaryota; kingdom Metazoa; phylum Chordata; order Testudines; family Geoemydidae; genus Mauremys; species Mauremys reevesii. Next base: position 138,808,866 of record NC_052626.1, on the reverse strand, counting down.
GGTTCTGGGAGCTGCAGCCTGGACTCCCGGTTCTGTGATGGCCTCTGGCTGGGGAAGTGTCTCTGTGTTCCCAAGAACTCATGGAACCTGCTTGCTTTAAATCTCCCCTTTCACTGCCCTCCACTGTGCTCTGTTCATCGGCTCCCCCGGCACAGTACCCAAATGACAGGTATCTCTGCAGAATTAATCAAATCCTTTGTTGCTCTGCCAGGCCTCTCCTCTCTCTCCTCCCTTTTCCCCAGGTATCCTTCCCTCCTGGAGAAACTCTGTCTTGAAAACCAGTTGGAACAGCATGACTGGACGCAGGGCAGAAGTTTAGCTCAGTTCATTGGTGTCTGGGTTTTCTACCTAAAGCTAACAAGCAGGGATGTTTTCTTCTCCTTCCTAAATGCATTCAGGGAGCAGAAAGGTGGAATGAATTTGATATAAATGCCAAGGACCCCGAGTCAATTTGTTTTAATCTGCTAATATTGCAGCTGCTGAAATGTATGGTTATTTTTGCGTATATTACTTTGAAATGCAAATTGCAAGGATGGTCTGAATATCTGTGTATCTTCTGGGGGTAAAGGACAATGGAGAGCTAACAATTTGAAAAATCCATTCCCTATAATTCATATCAATAACCATTGCTCGGTTTCCAACCTGTCTGATTCTGGTAAATACCCCTTGGCCCATTGGTATAAGGAGCAAGAACTCAGTACTGTAGTACTGATGTGTACTAGCTTAGTAAAATGAATGCACTGGCTGCTTCTCAAACCAGTCTTAAGGGGCCCGCTCTGTGCCCTAAGGTTCTGGCCCCAGTGCAATTCAAAGTCCTTTGTCTGCAAGTTGTAAGCAAAGTCACTGTGCCTCTGTCATTGCCCCTCCCTCTGTTCAGCAAGGGTTGTTTGTATCAGGCAGCCACTTTCTTTTTCAGGTTAATGATGCTCAATGCACTGCTGATACTCCGGCAGGCTCATCTCTCTGTCCAGGTCAATCATTGCAAGGCAAAGCCTCTCAGTCACGGAAAACAGCTAACGTGGAAAATGAAGACACAGCATTCTAGCACGGAGAGGGACTCAGTCCCCTACACTGGACTGCCAAGAAGAACTGGAGCCATGGGATAAGTCTAGACCCATGGGTTGCTAAGGAGTTTGCTTAAAGTATTCAAATGCTCAAAAGTTGAGCTCCTTTGGTACATAAGAACAGCCAGACTGGGTCAGACCAAAGGTCTACCTAGCCCGGTATCCTGTCTTCTGACAGTGGCCAATGCCAGGTGCCCCAGAGGGAATGAACAGAACAGGGAATCATCAAGTGATCCATCCCCTGTCACCCATTCCCAGCTTCTAGCAAACAGAGACTAGGGACATCAACTCTGCCCATACTGGCTAATAGCCATTGATGGACTTATCCTCCATGAACTTATCTAGTTCTTGTTTGAACCCTGTTATGGTCTTGGCCTTCACAACATCCTCTGGCAAGGAGTTCTACAGGGTGACTGTGCGTTGTGTGAAGAAATACTTTTTATTTGTTTTAAACCTGCTGCCTATTAATTTCATTTGGTGACCCCTCATTCTTGTGTTATGAGAAGTCAAAAACACTTCCTTATTTACTTTCGCCACACCAGTCATGATTTTATAGACCTCTATTATATCCCCCCCTTACTTGTCTCTTTTCCAAGCTGAAAGTCCGAGACTTATTAATTTATCCTCATATGGAAGCTGTTCCATACTCTAATAATTTTTGTTGCCCTTTTCTGGACCCTTTTTCAATTCCAATATATCTTTTTTGAGATGGGTTAACCACATATACATGCAGTATTCAAGATGTGGGCGTACCATGGATTTATATAGAGGCAACATGATATTTTCTCTCTTATTATCTATCTCTTTCTTAATGATTCCCAACATTCTGTTCATTTTTTTGACTGCTGCTGCACGTTGAGTGGATGTTTTCAGAGAGCTATCTACAATGATTCCAAGATCGCCTTCTTGAGTGGTAACAGCTAATTTAGACTTCATCATTTTATATGTATAGTTGGGATTATGTTTTCCAGAGTGCATTACTTTACATTTATCAACACTGAATTTCATCTGCAATTTTGTTACCCAGTCACCCAGTTTTGAGAGATCCTTTTGTAGCTCTTCGCAGTCTGCCTAGGACTTAACTATCTTGAGTAGTTTTGTATCATCTGCAAATGTTGCCATCTCACTGTTTACCCCTTTTTCCAGATCATTTATGAATATGTTGAATAGAACCGGTCCCAGTACAGACCCCTGGGGGACACCACTATTTACCTCTCTCCATTCTGGTAGGTCACAAAGATCACACGGTACATTTCTGTTCCCGAACAGGAAGAATGTAGCTCTTAGAATCGGGTTTCTGTGGGAATGCAAATTCAGAGATCTCTTGTGTGAGTATCCGCCAATATCCACTTCAGATTCAGTGACGATCCCTGCCATCTGACACGTTCACAAGAACATTCATGGACAGCGAACACAACCAAAGCAAAGTCACTTAAAAACTCAAACCAATACTCTAGCACCAGTGCATTCAATGGCACACAGTCGCACATACGGAGCTCACGACCAGGGAGGGTGGGTCCACATGTGCCACTTTTACTACACACCCGCTTTTGAGCTATATCATAGTGGCCTCATCAATACACGGAGTGGTTTTAATTTTAAGGGACTATGTTTGCAGTGATTAGTATGGTAAGTGTGGGTCTAGGAACACAAGCATTTGAGCGCATGACCAGTAAGCAACCAAGTAATTACAAGTAAAGCCATTCCTATTATCTGCTAATCAATAGTACATTAGTCTTAGACATGTCCACCTTACAGCACTTTATAATAAGAAGAGGTTACACTACAAAAACAAGAGCCATCTTTACACCAATGCAGGGAGCTTTAGCTTCACATCTAACCTCCCGTTAGCGTTAATGGAAGTTACTGACCCTTGTGACTTTATGATGGAGTTTGTTCACCATCCCTCTAACTCTCTCTCTATATAAACATTCATATGATTTCTTAATCCTGTGCTCTGTTTATTGTTCGGCTTCCATGTCTTTTGCAGATTGGGAGCTCTTCATGCTGTGGCTCAGTGCCCTGCCATCCTCCACACATCTCTGTGAGACCTGAAGTCAGGAAGCCTCTCTCTAAAGAGAGGGAGCAGTGAAGCAAAATCACTATGGAGAGAGCAGAGTTGCAAGCCACTTCCTTGTTCAGTGTCTCTGCCTCCTTCCACTGCAGGATGTACAGCCTACTGAGTGCATGTCTATCACAGCAGTGGGAATCTTTGCAGACTATTATGAAACTTTATACAAATCCGATGACCCCCCGTGCCCTAACCATAAACTGAATTAGAAAGCATCTGTAAACCAGACTGATGTAAGTAGATTTCCTGAGGAAACTGCCTATGCTCTCTTTCTTTCTTTCTTGGGTGAGGGGCTGGAGGGGAGAGGCGGAGTGGAAGGGCAGAAAACACAGTGCATTGCTATTGAGACACTCCCGTGAATAAGGCTGTATTGAGTGAGTTGCACTAAGCCCTGGAACTTTTCCAACAACACTAAAGATCCCTCACCTGTGTCTATTTAACTCATCGCTTTCCTGTTAATTATTCACATCTTCCCAGAAAGTCACTATTTTCATGAAACCATAGTAATAACTTTCAACAAATAATAATCCAGTTTCCATTCTAGACTTTCAGTGAAGTGAAGATGTTAGGATGCTGATCTCACTGATGGATGCATCTCAAAGTTCTCGCCTCTAATTTCATTAAGCAAGGAAGATGCCTTTTATAAGTCATGGGCTGGGCTGAGTTTCCAATGAATGCAAATAATTTGCTAAAGGGGAGGAAATGATAGATAACATATGAGCATCTTTGTTCTTATACCACCTTTATTATCAGAGGATCTGACGGGGAGTAGGGGGAAAGGGTGAGGACCATTTCAATATACACTGAAGGGAATAGGAGTACTTCTGTTGACTTTGATAGGTGTGGATCAAGAACCTAATGGCTAGTGACATTATAAGGCTAGTGCAGCTGTGAGATAATACTACCAGAACACTGCAAAGGAACCACAAGCATGTGCTGTTCTGAGTAACATATATGCATCTGATGACGTGGGTTGTAGCACACGAAAGCTTATGCTCAAATCAATTTGTTAGTTTCTAAGGTGCCACAAGTACTCCTGTTCTTTTTATATATGGCCTTGCAAATCTGACTGAAGGTCACAGAAATAGCCTGGGAGGAAGAGGGAGCAGGGTGGATCCTTCATCAGAGGGGATGAAACACTGTAGAAAGCTCATCTCCAATCTGAGTGATGCCCAGAAAGAACTGACCAGCACATGAGGTGCTACATTTGGGAAAAATTGAAAAAAGAGTGAAAGTATGGAAAATATCTTAGAAGCAGGGGCGGCTCCAGGCACCAGTGCACCAAGCGCGTGCCTGGGGCGGCAAGCCGTGGGAGGTGGCCTGCCAGTCGCCGTGAGGGCGGCAATCAGGCTGCCTTCGGCGGTGCACCTGCGGGAGGTCTGCCAGACCTGTGGTTTCGGCGGCAATTGGGCAGCGGGTATGCTGAAGGTGCGGGACTGGTGGACCTCCCACAGGCATGCCGCCGAATCCGCGTTAACAGCAGACTTCCCACAGGCGTGCCACCGAAAGCCGCCTGAGTGCCGTGCTTGGGGCGGCAAAATACGTAGAGCTGCCCCTGCTTAGAAGTAGCAATAATTGCACTGCACAAGACTGCCACTTTACCTGGACATGGAATACGGCAGAAGAGAGGAGGTGGTGCTGCGGGCTAGTGGCTAGGGCACTGGGTTGTAGTCTCAACTCTGGCATTGAACTACTATGTGATCTTGGGCAAGTCACTTCCCTCTCTGTGCCTCTTCTGTGCCCTCTGCGTAGACTTGATGTTTTTGGAGGCAGGGCTTGTGTCTTGCTATGTGTTTGTTCAGGGCCTAGCACAGGGGCTTCATCTCTAGGCACTCCCGTAATACAAATAATTTATAATGGTAAAAGGGCAAAGGCCTAGCCATCCAGAAAGGAAGATATTTAAACACAGATTTTTTTCCTTCTGGGAGCAGCCTCCCATGGTAGAAACAGAGAATTGGCCAAAAGGCTTTTTCTTTAAGAAAGCGCTTCTGCCGTATTTGGTATTTTTACTCCAGCAGAGTTGAAAAGATTGGTAGGTCCCCCCTTCCCCTCCCATAATGGAATACACAACTTCAGTAATTCAGCCAGGGAGTGATTCCCTGACAAGATATTTGAATGTGGTGGCCTTGATCTGGAAAAGAACTTTTCAGTCCATCACGAATGGCTGAGAGCATATTAAACTGGATTTATCTTGCTGGATAAACATCATGGTGGAAAGTTAGAGGATTTATTCAATAACATCCCCACCTCCACCCGCCACCTCACGGGCTATTTAGCTTTACTACATTTGATACAGGCTGATTTCCCTTAGTAAGGAGGAGTCTAAAACAAAGACAGAAGAGGCCACAACCTTTGGTTCAAAGGGCAAGGGTTTGGTGTCATTTGCCCTATTTTTAAACAAGGCTCCCAGGCTGTACATAACAGTTACAAAATATAGAGATGAGCCAATAACATCGTTAAACTCTAATGTACAAACATCAACCAAAACTAAAACCCCAGACAAACAAAATTCAACCCCTGCTCCTTTGCCACTCATTCATTCACACACATGCCTGCAGTCTCACGTACTTACAGCATATCTACATTGTCCTTTATAAATTCCTCACATAGCATGTGGGATGCTTCAGTTTTCACATTATAAATGACATGCTCATGGGATGCGATTTCCAACACATCAGCATACCAGTCTTTCAGCACATCCACGATTCCACTTTCACAGGATTAATCTCTTTGCAGAGCCAAGGGCAATTGCATCTCATTTTTAAAAGGGCTTTGCTACATGATTTCTCATCAATACACGGGAGTACAAATACAGTCTTGACTCAGCCAATTATTTGATCCCATATTATATCTATACTTAAGCAGAAATTTCTAATATTAGGATGCTGCCAGATAACCTGCTTGCCTCCCACACAGACAGCCATCACCCCAGATTTCAACCCTCCTCACCCTTTGAATGATTTTCAAATGGCTGTAGTTTCATTTCAGGCACACTGCTGGATCCCGCAGTTTTATCCAATGTATTTGACCATTGGCTTTCATCAAAGCAGATTGTACATTTAACATTGTGAGATGGAAAAGCATAAGCAGAATAAGATCACCCAAGGATCATCATAGCTAGAGGCTTGGGGCCAAATTTTCAGAAGCGCTCAGCTCCCATTTAGGCATCAGAATAAATGGCCAGATTTTCAGGAGCGCTCAGCCAGATGGGTGCTGAGATTCTTTGAAAATCTGTCCCCACAGGCCTGATCCAAAGCCAGTTTACTTCAGCGAGCTTTGAACCAAGCTCTACGGTGGCAGAAGGGAGCCCTCAACAGGCAGATGCTGAAGGATGGCCCCAGGGTTAGGGCACTAACCTGGGCCATGGAAGACCTTGCCTGGAATCCCTGGGCTGCCATGGACTTCTTGGGTAACTTACTAGACCTCTGTGCCTCAGGTCCCCATCTGTCTGTCCCCTGGGGAGGACAGCACAGACCTACCCAGAGGGGGTGGGGGGTGGATAGAGATATTAAAGATTGCGAGGTCCTCAAATACTACAGTGAGAGGGACAAGGTAAGTACCTAAGGCTCCAGCAATCATAGTTCCTCATCTCACTCATATCATAGACATCTGTAAATAGCTACCTACCTATCTTCACTTATTTGTAAGCTTACAACACAGGCACCCACCCACCCACCCACCCACACACTCCCAGCTATGTATCTTAGCCTTTATGAAAACTAAGGTAGGCAAGTAAATACGTGCACACGTCTGAATTCCCCTCTTGTGCCTTTCTCCAAGCCTTTGCGGTGTTCTGCCAGTTAGGCTGCATAGTTAAAGGGTTTCCTCAATTTGAGCCTCTCAGACCTTTATAAGTGCCAGTCTAAGCTCTAGGCATGTTTTTGCTTTTAATGATGGTGAAGGCAGAGAGTCGAGACAAATAGGAATGGGAGACTAGTTTTGAAGCGGAGAGAAACTAATTCTGTAACCAAGTACTTAGAATACAGGACTTTATACTACTGGAACCAGATGGTGAAGAGCATGCTAGAGATATTTCCCTGCAGGAACACTTGTGCATCTGGAATGAGACCGTGATCTTGTGGGCAGAGGAAGGGAACTGGGAATCAGGACTCCTGGTTTCTATTCCAAGCCCTATAAGGGAGTATGTTGAAAGCCGGAGACACCTATGTGACTGAGGTAGGAATTTCTGTGCCTCAGTTACCCCATCCGTGCAAAGGGGAGAACAACTCTTCCCCTATGCAACTGACTGAATGTTTGCAACGTGCTTTCAGATCCTCAGATGGGCAGGGCAAAGTGTTTATCTCAATGCCGTTTACACTCATTCCAGGCAATGAGCACTTGGTGCCTGATAGCACCTGGCTGGTTATTTCAGACCTGGCCTGTATCTATTATTAATATGCAATGGTAAACAGCTCTTTATTATTGCCCACCTCTGACCTCCCCGGCCCCAGCCCCCTCCCCTCTGTTGCTCCTCACTGCCCCTGCCTGGAAATGTTGACAGTAATAAATGGCTGGCAAAGCAATTATACACATTAAGCTGAAAACTATGGAGCTGAGGTCAAAACTATTTTCTTTCTATAATTACATGGAGAGTAAATTCGTTTTGCCAGGAATAAAAGCAACACAGAAGGTCATGGCAAGTAGAAAGGAATCAGGTGGCCACTCGGCCTGCTTTGCAATGTAATCAAGGTCTGAATCTGAAGCCATTACCCTCTCTGTGTTGCCTCACCGGCTTTTATACAGGCATTTAATTTGTAAATATTGCTTTAACATTTAGCGGGCCTGGGGAATTGAAATGGAACAGCACTTAAGCCAAGCTTTCCTGATGGTATGAGATCATCCTATTTAGCCCCATCAGGAGCTTCCTGTTGCAAAGGAGAAACAGGCCATCCTGAGAGTGATTAACTGCTGATGCATTTGAACGGGGTGGCTGGACAGCCCTGGGTTTTCCAGAACAGAACCATTTAAATTAAGTAAGTAAAAAAACCCATTGATTCATGTCCAAATATTGGTGACATCATAGTAGAATTTCAGAAGCCATCCTTAGACTGCTCAGCAGCTGTCCTGCCCAAGATCTGTCACACACCATCCATCCATCTCCTCGCTGGTTGTCCCACACAAAGATGACCTGCCACCATTCCATCCATAAGAACTTTCTCAAGGTGATTTCCACTTCTACGCCTAATGTGACCAAAGGGCTTAAGTTTGGGTCTGTGGATTTCCAGTATCAGGGCTGCTTCTCTCCAATAATATTTTTAACATAGGCATTCATCTTTTTTTCCACCCAGGAGATATGAGAGAGTCTTCACTAGCACCTCATTTCAAAATCTCCAGTTTTCTTCATGTCAGCAGCATTAACTTCCCATGAGTCACATCCATAAATTGCTAAGCAAAAAGTTGTGCTTTTCACTAGTTGCACCTCAACACATTTCCAGATGCCATGGTTTTTCCACACTTTCTTAAGGGAGACCACAGCTTAGCAAGCCATCCCTCGTCTTCTTTCAATTTCTTTGGCACAGCCTCCTTGGTTGGATATATATGATCCCAAATAATTAAATTAATCTACTGCTTCTACAGCTTGTCTGTTAATCATGCATGCTGCTTTTGTTAGTCATGTCAATTTATGTGCATTTTATTTTCATCACATTCAGGAAGAGTCCATACGCCTCACTAACCGTTTTTACACACTCCAGCATTTGCTGCATTGTATCACTGGCTGTAGCAAAGAACGGTCTGCCACCAACATACCTGAGGCAGGTTCAGAGGTGTCCACCAATGGAAATCCCAGCTCCTTCCACTTTGTCAAAACCTTCCAAGGTTTGTCTCTTAATACATTCAATGAATATGTTAAAGAGGCTTGGGGGCAAAATACCTCTTTGTTTCACACCCTGCCCAGTGGAAAACCACACACTGTCACCTCCTGTTTGCACCATGGGCTGCTGGTGTTGGTGGGGACTTGCAATGAATTCAGTGATGTGCTTTGAAATCCTTATGTCTGCCAGTCTCTTCCAAAGATGGACATGCCCTGCCTCACCCACTGATGGCTTGAATGTGGGCCAGGATCCTGCCAGGCCTTTACTTCTTGTGTCCTCATTGACACCTGGGATAAAATGCAGCACTCACTTTGCATGGGTGTGGATGGCTGCTCTATGTCAATGGAAGGGGAGGAGCAGGCTCATTTGCTCAGACTTGGGGTACAGAGAAAGCCTTTCTCCCCAGCCCATAAGCTCCAGATACCATGTGGGCAGTGCTAGCTCCCACATCCTAGGTGTAGCCATTGTCTTTGAGTGGGGAGGCCCATTCCTTGATGAAACTGCCAGTGAGGAGACCAATGATGATGGTGGTGTCTGGACATTCACCCCTGACCTGTGGCCACCAGCTTATTTAATCTAGACCCCCAAGGAGTCATCAAATCAGGCACTGAGTTTTCTACTGCTGAGAGTTTTTCTGCATAGCCACAAACCAAGGCAAAATGGCTGTCCCAGAATTCTCAGCAGCCTCCCTTTAAATTTGTGGGTTGCCCAGATGTGGCCAGAGGGCAATGAAATGCTGCCTGTGACCAATATCCACTTTCAATGCTGCCGTTTGTGATCAGAGCTGGAATCGAGGAGGAGTAATGGATTCTGGGACCCAGTGGGGCAGGTTCATCTCCGATTGGCTTCAATTGCTTGACTTGTGCCTGCTCATGTCAGGGATGAATTTGGTACCAAGAACCGCATCTTGTTAATTGCAAGTACCTGAAAACTAAGCCATGTAACATAAATGCTGAGGGTCCGGAGGAGTTATTCATGGCACCTTCTGCATCAACTGATCTCTGCTGCAGAAACTGCCTCCTGAGGGCAAAGCCCATCGACGCTGCTTTATTCTTGCATTGATGGGAACAGAGGATCTGTTATCTATTCCAGACATACTGGGGCTGGAACTCAGATAAGCAGTTCAGGTGCAAGCCAGTTTACTCTCTCAAATAGTAATTAAATTCATTAATCAACATCATCATGCTTTCTTGGCATGAGGCTATTATTTGCTTTCATCCAGGAAGTCTCTCCCTAGCTGGGGCACACACTACAGTGCACTAGGGAGCAGGCAAGCATGGGAATGCAAAGGAACCCTGGAGCAGATGTGCTCTGTACCTCCACAGCGTGGATGCACTCTGGGGATTACACACATGGGTGCTCTCCGGGGCACATGCCATCTCAAGCAGCTGATTCATGCTTATACTGTGTCTTAGTGATGTGTGTGACATACTATACCTTGGGGGAGCATCCTGTAACCCCCATATTCCTCATTTTTATATAATTGTGATCTTACATATAAAGCATGCTTTGTAAGGTATCAGGGGAAAGTTTATGATCTGCTGAAAGTCATTTCTCTATCCATATATGTATATCATTAATGCATATGAAGTTATGAGAATTGTGTTGTATAGTTGTCACTGAAACATGCTGGAAATTGGGGAATCAGCCAGATATTAGCTCCCCAGAGGCAACAGGAAGGAAAGTAACCAATGCCTGGGAGGGGTGTCAAACAACCATCAGCAACCATTGTCCAGCAAGGGAGGTACAATTCAATGACTCACCTGCATAAGGCCACACCAGGGGGATTGTGCAACCTTGTCTGGAGACTCAGCAATGCCCCCAGACATGCCTGGACTTGTGCTCACCAAGCACATGGGACTGCGGGTATAAAACAGAACACAGGGGCCCCATTCTGGGCCTTTCTCCTGCCCCCACCGATGCTGCAAGCAACAAGGACACTCTGAAGACACCATCTGAGGGGACTAGCCCAGATTTCAAGGGTGAAATCTGTGTACTATGAACTGCAATATCCAGTGGGGTGAGAAAAACTGCTTAATCTAGATGTTGCCCTGTCTAGTAGGGTTGAGAGTTTAGACCTCGTGCTTCTATTTTATTTTATTTTGGTAACTAACTCTGACTTTTTGCCTATCACTTATAATCACTTAAAATCTATCTTTTGTAGCCAATAAATTTCTTTTACTTTTTACCTTTACCAGTGAGTTTGCCTGAAGTGGGGTAAATCTGCTCAGGTTGGCAAAGGCTGGTGTACATCCACTTTCCATTGATGAAGTGGCGAACCAATTAATGAATTTGCACTGCCCATCTTGATCAGTGCAAGACGGTACATTTCTGAGGTACAGTGCTGGGAGCTGGGGGGATTTGGCTGGTGCCTTTCTCTTTGTGATTCATGAGTGGCTCTGGGAGCAGTGATGCATCTAGCTGGGTGTGGGGCTCCACATTCTGTTGTGCTGAGTGATCACAGCGCCCGGAGGGGTTTGCTGCTGGTCACTAGCAAGGCATTGTGAGAGACAGTCCAGGATGGGGAGAGTTAAGGGGGCACAGCGGTCCCACAGTCCCAGGCTTCATGCCGGAGATCCCGTCACAATGTGTTATTAGTTAGTGCTGCATGCAGGGATTTAACCAGGGACCCTGCACTTCTGTTGGGCTTGCTTGATCCTAAAGGCCCTGCACAGAGTTCAGGATTTAGGTCCTCATGGGATACTCATTCTATTGCATCTAGGTGGCCGTACAAGAAAACATTATACTCTATTCATGGGCTTCTTATATGCCACATTGCTAGAATACCAAGAGTACATTATGTGACTGGACAGGTTAATCCAAACCTCTAGCTTTAGTGCCTGCCTGCCTGTATGAGTGTAGGGGTGTGCTCAGACCTGGGTAGGGTGGCCATATTTACCAAAGTAAAACTGGGACACTGCATGGGGCTTGCCTGAGGCGCCTGGCATCACTGCTCACCTGAGCGCCCCCCCCCTCCCCAATGGGGTTGTCCCAAGCCACCTGGCATGGCAGCTCACCCAAACTCTGCACCACCTGGCACTGGTGTTGACTGTGCAAGCTCCACGCTGCCCAGGAGTGGGGCTGGGGCTGTCCCCCTGAGCCTCACGCCACCCCGGGTTGACAGCCTCAACCCTATACTATTGGAGGCCTGCACTGCCCAGGGCTCACAGTCCAAACCTTACCACCCAGAACCTTGTGTCACTACTGGCCTCCCCAAAAGTTCCGCTGCGCCCCCCAAGGGAACGCAACCCACATTTTTGGCCAAATTGGACATTTGTTCCATTTGCTCTTGCCAACTGATCACAGCAACTTGCAACTGGCAAGAGCAAATGGGACAAATGCCCATTTTTGCCAAAAAACCAGGACATCAGTACAGGGCTTAAAAAAGGGGGCTGTCCCGGCCAAAACGGGATGTATGATCACCCTACACCTGGAGCTCAGGGGGAGTTGTTCTGAGCTTTCAGGAAGACAGAACTTTAAAAAGCCCAGTCTTACAAATGCTCTTTAGCTTATGCTCCAATACATCTGTTAGTCTATAAGGTGCCACAGGACTCTTTGTTGCTTTTTCCTAGTGCACATTTCTCTTTTGCTTTCAGGTCAGTCCCTGGCCTCTCGAGCGAATGCCCAAGCTGTCTCATTGATTTGAGCACAAGCCAACATTGCAACAAGGTTGTTCAGGCTGAAATAAGGTTTATTAAACTGTAACAAGGTTTGTTACTCTGCTAATGCGCCGTATAAAAAAAGCTATGAAAATCAACTGCAGGGTGTAATGAGTAGCTCATTCCCCAACTTAAATATCTCGGCCATTTTATTACTGATTTTATTCTCCACAGTGAAAAGAAAAGAGCCCAAAGCCCACATTACCCGAAACATTTAGCTTTCTTGAAGTTGGGTTGGTTCTTTTGCTCTGGTCCTGTGACACAGAGATAAGTCTGGCTGCTGCCTGCAGTAGCTCCGCAAAGGTTTCAGGGATTTCAAGCATTTTTGTTCTAAAGAGGATTTTGGAGGAAAGCTGAGAACCTTGACCACTCTCAATCCCCCCGAAAGCTCGGGTGGGAATGCGCTGAGGAGAGACAGAAGGCAGCTAGTCATACTGCTGATGGCATCATCGGAAGGTGCCCAGATATCACGGTGATGGAAGTAGTATTACAATCTGAACAGAATGGAAGCAAAAAACTCTATTTACCCAGCTGTAATGCCTAGGAAGTGAAGCCCCACATTGCTGAGCATTATCCCGAACTCTCTGGCCAGTCCGATTCCGAGTCCCCGTTTACAGCTCTATCAAGGGATTCACGCCTCTCCTGTGACATTCATTTTCCACTGTATGAAGCTAATTCTAGCGCAGTCGCTGATTCTGCTTGTGCCTGACAAGGGCTGTGGTGTGCCTGCTGGCTGCCCAAATCATCCTCAAATGGTTCCTCCAATCCTGCTCTGACAGCGTGTGCTTATTCCCAGCCCTCCCGTAAACTCCAAGGGAAAGACAAAAGCAGCACTAATGCTTATCTTGATGACCCATCAGAAACCATGGAGGATTCTCTGCAGCTTGAGGTCTCCAAACCACAATTTGAGGACTTCAGTAACTCAGATGTAGGTTAGGGGTTTGTTATAGAAGTGGATGGGTGAGATTCTGTGGCCTGCTTTGTGCAGGAGGTCAGACTAGATGATCATAATGGTCCCTTCTGACCTTAAAGTCTATGAATCTATAACCAAAACCCTTAGCTCAATTTGAATATCTAAATACCTGTTAACTCTCCTTCAGCTGCAATGATGGAGGAGTAAAGACGCTCTGGAAAATGCAATGCCGTGATTCACTGGGCCAGGCTCGAAGACTACACCCAACAGTTGGTTTGTGATTGTGTGTCTGACTCTGCCAGAGAGATGGCGTCTTATACATGACTTGTCTGACCAGCAGCCACCTCACAAGGACAGCCTTGGCTGCAGTTGTGAGTCTGCACACAAGTGTGTGTGTGAGTGTTGCCATGACAATGCATTACTGCAAGATACAGACTATCCTTGAGAGGAGGTTGCTGAAGAAAAGGAGAAATGGAAAGATCCAGGTACAATAGTGGCAATAGTCCACATTCCAGATGTCCAGCGACAACCCATTGATCACGTTACTCTTCTGTCCATACAATGGGAGCGCTGCTCATGCAGCACAGGTGGTACGCGATTTCCTTTTGTTTGTGGTCCTGGATTGACATCCCTTCTGCACAGTACCCATGCCACCACGTCACTCCTCTGTCCTCCCTTTGGGATGTCTCCGCAGTTGGCGTCAGCCTCTCTTTCATCTGCATGTTCCCTCAGGTTGACACCTGAGAGAGCGAGTTGCTTTCCCCCTCCTCAGATCAGTTCTCAGCTTTCAAACGCTCTTTCTGCCCGCAGTTCATGCTCCACTGACTCTCAGGAAAGTGTTTAGTAAGAACAAGGAAACAGAGGGTGTGGTACAAGGACTCTGATCCTAAGGCTGGGGAGCTGAGGTGACTTGCCCAGGGTCACACAGGGAGTCAGTGACAGAGCAGGGACTTGAACCCTGGTCTCCTGAGTCCCCTGGACCTGAACCTCAAGAAGATCCTTTGCCCATTGTGTGGGCTGGTCAAGATGAAATTCAGACTCCTGAGGTCGGCCGCCGCAGGGAAGCGTAGAGATACAAACAATGCACCAGCTGCCAGTGGTGGGACCAGCCTAGTGCCGCTGTGTGATGTGGCCGGTGCTGTGCACTGACTGGGAACGCAGGAGAAAAAACAGTGCTTCTTGCAGGCGATGCCCAGCACGCTCCGACCATGGGGTACGTCTACACGGGGAGAAAAGCTGCACGGCATGGCTGAGGCTGACTTGGGCTCCAGGGGCTTGGGCTGCAGGGGTACAAATGGCTGGGCAGACGCTCAGGCTTGGGCTGGTGTCTGAGCTCTGGGATCCTCCACCCTCTCAGGTTCCCAGAGCTCAGCTCTAGACTGAGCCTGAATGCCTAACACTGCCATTTTTCAGACCTGCAGCCTGAGCCCCTGGAGCTCAAGTCAGCTGACCCGGGCCAGCTGCTGCTGTTTTATCCCCATGTAGACATACCTAAAAAAGCTTTGGCTTGAGCTGTGTTTGGAGCACTTGTTTCCTTTGCTGTGCGAGCCAGCAGACCTTTACTTCACTACTGTGAGAGGGAGAATCACAGGCAGTTGTGTGAGGAAGGGAGGGTCCCTATTACTCCTTTCCAGGCTGCTTCTTAATGCTCTTTGCTCTTTCCTTAGCACCAGGGTAATTTCTATTGTTACCTTTTAAAATTCAGGTGGGAGACTCCCCCCAGCAAGCAGGAAAGGTGACCTGCCAAATAGGGATGTCTCTCTCTTGGCCCATGGAGGTCGGGTGGGGGTGTGTGTGTGACCACATTAGCCCTGTAAAGCTTTCTCTCAAATCACCAAGCACCAAAGCCGATTGTTGCAAAAACATATTTAAAAAATAGTCATTTAATGTAACTAAAAAAAGCACTGTGCTATTTTCCAACAAAGTCAATACATTAACTTGGATTAAAACTGGGAGAGGCTGGGGGATGCTCGCGTGCGGCACATGGGCTGGATATTGCAAATTGTTTAATCTACCTGAAAAAGGGAATTTCCTTAGACTAGACAGGAGGGCTGGAAATACACAGGGATTAGGTGATGTATTAAAAGTGCATCTCCAGCCCTGTGAATAGCTGCCCATGGACTCTTTCATACCACTCTGCCAGGAAGGCTCATTTTGTTCAGGGAATTAGAAACTTAACGAGTTTTCCTGCCGGTATCTATGCCCCTAAAACAATAGCCTCAAAATAGCCTCCAATTCACGAACACCAAATCCACCACTAAGCAACACGAAAGGAACAGTCCCACACAGAGATGGGCCTGACCCAAGCCCCAGATTCATATCCTATTAGCCAGCACCTAAGCTGGTGTAAATCAGTGTAGCTCCAGCAGGATCCAGAATTTTTCTTGGGCCTCTTTTCTAGTCCTAGTTCTAAAGCCCAGGTTAGGAGTACAGATGGTATTGGATAGGAGTGAAAACCCTGGCCTGGATTTGCAATGCACTGCTCCAATGAGGCCACTGACTAAAGAGACTGCAAAACGATTGTAAATATTAACCGCATGTGGACTGTGGCTTCTGGTGAGGCCAACACAAATCACAGGTACTGTCGGGTCAGAGACTGAACTGCATGCCAGGGAAACGGGCATCAGCAGTATGGATGGAGGAGTGGGCACATGACAGCAGGATTTCTGGATCCCCAGTTGACTTACCTTATTAGTGATCATTGAAGGGGTTTGTCGAACTGACATCTGCTCCCCTCTACAAGTGACTCCTCTGGGGGAAAGGGAGATGTGGCCAGGGCTTGCTGCAAAATGAGTTATTCTGATCCATGATTTCCATTTCTAAAACATTGTTAGTGATGGTATCGGAGGTGAACTTGAGCTTTCAAGACCTGAACTGATTACATTTTTCCTGGGCATTATGACGGCCTCCTGGGGGAAAGTGTGTAATTGCTTTTTCCAGGGTCTTGCAGGTACTTTTGTTGCCCTCGCTGATATCTCTGCTTATTGGGCCTTTCCATCATCAGGCCAATGCTCCTGCTATACTGAAGAGACTTCTTCAAAGAAAACCTGTCAGCACTTTGTAGCAATTCTTTGCCCTTCTCTAATTCCTGTCACCAAACGATCTCAGAGAGCATCACAAACATTAATGACCTTGCACAGCCCAGTCATAAACCGGTAATATCCCCATTTTATAGTCAGATACACTATCGAACAGCAAAGTTCAATAGCTTGTCCCAGGTAACATAACAAGCTAATGACAGAACCAAGACTAGAACCAGTGCATCCTGGTACCCGATTTGGTTGTTCTAATAATTGGAAAACAGCTTTTCCGGGCTCTTTCCCAAGTCAACGTTGAGACGTCTGGTTTTCATTATGAATCATCTGTCTTCTGTTAAAATAGGAATCCCACTTTTTAAATTAATGATGGCAAGTCTCTGTCTTCTCCAAATCAAAGCTTTGAAACAATTAATCATTGTCCAACTCCTGCTGGTACGTTTAAGTGCTCAGCTTGAAACAAGAGATCAGTAACTGAGATTAATCTCCCAGAAACAGGGGCTTCAAAATAATTATCATGATCTTGCAGCCACTTTGGAAGGAGTTATTGGGTCTACCTGCAAACAGAGTAGTTATCATTCCAGATGATGGGAGTGGTGAAAAAGCACAGTGACTCCAATGGCACGTCCCAGACTCAGACCGCCAACACTGCTGTGAATTGGCAAAGCATTTTTGGCCACAGCATGAAAATGAGGCACTCTGAGCATCCCAACTTTTCACCTGAGTCTTAGGGTGCAACATACCTTTTAGGGAATTTCTAATCTCAAACTGGAGGGGCCAAGCTTTTCTATCACTATGTTGGCTCCTGAAGGTGGCATACAATGTATAGCAAAAGTAAGTCATGTCCATGCCTCAGGCCTGCCCTAGATTACTGTGTGCGCCTTGGTCCTGACAAAGCTAAAAGCCAAGGACTGGAAAACTGAAATCAAAATATATTGGGTACAGAGTTACAATAATGAAGCATGAGATCAGTGTTCAAATCTATATTTTAACCCTCCACCCTCTTACTACGCAGTGGACCAAACTAAACACATGATACAAAAATAGATATTTTGATTATATTAGTGTGGTGTATATTGAAAACTGTTAAAATTACAAGCTATCACTTGATGTTTGAAGGGGTTAGCTGCTGCCGCTTGCAGGGTAGGTGGCTCTTCAGGGAAGTGAGCGATCTGGGTATCCAGCAGTTTTTCTGCAAAGAGCCAATCTAGAGCAAGGTGGAGTGAACTGTGCCTCTCTGCCTTAGGGAGCAGCCTGTTTTCTCTCTTTCAGTTTTCAGGTTCTTGTGTGTTAGGTTTCTGGATCCTAAGCAAGGAAATAGCATTACATCACAAGCTTCCAGAAAGAGTATTTGTTTGGTATGATTTGTTTTTTATCTAACTCCTCTCTGTGTATGCTATGAATGTAACCATTAGATATTAAAATTATTGTTTTGCTTTGTAAGGAGCCTTTGGTCAGTTGTGTTTTGCTCACTGGATACACCGTTCTGCAGTGATGTGCAAGTTTGGAAGGACTTTCCTTCAGACTAAGGAGCAATGTCCTTACCGGCTGGGTAGTGTTGCTGTGTACTCTACTGTCTGTGGTGTTCCATATCAAAGAAAGCTGCACTTCAGTAAAATCTTTTACCTACCTCACAGGGATATTGCGAGTGTAATTAAAGCACTTTGAGATCCTCAGATGAAAGGTGCTATATAAATGCAATGTATTATTTCCAGATTTTCAAAGTAGTGCCATAAAAAGCACATATAAAATGCTGCTGCTCAAACTGATGTCACTTCAGCCTGGAACTAGGCTATTTCAGGCCCATTCTATAGCTGGAACACCGAGGGACCACAGGAGGGTCGGTATATATCTCTATAATTGAGGGTGCATTTTGTGAACCATTCTTTTGGAAAGTGCTTTTAAAACACAGTACAATGATTTTAATCATGCTGCCCATAAACCCACTTGGTAACTGCCAATGGAGAAACAAGTTCTACAGCTGTTGATTATACACCTGGATTGTGACCTCCAATTATTCTCATCATGCATTGGATTTAACATCTGGCAACATCTAATGAAACTCCAGGTTATTAATGACTTCCATTCAACATTTACAGTTAAAGGGCATTCCCTCTAGCGGTTTAGATTTCAGTTGCGACTTGTGCAACCTTTCTTTAAGATCCCAAGAGCCTAACTATAGTAACTGCGTTCAATAAGGCAAATTCAGATCGACTCTTTTTTTCCCTTTAGCTCACAAACCATGAAGAAAACAGATGGGAGTTGAAAAGAGATTGAAAATGAGAAAGTCCAAAGACATTAATTTCCACTCAGAACAAATAAATGAGAGTGTCTGGGGACACCTGATTAAAGTTCCTTACCAGAGACGGGGAAACTAAAATGTAGTTTCCTTCCCTTCACTGTGCACCAAGTGCTTTAGAGCACACACATGCTCACCTGAAATTGTCATTAGCTAGAGAAGGAAACAGAGAGGAGGTGGCTACATGAGGCTGCACTAGGATCTTAGCCCCAGCAATGGAAGTCTGAACAATCCACATGAAGGAGGAGCGTGCATGCACTGTGTGGCTACTCGTGACGGCTGTGCCAGTCCTCCATCTACTTTCAGGAACATCCATTCTTGAAGGCCATGCTCCTGGTAAGTGTTATTTGTTACAGAGAGGGTTGAAAAATGCTAGTCATTATTCATGAAACATTTTCAAAAATTCTAAAGTGTTTTTCACTCTGTAGCATTCCAAAAGGGACTATTCTGGGGTTTCTTGAAGTGTCTTGCATGATTTTTTTCTTTCTTTTTGTTTTTTCCCTTTTCTTTCCCACCCCACCTTTCCTCCCCCCCCCTTTCTTCTCCCTTTTCAATTTTGCAATTGAAGCTAGCCAAAGTGTATGTGTGGGGAGAACAACTGAAAACAAACCCCCCACTTTTTTTTAGTGAAACCACTGAAAAATTAAAATAATCCCTGGGGTGATGCTGTGACTCCCCCTGGCCAGGAGTGATACACTCAGCAACCTGCACCTTTTGTCTGACACCATTTTGTTCTGTTGCTGCATGTTCTGCATGCTGAGGGAAGGAGACAGGTTGCAGTAGAGAGGGCACTGAACTGGGACTCAGGAGTGCTGCGTGCCATTCCAGACCTGCCACTGACTTGCCGTGTGTCCTTGGGCAAGTCATTTCACCCCTCTGTGCCTGTTCCTTCTCCTGCTCTTTGGGGTAGGGACTGTTGCTGTGTATGTGCAGCTCCCAGCACAATGGTGTCCCTAGTCAGATGTGGCCTCTAGACACCACCATCATACAAACAATAATTGAATCCCAAAGGTAGCTACATTTCAGCAATGGGTGAAATAAGCTCTGACCGTCCTCATCTCGTCAGCAGGAGGCGCCCATCACCAATCAAGGCCAGACCCAGCCCAGTGCTATACAGTTCACTCCACCTTATGGGGACTTGCTTAACCGGGACGGCTGCTTTATTAGGACATCGTCCAGGGAACAGATGTAGCCTCATGACAATTACGGATGACTGCTTAATTGGGACAGTATTATCATAAATGTCAGTTAATGGGGTCACAATGGGTGGGTGCAAGGTGACTGCATAGTGCTTAATCATGTGTTAAACGAGGATGAGATACCAAGTTCTGGCCTGCTAATAACAGAAATTGCCAAGCCCATATACTAGGAGGAGAAGATAAAGATCAAAGGCAGATGAAATGCCTCAAGTAACATTGTTTGTTCCATGAGTCATTCAACACATTATTTTATGTCCTTTTTTAGTCTTTTCAGGCAATTTCTCTTTAATGGCCTCTTCTCTTAATTGGGACAAACTCTTAATCAGGGTGGATAATTAGGACACCCAGTGGATTCTACTGCAATAGATTTCAGCATGCCGGAGAACCTGTGGCCCTGGGCAGCCAGAGTACATTCTGCACTCTTTCTTTCCCCTTGCCCTGCTAGATTTGGGAGTGACATATGTGGCGTCTGGTTATGACTAGCTGATTGTGAGAAAGTTGGGGCGGCAGAGAGGTGACTCTATAAAATCCCAAGTACTCCTCTCCATTAAGGAAAGTAGGTAGCAGTTAATATGCATAATTCGATATCTTGCAAGTTATTGGCGTGTCATTATCTTCCGCTCCGAGCTTTCCAGGTACTGGCTCACGAAGAGGATGGCAACTAAATGGAGCAGAATGCTGTTAACAAGCCCCAGATGTTTTGGAACG
Organism: Mauremys reevesii; assembly: GCF_016161935.1. NCBI lineage: Eukaryota > Metazoa > Chordata > Testudines > Geoemydidae > Mauremys > Mauremys reevesii. The sequence goes on along the minus strand of NC_052626.1, from coordinate 138,788,105 downwards.
AGCAGCCCATCCAAGAGGGTTCCCCTGGGTGTATTGGAAAGCTCATAACATTCCTAATTAACCCATTGGTTGTTTCGCTAAACTGTCCTTGAGCTGTTATCCCCAAGATTTACGTTTGCAGCTGGCCTTTCCAACAGTTGTATCACTAAATAATGCAAAACATGGGATTTCCAATTCTCTCTGTGCTTTTTGATGGAAGGCTGCTATTTAATCACAGGTGAAGGAATGTCTCACAGAGCAGCTGCATCTGGAGATGAGTTACAGAAACAGGACGGGAAGCCTGGGCTATCACTAATTGTGGAGTTTATTAAGCTCCAGACAGTTGTACATCTAGAGAAAGGAAATAGCTTTATTAAGGAACACTTTCCAGGTACCAGCGGGTAAACAGCAACTGATACGAGCAAATCAGCGTTGCCCTTCTCAGCCAGCCCAGAAGGAACCTGGCTTCAAAGAACACTGCTATCTACTGGGCCTGTTCTGTCACCATCGCCGTTCAATGGGTTGGAAATACAGGCTGGTGAGAAGTGCGGGGCTGATGGCTCTGCAGGCAGACACCTCTATTTATCCCCAGTGAGGGGCTCTCCTCTCTGCCAACATGGCTCAGCCCTGACCTGCAGGGGTGAGAGGGGAATCCAGGCGCCATGGCCCATTTAGTCCTCAGTGTCTCCACTGAGGCCGACAATTAGGGGGTGCAGATTAGAGCTAGGCAAATAACCAATTTTGTCTTTTAGTGGCAGTTCTGAACAATTGAAAAAAAAATTCAGTTCGGGTGGAACAAAGCTGAAATCTTTTGGAATTTTTGGTGCATTGAAAACGTTTGTTGGGGTTTGCTTCAGAGTGGGGATTTGAATCTGGGACTCCCACAGCCCAGCTGAGTGCCCGAAACTGGGCTAAAGGTGGGCAATGGAGGCACTGGCACCACCTTCTCCACCTGCCCAAGTGATCCGTGAATGGCCAAAGCCCTCGGTGCCAAATTTACAAATAGCTTTGGGTCAACTAAAACGGCCTGTTGGTGAATAAATTATACATCTGGGAAAGACCACCCAGCTCTAGAGCTGACGTGTGGCAGGTGTGGTGGATGGGGCTTTCTTTGATGGGGACAAAGATCAGGGCTGAGGTCAGTTAGGCCATTTCACATGTGCTGCTGAATAGTCAGATCTGCCTCTTCCATAATCTCCTCTAATCTGCCTTTTCTTGAAAGCATCATCTCAGTTTAGCCTCATCAGTTCCAGGGGTAATATGCTTTTCATATTTGCAGCATTTATCTCCTAACTCCCCAGCATGGTGCGGGGTTGGGGTTGATAGATCAATTTGGGATTTTAAAGCTGGCTCCTTCTCCTTAGCTGAACAAACTTGAGCGTGCCCCCAAATGGATGGGACCATTCATTTCTTCATAGTTCATTCCACATCTCCAGAGTCACAGATATTTAAGTTTAGCTTACACTCAGCAAGCTCCGCCCCAGTGCCATCAAAAAACAACAGCAAATAAAAATCTGCTGAGGAATAAGCCATGTGGAACACCAGTGTGTGCAAGGTGTGTGTCTGTGTCTGAGATCACTCAGGTCCCTGGTACAGCAGATATAGAATTGATCACACATCTCTCCACCCAAACTTATTGTGATTGTGCTGATGGACATAGTCTTTGGGGCTGTGTGCAGGTTGAAGCAAGCTCTTGCCACTGTATGACCCAAGGCAGCTCAGTCATTTTCCATTTAAATATAGCCCATGCAATGGCTCAGCTAACTAAAGACTGAAATGTCTCTCTCATCATAGTATTCTCCATGCGGGGACCTCAGGTCAGGTTTACAAAGCACTGCTCTTCAGCTTACAGATAAGGGTTTGTGATGCTGCCATGGTGAAAAGAAAGAGAGCTCTTTTTCCATCGTGGAGGGAAGTAGGTCGTGTCATGAACTGTGATTACAGAGGACATATCACAAGAACACAGGCTTCCTGAGGCAGAGGGCACTGTCACAGCTCAGGGAACCCGGCAGCAAAGGTTCCTAGAAAATAATCTCAGCATCCCGGAGAGCAATGATACCTGGATGCAGGAGCAGAGCACTTTCCTCAGAGATTACAGACATCTGTCAGCACAGATGACCTTGATTTTCAGCTGATGGGGAAAATTATTACTTATTAATTTTTATTTACAGTAACTCCGCCCCAGACGGTGCCACAGAGAGTTGTGCATGCTCTCGCCATACATAGTACTAGAGGAGTTTAGAGATAAATCATGCAGCCCTTCATCATTTCTCTTCCCCTCCTCACCCCCTCCAGCTACTAGCCTGCACACCAACAAAGGTGTCTTGGAAGGACTGTGGGACAAATGTGCCACCTCAGAGCTCATTACTGGAGCACATCTGCAGCCATTTCCTCTCCCTTCCCCCTAACACACCTTGCCGCAAGCTGACTTCAACCCCTACATGCTGCAGGTAACTTCTCTCTGGTCTCCATACTCCCTCTTTTGTAAGCTTCTCCCAGGATACTGTGTGACACCTCCAACCTTCCTGCAGGGAGCTGTGATATTTATGACCTTCTGCACTGTCCGCAGCAGATTCACCTCATAGTGACACAAGCATTAACAAGCCAAGAGAGCCCCTTGTCTCTCACAGTAGATGGAGAGGGGAGGGCAAGATTGTTCCCTATTGGAGCCTCCCTGGCGGCAGTGTCAGGCCAAAGTCTGGGTAACTTCAGCAATGGGGTCTCCATCCCTTCCCTTGGGCATTGCTTTTATGGCAAAGTGATCTTATGGCCAGGGAAGTTTTCTGATCTCCTGTGTCTATTTCCCCTAGCTCTAGCCCCACCCAGGAAGCATGGGATACTGTTAGAAAAAATGAGAGTCTGTCCTCAAGGGGAGAAAAGACCTGGAGATTGAGCATTTTGCAACAGGATCATTGAGGTTCCATGTACGCTGATGAGCCTGTGCAGTGTGAAAGCATCAGCAAGGGGGAACGGGAGGGTGCTGGCACAGCACCAGCGTGATTTTACTTCCCCCCTTGACTGCAGTTATCAATTCTTCAGCTCTACACGTGTGTGCGCTTCTGGCAGAAATTCCCCAGGGCAGACAAGTGCTGCCTGTGGAAAGGCAGCCTTGTGTTCACATGGCACCAGGAACCCACTCTCTGTGGAGCCACCCGTGTGAGTCAGCACAGAGACTCTCAAAGCAGCCACACTTCAACCTGACGGGGTGCAAAGCTCAGACAGATGGAGTTTTACTGCTCAGTTCCGAGCACTCTAGGGAGACTGTTTTCCCTTCTTTCTGGGTGTAAATAAAGGACAGATTTCTCTATCCACCTGCACATGAAAATCATCCTTATGGAGCAATGACCCCGTTTTACTCCCAGCATTTCTCTGTCTCTAAGCTTGTTCTAAATGGCTTTAAAAAATAACCAAAGAGTGAACGTAGGCTACTGTCCCATTGCAAAGTGGCTTGGTTTTATCTGCCTTACGTTTGCTAAATTCCAATGTGATGCAATGTAACCTCTTGTATTCCTTCAGGGAAATGACACGACAGCCCTTTGCCATTTGCTGCCTCCTGACCTCACCGGGGGCCTCACAACACACGACAGCGAGATGCTACTTTTGAACCCTGCCATGAATTTTGACACCGTTTCTAATTTAAATCAAGGCGTGAGCATATACTTGCAGGGTAGAGAGTGATTGGTGTGATCCTACCTTATATCTTCTCTAAAAGAGAAGGTCTGGGCCCTAAATATTTAATGGCTTCTTTAGGTAAATGCAGGTACCTAGTACTTTAACACTATCACCTTCATTTCAACCCCCACCCCCATTAGCTTAAAAAAAATCACTAGGAATCGTCCAGAGGCTGTGCATGGTAAACAGTGGATGTGTATATAGGGCCTGATGCTGAGCCCCCCCTGATCCATCCAAGTCAGCATATGGGACAAAGAGCACGGGGACATGGCATGAACTCTGCGCATCTCTGGCTTAGGCATTTCTGTACAGAACTGACCATCATAGAGTGCCTAAGTGCTGAACACAGGGACTACCTTTTAGCTGGGACTCAATGTGCAATCTTGATGAATCAGTTTAATCCTTGCTAAATTCTGAAAAATTGATATCTGCAAGGAATTGGTGTTTTCACTGTCTGTTTCAGACATGTCTATTCATTAATCTTTCCACTCATGCCAAAGCATATCTAATGAGCTGCTGCTGCTGGGAAATGGAGTTTGCTGCACTTATCCTAATACCCCTGTCATTGTGTCTGCTGAGTGGGTGGATGAAACACGTATCTAGGTGCTCATGCTGCCCTGTCTCCCCTCCAGCTTCTTATTTAGGATGACCAGATGCCCTGTTTTGGCCAGGACGGTCCCTTTTTTAAGCCCTGTCCCGGCCGTCCTGACTTTTTTGGCAAAAGTGGGCGTCTGTCCCATTTGCTCTTGCCAGCTTGATCAGCTGGCAAGGGCAAACAGGACAAATGCTCACTTTTGTCAAAGACGTGGGGTGCGGTGCGAAGGAGCGTGCAGGGGGGTGAGTGGAGATGCCAGCCCTGGGCAGGGGGGCAGGCAGGGCTCCGGTGGATGGTTTCAGTGACCAACAATAGTCTTGCCAGGGGCTTGGGTCAGCCCCATGCAATGTCCTGTTTTCGCTTTGGGAAATACGGTCATCCTATTCTTATTCATGTTGTCCGGGATCTCATAGCAGGAGGGGAGGTTGCTTTATCCATCTCTCAATCCCTTTTCTTAGCAGAAAGATGCGCTGGTTTGAACCGAGAGTGAGCGCTAGCAAGCCAGAGCCTCGCACTAACATGCGTGAGCACCAGAGGAATAGAACATGTTGTGCTGCTAGCTCCACTGCACCTTCTGCAGAGGGTTGAAAGCCAAGGGAAATATCTGCCAGGCCCATGAGTCTGCAATGGCCTTTCAACAGTTGGAGACAAAATCCTGCCGGGAGCCCCCGCTTCTCTGCCAAAATAAAATTTATTAACCTTAAAATCATGGCTGTATTTTCTCTCTCTCTCTCATCTCTGCTTTTTCCTCCAGGCCATTTTCTTTGTCCTCTTTTCTATCCACCCCACCAGTCAGCTTCTCCCTTAAACGGCTCCGTGCTCCCTCCCACACTACCTCATATACACAGGAGAAAACTCCCTGATCCAATTCAAGCCAGCCACTACCGCTGCCTCCTTCACATCCTTCCGAAAGGCTCACCTCTGCCACAGCGCCTGCAGAACCAGCCTGCTAGGCCCGGCTAGAGAGGTGACCAGCCGTGACTATTCCTCTTCCCCTTCTGATAACAAACAAACCTACAGTTGCTGCTAAAGCCAGGCCGACTCTTCTGACAGGAGATCTCCGCTCCTGTCAGAGCCACAGAGCCTGGCCGACTCTTCACCAGGCTCCTTTGCTTGGCCGCTCTACCCCCAGCCCTGCCCTTTGCCTGGGGCAGAGACCGTCTCTTTTCTGTGTTGGTCGGGCCCTGATCCCAGCTGGGGCCTTTGGGCGTATCAGTATTTACCAGTAATAAAGCTGCTCGCTCTCTCCTCTTCCCCTCATCTCACACCGAGCTCCCTCACAGCCTCCGGGGCCGTGCCACTGCGCCCGGCTCTGAGCAGCTCGGAGGCTGGCCATCATGGCTGTGAGCCATCAAGACCCTGACAACGCTAGTTATTTGTACTATGGTAGTGCCTGCAGCCCCCGCCGAGATCAGGACCCCGCTGTGATAGGCACCGCACAAACAATGGGTAAGAGCTGGGCCTTGCTCCAAAGTACCTGAAATCTCCATATAGACGAAGGGCAGGAGAGAGGAGAATTACTAGCCCCATTGACAGATGAAGAACTAAGGCACAGGGAGGTTAAATAACTTGCCCAGGGTCACACGGGGAGTCTGTGGCTAAGCCAGGAGTTGAACCAAGCTCTCCAAAAAAACCAGTCAAGTGCCTTATGCACAAGACCAGCTTTGACTTCAGCCTTGTCCCCCTTTAGTATTTATACGAATCACCCAGGGGCGAACGCAGCATAGCCCAGAACACAAGCACGGAGCCTTTAGCTCAAGGCTATTGCCCTCACCGGGCATCTTCTTTGCTTGCTTTAAACCAATGGACTTTTCTAGAGTTGTGTGAAACCCCTCAGTTTTGCTGAGCATTTGCATGTAAAACCAGAGGAGATTTTCTACATTGTTGCCATCCTCTATTAAGGCAAATGGAATCCAAAATCTATTTGCTCTCTCCAGTGAAGCTTGGGGGTCTCATGGAAACCCCCTGCAAAACATGGGTGTGCTCTGGCTGTCCTTCATTGGCTTTGGTAACTGGATGTTCCTCACAGTTCAGGATACATGGAAGTCACGCAGGTACTTGGGGAATGTTTTGAAAGTGCTGGTCAGAGGCCCCCTCTGTTGAGTCATCTTTACTGGGTGAGGGATGGCGGCCTGGTCACTTAAAGCGGTTTATGTTATAGGCAATCCAGGGAGGAGCAGAGTGCCTCCTGCACCCCCGTCTCTATAATACCTTAGGGTTTTATTCTGCCGCCCAGCACTATAGCATCTGAGTACCTTCCCCTCAAGTCAGTGGCCGTTCTGGGTGCTCATTGCTCATGGGTCTCTTTTCTCTTATCCAAACTGAGAGCTTGACCCAAGCATGCTAGTCAGAGATCTCTGCTCCTGTCAGAGCCACAGAGGTCAGGACAATTTCATCTCATTGGGTCCCAATGTTTTTGCACAAGGCAGTCCAGCAGACTACACTGGCAGCTCAGTGCCCCAGCTAGCCTTGGGTAAGAGGTTTTTCGAGTGTGGCAGATGAGATCAATGAAGGGAATTTCTGAGAAAACCCTCACTCATTAAAAAAGCATCTTGCATGGAGATGCCAGTCAGTCACACTTATTGCAAGTCTGTTAGTAACAGAGCTGAAGGTGTATTTTCATTTCTAAAAGGGATCTGGCTATTCCCACTGTCTCCAAAGGAAAAAAACCTCGATATGTGTTAGCACTTGGTGAGTTTCTTGACTGGAGAATGAGATCAATATCCCACCTCAGAAATGCTCTGCTGGAGAGGAATGACCTGAAATGAAACTACAGGAGCAATCAGCGGAAAGAAGGCCACCAAGGAGGCATGGAAATTTCCTGCCAATGAACAGCAGCCGTTTGAGTTACTGTAACCAATATCTGTGGAAATGACAGATGCACACATTTATTCTTCTGATTGTAAGTAAGGGGGCAGCTCTATGCACGTTGGTCCCTCTGCAGCTGGGAGATAATGAATCTCACTCCTAAAATCTGGAGACTTACACCTCTAGTCAAAGCTCTGCTAGCATCACAGACCACAGTAATTTGCACGTAGAGCAGAGGTGGCTAGTGGGGACAGGTGGGAAGAGGCGGGATAAGCAGGGCTGCAGGAAAAACTCGACTGAAACACCGAGCCCTTGGCAAGATACAAAGCCCAAAGTGACCATTTTATTTCATTCCATTCCGTGCGCTGCCTCCTCCCAGCCAGGCCAGGAACCAGGAAGTGCCAAAAATACCAGTGCAGGAGCCTGGGTCCCAGACCAAAGCAGCTCCAATAAGTTTGCAGAGGCAGCTTTGGTTCTTTGACCCATCAAGCTCGCTCCTTTAACTAATGGTTTGCTTATGCTAAGCCTCCCAGTCTTGTTCAGACACAATTCTGCCATCCCAGGGTCCAAAAATGCACAAGAGATGTGTGGATCGGGGGTGGATGGGAAGAGGAGAGGAAGTTCCTACGTCACCACAGGACATCTCCCCTGAACACCCTGAGCTTTGCACTGTCTCTGAGTGACCTGCCTTAGCACTCAGTTCCCTTTTCCCCTTCAAGATGCTTCCTTTGCACTTCCTCCCTCCATCGGTCCCAGGCAAAAGGACCGAGCCTAGGACTCAGAGTCTGCTAGCCCTGTCACCAGCTCGCTGCTCAGGGTTGAAAGGTTCCTTTTAATTGGCACCCCAGTGAAGGTCTCCTGAAAGACGTTTACACTTTATTAGTGACTTATTAATGTCATCATTAGAAAAGGCAGAGCACACTACACAGTGCTGCTTTTGATGGATTAGCCTCGCATTAGGATAATTATCCATACTCCTGTAAAACAGCCGCCATCCTAAATAAGGCTCTGACAGAGGGGCCATCTCAGGGAGACTTTTCTGGAGAGATTAGCCAAGTAGCACCTAGCATACGTTTGCAGAGGAATAAAATGCCACACAGCTCCTGGTCATATTTGGACAGAGCTGCTTTTCCCCCCACTCTGCTGACATGTATCGAATCCCTAGTGTTAAGTACCTCTCTGAGTGCAGTCTGGATAGAACGGTCTCTTTAAGGTTTGAGGTGTTACAAAAGGTCAAACTGAATTATCAGAGGGGGCTGGAGCGGTTTCTCGATATGAAATCTCTGTGCACGGACTGAACAAGCCTGAGCACACGGCCCCCAGAAAGGACAAGACAGTGCCGCCGATGCTGGTAAAATGTTAAAGGACTGGCTTACTCCTGCAACTTAAGAGTAGTCTAGGAAGCCTAGGCTCGGGGTAATGCAAAGGGTTCCCATCCCGGGGGAATTTTTCGTTCCCATTTAAAAGGCCCTAATTTGGCTTTTATTCTTGAAAATGAAAACTAGAAAGAGAATCACTGGTGCTTTTTCTAGGTTTCAGTCCTGTTTTTAATTCATTCCAGGGGGACTCAGTCTAGCTCTCTGAGCAAAAGAACAAAACAGAAGAAGAACTGAGGGCCTTTAATTCTTCACTGCCCTGGTCAGGCACCTGACTAACAGCAAGTTTCCCCACTCCCCCTCCAGGCTCCCTAAGGGCCTGCTAGGGCTGACTGCAAATCTTTTAAAGGGGCACCACAGCATGGGGCTAATGAGAAGCACCTGATACTACTTGAGCTGAAGTCTTCCCTTAGCCTAGGATTAGGCTGGGCTGGGAGGGGTGTTTCCTTAGGGCAGGTGTGGTGAGTATCATAGTGGAGGATAAAAGAGATGAAAGGAGGTTTCACCTGTGGGGTTAGAGGTGGTTTTAGTGTAGAGGGAGGGGGCTGTCCCTGCCTGTAGGAAATGGGCTGAATTGAAAGGAGGAAAAGAAACTAGGAGAAGGAGAGTGACTGATCTGTTCATGAGACTGTTCCCATTGCTCCCTCTGGTCTGCAGGCTCCCAAAGTGCTGTGCAAACTCACACAGGCTATGCAGGGGGGATGTTGGGAAATCTGCCCATCAGTATTACAGGGAAAGGTGGCAAGGCACTGATCACTCGCTGAAAGTCTGGTCCCTTATTTAGATGAATCTGGTTCTTAATGTCTCTGTGCCTCAGTTTCCCCTTACTATAAAATGGGGATAATGGTATCTGCCTAAGTTACATGAGTGTTGTGAGGTTACATACATGCTCACTTACTACAGGGATAAACATACCTTGCTAAGTATGAAAAATGTACACCAAAGTGGCTACTAAAATGCAGCCACCTCTAAGGTGCCACAGAGCTTTTTAACAGTGCTTGACGACCCAGGTCCATCCAGCAGGGCAATAAAATACAGCAGCATTTAGTAGAACCAGTGGGTGTTTCTCAGCAATCAAAAGGCACATGTTATGTGCCTGCCTGTGGTCCCCTGTGGTTCAAGAGATTTTGCTTATTCCAGTGGCCTCTGCAGTATCACACATCTACTCCTGAGAGGAGCATCACCCTTCTTAGGAAAGCAAGCCAGCCAGCCACCAATGCTGCAAAGGAGCGGCTGTGGGCATGCGCACAATGCACACACGCACGCCTTGCTCTCCTCCCAGGGAGTACAGCTGACCTAGGACAGAAAGTTTCTCATGTATCAAGCTGCATAGGAAATGTCAGAGATGATCAAATTAGGAGAAGAAACTTGCTACTGATGTGCTGGAGACAAGGGGAAATGGCTGGAACCTGCATTAGAATGGGGGTGATACTGACAATGAGCCTTAGCGGTCTGAGGACTGTGTGCCCGCCCTGGGACTGAATGCCCATGAGTGTGCTCACTCTGGGCTGGGGAGGTGCCCATCGGCTGGAGCTTACTGCGCATTTTAAATACAGAACTGAACACCCCAAGACAGCAGAGGGCAGATTTTGTAAAAAGTCTTCACAATTGTTGATGTTCATAGTTCCTATTGTAAGGTATTCCAACTAGTTCTTTGAACTTAGATGGACAAACGGCAAGTGGTATGAGCTGCTCAGGGCAATCAGCACTTGGATATATTATATCCTTCAATGCCATTAACAAATACATGCTAATAACTTTCAGGACTTTCAGGGTTTTTCCTCCTCCAGCCAATGACAGATCAGCATTGTGATAGAGGGTTCCCCTCTGGCTTCGATAATTCCCCCCAGTACATGAGAAAATAAATGTATTGAAAGAGCTCAGTGTGTGGCAGTACCAGGGCAGAAAGAGGAAGGAGAAAATATTATGGGTGGTGGAAAGAAAAGTTTTTTTCACCAAGAATTTCTGCAGAAAATTTGATAAACTCCATGAAATCAAGTTTTCTTATTTAACATACTCTGAACGAATGCAATAAGGCTGTTCTGAGGCAAGTCTCCCAGTGGCTGCTGGAGCATCTTGTGGGGTGGGGGGAAACGGGGAGTAAGCACCTTCTGCAGTTCTCTCTTACTAAGGGAGTATGTTAGAGCCTGGCTCCGGCTCCCCAACATGGCTAAGTTAATAATGGAAGCTGTGAGTCTGTGGCTTTGACAGGAGTGATAAAACACCCTAGAGCTGATGCATACTAATGGCAGCAGTGGCTCCTTGGTGGAAGAGTCACAAACCCTAGAACCACCCAGAAAACAAGCCTTCTGCTGCAGCTCTTCTAGCAAAGGCTAGGACCATATGGACGCTGGATAGAGAGGGTCATGGGGGAGGCCAAAGGGAATTCTTGCTGGACCTGTTTTCAGTGAAACAAGGCTGAATCGGGGGGGAGGGGGCAGTTTGTGTTTGGATTTGAAGGTGCCAAAATCTCAAACTGCTCTCCTGAGGATTTCATCCCAGGTAGTGGAAAACTTGCAAGGTTACCTGGTCTGGACTACCTTCCCATGAGATTTTTACTGCATCCTAAAGAGAAATTGGACAATAGAGTCCTTCTGATTTTAGTTCACTTGGATCCTAATCTATACAGGCAGACAGGATTACAGAAATTTTAATTGGCTCTCTCTAATCAATCACCCACGGCAGGGAATTCATCTGACAAACTTCTCCTAGGGGAGAATCTTCTGTATCACCATCCACTTCCAGGATGGTGTAATCTGGTTACTGAACTCGCTGTGAATGGATATCTTCTTGTACTGAGTTCATGTTTTTGATGGGATGAAAGAGATATGGGAGGATGAAAGTACTGAATTTATTTTGGAGAAGAGGATGTAGTCAGCAAGATAATTTTTAGGAGATATTTAAAGTTTAAATTTACCTTGTATTTCACCCTCAGTACAAATCTATTCCCTCCATTGCAGACTTACTATTGGCTTTTTTATTATTTATGTGGGAGTGCTGAGAGGCCTCATTTAGGACTGGCCCCCATTGTTTTGGCCCCAGACAAACCAATAACGAAACATGGTCCCTGGCTGGGTTTGGAAGCTGACTAACCTGCAGAAATCTGTCTGTATTTAAAAGTCACTGGTATATTTTTTCTTCTTGTGATAACATCAACAACTTAAAATTCACATGGCATCCTACAACCATGAACAGTGTGAGAGCATATTAGATCTAACCACTTTGAAGAGGAATCACATTTTTCTCCATGGGAAAATGGGGTACCTGAGGAGAACTGAAAATTCACAGCATATAAGTGTATTTTATTCACTGTATTTTAGGGGCTGAAGAGTAGTCAATAGCCCAATCGCTCACTGTTTAACGGGTATTAGAGAGGCAGCAGTACTCAGCCATTGTAATCCCAGTCTGTAATTTGTGATTCTTTGGAGAGAATACTTTGAGATTCTTTGGAGGTACTTTGGCGTGATTGCTCTATGCAGCATCCCATCATTTGGGCTAAAGGTTTTGCAGCCTTCAGACCCCACCTGGAGAATGACTTGTGTCTGGGACGTGGAGCACAAAGGAAATGAGCTCTTATCCCAATGGTAGAGGAATTGTTCCCTCCAAATTTGGGGGCCTATCATCATGGAAGCATTAATGCATCAAGTAAAAGACAGAAGATGATCTCAGTCTATGGAGAGATCAGTAATAATGGGCTGGATGCAGGAATCACTGGGTGAGGTTCTTTAATATCCTGCAAAATAGAAAGAGGGCAAATAGACACTTGGCTATTGAGTTATTTATTCAGTGCAGAGAAATCTTGTCCCCACTGAAGACAATGAGGTTAAGTCATCACAGAAGAGTTACCCCAGGCTCTGACTTGGTGTTGCCCCAACCCTTTTCGGTCCACACACACAACCTGCTCATCCAAGTTTGGTGGTGTTTTCAACCTGGGCTAGCTGGCTTGGCTGGGGGGGATGGGTAAGAGCCCGGATTCCACTTTCAGTGAGGCTGGTTACCTGCCCCCCTTGATAGTCCTCCAGCACCTTCCCACAGTTCACCCCATGAGTTCAGTACGGCAGACACGTTTTTCCACAGTTCACCGGGAAAGAATCCTAGAGAATCTCAGCTCATTGCAGCACAAAGATCCATGCGGTGTGCCCCCAGTGACATACATGGGGGAGTGCAGCACCAGTCTAGCACAGGGGTAGTCAATAGGCAGCCCACAGGCCAAATCTGGACCGTCCGACACTTTTGAACAGACCCTGAAATCTTTTTATTTGCTTATCATTATTGTTTTTTTTTATTATTTTCTCTAGAGTCTGGACCTTGACAAAAAATAATCGATTGCTCCTGGTCTAGTAGCTAACACCCAGGCTAGACCATGTGGCCAGACCTAGGTGCCAATCACCTGGGTGACTGCTGCAGTGAAGACCTACCTTGGAATTTTTGCCATGGATTTAAATGGGGCCAGAATTTACCTTCAGCGAGAGTGCATTCACCTGAAAAACAATTGTGTCTGACAAATCCTTTTGAACGTGAGTAAGTTTGATAGCTCTGCCTGAGTTTGTTAAGATGACTAAAGAAAAAATTCTTAGCCTTGTCTAGTGAGGACTTCTAAAAATGCTTAAATGACCACATTTAAAAAAAATCATCTTAATTGTAACATCAGTGCTGCTAAGCAGAGGACAGTCTTTTATTAATCAGACCCCTTTATTCCTGTCTATTCCCAGTTCATTGGTTCCCAAACACACTCAGCAGCCCTTCCCAGGGAATCTCTTTGGATGTGTCAGTAATCTGTACTGCAGTGTAATCCGACTTGGCACTCCTGATGGTACCTCCCTCCAGTCTCCTCTCCAACCAATTTTGTGGGTTGCCAAGGGAATTGTACACTTTTGTGTTGATCAGACCCAGGGAAGACAGATCTCTAATAAACAGTGTTTGATTAAAACATGCATGACAAGGTCTCAGATGAAATGGCTCAGGTGTATACAAACATGCTGTAATCAGAGAACATTTCATGTGGGATGAATCAAGCCAGAAACAGGAAGGGAAGGCTGTGGTGCTTTTTGGCTGTAAAAGAATAACATCCTTTGGCTTCCCTCTACAAAAATGCAGTCACTAACTGTAATAAAACTATAGGCCCGGCTTTCCCTTTTGTCTATGTCTCTGCAAATCACAAGCAACTTCTTTGAAATCTGTGATGTAAAATTACATTGGTGTAAAATTATTAAAAGAGAGAGAGAGGAGAATCACACGCCTTTGGCATCAAGCTGCTGCTCAGCACCAAACTGGTTTGGCATTGCTGCCTAGAAGAGCCGTATTATATGCGTTTTTCTAGTCTCTGCTGTCACATTTGGAATCTGCTGAAGCCAAAACAATTGACAAGTGTTCTTCCTATTCTTAATGCATAGTTTGCTATGTCAGATGGCAGCTAGTAGTGAATGGAGTGCAGTGTAGCCAACATTTGCGATTTTTATCATGAGTCTCACAATATTAGGTGTTTTACTTAAAGTGCCAGCTCCAGAGACATGGGATTAGTGTCAGCCAGGTGCAACCTAAAGGCTCAGCATCCAGAAGACAAATAAAAGATCCCAGCTAGAGCTGGGCAGAGAAAGGCAATTCCGTTTCACAGCGGGTTTTGATATTTTTAACTTTAGTTTCGTTCTGACTTTGAATGAAAGCCAACAATTAAGAAATTCTCCATGAAAGAATGGAGGCCTGGCTCTGGGGCAGTCCACCTGGATGACTTGTCCAGAGTCAGGGACCTTAAAAGGGAGGATGAAGTGATTAAAGTGCTCACATAATCCCGGGATGGAGTTAGTGTAAGTACATACAGAGATTCGTAGATTTTAAGATCAGAAGGGGCCATTATATCTTCTAGTCCGGCCTCCTGCCTAACATAGGCTAAAGAACCTCACCCAGTGATTCCTGCATCCAGCCCATTATTACTGATCTCTTCATAGACTGAGATCATCTTCTGTCTTTAACTCTAACAGCTGTCACTACCTTCAACTTTAAACAATTGCCATTGTCCTGTTAGTAATAACATAAGAATGGCCATACTAGGGTGACCAGACGTCCCGATAGAACCGGGACTATCCCGATATTTAGGCGTTTGTTCTGCATCCTGACTGATCTTTGGTGGTATTTTGTGATATTTTTTTTTTCCTCCACCGGCAGCACTCCGCTTTCTGTTTTTGCTCCGCCGGCAACCCTCCCTCCCCATGTGTCCCGATATTTTCTTCCTCTCATCTGGTCACCCTAGGCCATACTGTGTCAGACCAATGGTCCATCTAGCCCATTATCCTGTCTGCTGAAGGGAGAAATTATCACAAATACTGACTCACTGAAGGCACTGGCTTCTGTTTCTCCTCCCATGCCTGCTATAGGGTGAAGCCAGAGTCAATCCTTTCAGCTGCAATTGTATGTGAATTAAATGCAACATTTTAGTGAACAATTACAGGAATGTTTAGTTACAGGATCGACCTACTTGTTGAGGGAAAAGATAGTTTGGCTCATGCTCAGTCACAAAAAGACTGTGTTCTCCTTCTATGCCTTTCTCTAACTGAACTGGTTAGAGCAATGCAAACTTCCAACTAATGAGGCAGTTCATGACTTCAAGGAAGAGGGTAGCTTTTGATTGTGTCCCCTGGGACCAGGAAGCAGATACTTTTCTTCTTTTGATGAATCCGGGCTTGGAGCCAGCCCTCGCTGGCAATAAATTGGGAATGGAGTATCTTCCACAATACAGCCCAGCCTCTCCCATTTTGGAATAGTCAGTGTCTGCTTATACAGGTGTTTGTTTTCAGCTTCAGCTTGCTTTCAACTTCCCACCCCTTTCCACTTCCCCCCCAAAACAATCACATTTTAGAATAAACATATTAAATGTCACTGGAGAATCTCAGCTGATCCCCCATCACCGTAACTACAGCAGAGTGGGAGAGTGGTGCCTGCATTGCTCTTGCGTAGGGCAAAGCTAATATGGGTTGCAGACTGCACTACCAAATGTGCATTTGTCTGCATTCCTGGTCACTTTGCAGCACACTTAAAGAATTACCTTTAACTAGCAGGGCTTCTGAAATTCTCTGCATTTTGCTGCCTGAGGCTTGAGTGTGTACTGGGGAGAGGGGGTTGGATAAGAAGTGGGGAACAGGAGTGAGAATACATGATGGCAAAATTTGGAGGAATGTGTCTGCTCATCTTACCCTTCCCAGTGGTTGCACTTGTGCTCAAGTAATAGTGTTTTCCCCTAGTCTCTGGGGAAGCTCTTCCACAGTTGAATAACCTAAACCCATAGGATGTTTTTCTTGCTATTCAGTCTAAATTTCCCTTTGCCTATTTTGACTTCCAAAAGCCATGTTCTCCTCATGGAAATGTCACCATTTCTCCTGATATTGAATCTCTGCCAGGACCTGGCACAGAGTTCACTTTTTGCATGCACATGTTTGCAAAGGGACACTGGAGAGTTTCCCCATCAGCAGTCTATCAGTTCCCCTAACTGCTATAGCCTCTGCAGTTAGAAAGCAGTGGTGATAGGGTAAGCATAAGGGAATCCCAGAACTGGCATCATGATTTTTTCAAAAGGGTATAATTTGGAAATAGAAAAGCTATTTCCACTTTATTGGTTATTTTTAGTTGAACAGCTGTTCTCTCTGTGTGTTGATATAAGCCTGTTTCTATCACTTCGAAAGAAAAAAAACCCTCTCTTCCTGTGGCTGTAGAATTCAACTTTAGAGGTCACATATTGTTTCCAAGTTCAATGTGCTCTGGAAAGAAGCTATATTCTTCTCATATGGTTTCTAGGCATGAATGCAATCTCTAAATACTCAGAGGATAAAATGAGGTCAAACCTGCAATTCTGCAAGGCTGCTGTCTAGTGAAACCAACACTAAGACCTCCTGCTTTGTTTCTGTCAATGCAGTTTAGAAAACAGCACAGGGAAATTATTTCTCAATAAATAGAAACCTAAAAGCACAGGTGATCCTGCAGCCTTGAGTTCTTTTGCGATATTCCCCTATGAAGAGGCCGAGAATTTCAATTGGCTGGACTAAATTTTCAGTTGAATAAAGAGCCATTTCAAATACAAAATATTATAATTGCATCATTTTCAAAAAATTGCTCCTGTGGAGCAGAGACTCCTCATTGCAATCTTTCCCTCAACATAAGACTCCAGAAAGAAAGCTTACCTTTGCATATGGCTTAATACAGATGCTTAACAGATAAGGGTGGGCTACAATAGACAATATTGTGCAACCTGTACAGAGGGTGAGATCGTCTCTTTTCATTACCTATCGGTTAAGCAACAGAACAGGAGGAATAGCTCCAAAAATATCCCTGCAAATATTTGCTTATATAAAAGAAACAGTGGATCAGACTTTCATCTGGTTTCACGTTGATTTCAAGGGAGCTATACCAAAATACACCAGCTGAGGATCTGGGCCAGCAACATTTAAGATAATATCAGAGACTATTTGTGGAAAGTGGATTTTGAACTTGAAAATGTGGTGATTTAAGAATTACACCTATCTTAGTGAGAACAGGAACCAGACCATGAGCTGTATTTGCCCAGTCAGAAATAACCAACACATTTGGAACTGCAGACAGAGAACATTTGCAATCAACTGCTCATGACTAAGGCTAAGAATTCAGCAAATGACTTCAAAGGGAAAATATTTTGGAGAAAACTAAGGAGAATTTGTGAAAAGAAAAAAGACAAAATATGTTGAATAAATTATTTGTTCTGTCTGAAAAAGGAAGCAGCAGCCTCTGGATATAAAGGGCCTTTGAAATGGAGGCTCTTGTATCTGCCAAGCTGTGTTGAAATTTAGCTAGTGAAGGGTAGGGTTGAGTGTGTGCACATGCAAGAGAAGAGCATTTACATTGAGTGTGATGTCCCAGGAAAGATGTCAGGGCTCATTCTAGGCCCAGAAGGCCTCCATCAGCCATGGTATCTTTCTGACATTCCTTAGAAATGCACTGTAGCCTTTGCGGTGTATTCAGTCACATTTCACACTCCACTGTTTAATGTGTTTCCTTTAGGAAGAGATTGTAAACTATGGATAAATGCATTAAAGGGTGTGAAGTGCTTTGAGATCTACTGATGAAAAGCATTATATAAGAGCTAGGCACTGTTACAATTATTACAAGCCCAGACACATTATTTCAATCACTGTGTTATTTAAATTAAGTAGAGCAGTTGTATCTGACAGTGCTTATAAAGATGTGACTGTCACATGTCATGTCACAGTTGTGCTAAGGGGATTGCAGGGAATGTGCAGCCAGACACTGTATCCACACTGAGAATCTCCTTTAGATTTACAGTCTTCCCAGTGATTTTGAACATTTATAGTAGGTGAGGTTTCCCTCCCATGATAGAAATCCAGATTTGGCACTCTCTATCTAGACAAGTAGAGGAGCCAGGAGTTTATCTGGCTTGATATATTAACACTTTTTGTCCGATAGCTAGGCACCAGCACAACAACTCAGCAGACCCAGAGCAGCTCAGCGGTATGTCATGGTAGGGGAATAGCCTTACATGTACTAAAGTCTGCCAGACTGTCATAGTAACTGATTAAACAAAAGTATTTAAACTAAATTGAGAATCATAGACCAGTATATAACAGAAATAGTGGGGAGGTGGGGAAAGAAGGGAATATGCTACCGGCATAGAATATATATTCTATATGCAACCACTACAGAAATTCTGTTAAAGGGCCAGGAATAGAACCATGCTGCTTTATACCAGCTGAGAATCTGGCCCCAAATCTCTCCTTGATCTCTGTTTTGCCATTTGACCCGCCCTGGTCTACAACTAACAAGCACAGGACTTGGTAGTGAGGGGCACCTAACTACCCAGACCTCTACTGGGGAAAGAACACAGCCAGACACAGATTATCCAACAAGTTCTTCGAATCCATCGGAGACAATTTTTAATTACAGAGGGTGGAGAAAGTGACTAGAGGAGACGCTGTTCTAGATTTGATTCTGACAAACAGGAAGGAACTGGTTGAGAATTTGAAGGTAGAAGGCGGCTTGGGTGAAAGTGATCATAAAAAGACAGAGTTCATGATGCTAAGGAATGGTAAGAAGTAGGGTTACTAGATAGCAACTGTGAAAAAACAGGACAAGGGGTGGGGGTAATAGGGGCCTATATAAGAACAGGTCCCAAAAAATGGGACTGTCCCTTTAAAAACAGGACATTTTGGTCACCCTAGTAAGAAGGAAAACAGCAGAATAAAGACAATGTACTTCCAGAAGGAAGACTTCAGCAAACTCAGAGAACTGGTAGGTAAGATCCCATGAGAAGGGGGAAAAGAGTTCCGGAGAACTGGCAGTTTTTTAAAGAGACATTTTTAAGTGCACAAGAGCACACTAACCCAACGCATACAGGAAAGATAGGAAGTATGGTAAGAGACCACCTTGGCTTAACCAGGAGATTTTCAATGACCTGAAACTCAAAAAACAATCATACTGAAAGTGGAAACTAGGTAAAATTCTGAAGGATGAATATATATTAATCCCCTGCCCCCCGAACATGTAGGGACAAAGCTAGAAAAGCCAATAACCAATCAACTTGTAAGCCCCTAAAAATAATAAGGCAATAAGTAACAGTCAACGTGGATATGCCAAGATCATGTCAGACCAACCTGATATCCTTCTTTGACAGGGTAACAGCCTTGTGGATGGGGGAAGGGGGAAGACGTAGATGTGGTATATCTTGGCTTTAGTAAGGCTTTTGATATGGTCTCCCATGATCTTCTCATAAACAAAGTAGGGAAATATACTCTAGACGAACCTACTGTAAGGTGGGTGCACAACTGGTCGGAAGACTGGCGTCAGAGAGTGGATACCAATGGTTTAAGTTTAAGATCTATAAAATGAGGGCTGCTTCTCCCTTGCAAGTGCAGGTGATCAGAGGGGAAGAAAGTGCCATACATGTAGGAGGATGCAGAGTGCTAGATCTCCAGGCAAATACATGTTGGTCTCCACACACATTTCAGCTGGGTTTTTGGGCAGTTTCTCAAGCCCCTTAGCTCTGGGCCATTCCTTTCCCAGTTCAGAAGCAGGAGCGCCCCAGTTGCGATGTCAGTAGTCATGCAGAAAATAAAAGTGACAGGCTCAGCCGCAAACTTTAATAAGCCATGATGCTGGGGATTAAATGCCTAATTACGACAGATAACAGCATTAGTGCCCCCTGGAAGCCCTGTGACCATTGCTAATTATTGAGGACATTTCTGATACGGGGGATTGTGCCCCGCATCCTTTTCCTTAACCCTTTCTGTGCTGCACAAGCACAGCACTCAGTGGGCCACACTGTGTTAAGGGAGCAGAATCCCTTCTGCAGTGGGACAGTAACTATATTATTGTCCAGTCTTCTTCTTTAACGGCTGGCAGTGGGGACGGCTGTTGACATGAAGCCTCATTCTCATTGCTCCTTCAGAATGGCAGCAGTACTGACCTGACCCTCAACAGGCACAGCCAGTAAGCGTACGCAGGCTGTCAGCGGCTCAGACCCTGGGTGTTCCAGAGGTTGAGTGCTTGGAGAACAAACTCATTCCTGCTTGGGCGGCCCTGATCCAGATGTTTAGGGGCCACAGCTGTACCTAGATAGGCCCTTTGTCTTATCCTCCAAATAACCTCATTTTGCTTCAAAAGAGGAAAGGGCTGTGAAGGGCCCTCTGTCAACCCTCTGAGAGTCAGTACATGGGATCTGAGAGACATCACTGGCTGGCAGCCATGGCTGGAGAGAGACCTGGCAGATCCAGGAGTGAAATAGAGGAACACCCTCCTCCCGTCCACAAGAGACTCATAGACAGCAGTGCAGATGGAGAGCGTGTGCCTTCCAGAGAGCCCAAGCATTGGGCACTGGCTTGAGGATGGTGATATGGCGCTGTGAACTGGGGGAGCCTCAGTCTGCAGAGAGGTGCAGAAGGAAATTGTGGACCCAAGTAAGTGACCATCATCAATGCAGAGAGCCATAATGAGGATGCTGGGGCAGCTTTTTGCTAGGGCTGTGCAAAAGGTCCTGTGTGAAGCCCATGAGCTGAAACCACTAAGGGTGTGGGGCTGGGCTCGACGCTGGAGTGAGGTACCTGGGGCTGGGAGGTCATGTTCCCTGCACAGAGCCATTACAGAGGAATTTCTTTTAAAAAGCACACTTGGGTGATTATTGCATTTCTCCTTCTGCCCCCCTCAGTGTGGGGATGGGGACTTGAGTCGAAAGCAAGTGGGTGTGTTAAGCCAGCCAAGCGCAGGGAAGGTGCGTGTTTATAAACCTGAAAGCATCGATTAACTAGGGCGGTGAAGGGAAGGGGCTGTACCAGCTGCTCTACCACCACTCTGCAGTGGTGCTGACCCCAGCCTTCCTGCCCCAGCCCTGCCCCAGCATCCTGCGGGGTTTGTAGCACCAAAGACCTGCTCATTTCACTGGTGGGGCCCCTTTCCCTTAGTCAGGCTTTTAATCTCCCATTCATTAACTTCTCTCTGGCCCTTCAGGGCTTTCCAATGTGCCCTCACTATTCTAAAAGAACTGCAAGTTCTTTCTTGGAGGGAAGAAAGCCAAGATATTTCCATGTCTTTCTTTGCTGTGGCAGACCCACACAAGCCGTCTCCTCCCAGTTCACCGGGAGTTAATTGGCAGAGCCATGTGAGGGCTCTCGGGGCTGACACAGAAGGGCCATTTCGGGTGAGGAGAGAGTTGCACTGTTAGGTGGGTGGGAGGCAAGACTGTAAAACTGGGATGTTGCTGTTCTGGAGTGTGATGTAGCAACAGAAAGGATGTATTGTGATGCAGAGGGAGGGGAGCCGACATTAAAATGGCTGATATTGCCTCTGGCTCAGGCCGATAATATGAATGCCTCATTTTCATGAGCACCGAATTCCACTCATCAGTTTAAAACAGAGCCATGGATGGGCTAGAGGCATGATGAAAAAAATGGTTTTCTGCAGTGAAACAGATGCAAAGACATTCTGTTCTGTATTCCTTTCTATTCAGGTTTTTATACTGTGCCCATTGTCATGGTATCATCGTATATGGTGTGTATCAGGAAACAGCTGCGGAAGTAGCATAAGTGAGGTAGGACCAGCTTTAACTATGGTTAAACAACTTGGGAGCTGTGGAGAAAGCTCCAAGTGGGTGGCAGATGAATGGCTGAAATGAACTTCAGGAAGAGTTATTAGCAAGTACACTACAGCTCCCACATGATACTCAGAGAGGCTGTACGGTGAGAGGTTTGTGCACAGGGCTCTAATAAAGCACTAATTGCCAGATCGAGGCATTTAGCTTTATTCCATGTGCACTTCATCTTGGAAACCTCCATTGTGTCTGAGGCTAAGTAGCGGTTTTAATTACACCACTCTCGTTTCCAAGGTGGATATTACAATGGATATCCTGTTGCAGCTAGAGGAATAAAAAAAATCATTAATGTTCCATTTGGAGAAAATAAAGCATTTTCAGCTCCCCCCAAAAAGTACTTAAAATTGTACACCATTCAGCATTTGCAAAAGCTGCAGTTAGCTAAGCTAATGCCTTGCTTGGCGGAAAGAGCTGACTTGTCTCCTTGCCTATACTCATCATGAGGCTGTGAGTGCTGTTCTGTCCAATTACCTGATTGATTTGCTTCAATTCATACAGTAGGGAGCTTAAAATCCCAGAGTTTTTCCTTTAACCCCATCTAATGGGTCTCCCCTCTACCTGCCTCTTGCTTTCTTCCCGCTTCCTTGATTTCAGCTAGCCAGAAATGCCATAAAAAGCAGCTCCCCCCACAGCATTTTGCTGACTCTAGTCCTGGCTCCAATCAGGAATTGCAGAGACAGCAGGAGCATTTGTAAAATGAAAAAGTTGAGTGAACTTTTCCACTCTCTAAAAGAGCTCAGTTCCATTTCCAGCTTTGGATAAGGGCTGATGCCAGTACTTATTTGACCCAAAAGAGTTTTCCCCACACTGATTTATGATGATACCTGATCGATAAGATGCTTGGCAGGCAATGAACTTCTGGGTGATTAAAGCATGCTTTATAAGTGGTTTATAAAACATGGGTTCAGATCCTTTGGTGGAGTAAATCAGCATATTTCCATTGATGTAAATGCAGCCACACTAATTTATACCAGCTAGGGATCTGGCCTATGAGATTAGTGATTCAGTGACGTTAATCACTTGAGGTGCAATAATTCCCTACAGATAGGAATTTACATATAAACAAGGGAAAGTCAGATTACTGCATTTCCTGGAAACTGATACCCCTGGAGCAGGCAGATATGACTGATGGAGTGAATAGGATATTATTTCTGCAGTTGTCAGTCATCCTGGATGTGCTCAGAGCTTTCCTGATCCATTCAGAATCAATGCAGACCAGAGCAGCAGTTTTTCTCCTTACTGCAATATAAAAAGACGGATGTTCTTTGGATTTTGTGTAAAGAAGCCCTAGGAGATCCAGGAGCAATGGAATTCCTACGTTCTGTGGTGTTTCTGCTATAGCACATCTTCTCTCTCCTCTGAAAGTGTGGAGCGTACCCCTCTTCCATTCAAATAGCATATACCAGCCAGAGGTGCACGCTCCCCTCCTCTCTGGAGCACACGCTTCCCTGCCTCGCAGCTTTATTATTGCGCACTCAGGAAATACATAAGTAATTTTAAAAGCCCCAAATAGCCCAAGAAAATCTGTGTGTTCACCCTGGTGAGCTGTCCGATTCCACTTCTACATTCATTCCACTAATGAGGCAGAAGGGAATGTGGGCTGGCAGACTTCATCTGGCTCGATACCTACTTTAACCTAACACTTGTAAAGTCAGTTGTATAATACTCTGAAGATAGACGTTATGCTTGATTTCTCCCTAGTGACTGTAACGCTGATCAATTGCTATCAGAAATGTATGACAGGAAAGCAATGTAGCTGCCACTCAGCGACTGCAGCCTACCACTCTATATGCTTAAAAACCAGCCGCACAATCCAATAGAAAGCCTGGAGCTCTCATACAGGAGCGAATTCATGTACTGTTCTTTTGGGTAACGAGTGTATGAATTGCATATAATGTGCTGAAGTGACTTAGACAGGTATTAGGTGTCGTGGGGTCCACTCACCGCTGGGGCGCCTACTCCACTCAGGTCTGATGCACCTATTCTGCTCATTGCTCATACCACATTCCTGCCCCCCCCCAGGATTCGGGGTGCTCTCTCTTTGTGACTCAGCCCTCTGGCCAGATCGCTATAGTGCTCCCCTTCTGGGGTATCAAAGGCCTGGTCTACACTGGGGGGGGGGGTTCGATCTAAGGTACGCAACTTCAGCTACGCAAACAGCGTAGCTGAAGTCGAAGTACCTTAGTTCGAATTACTTACCCGTCCTCACGGCGCGGGATCGACATCCGCGGCTCCCCCGTCGACTCCGCCACCGCCGTTCGCGGTGGTGGAGTTCCGGAGTCGACGGGAGCGCGTTCGGAGTTCGATATATCGCGTCTAGATGAGACGTGATATATCGAACTCCGAGAAATCGATTGCTACCCGCCGATATGGCGGGTAGTGAAGACGAACCCAAAGTGACAGTGCCATGGGATCAGCTGTCTCATCTGCTCCCGTCCTGGGCCAGGTTCTGTGCCATGTTTCCAGTGGCTGGCAGGGGAACCCAGGCCTGCCCACTACTCAGGGTTCCCATCCAGGTGCCCTATGTCTAGCAACTATGGTCTGTTTCCTCCCAGACCCTGAAGATATTTCCCTGGACTCTTTCCTACTACATTGCTCTGTCCTCTGGCTGCCCCACCCTGGCTTTACCAGCCGACACTCCCTCTCCTGGGGGGGAAACTCTAGGCTACTTCCCTCTCTGATGTCTCACCAGAGTCGGTAACTCCAAACACCTCTCCCAGGAAACAACCACAGACAATTTGCCCTGCAGCCCCCTGCTGTGCTCAGCTTGCTGGCTTCATCCAGGCTCAGCCTGCCCCTGCCCAGCTGGGCTTCATCATCAATTAGCCTTCCAAACCCTGGCTCGCCCCCAGGTGCAGCCTGTCAGATTTCTTGACCCTAATTTAACTAACGTGCTCTGCCTTGTGTGAGGTGGACACCCCACCACAGTTAGATATTAGGAAAAACTGTCTAACTATAAGGATAGTTAAGCACTGAAATGGGTTTCTTCAGGAGGCTGTGAAATCCCCATCGTTGGTGGATTTTCAGACGAGGTTACACAAATATCTGTCAGGCATGGCCTATCCTGCCTTATTGCAGGGGGCTGGGGCCAGATGACCTCTTGTGGCCCCTTCCAGCCCTAAATGTCTATGATTATGTACCTCTCCAGGAAACATTTTAGGTGCATGATCTTTAATGACATTGTGCTGTTATATTGTGCCATTCATCCCACAGAACCTAATAAAGTTAAACTGATATGCTATCTATAGAAACTAGATACACCCACCATAAAAATACAGGTACCTCTGGTATGAAATGCAGTAGCTGTTTAACTGTTCATTACAACTTTACAAATTCATTATGGACATGAAGTGAAGAAGAGTACTTTGTCCTATTGTAATTTCAAGGGGAATTTAGAGGTGCAGTAGGAGGTATTGGTAACGAAGTTACAGTATGGCCGGGACTGTGGGACTAAATCATAGGCTCTAGAGATGTGAATGACCATGACCATTCTCCTGCCATAGCAGATCCTGCAAAAAAGGCCATAACACCTTCAGTGAGACAAGTACCCAGGTCCTTATCTCACTTGGAAAATGACATCTGGTTTGGCACAGCGCCCCTCAGCGTGCTGCTGAGCCGTTGGTTCTACATGGATATGGCTGGAAAAGTGCCATGTACCAAATCACCAATAGCACTGCTTGGGGTCCCTAGGTAAATAGATCATGCCTGGAGTTATACCACCTATTCTGATCCTTCTTAGCTTGTGGGACCTGATAGGATCATGACTAAGGTGGTGCTGCTGCAGCCAGGGCCAGCTCTAGTTTTTTTGCCGCCCCAAGCAAAAAATTTTTTGGCTGCCCCCCACCTCAGCACTGGGCCCTCCCCCCTACCCGCACCCTCTGCAGGCCCCAACCTTGGGCTCTCCCCCCCACCCCACCCACACCCCCTGCCACCCCAACTCTGGGCTCTCCCCCCACCCCACCCGCACCGCCTGCTGCCCCAGTGCTGGGCTCCCCCCCACCAGCGCTAACTCTGCCCGCTCCCCCCTCACCTCCAGCTGGTCCAGCGCTGGCAGGGTCGGGGTAAGCAGCGGGGCTCCCGGGCCACGCCTCAGCCCAGGGTCCCTCCAGCTGGGGCTCCTGCCTCCAGGACCGGCCGGGACTGGGGAGGACAGAGCCAGGGGACCACCCCGGCAAGGGGCTGAGGAGCTGGGGCAGGGCAGCCCCAGAGGGAGCAGAGCCCCGGAGAGCGGGACGTGAGCCCCACACAGCAGCGCCCTGCCCTCTATGGCCCCGCTCCTGCTGCTGCTCCTGGCCGCCCTGCCGCAGTCCCTGGGTGGCTCTGGCCGCTTCGCCCAGCCCCGGCTGCGGTGCTGGGGGGCGGCCGCCCTGCAGCACCTGCAGGCGGCTCTGTGTGCCCCGAGGGGTGGCCCCCAGCCCAGCGCTCAGAGCCCGCCCGGCCATAAGGTGCGGGTGCTGCTCCCTGATGCAAACCGCAGTGGCCCCAGGGTGCCCCCAGTGCAGGACGTGCTGCTGCTGCCAGGGCCGGCTCTAGGCTTTTGCCGCCCAAGCACCAAAAACAAAACAAACAAAAAAAGAGGCTGTCTGGAATGCCGCCCCTGAAAATGTGCCGCCCCAAGCACCTGCTTGGTTTGCTGGTGCCTGGAGCTGGCCCTGGCTGCAGCCTACCTTAACGTCAGCATACCCAGGCCATCCCCATTAATTAGATTAAGGGAAGACTTATCTTCTAAAAGGGTGATATTCACCCCTAGGAAGAGGATCAGTACAAAGTTTATGCATCGTTTAAGCCCTCAAACTAGGTCTAACGTGGGACTAAAGTGGTGCATAGTTCTTGTGCTCAGTAAATACACACACAGTGAGGTTTAAAATTCCCCTTGTTAAAGACATGCCAAGCATTTCTCCTCAGCTCTGCATGTATACAAAAGAAAAATGCAAGAACGCTCATAATGTTACTGTTTTATCAGCTGGCAATAATTATAATTTTTCAGAATTGGGCAAAGGATTAAAGTTTCTCAAACTAAATGTTTGCACATATAAAAAGAGCGCGTCACTAATGTTCTGCCTCATGTTTGCTCAAGTTTAGTATTCTACTTGCTCTACCCTGTTCAAAGCCTATAAATCAATATTTTTAACAACACAGAAGCAATGATTAATTACATGAATTTATTTGTTGCTTTCTCTCCATGTTCTTGGGCTTATTTTAGGAGGTGTTTTTCATCTTCTAAATAATCTGAACAAAACTCCAACAGACAACTGCCCCAAAAGTCCAGGTGAAACAGTCTTTCATACAGCTCTGGACATTACTGGGATTAGAAACCCATATGTTTCATTATCCCAGATGGAGAGATTAGAGGTGACTGAACAGGTTTAAAAGTCATGACTTTCTAATCAAAATATAAAATCCTTCACCATCACTTCTGTGTTTGCAGTTGCATTTATTTTTATCAATTCTCTAATCCAAATACAGTAAAAACGTGTATCCAAATCAGAGGCTTGTTCCTCTCAACTCCCATAGACCTCTGCAATGGAAGATATAACATTATGTGCAATGTCCCTGACAAAAAGAAACAATCCATAGAGTTTGAATTTAACATAGAGAGCTGTTGTATTGATTTTAAATATTTGCCACTGATGCACTCACATGTGCATTCTGGAAAAATGTGTGTGTTTTACCTTTTAGTTGCTGGAGGGGTGGGATTCAGATTTCTCATGTGACCTTGGGACAACACTTAAGTCCATGATTTTAAAACTGCCCAGTAATTTTGGGTGCTCGACTTTAGAAATCTAGAGCCCAGTTTCTCAGCGGTGATGAGCTCCCCTGGTCTACACTGGGAGTAGTGGACGCTCTGCCCTTCTGAATCTCAGTGGCCATTTTTTTTCCAAAATTGGCCTTAAACCTCTCTGTGCCACAGTTTATCCATCTCTAAAATAGGTATAATATTTCTTACCCGCCACTCGGGGAGGTGCTGGGATGCTTAATGAATTAACAATGATCATATTAAAGGATTCCAAGACCAGAAGAGATCACTTTGATCATCCAGTCTGAACTCTTGTAGAACAGAGGCCAGAGAATTTCCTCACAATAGTTCCCAAAGCAGATCTCTTAGGCTAGGTCTACACTGGGGTGGGGGTGGGGTGTCAACCTAAGATACGGAACTTCAGCTAGAAGTCGGCGTATCTTAAGTTGATTTACCTGGCTGTGAGGATGGCGGTGAGTCAACCGCTGGTGCTCCCCCATCAACTCCGCTTCTGCCTCTCGCTGCGGTGGAGTTCCGGAGTCAACAGCAGAGCGATCAATTTTATTGCATCTACACTCGACGCGATAAATCGAACCCCCCTAGATCGATCACTACCCGCAGATCTGGATTGTGTTCTGCCTTTCTGTCCACTGGATAGTGTTCTGCCTTTCTGTCCACTGGATAGTGTTCTGCCTTTCTCTGCTAGATTGAAAATCGCATTATTAGATATTTGTTCCCCATGTAGATACTTATAGATTGTAATCCAGTCACCTCTTAACCTTCCCTTTGTTAAGCTAAATAGATTGAGCTCTTTGAGTCTATCACTATAAGGCAATATAATCACCATAATGTATATAATTGCAAAGTATCCTACTCTGTATATACAGAGTTGCTGTAGTCATGCTGGTCTTAGGACATTAGAGAGACAAGATGGATGAGGTAATATTTTTTATTGGACCAACTTCTGTTAGTGAGAGAGACAAGCTTCAAGCTTACTCAGACCTGAAGAAGAGCTCTGTGTGGCTCTCAAACTTGTCTCTCTCACCAACAGAAGTTGGTCCAGTAAAAGATATTATTACCTCCCCCACCTTGTCTACTTTGTATGTGAGTAATGAATGATTGTGGATTAACTCTGAAGTCTGCAAAAAGACATTCAAAGCACAAGATTTAAAGTGTAAATTACATTTGACAAAATCTATTTAAGATAATTTCTAAGGCTGATTTACCAGCCTGCCATTCCACACCCTTTTCAGGAAAGATGGACACATTTGCTCTATCCTTCTGACCATTAAGGCATCTGTTATGTTTGAATGCCCTTTTGTAGTTTGGAAGCCAAAGACCTGGGGCAGTGTCTCTTGCAGAACACTGATCTCCACTGTGGTACAGTTAACGCAAGGCTGAGGAACAGAATAGCAAGATTGGGAAGCTGTTATAACCGCCACCCCTTTTTTGGTTTTGGTTACACTGAGCTATGGTCAACATCTGACGTGCATTTCGCTTAAAAATTGAAGTAACTCAGTACAAGGGGTTCATTGTAGTAAAATTCCCTCAGAATGGCTTTTTCAGATCTGCATAGTTGATACACATAAGTGATTGATTGACCTCAAAACTTTGTGGCAGGAAATCTATCCCCTTGTCAATCAGCACAGCAGAGTTGCTGTTTTAAAAGGACTAAGACAGATGGAGCCAATGAATGGTGGAGCAGTGAAATGAAGTTAGGAACATAACTTCAATTTTTCACTGTAATCTATACCAAAATGTCACTGTGCCCATTTGCAGTATTCACATACAACGCCACATACCACGTGTATAAGGTCTGTCTGTCTGCAGGCTTAAAGCAGGGGTATAAGTTAGTTATAAAGCTTTCACAAGACGTGTGTGGAATTTTAATATTATTTACCCTAAATTTTGTTAGATTAGATTGCACTGGATACCAACTAGAATTGAATTAAGCTATTCTATAAAGAAACATGTGAGAAAGTCAGGCATCTGCCTGTGCTGCTTGTTTTGGGCAGGAACAGACTCCGCTCTTAGCCAGAAGCACATGGAATTTGGCTTTCTATAGACCCTTTCTTGCTTGAGTTCTGTCAGCAAATGTTGCCAACTATTGAGCGGAGCTGGGCAATGATGCAAAACTCTTCACCAATTATTTTTACATGATTTTGAACCTCTTGATATATCAATGTTTGTCAAATTTCTAAAAGCAGCACCTGAAAACTCACCGTTTTCACATGAAAGTTGGTGTTTGTGAATTTTTGACAAGCTGCCAATGGAGAATGATGGCACATACCCACAGTCCACATGGTTTAGAAGAGGATAAAGCAGAGATCTGGGCAACATTGGTTCCTGTGGTCCATTCCTATCTCTGCCACTGCCTGGCCGTAACACTTTGCATTATAAACACTGGGCCTGAATGCAACTCTTATGTGTGTTGAAATCAGTTGCAGTACTCCCATGATAGCTACAGAGGAATGTTACTGTTGATAAGTTAGCATAAGTCTGTATGAGTGACTGCCAGTGTGTCAAACTCACCCCTAATATAAAGCAGTATCATGCTAATGAAATGTATTTAAAAGCTAGCTATATGATGGAGAGAGGGCTGAGTTCTAAATCTTTTGAACTTGTACCATTACTAAAGCACAGTGTTGCCCAATCTCTATCCTATTACTTTCTGTGAATGAAATTCCCTTCTTTGTACAAGACCTATATACCACTTATGTCCTATTTTGAGTGCTTAATTGATACCAGGGAATTGTGCTGGCCCGCTGCGCAATACTTTTTCTTCCTTAAGGCAAACAAACAACTCACTAGCAGAGATTTTGCTTTACTTCACCTAAACTCCTTTAAGAAAAATTTGATCTGCAACACCAGGGAGAAAAGAATATTAAAACATGCTTTTTTCATTATTTGAAAAGAGTTTTGCTAATACAGATGGTGTGCTCACCTGGCAACTGTGCTAAAATTTATATATTTTGGAGGAGCGGGGAGAAACAGCACATAACACAATCATCTTTTTGCAGAAAGCTACTCAAACCACCCCCCCAAAAGAAAAACACAAAACAAAAACACCAAAAACCAACAACCAGTTAAATAAAGAGAAGGTACTTCCCATGTGATGCTCATCTGTGATTTTTTGATTGCCTCCCCGCCCACGCTTTAGTCCATTAAAGCAAACATTGCACACCAACAAATAATTAAAGTTCCACAAATTAAGGTTGTTTACAAAAAGGTTTTCCAACATTTCAAAGGGCAACATATGTGAAATCCTTCTTCAAAGGACCCCAACTCACAGAATACACAAGAATCACATTCTGCTACTTGCTATTGAGCCAGATATGGAGGGAAGGATATATTTTAAAACATCATTTTGTATTGGGTAGGAGAAAGCCCATTATGTCTGTAATTCCTTCCTTCTCATGAGGAAAGGGGAAAAAGCTTAAATGAAAATGTGCAGCGTTAATTTCTCTTGATTTAGTGGGATTCCAACTCTGTTTATACTGACTCAATGTTTCCTAATTTAAACTCAGGGCATTTGCAATTTCAGGTTTATTTGCAACTGTTAAGACTTTAATATATTGGCTTGAACATTTTTGTAGAAATATGCTGACCGCTATTTTCATTATAATTAGTGCTGCAAAACAATTTTTGTTCCTGTCAGCTTCACTTTTAATATTTGATAATCAATTGCTCTATAAATCTCCTATTATAACAATGCAGCAGAGGGACCCTGTGCCAGTGAAACAAGGATGAAATTATTCTGAAACCCAAGTGGTGCAGTTAACATTTTCTTTTAATTTCTTTATGCCAGAAAATAACTTGGACTGTCAACAATTCTGTATATAATATTTATAAAACATTTACATAACTAGAATCTCCTTGTGACATCACTGTTCAGGGCCCTGCCACAAGTGATCGATGCCCATTACAGCTTTTTAAGTTGCAGACAGTCTGTCAGCCCTTGACTGTTTTTGCAGAGGGGAAGATTAATTGTATCTGGCACCTTTCCTCCAGGTTGTCCCAAGGCTCTCAACAGTCATTCACATTCGCAGCCCTCCCCCAGGTAGGTCAGTGTTATCCTGATTGGACAGAGAGGGCAATTGTGGCCCAGAAGTGTCTAGCCAAAGGATGCACAGTGAGTCAGTGGCAGAGTTGGGTCTGGAACCCTATGAGTGCTGATTCCCACTTCCCTCCCATAACTGCCAGCTACATAATAAGGCTGAAGCCAAATGCCTTGAATAGCAAAAAGCATTTCTTGTTCCCTTTGATAGGAGGGGCTAGAGTTCATCAGAGAAGGATGAAGGCAGAATCAGCCCCATAGTGATTGGTGTGGCCCAGGGATCTCTCTGGTTGCAACCTGAAGCTCATTGCCAGTTCCTGTTGGAACTGTCCAAACAGCTTCAGCTGAAATGCCACAAAAACTGTTTTCTGCTGTAGCAACTCATTCATTTATAACCCATCATTCCTTTCTTCCCATTCGCACACTGCAGCACTTGGATTCTCCATGCCTTGTAACCACTGTCAATGCAGCTGGTCATTGAACAGTTCTGCTGCCTTGCAATAATCACTGGCGGAGATAGAGTCCCTCTTTCAGAGAGATGAGTTTCTGGGACGTTTTTCCCCACTGCCCTGTTCACTACAGGATTTGGATAAAGGGTCCCTGTCACTAGGCACATGAAAGTTACATTCTCTCTCTAATGGATTGGACAAGCAGAGTAATACCAGTCTCTGATCTACCATTAATTAAAGAGACAATTACTCTAAGAATCCACAGGCTACATTCCCCATGATTAGTGTGAAATCATTATCTGCACTTCTAGGAACTTCAGTTATACTAATAGGAATGTATCAAGTATGACTGGAACTATTACCATTGTGTTAGTGGGATAGACAGAACATTTCAATAATTGTCCCCCCACATTGTTAGACCCTCTTCACAGAAGAAATATTTACTGGCTGGCCTGTAACTTTGCCCAGCACTATGTGATCATGCAGTTAAAGACTATCTCAGGGTGCACTCACTGCCAGTGGTGCCTCCTCCTGGCTGCTCTGGGGATTAGCTCCTTCCTGGTGCAGCTGCCTCCTCTGGGGATTTGTCCACCGGTCTCTGCAACTCCAAGGTGCTTCTTCTTTGACACCTGGCCCTTCGGCCAGGTTGCTGTGCATGGCTCCCCCTTCCAGGTTTCAGAGTAGCAGCCGTGTTAGTCTGTATCTGCAAAAAGAACAGGAGTACTTGTGGCACCTTAGAGATTAACACATTTATTTCAGGATAAGCTTTCGTGAGCTACAGCTCACTTCTTCGGATGCATAGAATGGAACACACAGACAGGAGATATTTATACATACAGAGAACATGAGAAGGTGGAAGTATGCATATCAACTGGAAGAGTCTAATCCATTGAGATGAGCTATCCTCAGCAGGAGAAAAAAAACCTTTGAAGTGATAATTGAGATGACCCATAGAAGGTGTGAGGAGAACTTAACATAGGGAAATAGATTCTGTTTAAAGAGACTGGGAATGGTTGGGTCATTACACTAATTTAATCTATTTCCCTGTGTTAAGTTCTCCTCACACCTTCTATGGGTCATCTCAATTATCACGGCAAAAGTTTTTTTTCTCCTGCTGAGGATAGCTCATCTCAATGGATTAGACTCTTCCAGTTGGTATGCATACTTCCACCTTCTCATGTTCTCGTATGTATAAATATCTCCTGTCTGTGTGTTCCATTCTATGCATCCGAAGAAGTGAGCTGTAGCCCACGAAGCTTATGCTGAAATAAATTTGTTAGTCTCTAAGGTGCCACAAGTACTCCTGTTCCCTCTTCCAGGGTATCACAGTCTTTCGAGGCAAACTGTCCCAGGCAGACTGCTCTCCAATGCCTGTTACTTCCCCAGGACTGGCAGGGGAACCTGGGCCTGCCCCCTACTCCGGGTTCCAGCTCAGGAGTCTTCCGCTCAACAGCCAAGGCCTCCGCTGTCATGCCTTCCTGCTTTCCTCCACCACCAGGTTCGCCAGCTTCCCACTTCCCTCCTTTCAGGGAGTGACTGCAGCCTGCCTTCCGGCAGCCCCTTCTGTTGCCAGCTTCCTGGCTTATATAGGCCCTGCCCAGATGAGCCTGTTCTAGTAAATCCCTGCTCCCTGTCTCCTTCTCCAGGTGCAGCCTGGGCAGTTAATTGGCTCCCTTAGCCACCTTATCCCTCCCAGGCCCTGTGTAAGGTGAACATCTCATTACACACAGACAGGGCCAGATTTAGGGGCAGGCGACCGCCTGAGATGCTGGGCTTGGAGGGTGCCAGGCTCGGGCTGCTGTTCTTGTTGTTAGCGACAAAAGGGAAAATAGAATGTTTCAGCTATTCCGTATGTGGAGTCATTTTTCACTAACCTCCTAGAATGTTCTGGACCTCTGTAGAATCTCGTGGAACCTTCCAGACTTTCTGAGAACTACCTTTTCCTCCAGCCTCCTATAATGTTGTCAGCCATGCCCTGTACATTTTAAAATGAAAAAGTTTCTATAAGTTTAGAGGAAACTATTTTTTTATTTGCTTATATATGGCATGAATAAATACAGATTCACAGATCCTAGTGTGCAAATGTATCGTCTTCTATGACAGGGATAACTTATGCATGCAAATCGTGCATCAAAGGTATTCAAAAATTTAACCAATGGAGGGGGAGGGGCTGCCATTTGGCCCTGCACATACATACGAGTAGGGTGACCAGATAGCAAGTGTGAAAAATTGGGACGGGGTTGGGGGGTAATAGGTGCCTATATAAGAAAAAGCCCCAAAAATCGGGACTGTCCCTACAAAATTGGGACATCTGGTCACCCTACATATGAGGGAGCTGAATTATGTTTGTCATGACAACTATAATCTGAAATCTCCCAGTTGTTGTGGATTTGAATTCTCTCACAGAAGGTTGCACTAATTAATTTTATATTTGGCATTAAAAAGGATAAAATTTCAGTCTTAAAAATAAGCAGGTTCAGTACAGTCAAATGAGAAAAAGCAACCTGCAAGAAACCTGACTGTAGAGTTCACATGACTGCAATGCCACTACTATATGCAGGTGGCTTGGGCATATATGAATTCCCCTGGGGAAAACACCACTTGCCTTTAAAAATAATTAAACAGCAAGTTTTGATCAAATATGCACCAAATAATCAAAGTCCGTGTAAGTCACCAGGGAGGGAGGGAGAAAGCTGTCTGACTTTCAGAGGGGTGGTCAGTTTTACGGACGCTGCTGCTTTGACCACTTACTTAGGGCTAGTCTACACTGGCAAACGTTAAAGTGTTGCCACGACAGCGCTTTAACGTGGCTTGTGTGGTCGTGGCGCAGCGCAGGGAGAGAGCTCTCTCAGCGCTCTAAAAACCCACCTCCACGAGGGGCGTGGCTCCCAGCGCCAGTGCACTGTCTACACTGGCGCTTTACAGCGCTAAAACTCGCAGCGCTCAGGGGGGTGTTTTTTCACACCCTTGAGCAAGAAAGTTGCAGCGCTGTAAAGTGCCAGTGTAGACAAGCCCTTACTGGGGCAAAAGTGTTGCACAGATTTGTGCTGGGCCTCTGCATAGCAGGGGCACTGAGGGAGGCGCTGTGGAATATTTAGGGCTATGTCTCATAAGCATTTCTGAGTACGCACTGTTGCTGGGGCAGTGGTCTCTGTCAGACATAGGTATGTAAGCTAGTCAGGCATCTGTATAAACTGAGCAAAACACGATGAGTTCACAATGTCAGTCTTGGGACTCAACAATTAGAGGAAAACACACAGGGATAAGGCAAATACAACTGTGATCAATACAAACATTCTGTGAATGAGACAAATAGAGAAGTGAACCCAGCAGTGACAAGCCAGGAGTCAGACTGGGTGGGAATAACAGCAAAAATGCTGCAATTACTGCCTGCAACAAGGCCAATGTGACAGACAAGATAATCAATGCTATAAAACTGTCACAATTACACATCCTCTTGCAGTAAACAAAAGAAAGAGTCTAAACAAACACAGGCTTTAAACGCAGTATGTTAACAAAACAGAAGAGCTCAGTGCCCCTGCTATGCTATGCTACGGAGTTCTTTGTGTGAGACTAAATACCAGAGCAATGACCCTCCGGGTTGGGGGCAGCCGGGACAGGAACATTTGAATCTGGAAAGTTTTGCACAGCTCTTGCTAAGTAGGCTGTTTCATGC
Organism: Mauremys reevesii; assembly: GCF_016161935.1. NCBI lineage: Eukaryota > Metazoa > Chordata > Testudines > Geoemydidae > Mauremys > Mauremys reevesii. The sequence goes on along the minus strand of NC_052626.1, from coordinate 138,752,639 downwards.
TCTTTCCATTGCCCTGACCTTCATCCCGGTGCTCTTAACTGCCTCAGAAGCAGAGCAGCAATTTCTTCAAAGGTGAAACTTCATTTGCAGAACACGGGCTTCTGTTTAGCTAGAAAAAACATGGACTTTTTTTTTTAATTTACTCTGGAAACAATGGTTTAAAAACAAAAAGGAAAAATATTACAGGGACTTGAAGGTTTGTGAAAGTCAGCAGAGAGTTGAATGAAATCCTAACCCCAATCCTAATAGCTTGCTCTGTCCCTGCTCAGAAATGCCCTGGAATGGACCCTGGCAGGCAGGGTGGGGCTTAGGTACAGCATCTTCCACAAATCTCTTTGCCACCAGCTTGCTCCCCCATGCCTCCTATCGGAGCTGCTGGCAGGGCATTCTCCTTGATTCTGGAGCTCCATCCACCCACCCTTTCTGCCCCGTGGTCTGCTGGAGCCCAGATTTGTCAGCTTTTTGGGCACCCTACAAAGCTCATCATCTCTTTTTATCTCCTCTAAGGCTATTCAGGAGGTTGTGGGGAATCTATGGACAGTCCTGTGGAGGCGAGGGGGAGTTTGTACACTCACTGGGCACCTACACATGTTAGACATTTGAATTAATTAATTATGGAGAAGCCTGGGCTACAGTGGCTCTCCTTCCGTTGCTGAATGCCCAAGCTGCAGTGTTCTTCGTGCTCCATCCATCGCTCATTTTGCAGTATTGGGCTCTCATTCTGGTGCTGAATGCTGGGGACTTATTACAGTGCTTGGGCTTCCTGCCGTCAGGGTGATGTTCAGACCTACATAGAGGACCCAGGCCAGTTTTGCCCCACTAAGCCCTCAAAATATTTGTTAAGGTCAAAATAGGACATAAGCGGGCCCCCTCTACACTGTGAATTCCACCTTCTGTGATTATGCCAAAATTTTGATGCACATGTTTCAGGTGCCAGCTCAAGTTATATATAGTTACATCCCTCTAGATTATTCTTAGGTTTTTATTCCCTAGCCGTTAACACTGTAGATGCTTTCCCCCACCCAGCTGAAAGTAGATTAAAAAGAGATCCTGGCGCTTCTGTGAGAAAAGTTCTTGGTGGCGGATAACGAGATAAACAGGAAATAAAGTGCAACAATGGCCTTCAATAGACATAAAAGTCAGTGGTGCTAAGACAATTGACACCAGCTGAGATCTCCCCCTTTGTGTCAAAAATATGACTTGGTAACTTCAAGTATAATTAAAACACAAATCTCTCACATAACCGTATTTAGGTAGACAGTAATTATTGCTGAACACAAGAGAAGTTCCTTCTTGTGGATGTAAAATAGCTTCCACCAGGTAATAGCCATCAATACTTTCCTGCCTCAGTGTTTCCCCTGAGTTTGTGTTAAGCTCTTGATGGCTTAAATAAAAGAGAGGCAGACACATCTGTAAAATGAGTTGTGATGATAAATTCATTAATGTTTGCCAAGGGTTTTTATATCCTTGGATGGTAGGGGCCATAGAAATGCAAATCATTATTATTGCCTGCCTAGTTAAAGGTCTGTGTGTGTGTGAATCATAGCAATAGGCATTCAGTAGCTCAGGATGCACGATGCTAAGACTACGTGTGTGCAAATCCCTGATCTGTGTGCATGCACTGGGGACCATTTGAGTGCACAAAAGGGTGCATGAATATTTTCATCCAGACTTTTTAAAATGTGAGATTTCCTTTGTAAGCAAAACTCAAGCATGAATTTGCTAAAACACTGTCCCAGTGTTCAGAATCAGAAAAATCACCCGGGACAAACAATTGTAGCCATAGAGAAGTTCCATGGAAGAATAAAGTCCTATTTCAATGAGCAGTTATGACCAAATAACCTTATCACTCGTTGGACAGAAAATTCATAGCTTGTCCTATGAAACTCTGATGAGATGAAGAAAAAGAACCCAAACCTTTTAAATGTACCATAGATCTGGACACATTCCAGCTCCTAGCACACTATTTTAAATGCTTGCATTTCAATTATCTTTCAGGCTAGAGTAGGTAGAATATTTACTATAGATGGTGTGCCTCTGCTGTTCCAGTCGGTGTTTACAAGAGGCTGTTTAACATTCAGAGCTCATACTTCTGTTTCAAAGTTGATCTTCCCAGGGAAGTGTCTGTTTGAGCAGAAGTTCCTAAGCAAAATAAACTTCTTATGTAGGATCTGTGCCTTTGCCTCAAACTAAACCTCCTTTGAAGACTCTCATGACCTGACATAAAGATTTATAGCAATTTGTATGCAGATGTGTTTATTTAAACTGAAGTTATTTATGCAACTGCATTGTAATAAGATGAGAAACTCAAGGTAACTTTCCCAGTTGATATCCTTTCCATTAGCAACAAATCTCAACCAGACTTCCCAGGCAGGGGTTAGTCCTGCTTTTCTGAAGGTCTGTGCACATAACCTAAAAACATGGCTTTGCACACCTAAGCAGAGCAGAAAGTTTTACTGGGGATTCTGCTTTTTGCTTAATGACGATCCCTGTGCACCAGCCTGGTGGTAAAAGGGGCTGTCAGATCCATGCTTTGGCAAAATATGATCACTGGGATTTGATTTTTAATCTGTTTCCCTCATGGGGAGGAGGTGGTATGTTTGGATGTAATGGCAGATAATGCCCATACTAAAGCATTCTCAGTGAAGTGTGGTTACATTATGAAAGTTTGGGCTGCATTGCAAGATCTGAATGATAGATCTATGGAGAAATGAAGACCTGTTCCCACCTCACACAAGCTGGCATTTTCCCCTTTGCTATTCTAACCACTTCCATATCTATCTCATTCCTCACTAATTAAGTGCAAAGTAATAATCAGCATGGGAGATTCTGAACTCATTCAATTGACGGTATTGTACAGCACTGAACATGGAAAGGTCAGGCTGCTTTTCATAGAATTCCAATCACAGCAGATAAAGCGAGAGTTGCCCAGGAAATTAACAGCTAGGCCCCTTTGGAAGTAGGTACCTTTTTAAAGCAGTTCAGACAGCTAGAAAGAGAAGTGAAAGTAGATCAGAGAGTTACCAGATTGGAAAAATACTCATTTCTAATCACATCACAACAAACACCCGCTTCTCTCCTGAATGCGATAACAACCACTGTCTATAGAGTAGCCTACAACCATGTGGAAGTGCAGCTTGTTAACAAAATTCAGTGGCTAGCCAATAAAGAATGCTAACATTCCCTTATCATAAGAATCAAAAATGAAATTGTATTCATCTAGTGCTGGTGAGATCTTGGAGATTAAGCATCTCAGAGGCTAAACTCCTCTCTCTCCACCATGTGGTCTTCCTTTCTGCCTTCCCAAAGTAGGTACAACACTGACACTGGAGCTCCCCCACTGTGCCTCAAAACCACAAATAGACTCGTTGCTTGCAAGGCCAGAAGGGCCCATTGTGGCCCTCTAGTCAGACCTCCTGTGAGACACAGGGCAGAGAACCACCCAGAAGTCCCTGCATCCGGCCCCTAATGGCTGTTGAAGCTGCAATATCTCTTTTAGCGGGACAGCCAGCGCTTATTTCAATTTGAATCACTATAGAAAAACCCATTAAAAAGTCCAAACAAAATGAAATCGTTCTACTTTATTCAAAACTTTCCCCAGAAAATAATGCCTGGTTTTGACCATCCCTACCTGAAACCTACCAACTTTTTGCAAATAAACTATCCAGGATCTTCCAGGGGGTGATGACTTTCAGAATGCCAAACACTTTCCCCCAGGCACCTCTCAGGAAGAAGACAGGACAGCACGACTTTCACACAGAAAGGAGCAGGAATGTACCCTGAATATTGTATGGGCCATCTGCAGTAGGGGATCATCAGTTAGATGAGACCAGAGAGCTCTGAGGGTGACAGGATGGAGATCCTATTATGGAGAGAAGATGGGGTGTGACTAGGAGATCAGACAATAGTGGGGAGAGAGAGAATATCCAGAGAGGAAATATCAAGGCACTGGGACAGGTACTGGAGAAAGTCTGATCTAGAGATGGGCTGGGGTGAAGAGGAAGCATAAACAGAGTTATTCAGTGTCATGGCAGTGAAATGGCATGAAGCTATTATAATTCATCACACTGCAATTGCAGCATGTTGGAAATGTTATTGTGTTTGAGGGACAGCATTTCTAGTGAGCTTAAAGGCTCTGGGAAATGACCTGAGGCTCTTGCTATCTCCTGCCACGGCCCCCAATAACAATGCACACTCACTAATCATCTCCAGAGCAGTTTGCACAGGAGAAGTGGATAATGTTAAGTAGCCACTTGGATACGCACATCATATCTCAAGTGCACAGCAGCAGATGCCTGTGACCTGAAAAGTCACCAGGAACTATTACAGAGAAAGAAGTTTGTCAATCACATTTTAATCAGGCAATCCTGAGAAATCATTGGATAAAACAAAAGAGAACCCAAGAAAAAAATAAATGAAAAATAGATGAGATGTAATGGAAGAAAAACTGAGATAAAGTGCTGTCTGGAGAGAAGGGTGAGGAAAAATGCTCCACAAAATAAATTGAGAAACATGAGAAGATGAGGAGATCTCATTTATCTCTCGTGCGTTTCTCTTTCAGTGATTGAGCAATAACCGAGGAATAAAAGGGCTACTTTGAAATCTCCTCTCTTGTTCGGGATTCACAAGAAGAGCACCCAGTGAGGAGCAAGTGTTTGGCTGCAGCTATGCATTTTTTAAAAGGCTTTCCTGAAACAATGGGCCGTGGCAACATCAATTAGCGTGTCAGGCTCAGAAACATCCTCTGCCTGAGTTTGGGCAGCTGAATGAAGCAGGATGTGCTGAATTTGGCCAGTGGAAGCATTTCAGATAGTATCACTAACAGTGATGGAGGAGAAAGGTCCTTGGTCAGAGGAATGACAAGCTTTTGTGAAATAAACATATGCACCAACTGAGCTCCTGAATCAGCAGCAACAGATGCAGGCTAGCTTACAACTTATGCATTCATATGGCCACAAATCAGTGTCACTTTCAGTACGGTGATAGCAATTATTATTATTACTTCTTATTTTATTGTAGTAGCACCTGGGGGCCCCAGGTCATGAATCGAGGCCCCGCTGCACAAGACACTGCACGTACACATAGGAAATGGCAGGACCTGCCCCAAAGTTTGTATTCTAAAAAATGCTGGACCACTCCCCAGCAGCCAGGTCTCTGCCTCCTGCCTAGATGGGAACTCTCCTGGCATAAACAAAGCCACTCACCTGTCTCTCTTCAAGGGCTGCAACTTGCTTAGCGTTACTCATGGGCCCCCAAACAACCAGCATTTTCCACAAGCCATTGCACTAAATTAGGGATGAATCTGGTTGCAAAGTAGCTAAATGTATCTTATCTTCCACTCTCCTAGGAGCCCTGCTGCCTGGCCTCTCCCTCTTGAATCCTGGTCCATTCAGCTTGGTGAGTAACTCTTGAAAGGGGTTTGCCAAGGCCCTGGGGTGTTTGCATTAATGATGGGTTTGAAATCAATAGCAGGAAGCATTAAAGAAAATGTTACCAGCATGGGCCTACCAGAAAGGGCTCCATGGTTATCTGCAATATTGACGTTAATTTAATGGAATCCAGTGAAGATCCAGAAGATACAATATAATTAGCCATCTTTGCAAAGGGAATATCTGGCATTCCAAAAGATGTCTTCTTAAACATGATGGAATCTCTTCAGGCCATGGTTAGCAGGAGGATGAGGTGTCACTAGCTACCAGGGCCTTCTCTAGATATAATGGTGTAAATGGAACACTTCAAAGCTTCATTCTTACAGCTCAGAGTCAGAGGCGCTGTACGTTCGATTTATCAAACTGTTTCCTCAGCTCCACTGAAAAACCAACCACCCTGATGAGTGTGATTTCTCCTACAAGTGACAAGTCTTGTAATGTATTCTGAAAGGATCAATATTCATTGATCCAGCAGGACTGACTGCTGCAACTGTGTCTTGCCTGACACATACATGTCATTAGGGGATTTGCTAGCATGGACTTCGGCTTTGTTTTCCTGTTCAAAAGCCAGTCCATGGAGACAATCAGTCTCTAATCTGTCTCTCACTTATGACTACTCTTTGTCCATGCTCGCTGATGTCTGCTCAGAAAGCACCCTGCACAGAGCTAACTTAAATCTGAAAAATAGGGACGCTGTGATTTGTCAGTGGATGTGGTCCTTAGCAGAGGTGCTCCAAATGTTTGAAGCAAAATGTTTCCTCATCCAAAAATGCAGTTTCATCACAATTAATATGTTTTGTAAAAGCAGCTCAGTTTGACATTTTTAATTTTTTCCAGTGAAAACAAGAATTGAACTGAAAAATGTTATTTAGTTTCTAATTGAAATTTTTGTTTTGGTTTGGATTTCAAAAATGACCTAAGAAGTTCAGTTCTTTTTGTTTTGTTTTGAAATTTTTCATAGAAAAAAAAATCAAAATTTTCCACAACATTTCTTGAACAGAATCTTTTTGGTCAAAAATTTTCACAAAAATAATATTGGCTATTTTGAGCCTTGCACTGGGCTCTGCACAGAGGCCATCTTCCACCGGAGAGACTGGAGGGTTTGGGATTATGTCTCAAATACCTTGCCCTGCTCGCATTTCTCTTTGTCACTATGTGCACAGCTCCAGCTAGGGGTCTTTTCTCAAGCATTTACTATTGGGTCTGATATTTCTAAGTCTCCCATTAATAACATACACAAGCAATCTTTCCACTGTCTGCAATAGAACAAGCACAAGTCCACCCCAGACAAAACCATCACCATTTAGACCTATTTTTCGTGCAAAATAAACAGTTTCCAACCAAAACATTCCTTTGTTTTTACCTCAAGTGTGACACAAGAACAACTCATGCTCTGCTTTCTCACAAATGCTTGGAAACATGATCTACTACTATTACCATTCCCACACATCTTGGTTTTGCTGGTGCTGTTAGTGTATTCACAACTCTCTAGCTATGACCTCCAATGGGAGAAGTAACATAGATCTCCCTATGTGAGAGCACTGGAGAAAATGAAAAGGTTCTGAATTGAGGAAGCATTGTCTCTGAGCTATGAAGAATGAAGATTACTGAACTTTGACCCCATTAGTCAAAGATCTCCTTTTTTTAAAGAGAAAAAGAAACCAAGACAATGGGCAGAAATGGAAACACACTGTGCATTGCCCATAAGCACCAAAGGGAAGAGAGGAAAGGAAGAGGTTAGATGTCAGCTCATAGTACCCAAAGTCATGACTGCCACAGCATAAAGAATCTTTACCTTGAAAATTCAGGCTGGGCGATCTGCAAGTGTCAATGATGTACAGCTGTGACATCTGACCCAGTAGTCAGAGTTGGAGTCAGGGGCCAGGTCTGGATACCAAGACATCAGAAACTGAGGTAGGCCAGAGGGCAGCCCAGGAGTCAGGGTGAATAGATGGGAAGGCTACCAGGAGGTCAGAGAGTCAGGGAGCTGGTAATGTAGGGGAAGCAGTTCCAAGCAGGGAAAAACCCAGCTACAACAGATGACTTCCTGTTCCTCTGCTTGGTTTAAATAGACGCAGGGAACCAATCAGGGCCCTCGGAGTTTCATCAATCAGAGTCCAGGACTGGAGTCTTCTGCCAAGTTGAGCTGTTAACAGGTCGCTGGGTGGGGGTCAGAACATGCTCTGTGGGCCAAGGTTCAATCCCCGCAGTCTTTGACAACAGCAATGGGCAGGGTCTGACATGACTGATGCATAGAGATCCCCACTCCATTGGCTCTAAGGCAGGTGCACAGAACATTAAGAAAGAAAAAAAAACTCAGGGATGTTTAGCTACTATATTATTATAATTTATCATCTGTATGGCTGTAGTGTCCGCAGGTCCCAGTCCATATCAGGAGCCCATTTTGCTGGGTGTTGTACAAACTCTTGTTAAAGGTAGTCCCTACCACAGTGAGCTTATACGTGAGAGTTATAAGAAGTGGCTCCAAGACCTCTGAAGCTAGTGGGAGTGGGGCAACTTCTCAACTCACACGGGGCCTCGTGCAGCTCCCATCGAAGTCCATGGGAGTTTTGCCATTGGCTGCAATGGAAGCAGGAGAACGTCCATCATCATTTTCGTAGCTTTGGTTTGAATCGCTGTTACTTTGCCTGCAGCACTGAGCCCTCTTCCAAGTGGAGCCCCTTTTAATCTAGAAACCACCTCAGAGCACTGGGAAAGTTCTGGCCTGAATGATTCCAGTGACGGGCCCAGTTTTTCTAACTTTGTCAAAGAGTTTCACCTGACATTAGCAGATCCAGCTTCTGAGGTATAAAATGCCAGAGGGACATTGTTCTTCCACTTCATCAGCTCTTTAAGCAAATTAAACCTTTTCAGAAGAAGTTAGGGGAGGCAAGGCTCTGAGGAAAGTTCAGGGCAGCATAATAAACTTAAATGAGGCCAGAAAGTAAATCACCCATTGCACAGACTGAAGCTAGCAGGCATTTCATGCATCACACGAGTAGGCTCCATCAAGGAGGCCTGGGGGGGCTTCTCCAAATGCAGAGAGTGAATTGCAAGCTCCTGGGATGGATTTAGAGCTCTGCCATACAAAAATCCGGCAGTAAAATCCCATGGGGGAAAGAACTAATAAAAAAGCATCGTTGTCCAAAGCTTGGTTTCTATTGCTGGAGACCTACCCTGCTGCTGGTTTGCCATTCCATTGCAGCTGATAATCTGGAAGTCTAACAGTCTCTCCGCTAATAGGGGGTTGACTATTGTGAAAGAAAGCAATTGATTCTGGGGCTGTGGTGGGATACCAAGGGGTTAAATTCTGAGCACTGATAATGCTCAATTTAGACAGGGTTCTTTTTTTTTTTTTTGGCCAGGTTTCTGGATGTTTAAGAAGCATTTTGAGCAAAGTCAAAAAACCCAAACTGCTTAACGATATATGCAACACAGAGTGTAAAACTTTACAGGCTCAGAGGAAAGCAAAGAAGATTTATACACCCGGTGATTAACTCCTGCAGTACATATGGCACCAAGACATCACTTGAACCTCACTGCTCCATGGCAAGTCCAGACTTCCAGTCATTTCCAGTTTCCTTCCATTTATTTTATTCATTAAATGGAATAAAAATTGCTGTGACTGTAATTTAATTTGGTTGCTCCCAGTAGCTAATGCTTTCTGACTGCTGATTAATTATTACAATTTTTCAACCTTCTTTTGAGGACAAAATAAAAAGCTGATTTGGAGACTGAATTCTCCAAGGCTGCCTGTACAAACACTATGGATACAGCTTGCCTTGGAAATATGATTAGGATATGTGGAACTGAATATATTCATAGCAGGTGATTAGAATGTCTTATAAAAATAGATGAGCTCTTTCAGGCCATAAATGGGTCCACTTCCCCCAGCAAAGGCCAAAGTAGCTCAAGATTGCCAGACAAAAGCTGCATTTCCCTTTCCATGCTGCTCACAGACACTCTGGGAAAGGACCCAGAAGGGGCCAGACGTTCATTCCTGTGCTAATAGAATGTGAAAGTTTGATCTGAGTAGAAATTTTCCATCACGTCATATTAGTCCTTGCTTCCCTTGATGTGGTCTGAACAGCTCTCATCACAATTACACTTCAGACATGTTAAAGGAAGCCAGTACTGATACCACAGTAATGCAACATAATCAACATAGCAAAAGTGCTAATAGCACAGGAGTTTTCTAATGGGATATGCAGCCTTCAAGAAAGGCATGGAGTGGTTTTTATGGGCTCTTAGATACCTGCTAACTCAGTGCTAGACTCTAATGGCACTGGCATGACACGGCTGTATGCCATTTCACAGGTACAGTGAAGCTGTAGTTTCTGAACCTTCTGCCACAGAGAAGTTATGGGCAGTAAAACCCCTTCCAGCTCTATCTACTCCACTGTTCACGGGCTGCTGCAGGAGTCTCCTCTACAGTATATTCCCCAGTGACTGGTCCAGTCCAGGTACAATCGTGGGTGACACATTTGTTTATAGTTTAAAATACAGCCAAACCAGGGGCTGGACTTTGAATTTTTGACTTCTCCTCAGGCAGGCCTCAGACTGATCCCTGCTGAACTTTAAGCACGTGCAAAGTTGCATTGAAGTCAAGAGGCCAACTCCACAAATAACAGCATGGCGGCACGGGCAAAGGGTTCACTATTTGGCCATTCTAGTAATAACTATGGTAAAAAGAGTTACAGGGATGACAAACGCAAATGTTTCTGTGTCATCCATTACAGGAACAGCCTTGGAAATGATTATTCCTGTGTTCATTCAACAAGGAAAAATGCCTTAAATTTGTACTTGTAAAGGGGATGATTGTGTTAGGGCTTGGAACGCACTAATCCCCACAATGTCATCTAGCCTGTTGTTCTTTTGTAGCGAATAATCAGAATTAATTCTTTAAAGTCCTCTTCCCCCTCCCTTCCCTTACTCCAATAAATGTCACAAAATCCTTTATTAGTCAGAGACGACAGGCTGTAGACTCTAATTTGATTCCCCTACGTGCACGCTGCTGATGTCCCTTGGGAGACGGAGTAATTTTTGCCACTAATTTTTAGAAAATGACATTGCTCTAAATGCCAACAAAGGGGGGTTAAAAAAACCCTTCCGCCTGTCACTGGTAATAACAGCGAGAGAAGATTTTACGCCTGAGCTTCTGCCTTATCCCTTTTAACAGTTAATAGCGCTCTGGTGGAGCCTGGAAAGCCTGTCTGCCGGGTAAGCACATTGCAAGGGAAGCAATCTCTCCAGCCTTTACTCCTTGCAATGATCCCAGGGCTGGATGGATCAGCTGTTTTTTCTTCAAATCTCTCTGGAGACCTTTGCCATCCTTACTGATGCTCTGGTTCTTTATATTACTCTGCAGTGTTCAAACGAATGAGGAAGAGAGCAATGCAGGGAGACGGCAATGCATTAGAGCTGGCTGAATCTTAAGATGTTCAAAGCTCCAACTTCTAATAAGCCCTGAAAGGTCTGGATGCTGATCCAAACTTTTTTTAGCCAGACACATCAGAGTTGTCTTTTCATTCTCTTCCTGACCCAGTCAGATTCCTTCAGAGCAGAACCATTGGGGGTGGGGGGGGGGAGAGGAGAGGCTCCTGCGTAACAAGTTGCTATGGTAACACTCTGCAATGTGGCAGGCAGCTAATCTCACAAGGGGTCAAGAGACATTTCTACGCCTTTAAACTTTCTGTATGCTGTGATGCTGGGAGTACTTTTCCCAGGCTAGAGGAAGAGCTCTGTGTGGCTCGAAAGCTTGTCTCCCTCACCAACAGAAACTGTTCCAGTAAAAGATATTACTTCCCTCACCTTGTCTCTTTAAACTTTCTGGTAACTTTGGATTATCAAAAACAAAAATGAATGCTACCACAAAGGAGAATGGAGTTACCAAAGCAATGATATATGGACACCAAATTAAGCCCATCTCCACAATAAGCATAATATCCCCCTGAAATCTAGGATGCTTTGATTCCTAGTATTTAGGTTATTTTCAAAATATTTATATAAATACTATAATATACTATTTGATTTCCCAAAATGTGAGTGCTCAGTTTTCTCTTCTATGAGTATAACCATCAATGACATGTAAATATTCAAATTGCATTGGCTTTAGCATGCTCAAGAGCTTAAGGAATTACTACATATGGCCATTGCCTTTAACTAAGAGTCATGCATGCATGCAACAATGTCCAGTATGGCAGAGATTTAATTTTAAACCTTGAATAAACAAACCATATAGGAGCCTACATCTCTGTGTATTTATCTTCAGCCTCCACAGCCGCAGGAGTTTTATTTAAATTAAACGTTTTTAGTGCTTCCCAATATGCTGCCAAATAATGAAAAAGGATTTTTGTAGCTTTGTTTAGCTCCACTTTTATAGCAGTAGTCTGATTCAGCCTGAAAGAGATAGTAAACTCTAGCAGAGATTAAAATGACTTAACAAGGTCCTAAGGTGCTTTTAACCTTTTGGAGATGGATGCTCTAGGACAGAGTGATATAAACTCTTTGGACTCTGGGAGTTTTTTTCTGTCTCGGGATTCAGTAGGTTTCATGATGACACTGCAAATACTTTAGTTTTAGTATCTTCTACCTGAACATTCTATGTTAGCACTGTAAGTCCTGTGTATTTCTTTTCTCCCCCAGAAATCTTGACTGCACATTTGGCTTGTGCAGAAATCCTCTGTTGTCAACAAAAAAAGGTTCACTTGGAAATTGATCTGGGTGGTACAAAGCCTTCAGCTGGAGCTGTAAGGGGAATCAATTCTGAAATAATGCACATTGGCTGCCTCCAAAACATGCCACTAAATTGCTTTCCATCTCCTCTTCCTGAGTGATATGCTCCTTTGGTTTTTGTTTAGAAGTTTACATTAGAAACTAGAAATAATATAAGCCTGATAGTGAACTAGAATGGATCTAAATGCTCACAACTGACCACATGGTACTCATATGACTCAAGACAAGATGATTCCTATTTCAAAGGAAAACTAGATAGTACCAACCCCAACCCCCTCAAAAAACAAGACAAAAAAAATAATTCTGAACCTTGTGTTATTTCTATTGGCTTTCTGGGTTTTGATCATTTCATGTTCATATATCAAGCTTTTTTCCCACAACCATGTTTCTATAGCCTGCAGCGTTTTCAGATTTCAGTTACATGGTTCTATATTTTTGGAAATGATAGTAATGCTGCTGATGAAACTTTGGAAGACCACACATATGCATTTGATTTAACATGTCCCGGTCTCTCAACATTACCTGGTTACTATAGCAAGATTCTGATTTGTGTCACACTTGCCTTTAAATGAGACAGGAAAATTTTAAAAAGATACATTTGTAAATGAAGGGCCCTGTTCCTTGTCTATAATGGATTTAAGGTTCTTACATTCCTACAAACAGAAGTCACTGACATTAATCAATTTCTAAAATAGCAACAGATTGTATCAATCAAGAGAAGAAGAGAAATGGAAAATGGCAAGTAAAAATAAACTCTTTATAGCCTTTCAGAGACAGCAAAGGATGAAGAGAATGTTATTTGTCACCACCTGTATCTGTAATGTACACAAACCTTCCTTCTCCTGGGTGATACAGGTGGTACAAAGGAGAAGTTCAATGTATTTCCAGGGTTATGGGTAGAGGTCCCTTTCAAGACAAATGCAAGGTTTGGCTTAAGTTCCTATCTAGAATGTACTTACACTTATAGTTCTAGGAGAATTAAAAGAAAGCCCTGGTCACCTTTGATGGTATTTTGGGGATATTACCATCCAAAAGCTTATGGGGCAAGGTCTAAGTAAGAAACCAACATACAGATTCAGTTTGAGGGAATGAGGACTTGCTTCTGTTGACTCATTTCAGCTGCAATAGTAGGGCCCTCCTCTTCTAGTTTATTTAACACAACGTTATACTGTTAATGGCACAGTGCAAAGGTAAGAAGTTATTTACTGCTATGATTGCAGAGCTGAATGTAATTAGCAATGCATCTCAAAAAAGCAGCCCTTTCGGTGTGAATGAAACTCCAGGAGTTATAAAAAAGGCAGGCCCAGAGTTCTGAACATCTGATCTTGAGCAACTTACCGTACTTGATTTTTTTATTGAGTCACCTTATTCACAGTCTATTTACTGTTGGACGATCTAATCTCAGCCCTCTCTTGTTCTTAAATTTCAAGCTTCGGTCATTGCATGGCTCTGAACTCCTCTGTATTATTTTTCATCTTCATTCAATTTATTTGTCCTTTTGGGCTGTTTTACAGGATTAGTGAGAGAGCTTTCCCTCCCCTTCTGCCTCCTTCTCTGGTGGCTTTTTCCCTGAGCCTCATTTGCATTCAGAAACATATTCTTTAGGGTTCTGTTTTCAAGGTTAAAACATTCTGATGGCAAGTAGGATTCCTGGTCTAAAGTTTTCCTTTGAAGTCTTTTTACAAGCCATTGGGGAAGTAACTAGGCAGCAAGGCACTGCCTGGAATACTGACACTAGGACTTAGCTCATGGACTAATGCCCAGTAAAATTTTGCAGTGATTTCTGGAAGGGTATTTGGCTAATGCTACAGAACTTTAATTCTGAGAGAGAGAGAGAGAGAGAGAGAGAATGAAACCATCAAATAATGAACACCAGGTAAATTAATCATTAGCATTTTGTTTTCAAAACTGTACCTGTTCAATCAGTTAATATTCATGAAATATCCTATGTACATTACATTAAAGCCATTTTTCTTCAGAGTCTTTCCACTGTGCTAGGAGAGTGCATGCTATATATTGTAAAACTGAAAGAATAATTAGAATGCATTACTAGGCAAGGAAGCTAAGTAATTACCATTAGTAAAAAATCCTTGAGCCATTTTCTATCAAGTGGGCAATTCAGATAAGATATACTTCAATAATCAATAACAATGTGCTTCAATAACCAATGATAGAACCAGTGCCAGCAGGTTACCCTTCCAGTATGATCCACCTCTATGTAACAAAACAGGTTACAAAGCCTCCTTGAACATAGTTATGTCACTAATGAATACATAGATCCAAAAGGAGGGCGGTAATGCCTAGCTATCACAGACAAGACTCCCTCTCGCTAGAGGCAGGGGGTAACAAGGTGACTCTCAGTCCCAGGTACCTTGAGAACCATCACAGGAGCTTTGTGCAAAATGTCACAATCTGTCACAAAGATCTGGCCTCTCTTCAATCACTCATTAGATTCAAAGGCAGTGTTGAATCCACGTCACCAGACCAAACCCCCCAACACACAGTTCTCTCAAACTCTCCGTCAGCATGCAAAAGGGTGCATGTCCTCACCATGCCTGGTGCCACTTGCAGGGTCTCCCCAAAGATCTGTGGATTTGCAGGATTGAGCCAGATCTGAGAGCTGTACTACACAATGCCTGTGCGACACCATCAACCATCACAATAGTCCCAGTAGCCTATACATGTTTGATTGATTTGTGGTCAGCATGGCTGGTGGATCTGCAGCTTCTCAGCCTAGGCCCGTGGCAAAAGAAGAGAGACTGTATTTAAGGGGACTTGCTTCTCTGTGTAGGGTCCGTTGCTATTTGCAGACAACTGGCTGCAGAGAGAGGAAGCAGGAGGGACTTTGCCTGACCTGAAATGCTGAGAAGACCTTGGCTCACAGAGGGGTTGAGGTCTGATTAGGGTGGGGTGCTTCTCAGGACGTGAGTCTTTTGCAAAGATCTGTAACTTCCTAGTGCTTTTAAAAAGCAATAAGAATTCCTTTGCTAACCCTAAATTCTTTTCCTGACATGTTGTCCCTGAAGGGGTTAAATTAGGATCTGAAGAAAAACCAGAGTGACCACAACCTAGTGGGACTCAAAGGGAGCGTGTGTAAATCAAAGGGGGAACTCAGGAGGTCTGAGGCACTGGTTCCAGTGTCGGGGGCAGCTGGATTGCAGTGACCCATGGAAGGGCTTAGTCAAGGGATCTGAGCCTGGAAATGTGTCTTACAGACCCTTAGCTAACAACAGTGACTAGACTCTGCCTAGACCCTATTGGCTTAAAAGCACATGGGACCCAAGAGTTGGGTCCACTCAGAACAGTGGTGTCTGTCTAAAGCGGGGACTGGGCCGGTTTGTGAGGGTGGGCTCTTCACCTCTTATGGCATTGCACATTTGGATTAATAAAAGCAAACCAGGACTTCTGCAGCCAGGTACTCAGCACCCCGGCCTGAAATTCACCCCTGGGCAGAGAGTCATCACAGAGCCAATGGGACAATGAAGTCTGGTTTAAACTCGCAAAATAGGATTCAGATGGGAGTTAAGAAGTGCATAAGCTCTGTGCTTGCCTTCTGCAGAGGGGTGAATTTCACCCAGTATGGTTAGAGGTGGGAAAGTGAGTGACTCCTTTGCCCAGACTGACTCTCACAGCTTAAGCTCTCGCTATGCCAGCTGGCATGGGACCACGCAGGGAAACCTGCCAGTGTCTATATGCAATTTTAGAAAAATAATTTTAAAAGGTTATAATAAGGGGGAAAACATTGGTATTGTCATGTGGGGAAAAAAAAGAAAAGAAAGAAACAAGCCACCACAACAAGCACCTTTATAATGTCGAACAGCAACCCAAATCCACTCACCTAGCCGATTAATATTCCAGGTAGGAAATACAGATCTATTGCGTCTCATCTCCTTCATCGGCTGTTAATTGTCAGTGCCCTGAATCAACAAATGGTGGAAGGTGTCAGTTATATTGTAAAAGAAAGAGCAGCAGCCATTACCTTAGCAAAATATCACAATTTCCTTACTCCCTTCAGCAAAAATATCAAGAGAGTTACTGGGAATCTCCATAAAGATTATTGACGGGACAACTTTCCTAACTGATCAATCATTCAGCAGTCTGAAAGGGAAATAACCCTACAGGAGCTGATTAAGGATTGTTGCAGGCTGCTGCAATTTAATTCTTCAGTGATGCTTTTTTGTAAGTAGAACCAATACTGATTATCATTAGAGTAGCATCCCGAGGGCACATCGAGTGCTAACACACAGGAAGACATGACCCCAGTCCAGAAGAGTTGTTGAGGTACTTATCTGGGCCTCCCCTCACCATAGTCTGTGAGTATCTCACTGGGTTTTATCCTCCCGGCCCCCTGAGGCAGGGACGTGGGATTATCTCTATTGCACAGATCAGCAGTTGGGTCACAGGGGAAATTAAGTAACCAATATCACACAGAAAACCAGGAGTTTAGCCCATGTTCCCTACGTCCCAGGACAGTTCCTGTCCAGTACACCAGCCTCCCTGCAGTTATGTATGTGCTTGGCTTTTTGCATGTGCACAATTCCATTCAGCTCAATAGGAGTACGGGTACCCGGGAGTGGGGCCTAATTTAAGATAAGCAGTGGTAACAAACATGAAGAGGGAGGGGTGAGGGAGAATGAGGGTGATAGGAAGTTTGTACAGGCTGGGTGTGTGCACAGCTTGATGGTGCTGAGATGTTTACATTTCTAAAATGATATAAATCAAACTTTAAATATCTCTTTAAATATGAGTCTCCTGTGGATTTGGAATTAAAGTTTAGTGCAGCTCTGGGTTTCTATAGAATACAAGCAACACTAGGTTGTACAGGGAAAACAAAGGAGAAAGCCCATTTGGCCATGCTGATCTATATAAGACTGTACAAAGGGAAAGCAAAGGAAAGTCCTTTTAGCCACATGGATCAATATAAAGCTGTATTCACTACTAAGCCTACCTTTGGTTTTCATGCAAACTTCATAGTTCCATTAAAAGTTAATGGGATTTGTGCTCCTAATTCACTTAGGAGCTTTGGAAAACCCCACAGTAAAATGTGAACCCATTTTGTTTCACCCTGTCTTCTGCACAGCATGTTACAGTGGGCCTGCACTTCGTGGAGTAACTACCAGTGAAGCAGCATGTCTCTGGCGACATATCATTTTATGACTATGTGTGCACTGAGTCTGATGGCTGAGCATGCATGAGGAATTTTAATTCCTGAATTAAAGTGAGGACCCCGGCAGATTAGATCTGGATTGAAATCACCATTTTGCTTTCTGTTAGACAATTTGATTTTCTATAGAAGGGAAGGCTGACTATTTTAAATGCTTTTGATCAATTCTTTTTTCAGCTGTTATTTGCTGAAATTAAGTGAGTTTTGATTGGAAAATAAGCTTAACCAACTGCTTTATTAGTCAGCGGAAATTGCTTTGGCTAATTGACAGAGGAAATATTGGAAGAGAAATCAAGACCTGGAAAATGTTACTTAACAGGAGTAGTTCAGCTCTCCTTAATCATGGTTAGAATACAATTTTGTGGAGATATTGAATGCCGGGATGTTATGGGCTCTTTTTCAAGGCAAAATAGTAGAAATTTTTCCTTCTAGAGGAAAGTAATTGCATTAGATTTATTGAAATAAAGATGATTTATCCGAGTTTGTGCCTGGGAATATGAGTTCTAGAGATGAAGAAACAAACTTGATTATTTGATTCACTTTTTTATACAATTAAAGTTTTATTACTTGAAGATGGAGCGGGGAGAAAAACATTGCACTTTGTTCCCAGCAAACTAACACTGGCAATTGCCTCTCAGCGAATTCTTCACAAACAAGATTGAGTGACACTATCAAAGGATCTTCCTGCTAATGAAAGAGACTTTGCTTTAGGTAGAAAGATACACACATTGGCAACATGCATCATCGCACCAACATCCTATTCCAGCTTGATTTGGCGGGCACATTGACAGCTCTCTGGGAGTGACTGTTTTTGCAGTGTACTTTGCAAATTCATTGCTGTCTCATGGCTCCTTTTTTTATCTTTTAATGTATAAATAGCCCTTGTTCTAGACTTGCATGCAAAATGCCAATGGGTAGCTCAGCACTGCTGTGTATACAACAATCATGAGTCTGTGACTTGCCAAATCTGCTAGTTGAGGTCTCTGCTTTCATATGCTATTTCTATGCCCTTGAATTTTCACCACTGAGCAATCACAGGAAACGTGTCTGCAAGGAGCTGAAGACTGAAGTACAATCTATTTTCTATCATTTCGTTGGGGTTCAAGTATAATTTGTGTTGCCCCAGGATCTCACATTACTGTGTTCTTAACATCGTTTTTTCCCCTTCTTTTTGTGTGTGTTTTTTCAATAGCCATAAAGGGTCAAAGTGTGTGTGCATTCACGCATATAGACCTTTCACCTTGGGGACCCCAATGAAGAGTGGTGAAATGAAAAGTCTATTTAAAGAAGTACTTTTCTAAACTTCCCTAAGAAGCATTGAATCAGTTCTAATTGATGTATTTCCTTCATTCTGGAACCCTTATGCTGCCTGCTGCATCCTTTGAAGCCAAGAAGAAAGATGGTCTTATGGCTAAGGCACATCAGGAGACAAGTGTTCAGTCCTGGTTCTGGCACAGCTTTCTCGTGTGTCTCTGGGCGAATCGTTTTAGGGTCAGGTTTTTAAAGGTAGGTAGGTCCATTGGAGTTAGACACCAAGGTGCTTTTGAAAACCTCCACTAGGCATCTATCTTCATCTTTAAAAATCTGGCCCATAGAGCCAGAGTCTGATGCCAATACTTCCCAACTCCCAGGGGTGTTGCAAGAATGAACCTAGTAATGAGTCTGAGACAGTACAATGATCAGCCTCATGGAAAAGCCTGTAAATAAACCCATTTTTAAACAGTTTATTTAAGAAGTTTTAACAAGTTTACAAATCTTTGCCATGTAAATATCAGAAACAAAACAATTATTACAAGTTAGCTTTTGTTTAAAGAGACATTATGCAGGAATATAGTCATCAGATCTTTCTATTTAACAGAGTGTTACCATATTACAGAATGAGCATCATTATAACACCTCTGTCATTTCTAGTGACTTTATTAAATTGAGTGAAATTTCTATACACACGTATTTAATGGACCATGTACATAAGAACGGCCATCTACCCCGTATCCTGTCTTCTGACAGGGGCCAAAGCCAGATGCTTCAAAGGGAATGAACAGAACTGGGTAATCAAGTGATCCATTCCCTGTCGTCCAGTCCCAGCATTTGGCAGTCAGAGACTTATGTCTATCAAATGTCAATATTCAAAAAAATTGGACGAATGTGTTGGTTTTTTTGCAGGTGATTGTACTTTATCTGAATACTGAATAAAAGGTACCAAAAATATCTAAGTATCTACTTGTCCTCTAACTAAGTTAGAAAAGCGTTTTACTGAATAGGTGGCCAAACGTATGTATTCCATGGTTCTCCCAATTTTTGAAGCTCTCTGGTTTGTGATTTGGGTTAAGATCCGGATTATTTGAAATGGATGTCATTGGTGAGGGGAAATAACTGATTTATCTCTAGTTCTATCCTAAATCCATAGCACAGCCTTTGCTAAAGGGTCTGTGTAAATTTCTGGAGAGTGTAATTTTTTATTAATCCACAGTAGCCTAGTGATGTTTACTCTGACACAGTTTTCTTGTTCAATAGAGATCCTGTGTTTAGATGGGTTTGGAACTCCCCCCAGTCCACTGCTTTGGGCTGGCTCGCTTAATAGTACCATAGAAGATTTGGAATGGCCAGTCCACCCTGTTTAATGGGTCTGTACAAAGTAGCTGCTCTCTCTCTTGGGCTTTTCTTATTCCACATAAATTCTGACAACATCCTCCGTATTCCTGCTAGGGTTTTATCTGGGATAATCACAGAAAAATTTTGAAACAAGAAAGATATCCTTGGCATTTAAATGATGGAGTAATTCCAGGTTGTTTGAGATTTGAATTCCCAGGTATTTTATAGCATTTGTTATCTATTTGTATCCCAATATAAACCCATTCTTTGCTATGCTGAATCCAAAGAGCACATGCTTGCTGATTCCAAGCCTCCCCACTATTCTTACCTTCCCTTTACGGACCCCACAGCCATGCTGCACTCTGCTCCTGCAATATCTTTAGGGGGAGGATGCACAGCTGACCCAGCCAATTCTCTTGGGTTTGGATGGTTATTTCCCAGCTGGGGATCAAAGGCCCTTCCAGCTGAGCTCTAATTAGAAGAGTTGCATAGTCCAGAAGCCAGGGCAAGGAGCCCTGGGAGAAAGAGGAATGCTACTCTGATGGCTTGTATTCTTTGTCTGGTGTTTTTAAGTGCACTCCTTGAAAAGCTGCAGCTGGAGACTTTTGTCAAGTTTGATTAACCAGAGCTCCACATAAAACCCCACCTGGAGTGGGTGACTTTGTATTTCAACCTAGACCCTAGTTCCCCCTGGCCTTGAGCCACTCCCTCTTGCTAGGATGCAGGTTTCATAGGCCACTCATCTGCTTGGAATACCTACATTCTAGATGGCAGAGTCATCTTCTATTATCTATATTCCAGTAGCACCTGCTGGCTACCGCTGAGATCAGGGCCCCATTATGCTGGGCGCTGTAGAAACACACAGAGAGAGACAGTCCCTGATTTGAAGAAGTTAGTCTACTTAGACTTGCTCAAGATCACATGGCAGGGGAGGGAAAGCTAGAACCCAAGACTCCTAGGCCAGCACCTTGTCTCTAGGCTAGACCACTCACTGCATATCCATTACTTGAGAGCCTTTCTGTTGCCGGTTACCCAGCAGGAGCCAGGGGGGAATGTAGAAAGCTGTGGAGCGGAGATCTTGGTGACAGATTGTTAAGACCCTGTATAAACCCTTCAGTATGGTATTTGAGAAGGAAGCTGGAAGTCAAATCCTGGATACTTTTCCTAGGTGAGGAAAACAAAATGCTAAAGAGATTTATGGCTGCACCAGGGCTTCCAGATCTATCGAGGGCACTGAAGGATGGACCCAGAACCCAAATGGAACTCAACCCCAAATTCAAACAGAAGGAAGCAGAAACAGTAAGGGCATCTTCAGCAGGGACCTTGAAGTCACTGGGGCCCCTTATCACAAAGCAGGGGTTAGAGATAACGGACCATCAGCCGCCCATTTATCTCACTGCTGCAATCACTATGCACCAGTCCATTGAGCGGATCAGGAGCTCCGTTGCCGCACAGCAATAACACTCCCTTCCAGTCAATAAGCATCTGAGATGCTATTAGCTGCACAGCTGATTTGCAGTGCTTCCAAAAAATTTAATTAAGGCTGTAACACTCTTCTAATGCACTGGATTTCCAGTCTCCCTGGGCTGTGGATTTGTAGCCCAGCTGTAACAGCTCTTCCAGTCATTGATCAGTCCAAGCTATAATGGCTATACCGCCAATTAGCCTCCATTCCAGCAATGCTGATTAAGGCTATAATACTTCCACTGGGCAGTGGGCTCACAGCTTCCCGGGACAGATGGGGATGACGCATTCCAAATGCAGCAGTTAAAGTCAGAATGCAAAGGGCAGAGCCATCTCTTCCAAAGATAAGTGCCCAAGCGATGAGCATTCAGTGGTTGGGCCAGTGGACTGACCCTCAGAACCCTGACCTTCCCGAAGCCTCCAAAAACTCAGTCAGACCAGGAAAGGAGAAGAAGAAAATGTTTTGCTCTGTGATTTTTTTGGCCAAAGCACGTAAGTGAGTGGAGCACAAAACAAAAAGGAAATGTTAGTGCAAAAATACAAGGCCACAAGCCTCTCCGTTTGCTGTGTGTGGATAACAAGCCAGGCCTGTGGATTTCCTAATTAAACACTGGGTTTTTAAAGCAGACAGAACAGTCCAAGGAACATCGCAATCAGACATGCCTCTCTCTCAGCACGCTGTGCAGACACGGCTTTGAATCAGGAAACCGAGAATGGGAAGTGCAACAATATCAACTTTGGCCATTCCCAGGCACTTCCAATCAATAGGAACATACCAGTTTACAATACACAACCGGGTGACTAGCCCATGTACATAACTGGGAGCTAATTTACTACTTAAGACAGGCTCAGCATCCAATGGGGTCAATGGGCATCTTTCCAGGGACTTCATTGGGCTTTGGAGCACGGCAGCTAGTCACTAGACTAAAATATGGCTCTACCAAAGTGCCTATCAGAAACATCAGGGCTTTTATCACACCCATTGAAAATTTGTGTGCTCCAGACTGTTGCTCATGCATTCTGCTGTTTAGAAAGGTTTATGGGGCACAGTGCTGCATGGAGCTACTTTATCTTCAAAAGTGTCCTGTGATTTGTGGTCCTCAACCTGGGAAAGGGGCCTGGTTTTCAGAGAGCGGGTGTTCAGCACTTTCTGAAAATTGGGCCATTTTGAATGTCTCCAGCTGGAAACCCAAACTCACAAGTGACGTTACAAAATGTAGGTCTGTCTATTCATTACCTGCTCACCAGGATGAAGTCACAAGTGTCCCAAGGTTGGGTCTCTAAGAGGGAGATATTTCCACCCTTGGACATCTCCCCCACTTGTTCATTAATTTGAAGTCTGCACTTCTCACCATGATCAGCATTACACATTCTTCATGTTGGGAGCACTACGGATGCCCTGGGTGGGAATTGCATTACATAGCAACTTCCACTGCAAGTCACCTAACTAAATATGGCCCCATCTAATCACCTGCAGCTTCCATCACCCTCTTGCCACCAGTCCTAAAGGCTGAGATCTACAAGGAGCCATGAGGATTGAATGGCACATTTCCCTGCAGTGTTTTTCTTTATAGTGCTGGAATAATTGAAGTCTAAGCATTAGTTCCTGGAAGCTGCCAGAGTAAGGCAGCAAGAAGCAGGGTGATGTAAACGGCTCCTCTCTGTTAAAGGGCCTGAAATGTCTCCTCTCTGGATTTTGTTTGAAAAAAAGGCTTTAGCTGAATAAGGAGGAGGATTGTCCTTTCTTTTCATGGCTCTTCTCAGTAGACCACACAGAGCATCTTGTAAGGCCCTCCCAGACCTCCACGCTGCCCAGCCCAGAATGAGATCTATTGAAACCTGAAGCCAATATTCATACACTGTAAAGAGAAGTGATGACTCCAGTCCCTCCCACTTCTCCTCCTATCCCCCAGCATCTGGCTGGATCACGGAAAGTGATGGACTCGGTCTCTCAAAACCTTAATCATCCTTCCGCTTTGGTCACCGACGGGGTGTGAAAAATAATCCCGCCCGAGCCCACCTCTTTCCGGGTCCTCCTGGGAGCGAGCAGCTGCAGGGGAAAACGCCCCCCTGCACAAAGCTGCCCTGCTTACTTAATGAAAACGAATCCCTGCTTCTGGCCTTAACGAGACTTCCTAAGCGAGGGGCTGCGGCTGGAGCTGGGACCTGACTGGGTATGTCTACATGGCCCGCAGCAGAGAGTCTGGTCAACCAGCTTGGCTGCCACACTGGCAATAGCTGCGTGGGAAGCACTTTTAAGTTGAGGCTTAGGCTGGGACTCAGGTTCTTCAGTCTGTCTCCCACCCTAGGCTTCAGAGGTGAGCAGCAGTGTCTGCCTAGCTGCCCTGGGCTGTGCAGAGAGAACCCCCGAGGCAGAGGGGTGAGCTGCGGGGTTGGGAGCAGTGGGAAGGGCCAGCTTTGGAAGAAGAGAAACAAAAATCCATCTCCAAGTGTTGACTTTCAGAGCTGATCGCTTGTCCTGCCAGCATTTGGAATGGACCAGGCTTCCTGGCTCAGCCCTCCATCATGCTGACAGCTCCTGAAAAACTGCCTTGGCCAGCTGCTTTGCATGATTGTTAGGCTCTCAGGCTCCAAATAGTCCCATCAATCTAGGCTTGTCAAGGCTTGTTGTCCCTTATAGTGGTCAAAACAAAAGTAAATCTAGGCAGCAGCTGTGAAAAAACTCCTCTGTGAGCTCTAGGAATGCACTTCTATTCAAGCAATTAACTCCCTCAGCCAGGCTGGTCTACACTGGGATGGGAGCTAGGACCTGGGAATAAACAGGTCCAGCTATTCTGCAGCAGTGAATTTCTCCAGCCTTCTGTGACTTTACAGAAGAGCTTCCGAGCTAGACAGACGAGACAGAGAGTGTGGAAGAAAGGACACATTGCAATACCCATTGTACAGATGAGCAGCTGAGGCCCAGATTAAGTGACTTACTCAAGGGCACATGGGGAATCTGTGACACAGCCAGAAATAGAATCCAGATCTCCTGACTTCCAGGCCAATGCCTTAACCATAACCCATCCATCTTCTTATCAGCACCACCATATACCTAATGCAACTACAGCACACAGCGGCGTTAGGCTCAGTTATCACTTCCTAAGATAAAATTACTTGAAAGAACTTTTAAAAACTGCTTGGTTTGTAACTTTATATTCCTGTTGCCCCGTTAGGTTCATTTGTATGTCAATTTCAGAGAGAAGGAGCAAGGTCCATACAGGATAATGTCAGAAGCATGTGTGCCAAAAATTGAATTACATTTTTCATCATATTTTCCCCATGTTCTCCATTATATCATGGAAAAATAATTAAACTGTTCTCCATTATATCATGCCAAGGGATGTCACTGTCCCTTTGTGCTGATTTATGGGATCTGCTGGGTAAGGTTCAGAGTTAAATCATTGCCATGTGCTGCAGAATGGTTGAAAGGTGCTGGAAAGATTGCATCCTGCCATCCCTTTCACTCAAAAAGGCTCCTAAATCTATTGCCAGGTGATCTGCGTCATGAGCACTGTGTCTACTTGTCTCAGGACCTTGCATGTCAGAATGGAAGGGCTGGAAGTGGAGTCTGGAGCAACCTGTCATTCTTTTGTCCCATTCAAGAAGAAATCACAATAGACTTGTCTAATTTTAAGGTGATGGGGTGGGTCTGTTATATGGATTATAAACTATCTAAGGGCAGGTCTACACTAAGGGCGGGGTCGAACTAGGGTATGCAAGTTCAGCTACGTGAATAACGTAGCTGAATTCGAAGTACCCTAGTTCGAACTACTCACCACTCAGACGCCCAGATCGAAATCGAGTCTCCCGGTTCTCCCCGCCACTTTTGCCTTGGTGGAGGTTGGTGGAGTGGACATCGAGCTCGGAGTTTCGGAGTTCGAACATCGATTAGATGTGACAGAATAGTTCCGAACTCGAGAACTCCGACCCGACCGCGCCACCGTAGTGTAGACTAGCCCTAAGGTGTTTCTAATTCCCTCATCAGCAAAGTCCCTAGACACCAGCTAAGTCACCGGTGTCAGTTAATGAATCCACATCACTAGATAATTTCTATATTTTAAATAACTGTTCCTGAGAGGTGCCACATAACTGCTCTCCCCTCTGTGCTGCTGGCTTATGGAATGTAGCCATCAAACATCCCATCGCCAAGCATGCACCATCAGCCCTGCCTTACACAGTGCACCAAAGGCTTGGAATGGGATTTTGCAAAGCATTCAGCATTGGCTTAACTCTACTGCCACTGAAGTCAATGGTAAAATTGCCTTAGCTAGGACCAGTTTAAATTATGCCCACCCAAGTCAAATGCTGTTCAATTTCATAGATTATTAGGGTTGGAAGGGACCTCAGGAAATCATCTAGTCCAATCCCCTACTCAAAGCAGGACTAATCCCTCAATGGCCCCCTCAAGGGGGTTTAGCAGGTCAATGCTCAAACCACTCAGCTATCCTTCCCTGTGTATTTACTTGTGTGTATTTTGTTGATGGAATCAGGGAGCCTTAGCATCTTAATCACCACACTCATATTGCTGGAATTTCACCAAAATCTGCCGGTTTTAGCATTATAACCCTGCCAGGTAAAAACTGCCCATCCAGCCGCTGCCTCTGTGCTTGCCTCAGACAGGTCAAGCCATGGAGGGGGAAATGATCTGGAGGCAGCAGGCAACATGCTCGCTTTCCTTTGCTGCTTGATTTGTATTTAAATGACATGTCGCAAATGCTCTGAGCTCTTAGGCTCCTATGTCCTTTGATGAGCTGGCATAGTGCAACATATTTCTGTGTCAGAGGGACTTAGTTCATGCACCTTTTTGAATGAAAACACACCTAAAATGTCGCAGATCCTAAATGGCATGCCAGTAGAAATTGTGTCAGTAGTTCCTCTCTCATTTCCTCTCTCAACCATCTACTGTAGTTCAGAAGGAAATCTTTAGATGAAGATAAATACAACAGGTCTGAAAAGTTGATGGCCAACATTTGGTTTTAATGAGAGCTTACCTCTGGTTATTCTGGTTTCATTAGCACATAGCCCTTAAATCTGATGCAGCTATGTAAACTGGGTTGTGCCACCTAAAGAATCATCTCAATTCACCTTGTGTGGTCTGGCCCTGAAATTTTTCTGTGGTGAGTTATTAGCAGGGTGATAAATACATTTTGTCATTTTCTACATCATGAACATTTAGTTCAAGTGCTAATTAGAACAGATTCATTGCTACAGAAGTTATAAGTATCAATAAAACCTTGCAGTTGTTGCACTAAGCACTCTGCCTACAGCTGTGCCCACACAAATCCGGAACACAGTAACAGATGGCAGGTATTATGGTACAATTAGCTAGAAATGCTGGGTTATCTGCTTACCTGCGTAATTAAGGAGGTTGGAGAAAAATGTTCCGCTAAAGCAGAAATATTGTCATAATGTATGCTCTCGCTCGCCAAGTTTTGCTTTAGTGCTTTCTATTAACTTTTGTTCTTGGGAGCAAAAGTTCTGAATAATAGTCTGACATCAGGCATGCTCTCAGAGAGGAGCAGCAACTAGTAATAATGATTGAGACAAGCAAGTTTGAAATGTTCAATCTGGCCCTATAACCAAATGTGAGCATGTTAACCGAAAGAGCAGAGAATAACCAACTTTGCAGTTCTACTTCTGTTCACCTGCCTTTGCCCAGTACTTTAATTATATCATTGTCTTTCATCTTATCCCAACTAGAGCCTTGGTGAAAACCAATATCCAGGGACATTTGGTTTGTTTCTGCTACCTACCTGCAGGACTAGGCCTTGGAGGCACTGCTGCCATAGGTACCTACGCACCTATCACAATAGGGTGACCAGACATCAAGTGTGAAAAATCGGGATGGGGTGGGAGGTAATAGGAGCCTATATAAGAAAAAGACCCAAAAATTGGGACTGTCCCTATAAAATTGGGACATCTGGTCACCCTATATCACAGAAAGGTGCAATATTGAGAGTGGATTCCTGCCTCTGTTCCCCAGACAGGAAGGGAAAGTACAGAGTAGACCAGGCCTGCTTACCTGGAGGATGGAGTATTGCCTCTGTTCCTGGGAAGATGCTCAACACTCACTGCTCCTGTTGACTTCCTTGGGAACTGACCATGCGTGGCACACTGGAGGATTGGGGTCTTTACAAGCTAGCCCTTAGCAGGGAATACAAATGATCTGCAAGCCCCCCACACAATAGATCCCTGTAGGTATTCATAGAATCATAGAAGATTAGGGTTGGAAGAGACCTCAGGAGGTATCTAGTCCAGCCCCCTGCTCAAAGCAGGACCAATCCCCAACTAAATCATCCCAGCCAGGGCTTTGTCAAGCCAGGCCTTAAAAACCTTTAAGGAAGGAGATTCCACCACCTCCCTAGGTAACCCATTCCAGTGCTTCACCATCCTCCTAGTGAAATAGTTTTTCCTAATATCCAACCTAGACCTACCCCACTGCAACTTGAGACCATTGCTCCTTGTTCTGTCATCTGCCACCACTGAGAACAGTGGAGGTCCATCCTCTTTGGAACCCCCATTCAGGTAGTTGAAGGCTGCTATCAAATCCCCCCTCACTTTTCTCTTCTGCAGACTAAACAAGCCCAGTTTCATCAGCCTCTCCTCATAAGTCATGTGCCCCAACCCCCTAATCATTTTTGTTGCCCTCCATTGGACTCTCTCCAATTTGTCCGCATCCTTTCTGTAGTGGGGGGCCCAAAACTGGACGCAATACTCCAGATGTGGCCTCAGCAGTGCTGAATAGAGGGGAATAATCACTTCCCTCGATCTGCTGGCAATGCTCCTACTAATGCAGCCGAATATGTTGTTAGACTTCTTGGCAACAAGGGCACACTGTTGACTCATATCCAGCTTCTTATCCACTGTAATCCCCAGGGCCTTTTCTAGAAAACTGTAGCAGTGCATGGGATTCTTCTGTCCTAAGTGCAGGACTCTGCACTTGTCTTTGTTGAACCTCATCAGATTTCTTTTGGCCCAATCCTCCAATTTGTCTAGGTCCCTCTGGACCTTATCCCTACCTTCCAGCATATCTACCTCTCCTCACAGCTTAGTGTCATCCACGAACTTGCTGAGCGTGCAATCCATCCCATCATCCAGAACATTAATTAAGATGTTGAACAAAACTAGCCCCAGGACCAACCCTTGGGGCACTCCACTTGATACCAGCTGCCAACTAGACATCAAGCCATTGATCACTACCCATAGACCCTGATGATTTAGCCAGCTTTCTATCTACCTTATAGCCCATTCATACAGCCAATACTTCTTTAATTTGCTGGCAAGAATACTGTGGTAGACGGTATCAAAACTTTGCTAAAGTCAAGGTATATCACGTCCACTGCTTTCCCCATATCCACAGAGCCAGTTATCTCATCATATAAGGCAATCAGATTGGTCAGGCATGACTTGCCCTTGGTGAATCCATGTGGACTGTTCCTGATCACCTTCTTCTCCAAATGCTTCAAAATGGATTCCTTGAGGACCTGCTTCATGATTTTTCTGGGGACTAAGGTGAGGCTGACTGGTCTGTAGTTCCCCAGATTCTCCTTCTTCCCTTTTTTAAAGATAGCCACTATATTTGCCTTTTCCAATTGTCCGGGACCTCCCGCAACTGCCACAAGTTTTCAAAGATAATGGCCAATGGCTCTGCAATCACATCAGCCAACTCCCTCAGCACCTTCAGACGCATTAGATCCTGCTGCATATGATGCTGGAATCAGTCAGGGGAGCACCTGCATCTGAACATGCTTGCCAAAAACTGTGTAAAGTGACATGACGCTAACATGGTTTGTCCTGGCCTGCACTGACCATTCAGGTATGTCTGCACTCGGAGCTAGGGGTTTGAGTACCAGCTTCAGGAGACGAGCGAGCGTACTAACAGGAGAAGTATAGGTGTGGTAGCATGGGCAGCGGTGAGCAAGTCCTGGGCTAGCCGCCCTGCATACAAACCCACCCAGGCCCCATGGATAGATGCTCAGGGCAGCTGTTGCTTGCTGCTGCCTGTACACTACTATATTTAGCAGACTAGTGTGTGTGCATACTAGAGCTGGGAATCACACCCGCAGCTCCAAGTGTAGACATTCCTCTAGTCTGTGTTCAGCATCATGGCAGATAACTAGATTGCTGACAACTGAGCTGAGATACATTTCTCTTCCAGGCCTAAAAGTACAAGACACGGTGGGTATGTTTACACTGCAGCCGGGAGGTGTGATTGCTAATGCAGGTAGACAGACTTGTGCTAGCTCAGCTTGAGCGAGCATGCTAAAAATAGCCATGTGGACGTTCCAGTATTGGTGGCAACTCAGGTTAACCACCTGAGCTTGGGCCCAGGAGGTTGGGCCGATTTGGACTTGGGCATCTAGCTGTTTTTAGCGTGCTGGCTCAAGCTGAGCTAGCATGAGTCTGCCCACCCATGCTGGGAATCACACCTCCCACCTGCAGCGTAGACATACCAGTGTTACCATCTCTTTAAGCAGCATCTTACATTAAAATAGCTGTTCAATATCTTTCAAATACATTAATTAAACTCTGTGCTTTGGGGAGATATTGCTTTTCTTTTCTATTTTTTTTTAAATGTTATAAACAGTTTTATCCCTTAGATGAATCCAAAGTTTCTTTGGGGAAGGCCAAATGTTCTCTTTACAGCTATCCAAAAATGTTTAGTTGTAGAGTGTGTTCCTTGCTTTCCGGTGCAGAACACACATTTAATTTCCCAGTCCCATCTGACGACGTGTCCATTTGCAGAACTTTCCCGAGGAGGAGGGATTCAGTGTAAGTGGAGAGAAGATCTCAGTGGACCTTTCTGCAGGACGGTGACAGGAGAAGTGATATTTATGATTCCTTGCTCATGATCTTACAGTAGTGACATTGAACGGGGGAATGTAATCTGGTAGAGAGGGGACTGGGAAGCAGGACTCCTGGGTTCCACCTTTGCTGCTGATTCACTGTATAAGCTTGGGTGGGTCTACACTGGGGGGGATCGATCTAAGTTATGCAAGTTCAGCTATGTGAATAACATAGCTGAAGTTGACTTATTTAGATCGACTTACCGTGGTGTCTTCACCACGGTGAGTCGACTGCTGCTGCTTCCCCGTCGACTCTGCCTGCGCCTCTTGCCGAGCTGAAGTACAGGAGTTGACAGGAGAGCACTCAGGGATTTATCTAGTCTAGACTAGATGCGATAAATCGATCCCTGCTGGATCGATCGCTGCCCGCCGATCCGGATGGTAGTGAAGACATACCCTTAGGCTCTGATTCAGCAAAGTACTTAAGCACATTTCAGAGTCTTTGAGCTTTAGCTCTCACGAGCTCATGCTAAAAATAAATTTGTTTCTCTAGTGCCACAAAAGTCTTTTTTTTTTTTTTTTTTTTAACTTTAAACATGGGAGTAGTCCCATTTACTTCAACAGTACGTAAGTATCTGGCTGAATCAGAGCCATATTTCCATATTTTCTACTTCTGTATTTGTATAACGGTGATAACAACATTTCACCCCCTCACCTGGGTGCTTTGCAATGCGCTTTGAAGTATTTGAGTGAACTGGTGCTATAGAGGTACTGAGTATTATCATAGCCATGGGTTGTATTTTGCGTTTACAAGGAGTGGGAGCCAACAACTATAACAGGGAAGAGTTTGGAATCATCAGCAACACACACACACAACAGCACACTGCAGCCCTCTCTCCTCCGTGAAGTGCGCTCTGTTGAGGATAGAATGATATCTTAAGTAGGAGGAACTGAAGATAAATTTGGCAAAGCTAGAAAGGCTGATTGTGGTTTAATTAAAGCTTAGGAGTGAAATGAAATTAAAAGCATCAGCAGAGCCAAGTAAGGCAAAATGGTGTCCTCATCACCAGCTGCAGTGCATTCTGGGAAGCTTTCTGACCCTGACCTTCCCGCCTGCAGGTTTCTGAGGGTCTGAGGGGTGGCAAGGATGTTGTGGTTCAGGCACTGTACTACAGCTCAGAAAAAGAGCGTTCAGTCCCCAGCTATGCTACAGATTTTCTGCAGGTCTCTTAGGCCCTGATGCAGCAAGATATTTAAGCATATGAGTATTCACACTGAAGTTATGTGTGTGCTTAAATGCATGGAAGAATTGGAGCCTTAATCTCTGTGTTTTGATTCCTTATTTGTAAAATGGGGATAATAGTTCTGCCTTTCCCCCGCACATTGTCTATGTTGTCCAGACTGTAAACTCTTTGAGGCAGGGATCGTCTCTTTCTAGATATTCCTACAACTGGGGCCCGATCTTACGGCGATGTCTAGGCACTGCCATAATCCACACAGATAGCTAATGATACATTGTTCAAATCAAGGATGGCATAAGTGCCTCTGAAGCCAAGGCATGTCACTGTCTTTGGGTTTCCATCAACAGACGAGGGCCTGTGGATAACTGACCAATGTCACAAGAATGTTACAGGTTTGTAAGTAATTTTCACCTGTTTTATATACTTCTCAGAACATTTCTCCTTAGTTCCCCCTGGAGTCATGCCAGTGATGGAAACATATAGGATTCATAGTTTTGATGCTACACCTTAAAACTATACTACCTCAGTGGAGTAGCTACTGCTCAGGGATTTGTAATGAGAATTGGAGCCTTTCATTTTGCGTGTGCTGGTTCCAATCTAGCCCATGTTACCAGAGAGTGAAAAATGTCTTGAGTGAATCTTGCTAGAAAATGATGGCTGTTTGGTGGTGTGGGTGGAAAAACAGGCTAGATCTCAATCCACTTCCTAATGGACAAGTAGCTAAATCATAGTAGAGTTTATATAATATTAGTAAATCAAATCTTTAAGCTCTTGAACATACTTTCACCTAAACTTAAATCAACATCCCAGTTCTTATTTTCCAAGGCTTTGCTACTTTTATTTTCTTAAAGACTCAGTTTTGGAGACTTGGCCATGCTGTGTTCTCGCCTTATATTATCTGACATTTCATTGATGCTTTCTGACCTTAAGATGAGGATTAGTTTTTTAATCAGCAAATTATGATCTCTGTTGAGCTCACCTCTTCAGTAAATGTCACAAGCAGAGATTTCCCATCCTTGGTTGATTAAGGTAGGGTTAATGGTGTTTATCTGTTAATTCATTTACGGGGAGGACAGCGTCCTCATAGATTCACCCGCTTAAAAAATGAAATTATTCACAACAGTTACCAAAGTTTGACATTCAAAGGTTCCCTGCCTGGCCTGTCAGCCTAGCAAAGACCCATTGACTGATTGGGATTTGCACAGATTTTAAGGTCAGAAGGGACTGTGAGATCAGCTAGTTTTTCATCCAGCATAAAACAGGCCAGAGAATTTTACACAGCTACCCCCATATTGAGCCCAATTGGAAAGGCATTTCCTGTGGTATGGGGAACACAGGTTGATATCCAGCTGTCTGAAGAGAATGGCAAATTACCATTGATCTGAATGGAGCCAGGATTTCCCCCCTGGGCAGTTTTGACATGGAATATGATCCTGGTTCTTTTTTTGGTTAATGTTTAGTAGATAAACACAGTCTGGTTTCACTGGTCCATGGAGAGGGCCTGTTCCGTGTGGGACAGAAATTCTGGATGTCACATCTGAGAGGTCTCTATCTGTGTGGAATTGAGGCTGGCTTGGCCTATGCTCCTCAGTATAATTCAATGTCTGGGAAGCAGGCTGAGCATTTTAAAGCAATGTTCCAACAAGAAGCCAGTATGACTGGCAAAGAGGTCCAAGTGGAATTCAGAGTTTGCACAAGGCCTGTGCCCCACATAAGTCACACAGGGCCTTATTTTATAGTGTAAGCAGGCATTTAGCTCACCCGCTGCAGAAGAAGAATTTCACCTGGGGTGAAAGAAAAAAGTGAAAACCCTCAAAGAAACGATTCATTGCTGATTATTCCTGGGGGCTTAGGGGATTTGTTACATGTTCATGGGGGCTAGGAGAGTTCTTTGATGTCACTTTTTTTGACAGTTTGGGAATATTATTTTCATCTGTGTTTTTAAGCTTTATTGCTAGTATGGCC
Source organism: Mauremys reevesii (assembly GCF_016161935.1). Lineage (NCBI taxonomy): Eukaryota > Metazoa > Chordata > Testudines > Geoemydidae > Mauremys > Mauremys reevesii. The sequence continues at coordinate 138,719,260 of NC_052626.1, read as the reverse complement.
AGGCAGTCTGTGCTCGACACGCTGCATGAATACTGGAAAATACAATTATATAGAAAATGGATGAGGCTCAGAAGCATATGTAGCAAATTTTAGCCAAAAGCACATTTTTACAGCTAGGTTATAAACCTCGGAGGGAGAAAATGTTTCAACAGCATTCCCAGTGCAATCCCCTGTACGACATGTGAGCTGGAAATTGCAGCTGACTCAGAGCAATGGACACAAGCAGACACATTGTACTTGAAGGGCTGTGCCGGTGACATGAGCAGAGTGGTGCTATGTTAACAGGCGTGCAGTGCCCTCCTGATGGGAAGCTTCTCACTTTGATACAGCATGCCCTATAAATTATGGGTGAAAGAACTGTCCAGCACCACTTGAGAACCAGCCAACACTGACAATGAACGCAGAGACCCAGCAAGAACTGCCAAGCTATACTGCTGTGAGGCAAGGCAATAGGGAAGGGAGCTGATGGGCCAGATGGAGTGTGGCATAAGGACTAACCTCAGGAGAGAGAAACATAGCCAGAACAAAACAAAATGGAAGATAGTGTGGTCCAGTGAGTAGGGCACTGGGCAGGGATGAGAAGACCTGGGCTCTCTTCTCAATTCTGCCAAGATGGGGTTGCAAGCACTTTGGAGGACTGGATTAGAATTCAGGATGACTGTGACAAATTGGAGAATTTGTCTGAAATCTAAAGATGAAAGTCAGTAAAGACAAGTGCCACACTTAGGAACAAAACCGCAAAGGCACAATGACAAAATGGGGAATAACTGCCGTGGTGGCTGTACTTCTGAAAAAGATCTGGGGGTTACCGTGGATCACAAACTGACTAAGAGCCACCGATGTGATGCAGTTGCAAAAAAGGCTAATATCATTCTGGTTGTATTATAGGAGTGCTATATGTAAGACATGGGACATAACTGAACCACGCTACTTCGCATGGGCAAAGCCTCAACTGGAGAACTGGGTCCAATTCTGGGTGCCATGCTTTAGGAAAGATGTGGACACATTAGAGAGAGTCCCGAGGAAAACAACAAAAATGATCAAAGCTTTAGAAAACCTGACCTGTGAGGAAATGTTAAAAACACTGGCATGTTTAGTCTTGAGAAAAGAAAGCTGAGGAAGGAACCTCATAACAGTCTTCAGATATGTTAAGGGCTCCTATAAAGAGGACAGCAATCAATTACTCTTCATGTCCCCTGAAGGCAGGACAATAAGTAATGGACTAAATCTGAAGCAAGGGAGATTTAGGTGAGAGATTAGGAAAAACTTTCCAACTCTAAGGATAGTTAAGCTCTGGAACAGGTTTCCAAGGGAGGTTTGTGGAATCCCCATCACTGGAAATTTTTAAGAGCAAGTTGGACAAACACCTGTCAGGGGTGGTCTAGGTTTACTTGGTCCTGCCTCAGCAAATGGGGGCAGACTAGATGATGTCTTGAGGTCCCTTCCAGCTCTACATTTCTATGATTCTCGGATTCTGTAAGTCATGAAACTCACTGCAGCTGGCAATTGAATGGCTATCAGTCTGCGTCACTTCCTCCCTGCCTGCAGCTCCAACACCACACAAATAAATGGAGCAGCTCCTCTGAACCTACATCTATGAGCACAGATCACACTCACACGGGATAAGGGGTGTGTGTGTCACTGTTTCCTTACTGATGCACCCTAAATGGAGTTTCTTTCAGCCAAATGTGTATTTCAAGCTGCCAAGATAAGGATGCATTCAGTGAATTCAGGGCACTGAGGTGTCTGGCCAGCACTTCGTGGTCACACCAAGTGTCTGCCTGAGGGATCCAAGCAACGCATTCAGTCCAGAATATTTGTTCCTTGAGGTGCTACGAGGGTGCATGGTAAAATTGCAGCAAAATTTCATCAGCTCAGTCTGAAAAGCACTGCAAATATTTTAGCATTTAGGCCTTTCCTGTGGCCGGTGCTACAGTTTCTGAATGTTACACGATAGGGCAATCAGTAGGAATAATTAATGCACCGCTTATTTTCAGGCAATGGAAACTGGACGTGTGTTTAATGTGATTCGGCTGTTCCAATCCCTTTAATCTGTTCATTAAAGGAGGGGCAGCCTGAGCTAGCGTCAGTCGCACAACTGCCCAGGACGATGCCTCGGGGGGCAAGCTGCCCAAGGCTGCTGGCCACCCTTGCTGCTGCTCTTTTGCATTGGGGAAATGGACAAGGTATCTAGAATGTAAACTGCTGAGGCTGGAGCTGGCCCTGAGCCACATGCTGGCTCTGCATTCATACCCAGATGTGATTTCTGACCTGACTGTACAGCTTGGGCTCAAAGCAGTAATAGATCCCAGGGGCTAACAGCCTGAATGTATGGATCAAATCTGGGCTTCGGCTCCACAAATCCAGCAATGTTTGGATCCCGGATCCTGATTCTGCTCTCCTTTACACCAGTAGAAATCTACTGACTCCGACGTCGTTACTCCAGATTTACACTGGTGTTTGTGAAAGCGGAACCTAGCTCAAGAAGTTTGGATCTGGATTTCTGGTTCAGGCACATCATTAATTTTGCTTTCCTCATGAGCATGAGGTTGTGTCCCCTGGTTGTGTCCTGTGTCATTATTCACCTTAGCAAGTACCAAAGGACACTGGCCCAGAAATGAGAATTCAAGACTTCACAAGCCATGACCTGGCACGTCTCCCCTTGGAGAAGTGCAGGTGGGACAAGCCAAAGGCCAAACAGGAGAGATTTACCTGTTCTCCTCTCACTATTAATCTGCTGTACCAGAGGTGAGAGGAAGGTGAGAGTGGGTGGGGGGTGCTGTAGAGGGCTGGATGATGCTCAGAATGCTTTTAGACTGTGTTAGGGTTCCTTCCCCACTCTGAACTTTAGGGTACAGATGTGGGGACCCGCATGAAAGACCCCCTAAGCTTATTTACCAGCTTGCGTTAACAGTAAGCTGCCACCACCAAGTGTGTTCCAAATCTTGGGGGAGAGCCACTTGGAACTTTGCCTTTCCCCAAAGATTTCCCAAGTCCCTAACCCACCCTTTCCTGGGCAGATTTCCTCCCCCCACAAGTCCTTACACCCCTTTTCCTGGGTAGGCTTGAGAGTATACCCTCACCAATTAGTCCTGGTGAACACAGATCCAAAACCCTTGGATCTTAAAACAATGAAAATTAATTAGGTTCTTAAAAGAAGAATTTTATTAAGAGAAAAGTTTATCTCTGTAAAATCAGGATGGAAATAACTTTACAGGGTAATCAGATTCAAAGAGCCCAGAGGAACCCCCTTTAGTCTTAGGTTCAAAGTTACAGCAAACAGAGGTAAACCCTCTAGCAAAAGGAACATTTACGAGTTGAGAAAACAAAGATAAAACTAACACGCCTTGCCTGGCTGTTACTTACAAGTTTGAAATATGAGAGACTTGTGCAGAAAGATTTGGAGAGCATGGATTGATGTCTGGTACCTCTTAGTCCCAAGAGCGAACACCCCCCAAAAAACAAAGAGCACAAACAAAAGCCTTCCCCCCCCCCAAGATTTAAAAGTATCTTGTTCCCTTATCGGTCCTTTGGGTCAGGTGTCAGCCAAGTTACCTGAGCTTCTTAATCCTTTACAGGTAAAAGGATTTTGGTGCCTCTGGCCAGGATGGATTTTATAGAATTGCATATAGGAGGGTTGTTACCCTTCCCTTTATAGTTATGACAGACTGGATGCACCAAATGCAGATTTCTCTGCGCAGTCAAACCTTGACTTACTGAAACACGTAATGGATAGACAATGCAGCCTAATATTTTAGCTGAGACAGGCGGAGAGACACAATGAGCCCCATTCTCCGTTGCTCCATGTGATCACTTACACCAGTGCAGAGTGGTGTGAAATGTGACCATGCTGATCTGCAGTCAGGAACTGGCCCAGTATTGAATGTGCGAATGTGTTCATGTCACTTCCTGTTTGCTGGAGGATTGGCTGGTTCAGCTCTAAGGACCCTAAACACTTGCCATGCTGTGACGCTGAGTATCGCCAGGTAGTGTTTTACTGGGGCACAAATGGTGAGATCCTTTTCCTACCCCTTTGCACCAGGCTGCAGCACAAAGGGAACATGGCTTTTTGCATCTGGGCTCTCCACCACCCTTCCAAAGGCCCTGCACCTCAGCATCGGTTCCTACAAATGACATGCTTTAGAGCACCCTAGAGGCTCACATCCTATGCCACAGAACAGCTCTGCCTCCATCAGTCTCCAGGATTTGGGGAACAGGGAAAAGTAGTTGAAAGCAATCATCTCATTTCCCTAACCTTGGTTCCTGCATAAAGCAGATCTCAGACTGGACCAAGAATCTCGACCATAAGTTTGAATTCCCGCCCTAAAAGATGCAAGGTTGGGGTTAGATACTTTTGTTTTTTTAAATACATATTTTCATAATAGTTATGGAGGATGGGTGGGGGAAGTCCTGCCTCTTGGCTGTGCTGGAGATTTGCTGTTGGTTTTGTCCGAGTTGTATTGTTATTTTAAATAATGGCTGCCTTTTTATATATATTGTTAGGAATTTGGAAGAAAGAAAATAAAGTCATAACACAAGACTAAAATGCTAAAGGAAAAAGTATTAAAATCAATAAAAAAAGAATCATTAGGATCTGTTATCCTCAAAGATGTTACGTGTTGTCTCTGCCCAAGCTTTTGATATTTTGGCCATAATCTCTAAATCTGTCCAGAAGAGTATTTCTGAGATCATCTGTAGAAGCAATTCGGCTCACAGGCAGAATCCCCAGCTAACAAAGATTCAGTTCAGCCCATGCTTTAACTTATAATATTCCTTGTAGAGTGATGAACTCATAGCATAAAGCAAGGCGATTTCTTCTTGTAATCTCATTTGGGCCAAAAATGACAAATGCAGCTGCTAATCTAATTGTGTATTGAATTGCCTTTCTGCAGCGCTGGCCCAGAAATCAATGCATGGGAATGTGCTCACTGCGTGTGTCCAGAGTTATATACACCCAAAAATAAACCTGTGTCTCCTTTTAGTCAATTGCAAAGCAGTGCAAGAGGATCATAAAGGCTGCTCACCAGTAGGCCATTTGGCTGAAATGGATGTAATTCAAAACGGGAATGTTTCTGTTTCAATAAGAGCTGAAATAAAAGGTCATGTATTGGTTGCTGGGGGCTAGAGGGGAGTGTTAACAGAAGCACTGTGCATCAGAGCAGGTGTGGGGCTTGCATGGGGGAAAATATTTGAATAAGCAGATCGAAAACGATTCAAGGAGTGAGACACAGTAAAAGGAAGTAGGAGGCTCAGAATCACTTCCATGGGGGTGAGTTTTTCAAAGGCACATATGGGGCCTTGGTGCCCAGTTCACAGTGAACGCCAGTGGGAGCTGGGCAAATAACTCTGCGTGGATCCTTTGAACGGTTAGCTCCTCCATAACAGAGCAGAGCCGGGGTCAATGTTGGCTCAGGAGGGACAGGGCTCCCTATTCAGAGCCTCGACAGCAGAGATCCTTTCCATGAATAATCTTGCTACGCTGAGGTTCCTATCCCTACCTCAGTCCATTCTCTCTGGGCTGCTGAGCCCCGAGGGGCAAGTTTAGAGCTCCATTAATGGGTTCAAGCGGGAGCCACATCCAAACGGTCTCAGCCGAAATGGAGTTCAGGAACCAGGTTTAAACATGTCATTTTCAAAAGAGAAGTGGCCATTTGAGCTGAGCCAGGGAGCAGCTGGTTGGTCAGGCCTGCTGACCGAATGAGTGTCTGGGTCTGTGCAGCTACTGCAGCATCAGAGCTTGACCCTGCAAGGGGCTGCTGAGTGCCCATGGATCAGCAGTTATGTCCCTTTACCTGTGCTTACAGACCCAGTGGTGCCTCCTGAAAAACCCGTTTGGTGGAAATGCCTCTAGGAGCAGGATGGCTCTGCTTTGCATGGCTGAGCAGGCTCCACTATTGTAACAAACCACCTCCCATGTGCCATGCTCAGCATGTAGGGCACAGCTTCCTTGGCCTGCGTGGGACTGGCTGGAAGACACTCGGAACACCCCTGGGGAACAAGGCAGGATTATCCCCATCAATGTAAGATGTCCCAGGCAGAGCTGGCAACTGAGGTCAGGAGGGCGTCACACACACAAATCCATAGCCCCTGGCCTGGCAGGAAGCTGCCTGCCTGCTGATTGCAAAAGATGAAGCCAAAGTATAAGGGCACTTTCTAGGCAAATTGACTCTTGTTTTCCTACGTCCTTTCAAAGTGCTCATCACTGAGGAGTGATGATTTATGTGTTGTGCAGAGCACTATCAAATCTAATACTGGGCTGGCCTTGCAATAGCAGGAAAGCATATCCTCACACACTGGTTTCTTCTGTAAATCAAGTACCAAGCTGGAACTGCCGGGGTGTAACCCTAAAAGTCTGGAATGTTGTGTGTGCTTCAGAACCTGTTTGCTGGGAGGCAGGAGATGTCTACTCTAAACTTTATAAAGGGCTGGAAGACTGCAGCTTTCTAGAGGTACATGCATTACGCATGGACAGATATTTTGGGGAGTGGCCTTTGCTACAAAACTCCATCACTGATCTCAGGACCCGCTGAAGAAAATTACTCAGTTGTACAAAAGATGGGCAGACAGTTGATGCCTAGATCAAGGGTCTAAATGATACCTCCTCAAGGACACATACTGCACATGCCGCTTACCTTCTGGTGAAACACTGCACTATCCCACGGGAAGTGAAGAAGGGAAAATGGTACTACTTACTCCAGGAGAACCATAAATGATAATCAGTTTTTGATGTAAAATGGGAATGATACTTCCTTTCTCCCACCCTTTGTCTGTCCTGTCTACTTAGTCTATAGGCTCTTTGGGCATGGACTGTATCTCATTATATGCATATACAGCACCTGGTGTTTAGACCTGAGGTAATGAGCTACACAAAAGAAGCTCTTTGCAATGCACAACATTCAACAAACATTATTGGTCGTACAAAGTCCAGGAATTAGGCTAGATCAGGGGTCGGCAACCTTTCAGAAGTGCTGTGCCGAGTCTTCATTTATATTCACTCTAATTTAAGGTTTCGCATGCCAGTAATATATTTTAATGTTTTTAGACAGTCTCTTTCTATAATTCTATAATATATAACTAAACTATTGTTGTATGTAAAGTAAATAAGATTTTTAAAATGTTTAAGAAGCTTAATTTAAAATGCAGAGCCCCCCGGACCGGGCAGTGTGAGTGGCACTGAAAATCAGCTCGCGTGCCACCTTCGGCACGCGTGCCATAGGTTGCCTACCCCTGGGCTAGATATTCCTAGCACCATCTGCTGGCACTTTATCTATTGGGCAATGACTGCCTAGGAAGGAGTACTGCCGAAAGGGATCTGGGGGTCAGAGTGGACCAGAAGCTAAATATGAGTCAACAGTGTAATGCTGTTGCAAAAAAAGCAAACATCATATCTGGGATGTAGTGGCAGGAGTGTTGTAAGCAAGACACGAGAAGCAAGTCTTCTGCTCTACTCAGCGCTGATTAGGCCTCAGCTGGAGTATTGTGTCCAGTTCTGGGCACCACATTTCAGGAAGGATGTGGACAAATTGGAGAGAGTCCAGAGAAGAACGACAAAAATGATTAAAGGTTTAGAAAACATGACCTGTGAGGGAAGATTGAAAAAATGGGGTTTGTTTAGTCTGGAAAAGAGAAGACTGAGAGGGGACATGATAACAGTTTTCAAATACATAAAAGGTTGTTACAAAGAGGAGGGAGGTATATTGTTCTTATTAACCTCTGAGGATAGGACAAGAAACAAGGGGCTTAAATTGCAGCACGGGCGGTTTAGATTGGACATTAGGAAAAACTTCTTAACTCAGGGTAGTTAAGCACTGGAATAAACTGCCTTGGGAAGTTGTGGAATCTCCATCACTGGAGATTTTTAAGAGTAGTTTTACAAACACCTCTCAGGGATGGTCTAGATAATACCTAGTCCTGCCTTGAGTGCAGGGGACTGGACTAGATGACCTCTAGAGCAGTGGTTCTCAAACCTGTTCTGCTCCTTGTTCAGGGAAAGCCCCTGGTGGGTGGGGCCAGTTTGTTTACTGGCTGCGTCTGCAGGTTCGGCCAATCGCGGCTCCCACTGGCCGCAGTTTGCTGCTCCAGGCCAATGGGAGCTGTGGGAAGCGGCGGCCAGCACGTCCCTCAGCCCATGCCACTTCCTGCAGCCCCCATTGGCCTGGAGCAGCGAACCATGGCCAGTGGGAGCCGCGATTGGTCGAATCTGCAGATGTGGCAAGTAAACAAACCAGCCCAACCTGCCAGGGGCTTTCCCTGAACAAGCGGCGGCCCTAGTTTGAGAACCACTGCACAGGCAGAGGTCCCTTCCAGTTCTTTGATTCTGCAATTTCTATGATTAACTATTTACATCCCTGCAGTTAACTCTCATTCAGACAGCTCTCCTGTAACACCTAGTATAACAGAGCTCTGATCCTATTTGTGGAGGGCTTGTATTATAACCACAATAATTGCCAGCGTGGTGTTAATTTTGAGTTGTGTATTTGACACAATCTGCAGTGTTTCAATTAGTGACCCATCAGGGAACCATCTGACTGAGGTAACTAGCCAACGCAGTATGAATTACAAATCGCAAACACAAGTTACAGAATCCACTCTCAGGAAATATTTCACAGTTCATTAAAAATGTGTTTTTTTGTATTAGCACCAGCAAAGCTTGGGAGTTACAAGTTTATGGAAAGCCAATAGGAAAGGACCATAAAGATGATTGGATCAAAAGCCCCTTTCAAATTCATGGAATATTAGTCAAAATGTTTCCTCCACATTTTGCTCTTCACCATCTACTTCTTGGATGGAAACACTTTGTTTTTTACCCTGTTTCCCATTTAATTTGCAGGACATTTGTTTTATTATTGATTTGCCTGATGTCTTACTTATCTGCAGTCCGTTCTGTGCATTAATGTTGGTCAGAGGAGCTATACATATAAATCTTACAATAATAATAATAATAAAGATGTTTCCTGTTGAGTCGGTAGTTCATCTAATGGACCTGCTTTTTCATGCTGGCAGTGGGCCCATCTCTTCTGTGCGATATTTCACTCTGAGCTTGCCTTTTAAATGCACCTGTGTACCCACCCTGCCAGAATTGCTCTGAAGGGGGGCTGGGAATGGGATACAGACGTTGAATGAACACAAGTGCTATCTACAAGCTATCTGTCCTGGCACATCTCTGGCCCTCCTCACCACAGCATCTGAGCAATTCATGGGCACCCCTGGCTTTATCCTCACTGCAACCCTGCCAGTGGGATTATGCCCATTTTACAGAGGGGAAACAGAGGCCTAGAGAGACTAAGCTATTTAGGTACTGCTGTGCTCAGGGTCACAACACCTAGCTGATTTAGGAGTGTGAATCTCATTTTCAAAAGGAATTTAGGCCCTTAGGAATCTAAATTCTATTACTAGCCAATGGGACTAGACTCCTAACTGGCTACATCCCTTTAGAAAATTAGATTTAGGCTCCTAAATCAGTTAGGAATTGTGATGCTGGTCACAGCAACACCTGAATGCCTTTAAAAATCTGGGTCTAAGTGACTTGGGCAAGGTATCCAGGGAATTAAATATAAACCCCTGAGTGCCAATGCAGTGCCCAATTCACTAGGCCAATCTGCTCACACTTGCTAAAGGGAAATGGGACAGTGTCTCAGTCCATTTCTGAGTGGGCAGGTGACCACAGCACAGAAATCACTGTTGTGCTGGGAAAGCCAGCTGATGCCCAGGACTGAATGGGGCATGGAGACTGACAGTTAGTTTCACTCATCCTGGAGGGACCCCTCCAGTACAGAGCTGAGGTACATTGGCAGAGGGATGGATGCAAGTCACTGCTCCTTTGCAAGTTGCATTTGTTACATGGATAAAGAGAGGATGTCAGTCTCCAGGGCTCTCAATCCAATGCCATTCAGCAGCAGTGAATCCATTTTAAAAAAAAAAATCTAAACCACCCCACTTTACAGCAGCTCTGCTATGCAGATTAGCTTCTTCTTGCCAAGCAGAAAAGAACCAGCAGAGCAGGCATTATTCAAAGAGACAAAGGAAGACAGAAAGATGATGATAATAAAAACTCTCAAAGTCCATGCTCAAAGGAAAAACACAGCTCTAAGGTTGCATCAGTTAATGTTGCTTAGAGCCCAGAACATCTGAGCCACATAAAATGCTGTCGAAAGAGAGACTGTTTGGTGAAGGACAGTGTGGGTGTAAGGTTTAAGGATATATTTTGTGCAGATGTTTGGTGGGATTGCTGTCTGGGTTTGAGGGTCAAGAATAGAGCAGAGCTGCCAGACCCCACCACAGCAGGGCAGTGCAAAAATGTAGCTTCACATCACGAAAAAAACTTGTTTCAGGTAGAAACCTAGAATGAAAGTGGCTGGGTTTCGTTCAAAGTGGTTCAGGCTCCCACGAGCATTGTTTGTGAACCTCACACTAAAACATTGCTATTTTAGGATAGCAATGTGTTCATCAAGACTGAGATCCAGCTCCTTAAAGGTATTTAAACACCTAAATCTCCTGGAGGATCTGGGCCTGAAAGCTTGTCTACACATAACCTTGTGCTAGTTCAGTTAAACCCATGGAAGCGTACGTGAGACACTCCTATTTTGGATTAAGAGATTATTCGTTTTATTCCTAATCACATTAAGGTTCAGACTGCAAGCCATATTTTTTCTGCAGTCGCAGACATTTCATGTGGAGTGGGTGCAGAATGCTGCTAGGTTAGAATGCTACTGTTCTTGCACATGCTGCAAGTTCTTCAGAAATCCTTTCTTACACTACATGATTCAGGGCCAGTTTCTGAAATGGACACACTATTCACTCATATATATACAGGACTAACCCTTTTCTACTGCTAGGGTTAGTCACTTCCTCTGAATGCCAAAATGTTCCTGTACATTGCTGTCGATTTTACAGGGCTGCTCAATTCAAAAGCAAGCCTGAGGTAGCAACTAGTAATCGTTCCAGAAAGGAAGATTAGACACCTCTGCTGGCTCTAATGCCAGACCCGCTCTTGGTTAATTATATGTCTGAGGATTACATAACAAAGACATGTTATTCACAGCTCAGCGAGGGATTTAAAAAAATGCAAAAGAGAGGAGAACCAATGTAAAAGCTGGAAAGAGAATGAAATAGAAATACAAAAGATTTAATTATAAATGACATTATTTGCATTCTCAGCAGCTTAATTCAATTTTATTTTCTTATTGCTTTAATCTTTGGGCGTTGTTCAGTGGAACATAGTCAAAAAACAGACTATGAAATCCTTGCAAGGTTTACTGGGATGCGAGGAGGCACAAAGGACCCTGTGGGGACAACCATGGTGGGCACCGGATGCTTTTGGATTAAGTCCCTAAGCATTGTTTTCAAATGGAGTGAATATGCTTTTTCTTGATCATGGAGGTTTACATCTGAAAGGAAGTTGATACAAATCCAAAATTCCTCCTTTGTGCTAGTGTGAAATGTGACCTGATCAGCTCTAATTTTGATGATAGACCCCAGTGTTTTTTGACATTTAATCAAGGAAAGGAAAACAGAGATATTTTAAATGATCAGGGAAAAAAATTGACATTGTGCTTGCATTGAAAAAAATCGCATTTACATATTACACAGCGCTAGCAACTCAGAGCTGTGCTAATGATGCTAGGAGAGAAATGAGCTTGGTGTTCCAGAGGGGGCTTGCAATGCATTTGGGGTTTGCATGAATTTTAATTAAATTATTAAGCAAAATGATGGTGCAAATCTCAAGGAGAATAATGCATGTAACATACCCCCTCCCAAAAAAATAGTTGAAATTGTGCTCACAGAGGGCTTACCGCTACAATGAGGTATTAATTAGTATGAAACAAATTAAGTGATCCAAATAGCGAAAGCGACAAAATATGGGTAATGTTTCTAGTGGGAAATAATACACTTGACAACTAAAGTAGTTTTTGCAATTCCACCTATTTTTTAGTGTCCCCCGTTAGGCAGAGGAAATTGCCTTGAGGGCTGATTGCAGTGTGGCATGGAAACCGGAAAAGGAACGAATGGTCATAGTAATGGTGGTGGTAATAGTTTATGTTTCCATGTCACCTGTCAATCTTAAAGAAACCATACCATATAACAAGCAGTTGCTATCAAGAAGCAAACATGGTAGTTGCTTCCAGGAGTGAGACTGCAGCTAGTACAAGAAGGAAGGCTTGTGGTTAAGACATTGGACTGGGATTCAATTTCTGTCTGTGCCGCAGACTGCCTGTGGGATCTTGGTGAAATCACATAATCTGGCCATGACTCAGTTTCCCATTGTGATTACAGCTCTTCCCTGTTTCATGTGGGTGCTGAGAGGATCAGTGCCTTTGCTTGAGAGGCCCAGCTATTTCAGCCATGAAAGCAGGTGGATGGAGAGACATATTTATTTTGTCCTTTTCCTCTTCCTTATCACAACTGTGGTCTATCATTTATTTATTGTAATTTGATTTTGTTTTACAATTCTGTGAGGATTTATTTACCTTATTTTAGCCAGTCTATTAAAATAACAGTAGAGCATGGCAACAAAGTATCGAATAATGATGACTTCAATCAAAATATTGTATCTGCTCTCCCCCAGGAAGATCATCACAAACCTCATTACTGTACACTCCAAGTGCCAGACGCACTTCTCCGACCTTCCTTCTCTGCTAGAAACCTAAAGTAGAGTGTACATTTAAACAAAACCAAACCAAACCCCACACAGCAGGCACAGTTCTCCTGGGGAGAGGATGTGAGAAAGAATGACCCACACGTGACAACAATTGTTAGTCACGGTGCTGACTGGACTTCTGGATGGCACTCAGATGCTATGATGATGAGGGGGGTATAAGAAACTCGACAAAACAGAACTGAGTTTTCTGTTGTCATTAAATCTATGTATACTCTTTATGAGACAGAGAACTGCATCAGAATAATATCACCCACCGATACATCAACTCTTCACTCCGTATCATTACTCACTTTGTCATTTGTAAATCTGGTCTTCCTATGATGATAAAATTTGTCATCACTTGTATCCTGTTCTTTGCAAATGCCAAGCCAGTAACAACAGAGTTATGCACAACTGAGACCTCATTAAAGTAATTGCATGCCAACATTATCCAGGCACATTAGAGCTAGAAGGTGGGTTAATAAAATACTGGAAGTCTGTTGCTTTTCAGAATCGCTAGAGTTTAGGAGGGCCGCCTGTTATTCTTAATGCTTGGATTCTTTGCAAGGAGAAACTGGAAGGAAGTGGCTGTTTTTAAAGAACGAATGTAATATCTACAGTAGCTAATGAAACATACCAGTTCCTCCATCCACCGGATTAGGTGAGCAGTACAGCTAACCAAGGAAGGAGACCTCAGGGCTGGGGAGATTAACTTGCTTATTACGTGACCACAGAATGTCAGCAGTGTAGGGAAAACAGCCTTTTTAGAGAGGTGGGTGATAGCATCTAGCACAACGGGGCCCTGGTCTGGCACTGGGACTCCTAGCACTACTGCAATACAAATAAATGCTAAGAATAAGAATCGGTGCCTGTATTATCATTTGCCTGCATTTTGGATTAAACTTGCCCCTGTGCAGAGGACCAGTGCCAGCTAAATCCCCTTCAGCCTCCAAACAGAGTGTAAGCGGTGACTGAGCCTTGGGCGGGCCCTCTGGCCCTCCCACAGCCCTCGGTCTGTTGTCTGTTCCTGGTCATGCCTCATGGGATCCGCCAGGACTAAACCTGTGCAAAAAGGCCTCCTTGCTTGTGAACCCAGGGGAAAAGCCATGCTTCACGTATGTGAAGCGTGAAACCTCCGGTGGGTTTCATTTGCATTTCATGGCAACAGGGTGGGGCCTAGAAAACTGAAAGTGAGACACCGGGGACAAGCAGAAAGGCCAAGAGGGTCCTCTCTACTGATCTAACTGGACCAACACATCCCTTTCATGGGGGTGAGAAGTAAGAGTGGGCTCCCTAGCTATAAACAAGCTGCACTAGCATGGGCCCTGCTGCTGAGAATTTGCCTTGGTGGTTTATTTCCACACAGGCTCTGAGTTCGGGTTAGGACATATTTTAAGCGATGCCAAGTGAAAGGAATAAAGTTACAAAGGGTTACAAGGAAATAAAAATGAAAACATGCATCTTAAAGTCTAAAACTTAATCTAGCAAGGTACAGGCTTTGTTCAAGAGGGTTTCTCACCTATATTCAGTTTCCAGAAACTTCAACCCCCCCTTGGTTGAAGGACCCATCTTTTTCGGATTGCAAGAGCTCCAGTCCCTTCTGTCTGCCTAGTGATGGAAGACACTCTGTCTTTATAAACCAGTTAACCTAGGAAATGGATTCTTCTGAGCGTTACCCCACAAAGTAAAGTTTATGCAAGGTGCGAGGAAGATGACATGGAGTCTGGTGGTGAAGGAAGTTCCCTGCTCATTGTTCTTCCACTTGTTAGCTTAATATATAAAACTGAGAAAACAAAGAATCAAATGCACATTCCTTGATCTAAATCCCCCTGACCTGCCCAGTTTAAACACACTTTAGTCATAATTCTAGCATATATCCATAACACTTAATACCCACTGTGTATATACATTACGCAAGAGCATTAACGATCAGGGAGTTGTTAGTTTTCACATGATCTCTCACAAGGCACATTCTGTACAAAGATAATTACAATAGTGTATAGGGTGTGGATACAGGGGTGCGTAGTGTCTCACCACCACAACCACTGCGCAAACATCAATTGCTTTTAACCTGAACAGAGAGCCTGATCCTGAGTACGCTAGCTCCCCCCACCACAGCTTGCCAAGAGGGGGCAGCTCTGTATGTTAGGCTCCCCTCTTTGGTTCTCGTGTGTCTTAAAGTCCCCTTTTACATGGAGAGAGTCCCAATGAATAGTTGGAATGAGAACACCACTAGGACACCTCACCCTTTTCCCTTGGTTTGGCAGGGACAGCTGCTACCTCTGAGGGTCTGGTAAGTGCCATTAAGTGGATGCACATGTCATTTATATTCACTGTAAGGCCTTTTATCTGAAGGTTTTCTGCTGCCCATCACTATAGTGGAGCTGTCAGAGCAGCAAAAAGGGGCCTCGTTATGAATGAAACACACCCATAGGTTCTGGCGTCCAGGCCAAGTATTTCCTCTATGGCCCAGGCACAGATACCATCTGGGAGAGTAACCAGCGGCAGAGAACCCTAGGCCTTTGATTTGCTAGGAGACGCCTTTCTTTAAAAACAGGATTTTAATACTGTTGAAAAATGTTTGTAAAACTGTTTCAATGCCTGACTTAAACAGAGCCTTAAAGCATTTATAATGGGAAGGAAACAACCTACTGGCCATGGAGGGGGGAAATGTCTGATCTCCTCCTCTTGTTTGTCTTTTTCCATTCTGAAAATGAGGAGGGGAGTTTATGGTATGTGATTCCCAGGTCTTGTCCACTGCAATAGGTGGATTGAATTCTGAATCTGGAATGTCTTTATTTGCAAGGTAGGTTACTTGGAAACCTCACATAAGATCTCAGCATCTTACATATATGACAAATGGTTCAGAAAAGTTCAGGAGCCCTTGGGCGGTTTAGGTTGCAGTGCGTTAAGTTACACTGTGCAGTCTAATGCCACAAAACATGAGTCAATCGGCTGTGATGGAACACCTGGGGAATGGGTCATGTGGGTGGGAGAAACAGACGCTCTCCATGAAAAGACAATTAATCTTTGGGGGTAGAGAGGTGGTGGGTGGTAGTCTGCAATCATCTAGTTCCAGTGTTTGCATGCCGAGTCTTTTCACCAATCGTTCCCAGCTGAGCTGTCCAGGACAAGAGAGGGTTTTTGTGCGACAGGGAAGAATAAATGGAAAGGGTGTTTTAGGTGCCTAGGAAAGTAGTTACCAAAACTGTTTGCTGCCCTGGTCAAGTTCCAAAGAGAAAACCAGAACTGCTCCTTGGGACGCTGCGATTTCTCTTCCAAAATTAGCTTTAAGCAAGCGAGGCTCCACTCAGATTATCCTCCAAGCTCATACTCGCCCGGAACCTTAGCATTTATTTATTTATTTCACTGAGAAAGTTGCTTGCTCAGCTTTCAACGTCCCATTTTAAATCCTGCCAGGCTTCTTTTTATCACGGTAAGAACATTGCTCATATTTACTCATACCTGGATGACCCTGCTGCAACTAGTGTTCCGCGAGTCACACTTCTGCTTTCCCTAAATTGGATTATTGCAATTCAGTGATCCCTGGGCTGCCCAGGAACTATTATATCCTGAGTGCCAGCGGCACACAGCATGCTGCAGTATCAGTGTTAACACACACTCAGAACTGTCATCTCTGTAATCCCTGTTCTGGTTAATCTTCATTAGTTTCCTGTTTGTCAGTGGATTGAACTAATAGCACCCAAAGTTGTTTCACGTTGTTTTCCTGGTAAGATTCTTTCTTGTTTACAAGAGAAACTTGAAATCCACAAACTTGGTGTGTGCTTCTTTCTATCTCTTGTCCCATCTTGGTTCAAGATCAGGGTTGCAGAGCCTGGGCATTTTCAGCTGATGCTTCTTAGGGCCAAATTCTATTCTTATTTACAATGAAAAAACTGACTGATGTAAGTGGGCACTTCATTCCTGATGTGCAGCAACACTTTCTATGCCCGTCTGGACTCCTCACACAGCTCTGCTCCTGCCCTGGATCCTGGGCCACCCCACCTGTAGCTATGTCCCTATTCTTGTTCCCTCACGCAGCTCTGCTGTGGCCTGGGAGTCCTGCTCTGCTTCTGGGTCTCCCCAAAGCAGAGCGTGAACAAAGAACAGAGCTAGGTGAAAACTGGCTCACCACTAAAACCCCCAAGGAAAATCCCATTTTAAAAGCTCTATTTGTAAAAATTTCATCATGCTTAGTGCTTAACGGGAGGCAGTTTCTGTAGAACCGAAAATCCCATTTGGTGGGTATTAAGAGCAGTTTTATATTCTAAGGGGGGGAAAAAGGCAAATGGAACCCAGACAAGACCCAAAATAGCCCACTTCAGCCGGAGGATCCTGATGGCGTCTCTATTTTCACCACCGGACCAGCACGTGGCTGGTGTAAATAGTGCAGCTTAGGAGTGGAGCCCATAAACTTCTATTTCAACAACTCCACTTGCCTCGGCTGTACCTGTTGCTCTGAGGACAGATCTCAGATTTGCAGCGCACTGCTGCTTAGCTGCCTCCTTCCAAAGGCATTAAATAATATCCTGGGTTCTGTGAGAGCCAGCCAGACCCTGAAATGTTACTTGAATGGTGTGCATGTCTGTGTGTGTGTCAGAGAAAATAAGCCATAAATGTTTGATTTGGGGGAATAAGAACCATGTTTTCCTTCCCTTCCCATTTTCGGGTAGTTGATTACCACTCCATCATTGGTAATTAACAACAAAAATTACTGTGTATAACTCCTCACTTTTATCACCCTCCTAAGCAGAGTAATTCCTGCAGGACCAGTGTCATGCTCTCCCATCAGTGAAAGGCTACATGGTATTCACTCTGTGAAGAACCATTAACAGAGACACTTGAAGAGTCAATAAACCTATAGCTCCACTTCGGTTGCTTTATCAGTATTGATTCCATTAATAATTATTTTTTCTTAATGCTGGGCTCTGGGAAGCTGCCTATTTAACTCTTTAAATAAACATCTTGCCCAGTTTTCTGCCAGTCAGCTCACCTCTCAAACCCAGCAGGCTGAGAGGTTCTCTCCTGAATGACGTTGCTTAGCAATTTTATGCTTGCGCTAGCAGAGGTGGCTTCACCTGATGATCAACAGGGAGCCGAGATAAACATCTGAGTAAGCAGCTTGTCGCTAGAACGGTGAGAGGTTGGACTGCAGAGAGTTTTAAATGGGGAAAGAATATAGTCTGTGTTTGTAATGACGCCTGTGGTAAAATCTAGTCACATACAGTGATTGTGTTCACAGACATCAAGGCTAGAAGGCATGTCAAGGGTCATCACTGCCAACCCACTCACCTCCTCGGGCATGTTCCCCCCACACCATCCTTCTGAGTCGTGTGACCGAAGGCCTCCCTGCACCGCCTGCCGCCTCCTCTGAGCTCTGAGGGGACTTCCCCTCCCTCTCCGAGCTCGACATTCCATGCTGGAAGGGAAGGCCGGGGCTGCTTGGAACACAACTCTGCACAGCTGCAAACCTTTATCCCTCTTCATAGTCTTTCCAGTGCAAAGCATGACAGTGGTGGCACAAAACATGCAGGCCAAAGCTCAATCCTTCTCATGCCATGATTGGCCCGTTCCACAAACCAAGACCCCCGAGCTGGGAATCTGCCTGACGCAGAACTAGAAACCGTGTATCAGCCTGACTCCAAGCCAACGGAAGTCAATGGGCAGACTGCCATTGGCTCCAATGGGCTTTGGCTCAGGCCCTAGAAATAAAGAGGCTCTGTCATCCCTTATCCAGGTTGCTCACCCACAGGGATGGAAAACACTCACAAACTTTCCTTACCATTCGCTCCCTCAGCCCCAGGGTGGAAGTAGCCGGCATTTCCATTATGTCAAAGGGGGAGCCCCTAGTAGTCATCTGGATATGCCAGGGGATCTGCAGAGGCACAAGGCCCATCAGTGCAATGTCCCCTGTGGTTCTGCTCTGGCCGTTAGTTCTCCTGGCACTGCGGTAGCATGACACTGCTGGCCGCAGCACTGGCAGGGAGCAGTGTCTGTGTTCCCCTTCCCAACAGATCCCCTGCACCACGGTTAGCATCTCTCCACCCGACATCTCCACATGCACCCGTACAGGGCTGGGCACAATCTGGTGCTATATCTCTGAAAATTAGAGAGAAATATGCAGTGTGGGAAGAATGATGCTTCGCCTTGTCGTTATCTAGCATTTAATAAGGCAACGGGGAGTCTGGAGTGGAGCAAAAGTTGCATTATCCAATTACAGCCGCTATTAAAAAGGCAAAGTTAATGAGTCCCTGGGCCATCTCAGAAATCCCACTGTCTGCCGAGACCAATTTATTGTTGGGCTAAAAGAAGCAACTTGTATGACAAAGGTTGAACGCGTTCTCTGGGGCCGTGTGTGTATAGTGGGCAGGGGGAGCCGGCCTATAAAGGGCCGGAGAGCAGGCCCAGCACTTTAGAGCAGGGGTTCTCAACCTGGGGCCGCGGCTTGTTCAGGGTAAGCCCCGGGAGGGCCGCGAGATGCTGTGCTTACCTGAGCATCCACAGGTTCGGCCGCTCGCAGCTCTCAGTGGCCGCGGTTCACTGTTCCCGGCCAATGGCAGCTGCGGGAAGCGGTGGCCCGGGAACAGCGAACCGCGGCCACTGAGAGCTGTGAGAGGCTGTACCTGTGGACGCTCAGGTAAACACAGAGTCTCACGGCCTGCCAGGGGCTTACCCTGAACAAGCCGCGGCCCAAGGTTGAGAACCCCTGCTTTAGAGTCACCCCCCACAGCTAGAAATCAGGAGCAAGCAAACTGCATATTGGTGACCTTAGGCACAAACAGACACCCCAGTAACGCTCCAGAGTCCACTCCATGCATGTCATAGCAACTTCCCAGAAGTCTTGACTCTGCTCCAGTGGCTGAACCCACTGACAGTTCTCCTATCACTGTCATAGGCCTCCACACAACTAGCTAGAGCAGGGATAGGCGTGCAGCACACCAGCTGATTGTCAGTGGCTCTCACCCTGGCCGGGTCCTGGCCAATGGTCCGGGGGGCTCTGCATTTTAATTTAGTTTTAAATGAAGCTTCTTAAACATTTTAAAAACCTTATTTACTTTACATTAAACAATAGTTTAGTTACATATTATAGACTTATAGAAAGAGACCTTCTAAAAAGATTAAAATGTATTATTGGCATGTGAAACCTTAAGTTAGAGTGATAAATGAGGACTCGGCACAGCACTTCTGAAAGGTTGCCGACCCCTGAGCTAGAGTCCAGACGGCTACGAGGTAGTCGGAGACAACATTCTGCACACAGGACAAACGTGACCATAGGCAGCTGAAAACAGCTGTTCTTTGATTAAATAAAACGACTCTGCTAAATGGGCTGACTTGTCAAATATTGTTGGTTTATTGGCAGACAGTCCCTAGCACACATTGTCAGGCGTGGCCCAGTGTAAAATATGAATAGGGTCCTTAGCACAGTTCACTCACCAGCAAAATTCAAATGCCGGAGGGATTCAGGAAACCCCATGAGGAAACAGGGGAAAGATAAGTGAGAAATGGGAACTGAACAGTGTCTACAGCAAACGGGCTACCGGCTGCATCTTGATCCCACTGACTTCCACAGAAGTTTTGCCAATGACTTGAGTTTTGCCAGTGACTTGGGAATTTGTTTTCCTTCTGAAAAAAAATGTCCATGAAAACAATTTATTTGTCTTCATTTTTGTCAAAAAAAATTGTTGCAGAATCAAACGTCCAAAAATTTGTCAGTTTGCAGAAATAGGAAAATAAGCTTTTATTTTTTTTTAACAAAAACACAAAAATTTTAAGTATAAAATGGTGGAAAATGGCAACAATTTCTCATTAGTCAAAAAGTCATTTTCCAATGAAAAATTGTTCTCACTTTTTTTTTTAACAGCTGTAATTGATCTCCATGGCAGCAGGGTCAGACCATTACAGAATGAACGTGTGAAATGTTTCCTTAACCCTCTTGCATTTTCCTATATAAAAAAAAACAGCAGGAGAGCTGCTCAAAGCTCTCTGTACACTAGCCACTGAGCATTGATGTCTGCTGAAAGAGCAGGTGATTCAGCTCCACGGAGAAACATTCCCACTGGGAAAACAGAGATTCCAAATTAGAACTTTTCAAAAACTCAGACTGTTTTGTGAAACATTGTAGCAGTTTCAGGACTTTTTCCATCCTTGTAGCAATGCATTTAGAATAAAACATCACAAGTTTGCTCCAGATAGTTGACACATATTATGTAAATATTATTGTATTGTTATTGTAGTGCCTCTGGACCCAACCCATTGTACTAGATAGTGTGCGGGCAAATAACCCAAAGGGAGTTCCTGCCCTAGGAAGCTTACAGCCACTTTGCAGATTGTGTTTTAACAATGAAAAATGCCTTTAAAGCAGGAGGAGGCAGAGACAACTCAGTGCAGCATGTGTAACAATATTCCTGGATATCTCCATCCAAACACAGAGACTCCTGCTGCGAGGACTGGTCAAAGGGGACCTTTGGTTTTTTCAATCCAGAATATTACACAGACTGGCAGTAATCAGACTCCTCACAACAGATTGACATATGCCAGGCAGCTTCCTCTTCTCACCAGCCTCCACCTTTCACTGCTGCAGATCAAACAGCCTAGGGGAAACCTTCTCTGGCGAGGATGTGCTACCTGCAAAGGACTTCACCTGGTCAGTGCTCTGTCCCCTCTGGCCATTCCCCAGGAGCAGAGCAAAACTACAAGAATGAGGAGAAGGGAAATCCAAACTGCAATAGCATTCCCCTGCTTTACAGTTTGGGATACTGTGCTCACAATGAAGTTGTCTACTTTCACCTTCAGCCCAGGGGTGAAGTCCTGGCCCCACAGAAGCAAAAGTGAGTTTTACTATTGACTTCAGGGGGTTCACCCCAGCTATACCATGGGTGGATAGTGTTCATCATCAAGACACCTGCATTTCAGGAACTGCTGGTGTAGGATGAGCAAGACAGGAAGGGCCAGAACTCGTTGCGCAAACAGCAGCAAAATGCTGAGGCCCGACTAGGGACAGAAAAGAAAAGACTAGCAGTGCCCATCTTCCATTCTCTGACTTGTGTCTGCAGCTGTGCACATCTGGCACCCAGCGTTAAAGTGCTAATGTGTGGTGCACACCGGGGCAATGTGGTTTTCTGTGCCTGCTGCTGCTCAGGTTGCTCTGATATGGAAGAGCAGAGGAGCCTGGGCACCTCCGCAGTTGGAATTTCAGCATGCTTGACACTGAATGAGTGATGAAGGGAAAGGTCCTACCAGTGCGAGCTATTAGATGTTTCAGCGTCTATCCTTGACACACTTTTTCTCCTATTCTTTTTCCTCCCCTCTACCCCTCTCTTTTTTTAATGTCAGACAAAACACAAAGCTCATCTCAAAAGCAAAGCCGGCAAACGGGTTTCAAAAGCCCAGCTGAAGACACTCTCACAGAGCCGTGACAATGGGCCATTGAGAGTGGTGGCAGGGGAATGATCTTAGTGGGTGAGAAAGGAGAAAGAGCCAGAGACAGGTTGAGCGTTTGCATCCCGCTGCCTCTGTAGCTGCTGGTTCGGGTGCCTCAGTGACATCCCTGCACTCTGCATCCATGCTGGGGAAGGCAGACATCTGGCATCAAGCAGAGTGGGGGGTATTTTTTTAATGGAGCATTAGACCCAAAGTGAGAACGTTTTCTAACCATTCTTATTGTGCAAATCTCTAATAAATTCATTGGGGTGACCCAGTTTCTGAAAGGCAGAACTCCCTGTGAAATGTGAGACGGCGGGAACTTGTGGCAGGGAGGATTACAGCTCTCCTCAGATCTCTCCTTCTCCTGGCCCTGGGTCCTTTGTTCCCGCCCCCCCCCCCCTATTTTTCTCTCCTTATTGCAACTGATGTGTTTTCACTAGGAAGGCACCCACTCCGCTCTGTATGGAGAATTCTTACCCTGCCCTCTTTGAGCATTGTCACGCTTTCTGAGGGCTTCATTTCTCTACAGGGTGGAACAAATTCATCCCACTGTAACTCTGGCCGGTGTGTCCAGATGCCAGCACTGTCTGATGGTTAAACACCCACTTGGGGCGGCTTGAGAAGTTAGTCAGAGCTAAGACTGCCAGCAAGGTGGCTGTTTAGTTCAACTTCTAGTGCACATCACAAAAAGCACCATTACAGCTGTAACTGAGGGTAGCATTTCCAAAAGCTCCTCTGTCACTGAGGAGCCTAAGTCCCATCGACTGTCCATGAAAATGTTGCCCTGAGAGCCACATGCTCATTTCACTTAGGCCATCCACCGGCCATGACTCACTACTGCACATGCAAAAATCCTTCTTCCTTTTGTGACCTTCCAGTTGTTGTTATACTAACACCTCCTATTCCTCCCCATCTTTCCACCAAAATGCCCTTCTGTTTTAACTCCTAATGGCTTTCCTAAAGCCATAACCTGCTTTGTCTGTTGTTTAATAGGAAATCAATATTGTTGTAATACAATGAAATTAACATTGATTTATCTCATTGTAACTGGCAGCTAAACCAATAAGGTATTAGTCAATATGTTCACTCTGGGAGGTCCAGCCTGCTTCTTCAAGCCTGATGTATTTCTCTTTGCTAATAATTAATTACAAAATCTGGCATGAGGTTTGCAGAAGAGATTTAGACAGAATTACTGCTTGCAGCAGTTTTCTGAATTAATGCAAAAATAGAACCCATCAAACTGAGATGCATTTAAATGTATGCATACAATATGTGCTGGCTTACAGGTTTCTGCACTAGGCAGAGTGAGTGTGCACACATGTGAGAGTGCATGCCGGACTACGCTGGGGGGGGGCCAAAGAGGACATGGATAACAAAAGTAATGCTGTATAAGCACTTTCAAAATTTCTTACCAAGAGGCCTGGATTCAGTAGCACAGAATGCTGCATGCTGTAACATAACCTCGATTTGAGGGGCACGGAAGAAGCCACTGATTGAATCCAGAGACTAGGATAAGGTAGCCTCCATGTGCAGTCCAAGACAGAAGTGCAACTCACAGTGCTCAACACACAGTTCAGAACCATCCGCAAGCTGAGGAACTCCAGATTTTTACTGCTGGGAGGAAGATGCCAGCCCAAGCCAATGATGCAGTTGTGCCCCTTTATTTTTTATTTATATACAGATTGAATCTGGCACTCAATCCCATGGCGACATTATTATTTTATTATTATTGCACCGTGCAGAGCACTTTTTGCTTTTGTCTGTAAAGACAAGGCTCCTGGTGTAAGGGGTTCACAGGGTAAAGACTTCAGGTTGTCAGTCTGGGATCTGGGATCTGGTAGAGGTGATGCTGGTGATCCTGCCCTAGAGCTAGGGGCTGCAACTCAGGCATCATGTGAAACGCTCACCTGCCATGTGGGTTTCCAGGCTGTCACTTACAAAACTTGTTTCATATTGAGATGATTCACAGAACCAGGCAGAAGCAAAGATGAAACCAGGGCCAGGTAGCTGTGGTCAGATCTGGAGGGCTGCTTGTACATTCCCTCTATACAGAATTTCAGTGAGCCTATTTTTCAGGAGGGCTGCTCCACCACAGCTCCCCAAATCCTGTCTCCAGTGCACAGGCCTTTCCTCTCACCAATGCCTACACTGCAATGCAATGCATAGGGAGCCCCAACGGCGTGGAGTTCTTGATATGTGCCCTTGGCACAAGTTTCCTCAGAAGTGACCTACTTTGTACATGGTCAGATCTCATGCATGGAAACTAGGGATGGTCGTAACTCTCTTCCCAGCAAAAGATGAGAAACTAATTGCCTGCAGTTCAGAAAGAAGGAAGATATTGATATGGCTTGTGTATTCTTGGTCAGTTATTAAAACAAACCCAGCCCTGGAGTGAAAAAGACTGATAAGAGGGAAGAACTGGTGATTCCCATTTGACTCCCACAGCATGAATAACAGTCGAGAAGATTAACTGACCCATCCAGACATTGCCAGGGTCAGTTAGGGTTAGAGACCCAGAGTGCTTAATTTCTTTGACACTACAAGAATAAAATGAACATGTGATGCACAACTCACATTCACATGCACCCAGCCCAGGGAAGGGCCCGGCTTCATGAGCCGACATGAGAGCACAATGCACGGATGATTTTGAGCAGTTCCATCCTCTTCAGTTTATTAATTGGCATTGGCAATCCTTTACCATAAACTAGTCTGAGAAGTGACAGATATAGAGAGCTACAAGATTGTAATCAGGGACTTCTACTAGAAATAGTTCCTGGGAGATCTACCCTGACAACATCGTTAACAAATTAAAAATAACGTAATCATCCAGGCCAAGGAAGGAGAACGTGATTAAAGCTGAATCATTTGATGTATTTGAGAAATCAGAGCAGGGGATAATAGATGATTTCATCTCAGCCAATTTTTAAAAGCAGCAAAAGGAGATAGTCAGAAATTTCAATGATTCAGTGCAGGTCACTCAGCAGGAATTGCCTAACTGAAGGTCTGGAGTTGTTGATGGCCTTTGGCTAAAGGCATTTGAAGGTTCTGTAGTGACATGTGCCATTTAATGCCCTGGTCCTGAGATTGGATCCACGCAGGCAGAACTCTGAACCTGCGTGGAGCTCCCTGGATGTCAATGGGTCTGATTGCAGGATCAGGCGTACATTTGGTTTCAGGGGCTGCATGCCCTCATGCTGTGAAAGGCTTGTGTCTAACCACTACTCCCAGCTAGCTTGCAGGTCAATCTTAACTTCCCCTCATGAGGTACCAGTGGCATCTTTCTCTGGGTTTGCTCTAGGTCCCTTTTTACTCTTTGTATTTCATTATATGCTCAGCCATTTGCTGCACTATTCAGCTCTTATGGTCATATCGTTTATAGGCAGATGATGTACAGATAGGTAAATTATATTCAGAGGCTCTTCATCTTCATGTCTCTCGTTGTATGACTCATATCTCCAAATGGATCTGTGCTAATCTTTTAGTATTAAACAGACATGACGGACAAATCATTTGGGAGCCAATAGCTTGTCTTTCTGTTGTTTGAATCTCTAACTTTCAAGATGAACTCACTTCATATTCCTTCTTTTTCTGTGGAACCTGATTTGTGAGTTACCTTTCACTCATTTATTGTTGCATTTACATATTGTATCTTGGGGTGTAACAATTCTAGATGAGGGCTAGAATTAGAATCTGGAAAATCTGTAAAGTATATTTTCCTTTAATACTTATCTACCTATCTGAAGTGAGGGCAGAAAACACCCCACAAGAGTGGTATAAGTCTGGAATAAAGCCATCCATTTCATTGATGTTCCACCGATTCAAATCCAGATTACACTGATTCAAAATCCAAAAAGCAGAATTTGTCCTTGGATATACACACACGCACACAATCATGTGTCTTTTGTGTTATATATTGACTTTGTTGAACCACTGCAGCAAGGGTTAAATGATGCATGAAAAGGAGACTTGCTGTCATAGCACACAAAGAGGATATGGACAATAGTGAGGCTGTGCTGCTTGATGTTCTGTTCATCTCAGACGCCTCCAGAAAAGCACACCCACCCGAGACGGCTCAGAAAGTAACACCTAACAAAAAACACTCCGCAATGACAAACCAAATGGGGCACCAAACAGCTGATTGTGTGGGGAAAAAGACTGCAGCTCCCTGAGAGCCAATCTGGAGGATTTCACACCAGCTACCTAGCGTATTTGGCAAATGTCATGGTTGTTATAAGCTGCTACAGGTAAGTTAATTAAGAGCCCAAATAGGAGAATACTAAGCCCTATATTCAGGTTCTTTGACAAACACACACAGCAGGGATGCTAATGAGATAATCACATCTCCAAAGTGTAATAAACTATGTCATCTAATGTTAACTTTCTAGCCCCCTAGAGGTTGTATTTCTCTGATCATAATAAATATGCACCTTTAGGTTGCCTGTGTTTCCACCAGGAAATTGTGCTTGGGAGAAGGAAAGAAAGAATGAAAGATTACAATAGTGTGTAGGGTGTGAATACAGAGGTGCTTAGTGTCAGACAGTTATGCTAGTAAAAAATTACACTACCCCTTACTATCCTCTTCCTTTGGGGCATCTACTGATCACCAGTTAAGGTGGGCAATGACTTCTCTGCCACCCCACGGTCTTGTATGGAGCAATTAAATGCTTTATACCTGGAATCATAAAGTACCAGATATCATTGCTACTCTCATAGAGCATTTCCTATGATCACCAACCATGGGTGACTCAAAAAACAAATCAAAGAGTAAAAAACATGGATTTATGACCAAAGGATAGGACATTTTGTCTCTCACTTGGAGTGTTGGGGAAGCAATTTCTCATGACATTTTAATAATAACGTGGTTACCTTTGAAACAAGAGGGAATACTCCTCCGAGAGAGGAATGCTCTTGACTGCAGCTTACACAAGAGCTACAATAATTCTGTTGTATTAATATAATTACCAGGCAATCCATTTCAATAACATAATCACGGACCCATATTTCATTCCTCAATTACTGCACTGATTAGAGTCATTTCTAAATCATGACCGCCTCAAAAAACCCATTGCTAAAATGATTTTTAAAAAGAGAACAATCCAATAATTACTCATGCCATGTTAAGCTAATTAGCCCAGTGCTAACAGAGCAGAAAGGCTTTTGGCTTGCTGGACATTCACCAGTAGTAAGATGGTCCTATTTATTTTATTCTTTATATAAATCTTTCACTGTCTTTAAAGTGGTAAAAGTGAAAGTACAAAGCCTTCTCAAACCAATTGCTAGTAAAAACAAACATATTTCCACCGATTTTCATTGAAACAGGTTTATGGTATTTATTCAAAAACCTGTGTCCAGAAAGTGTCTCCATAAAAGCAGCTCTAACAAGACTTTGGTGCTTCTCTCAGTCTCTGTACTGAATGTGTCTCCTGTGGCACTTGTTTAATGTTTGTTTGATGTTAATGACGCCGGTTGTAAGTGAAACAAAGATTGGAAAAAAATAGGTAATAATAGGTCATAATAAATAATATTCATCTTTGAACAACACAGATATAGTTCCAGGCCCCAATCCCACAAACATATGCATGACTTGGCATGAGCACTGTCTCACTGACTTCAGTAGAATTACGGAGGTGAGCAATGTGTTTGCAGGACTGAGGATTACTTAGCCTTCTATGCAGCTAAGCAATCTGGGCTCCCAAAAAGTGGAGCACTAACAAATCCAAAATGACCAGTACTCCTCGTGCAATTTGTGACAGCCTTACAGAATTTTATGGAACTAATAATGTCCCTAAAAATATTTTCATGCACTTGCTTTTAATTTTCCCCTCATAAATTTAACTGAAATATTTTTGCTATAGCAATGGCCATTTCTTCAATATCTTTCTTGGTGCTGTGGGAAAAAGACATGGTAAGAGTCAACCTGCACCTTTGCAGGAGATTCAAACTGTTATTTTTTCAGTCTTTAAACTTACTATTACAATTTAATGTTCCTTTGCTCTCCCAGGTTCCATTGGTAGGTAGGTAGAGGAAAGACAGGTGCCTAATATCCCAAAGAGGATATTTTTCCATACCTTTATTTATCTGTATGTCTGTCTGATTTCATGGAAGACTCTCTGACCACACAATGCTGTGCTTTAAAAAATGTAGCAATTACATTGTGCTCATCACTGAGTGGTTGTCTCAGAGTTCCAGCTTGTGTCACACCAGGGCATAGTAGAAATCTTGTTGCAGAGGCTGATATCCGAAGTTTTCCAGACAAACATTTGGAAAATCATTCCGATTTTTGGTTTCTTATCTAAACTAAATCAATCTACCAATTTTTTGAGCTTGACCTCTCATTGTGTATTCTCTCTGTTATCCAGCCAGTGAGGAAATAGTTAACAGTGCTCGAACCTGCAGTTCTCAGCACTGCCACAACTCGGATATCTGTGAGCCTTCAAAATATTACATTTCCCAGAGCTGCACCAGAGACAGTCCTTTTAAATGTTCTAAATTCGAACAAATTACATTTCTGACCGTCCAGGAGATCTCAGCAATACACAATGAATGAATTCCACTCGCTTCAGCGCTGAAATTAAATAGCAGAAATATGATTGTTTGTTATAAGAAAGCAGTTCAGAAATAGTTGCATATTATACATTATCATGTTATACATGATGGTTTTGCACTGCAGTCCTCTGAGATTGTAATGAATAAAATCTTGACAACATTCTTTCCTGCATTAATCATTTTAAGCTGATCCTACAGGATACAAGGGCAAATTAAATTCTATTTGCAATTTCATGCATGACGCACAGGAGCGGACGATTCCTGAGCTAGCAGTTTTTCAGTAAGACAAGCGTGTAAGTTGCAATTATGCAGTTACTTTCTCCCATGTGCCAGCACTCTTATTACTGACAAATTTGTAAATGAAAATGTATGAATGGTATTAAATTCACCTTCAAGGATGTAGCAAATTAAAATGAATAACTCTTAAGACTGTATTTGAAGAAAAACACCACTTTTAATGTTTAAAATGACAAATGGAAACCCCTTGCTACCCCAGAGTTGCTTTCATTGACTGATTTCCCTGTGTGACCTTACTTACCCTGCAAAAAGCCTGACGTCATGTTTCACAGTACCTGCCACAAGCAGAGAATCTGCAGATGCAGCCACAATAGAGCACTGTCTTTGGGCAGCCATGTTGCATGATATACCATGATCCTCTACTGTAGATGACTTCTATGCACAAGCATGAACAGAGCAAACTTTGTCCAGTCCATGGTGAGTAGGGTACCGATTTTATAGGGACAGTCCCGATTTTTGGGTCTTTTTCTTATATAGGCTCTTATTACCCACCCCACCCCCGTCCTGATTTTTCACACTTGCTGTCTGGTCACCCTAATGGTGAGGTGCAGTGCATGGCCACCTAGCTGCACAATTTACAAAGGAAGTTTGCTCGACATCTGATTTCTTTCAGTAGCAGAGCTCCTGGCCCTGTTTATTCAGGTGCAAGTTGTCAGGTAAGAAAGGAGAGGTAGCAAAAGCAGGGACATTAGGAACGAGTAGGATTTTGTTTTGTTGGGATTGGATGGCTCAGAGGATTGGGTTTTGGGGGGATTGGATGGCTCTAGGGATCAGTAATGGCTTAAAATGCTGTGGGATCCCTTCCCTGGAGACTTTCACCGTTAGGATGTGCAATCAGAAGTCTGTGGGCAGACCCCTTGGGCAAAAACTTGTCCCCATTGAAGTCAGTGTGAGTTTTGCTGTTGACTTCAGTGGAGCCAGTATTTTCACCCCTGGTGCTGATGGGGCTGTGCACAGACAGTGGGGTGCACTGCTCCGATCCCATTGCAGGACTGGGGCCATGGGTAGTAGTACTTCTGGGCTTTTTAAAACATCACATACAATTAAACTGGGACTCATTAATGCAATCTAGACTATTCAGAAGAGCTCAGTCAGTTTATCAGTTCCCCACAGCTCATCACTTGCCAACAGCTTCTTACACAGAAGGAAACAAGAGCTTCCCCCCAGCCCCCTAAAAAACAAAAAATAAACACTTCCCAGAGACTTTCCATTAATCTGTCAGAATGGAGAGGTGCCCCCCCCCCGCCCACCTCTCCAGTAACCAGGGGACACTCCTGACACAGTGAGAAGCAACATGAGACAGACGGCCAGTGGCTTAATTGTCTTATTCAGATTTCCAGCAGATGAGCTTTGATTGTCTCTCAAAGAAAACTTTGTAGCCAGCCTAATTCACAGTAGCCTGAGTTGCAGTTTAGCTGGGCCCCAGAGTGTGTAGCCAGGCCACACTGAAAGTCTGCTCTCCTGCAGAGATTTACAGTTACCATCTGACCTGTTAAGGCAACAATCTGTCATTTCTGCAAGATTAACAATATCTACATAGGCTGACAGAGGCTCATGCTGCTAATTGTGTGTGATCTACAGCCCTAATTGCTCTTTTCATTTTTGGAGGGATGTGAGAAGGATGGTGTATGTAAGCCGTGGTATTACACAAAGAGTCTCTCTGAGCTGCATAATACAGATGTTTATTAAAGGTTTATCTGTGCTGCATGTCTCATAATATACCCTTGCTCTGGATCTTCTGTATTTCCCATCCTGCATCTGTGCGGTCTTCTCCTGAGTGAAGGCATCCTGGTATTTTTCATAGAGAGAACAATACTGACGAACAAACTGCTCATTTCTGGACTCTCTCTGCACTAATCAAACACATGAGCTTTCTTACAAGTAGCTAATCCCCAGTGGTCTGGGCCACCTCCAATCGGGGAGGTCCCGAAAAGCACCAGCAATGAATGTGACTACAGTTGGGGAATGGGATGGCTGAGGAGAGTTAGGGTTGTAATTTCTAGCCTCGTGCAATGGCAGAAAGCCTCAGTAACGCTGGCTGCTCTCAGCGGACTCTGAAAGTTGGTCCTTTTGGTAGTTCAATGAGATCTGCAAAGGGGAAAGCAATGGAGTTTGTGCCTTTTTTCGGTTAATAATGTCAATACGATTAAGTGAGGTTTTATTTGATTTTTTTATCCCATTAAAAGTATAAAAAAATGTCAAGTCTGCTCTTCCCTCCTTCTTCCAGGTGTCGCTTGTGAGGTCTCTGGATTTTCAGACCCACCCAGGCCTACACATAGGATGGGATACGCTCATGTCACTAGACATGAGGAGCGGTAGCTGCTGTACAGTCTGAGCTCTCTCGTCCTTTAAAGGAGGAGGGCTGGGAGCCTTTAACAAACAGCGCTTTTCTTCCAATGCCCCAGATACACATTGGAGCCCTCCAATGAGCCCTCATGAATACAGGGCTGCCCTGCATTGATACAGCAAAAGCAAAAAAAGCCAAACCAGCCCCTTTGAAAATATACCCAGACCTTTTAAATATATATTAAAGCACCAATAATAACAACAAAACGGGGAAGGCACAATCTCTTTAACGAGCAGGCCTCAGGCAGAGAGTGGTGTGGCTGTGTTGAAGTCAGGTCTTGCTAAGGAAGGGATCCTCTAGCTGAAACATAGATACTTTTGTTTCCCCTTCCTCTCCTGACCATCCTGAAAGCTACAAATGAAGCAGAGACAGATCAGCTGCCTTTGAGCCAATTAAAGATGCCTTGGCAAGCTTCAGATACCAGCCCCTGCAGTCTGATATTGATTCATGGTTCTAAACAGAAGAGCTGTACTAGGGAATATCTGCTAAAAATAATAATAACACCCATAATAACCCAAGAGTGGAGCTGGTGCACTGGGTGTTCGTAGGGTTTGGAGTGCCCGTGATGTGCTGACAGTGTTCTGTTTAAATGAGATCTGATTAACCTCACAAATTCTCCAGCTCCTCTGCGGTGTGGGCTAATTTTTTAGGGGCTTTCCAACACCATGCAATGTGGAAACCAGACACACTGCTAATGAATCATCTAATTTTTTTTAGCATCGATATCTCCAATTCTCTGAGACATGTGACACATTTTCTGTCAGCCAGTTTTTCATTTCCAAATGGCTGTTTGACTTCCACTTCATAGCTTCTGCGGGATGCTTTCTCTGGGGTGGAGGAGAGTGTCAATAGAGCTGGTGAAGATCTGTCCATCATGTCACATCAAGATTATCTCCTCTGGGACTCTGCAGTGTGATCAACTCTCACAATTTTATCACAGTATCAGAGGGGTCGCTGTGTTAGTCTGGATCTGTAAAAGCAGCAAAGAGTCCTGTGGCACCTTATAGACTAACAGATGTATTGGAGCATGAGCTTTCGTGGGTGAATACCCACTTTGTTGGATGCATGTAGTGGAAATTTCCAGAGGCAGGTATAAATATGCAAGCAAGAATCAGGCTAGAGATAACGAGGTTAGTTCAATCAGGGAGGATGAAGCCCTCTTCTAGCAGTTGAGGTGTGAACACCAAAGGAGGAGAAACTGGTTCTGTAGTTGGCAAGCCATTCACAGTCTTTGTTTAATTCTGAGCTGATGGTGTCAAATTTGCAGATGAACTGAAGCTCAGCAGTTTCTCTTTGAAGTCTGGTCCTGAAGTTTTTTTGCTGCAGGATGGCCACCTTTAAATCTGCTATTGTGTGTCCAGGGAGATTGAAGTGTTCTCCTACAGGTTTTTGTATATTGCCATTCCTAATATCTGATTTGTGTCCATTTATCCTTTTATGTAGGGATTGTCAGGGGCGGCTCTAGGTATTTTGCCGCCCCAAGCACGGCAGGCAGGCTGCCTTCGGTGGCTTGCCTGCGGGAGGTCCCCGGTCCCGCGGGTTCGGCAGCACGCCTGTGGGAGGTCCGCCGAAACCGCAGGACCAGCGGACCCTCCGCAGGCATGCCGCCGAAGGCAACCTACCTGCCGCCCTTGCGGCGACTGGCAGAGCGCCCCCCCGTGGCTTGCCGCCCCAGGCACGTGCTTGGCGTGCTGGTGCCTGGAGCCGCCCCTGGGGACTGTCCAGTTTGGCCGATGTACATAGCAGAAGAGTTTGTTGCATGGATTAGTTCCTGAGTTAGAGTTACTATGGTGCGGTGTGTGGTTACTGGTGAGAATATGCTTTAGGTTGGCAGGTTGCCTGTGGGTGAAGACTGGCCTGCCACCCAAGGCCTGTGAAAGTGAGAGATCATTGTCCAGGATGGGTTGTAGATCCCTGATGATGCGTTGGAGAGGTTTTAGCTGGGGACTGTATGTGATGGCCAATGGAGTGCTGTTGGTTTCTTTCTTGGGCTTGTCTTGCAGTAGGAGGCTTCTGGGTACACGTCTGGCTCTGTTGATCTGTTTCCTTATTTCCTCATGCGGGTATCATGCAGGACTCTTTGCTAATTTTATCACAGTATCTGGTGTTCTTCTTAAAGCCCCAGTTCCTTGAGTCCTTCCCCCTCCCCTCTGTAAACTTCTAGCCTTCTTGGTTATGGAGAAAAGGTGGAAAATATAACCTGAGGGACCCTCCGGGGTCAAATCTTGGAAGGTAAAGAAGAAGAGCACAAATTGTGTTACTCAGTTTGGAATCTCATCATTTTTTAGCTTGTCCCATGATTTTGGGGGGCTTGACTCATGATTTCTGAGTGCTTGGGGTTAGCAACACTCTCTTTGTGTGAGGGATGGGATGAATCAGGACGCCTTCCTGAAAGCTGCTTTAGTCAAGCACAAATTACTGGGCTCAATCCAGGAGTAACGGGCAGGAATGTAATGGCCCGTGTACACAGAAGGCCAGGGGAGATGTTCTAACAGTCCCTTCTGGCCTTGAATTCATTCCTAGATTCACAAAGTCTAACACGCAGTAGTTGTAGAAATACGAGGCCAGATTTTCAGAAAATTCTGAGCGCCCAGCGGCTACTTGTGGCCACATTTTACAGAAAAATCTCAGCCCCTGCAGTCAGAAAGTGCAAGGCCCCATGGGTCTAGAACCTGGGCCTGTAGGCCTGCCATGTAGGGGGTAGCTTTAGGCTCTCAACCCAGGACTAATTGTAACAAGCCTGCACACCACTGCCCATGACCTGCTATGGACACAGACCATGTGAAGTCCCACCTCTAGGAGTCTGACGGGCAGCAGCCTCGTGGCTCCTGATTGGCTCCCCACTCTGTGTAAAGCCCATGGGCGTTCCGTGAAGTGGCCTGGCACCAGTATGGCTGTCTTGCAGCTGCCGTGACCATTCCTGCTCCTGGCTTTGACCTTGGCTTGATTTGGTTTTTGCCTCCTGGCCTGGACCCTGAAATCTGACGGGAAGAAAAGTCATTTTAGTCTTTCTGAGAACAGGGCCTGGGCTCCCCTGCACACAAGGCTGCCCACTGTGCCTGTGCCCTACTCAGTGGGCACAAGCCAGGGCAGAAAAAGTCTCCTTGCCTCCTCTCCTTCCCTTACTCCCGTGTGCAGTGATGGGTAAGGACCCTTTCTTTCCCACTTGTGCAATCTGCTAAGTGTCAGAGAGAAGAAGAGTTACTCACTGAGAGTGCCAGACAGAGGTGAAAGTAAGCAGGTACGGGCCGGTACGGAGGACTGGTAAGAAAAGGAGACTGGCTGAGGGAGGGAGAAGCCTGTCCCCTGCATAAGTATAGTTTAAACTCAGCTGTTCCCTGAGTGGTTCAGCCCTCGGAGTTAGGAGTGGTTTCTGTCATCCTTGTTAATTTCACTCACAGTAGCTGGGGGGATTGGGGAGGATGTGTTTGACCATGGCAGGGGCAGTCCTTGTCTGCCCCCGGGATGAGGGGATCTTGTCTCCAATACTAATATACACAACAAATACAAGCATTTGGCTGCACAGCTTAAATCCAGAGTTAATAAAAGCAGGTGGAAGGGGAAAACTCACTGTCACATTGGTTTCTCGTCTCCTCCCTCCCCTTCCTCCAGCCAGGTTGCAGACAAGGCTCTGCATTCCTTCTCCCCTCCCCCTCCCCCCCAGCAGGGGTTCTCCTCTAGGCTCTAGCTTGCAGTAGGGACACTGGCTGAGGTGCCTGCTGCTGGTGCCTGCATAAGAACAGTTTAAACTCAGCTGTTTCCTGCGCAGTTCAGCCCGCAGGGTTAGAAGCTGTTTCTGGCATCCTTGTTAATTTCATCCCAGTTGTTATTGGGGCAGGGAGGGTGTGTGTGATCATGGCAGGGGCAGTTCTTTTCTGCCCCTGGGATGAGGGGATCTCCTATACACAAAAAACACAATCAAAATCAGGAACCATTTCCAAGTTCAAATCTATCCCATTCCCTTCCCAGTAGAGCATCATGGTTGTGATGTCCCAACTGCTTGCAGATCCTCTTTGAAATGTTACTGAACCGTGCAGGGAATAGCTGAGTTTAAACTGTTCTTATGCAGGAGGCAGGCTTCTCCCTCCCTCAGCCAGTCTCCCTGCTCCCTGCTGCAAGCTAGAGGGAAGCCCTTGCAGCTGCTGCTCAGTGCCAGGCAGGGAGAAAGCATGGAGCCTGGTGTCCGCAGCCTGGCTGGAGGAGGAGGGAAGACATGGAGAAAAATGTGACAGTGAATTTTCACTTTTTCAGGCTTATTCCAATAGTAAAGTTTTATTACAGACAGTCCTGGTAGTAGTAATAGTAGCTTCATTTTCTCTATCTATGTCATGCAGTGGGAGGAATCCATGAAGTACGTAGAAGAGGTGGGTTGCTTGCGATTGGACCATATGGGCAAGAAATGTAAATTACTTTTACCCCTGCCCAAACCCCAGGGCTCCCAGCTGCCTCTGCAGCTGGTAGCTCTGGGGGCGATTTAAAGGGCCCGGCTCCTAGCTTCAGCTGAATCCCCACGCCCTTTAAATCCTGATTTAAAAGCCCGGGGATTTAAAGGCCCCACCTCTTCTGATAGAGGCCACGTCTCTTCCGGTTGAGGTCCCTCCCCCTCCACAGGACTCTGGAGTACTGGCAAGTCCTTTAAGTTACCTTCACCCCTGGTGCCAGACAGCCCAAAGGCGGTGGGTAGTGATGCTGAGCACAGGAGCTACTCACAGCACCAACAGAACTGCCCAACTGCAAGGGGGATGTGGACATGGGGAAGAAAGATGCAACGCACAAAGTGATGCCATTTGTAGCCTCTGCGCACCTATGAGCCCTGCTCCTCTGTGGTCTCCTGCAGTCTCGCTCCACCCCTAATGCAAGGCTGTGCCTGCATGGTACTATGGGCCCTAAAGACGGCACGCTGGGAGAGACTCAGGTTTACAAACCCATGTCTTGGAGAAATGCTTTACGCTTCCCTTTGGAGGAATTGCATTATTTGTATATACCCACGAGCTTGAAATCTCAGTGACCTCATGTCCCTGAGTTGCACCATATATGCAGATCAAGCTCCATGCAAAAGTTCAAAGCCATTTTCAAATGCATTTGTGAGGAGCCTCTGTGTTTCCCAGGTTATAATGTAATGTTCTTCAGAAACCTCGAGGGAGGAAATGTGCACTTTTCTTCAAAGCAGTTTTCTCTGATCACTCAGTGCCTCTTTTCTCCTTCTATGCATTATTTCCCCACTGGGAGGAAGTGAGTTTTGTGGCGGCATCACGTACAACATCAGGTGCCGTTCCCCTCCCGTTTGGTTAAGTCGCAAGAGCTTTCTTTTTTCACTTGTGCGGTTTATTAGGTGAGACTCAGAGACTAGAGCAATGGAGCAGGTGAGATGCATATGCCCCCATTTCTTATGAGTTCCATCTCCCATGCGGTACCATTCCCTAAGTTTATACCTTGAGGGAAGAATATGCTGATGTTGTTAAGGAAATGCTTTTTCACATAATGCAAAAATAAATTGTGGCTCACGTCTCTGCAAAGGTGCAAACAGAGACCTGTTGATCCTGTGTTCGTGGGAGCTAGTACAGGCTGCTGTCCCTTTTGAAACTGCTGGCAGTCTTCATTCCTTGTCCTGTGCAAACATACCAGCAGTGAAATGGACACAGTAGCAGCTAATGTATGGCATCATTCCCCTAGAGCTGGAGTATTCTATGCTGCTGAGGTTCTTCTCCCATGCCTATCACCATGGTATCTGAGATGAGGACTATAACACTGTGGTGTCTTTTTAATGGTGCCCATTAAGTGGTGCTTGCCTATGCACCGTAGGGCCTGGAGAAAATGTCCAAGGTATTAACCACCCTCCTGCCAGTCATATTTTCATCTCATCTGGTTCTGATGAGAATATAGAGGCATCCCTATGATGCTCATTTGCAATCTTTGCATGTTTTTCCAGGAGATGTGGGTCTATTTAGGTAGCTCTGTTTTTCTGTGTAACCGTTCATTACCTTGACAGACGTTGCCAGTGTTTACCGTCTGCACCATCACGACCAGGCATGGGCTGTGAAGAGGGAGGCAGAGACACTGAACGGTTGCAGGATCAAGACAGTTACCGCCAGCAGCTTTTGCATGGCTGTTTATCACACTATTAGCTCTGGCTGAATAAAGCTAGATTAAAAATTAAACATGGTCTAAAATGTGAAAAAGCTGGGTGGTGGCTAAGCAGTGATTCTGCTTTAAAGCTGCAGAGTCGGATTTCACATTGGAAACAAGAACCCTGAGGCTCACCGAGCATTTCAGGAGCGGCGTTTCCCTGGGTTCCCCCTCGCTAATGTCACGGATGGGTGACCACGAATCCTCTCCCTCCCCAACCCACTTTCTGCTGCCTGACCCTGCAGGAGAGCAGGAATTAGGGAAGGGAGGAGGCTCCTAGAACCCAAGGGATTGTGACTCACTCAGACTATTGTTGGGTTCACAAACTCAGTTCCTCACTTTTCCCCTGGAAATATAAACTCAGAGTTTTCTTTCAAGGGAGATTCAATACTTTTAAAACTATCTTTATATCTAATGGGCTGTCTCTACTCTGCATTAGGGACAGGGGAAACTGCTGACCTGGCAGCAGTGCCCAGGCCCTGGCCGTGGTATAGGCTTCATTCTGTTTCTATTTTGGTTAGTAGAATTTTTCTGGCTTCCTCTCTTCTCCATCACTCACCCTCTCTGGGTTTGATTTTCATCCTGGCTCTATACTGACTCTTCCCCTCTGCCTTCACTGCCTTCCCTCCACCCCCTCTAAGTGGAAGAATACACCCAATCAGTGGGAGCTGAATTTTCAGAGGTCTGGATTCAAAACTAGGCAAGACTAGTTCACCTACCACTGATATCAAACCCACATCTATGACCTCACTGCTCTCATGACATGAGCATTACACCTTCATGGCAGGATGCAAAGGGAGGAGAGGCTGAGGTGGGTGTGAAGGGGTCAAAGCCCGTGTCTAAGGGAACTAGTACAACCATAGCTGGGGGCAATGACATGGATGAAAACAATATGACAGAGCCATTGGCTCTCTGTACAAGCAGCCCCAAAAGTCACACTGGCCTTTTTGGCTCTCTTACATTGCAAGCGCCTGTCTAATTTGCTCATCCCAGGAAGTATGCGCGTTTGTCTCTTACTCTCTCATTTGGCTGCCTGTTTAGATCCACTGTCTGCCTTTAGCACACTTGTAATGCTTCCCTCCAGGAGTCTGTAGCTCTGATAAATGCCTTGTGGAGATAGAACCCCGACTTCTCAGATACTCCTGCTCAGTTTGCTGTTGGAACAGGTGGTAATTAGCAAGCAACTAACTCTAAGGGGGAAAAAATAACCATGTTAATAGTTTGCAGAAGGCATTTGGCTCATTTCTGTGAGATAATGGTTTATTGCTATTACAGAAAGGGGATTTGATTAACACAGATGACAACGCAGCAGCAGGAGAAGGACATAGAAAGAGCCACAAGACAATAAGTACATGCAGAATATCACTTAACGGATTCACCCCTTGGAAATACAGCTGGCAGGTAATACAGTGTGTCAGATACTCAGTAGTGCTCAGACTGTTCACGAACATGGGCTAAGTACCTCGATAGACAGATGCACACACTGTTAACTGAATTACTACACTCATCACAGTGCTAGGGAAGGTTCTCAATGCAGTCCGGATTCTCTCTGGATGCCTTTCAGCCTGTCTATAGGCTGCAGTAGCTTTAAATGAGAGGAAAAAATGAAACAAACTGGGTGGCCAGTGGCAATAAGGGTTAACACACTAACCTCTCCAGCTTCCATGCTTATGGCTGCGAGGGCTTCAAATGTGGCTTAGTTCAAAAACAAAATGATTTTGGAGTCTGTTTACTTCCTGGTTGTCCTGTGTGCACATCACTGTGCAATTTCTATCTCCACGGTGCAAAGCAAGACAGTTATGGTCTCTGCTCAACACAAGAGCCAAATGGGGTTAGCAGGGGTTATGGCGGCCATGCCTGGCTGGCACTGTCTAAGATGAATGGAAGAAACTGCCCATGTTATACCAGACCTGGCCTAAGCTCTGTCTCGCGGCCTGCCAGCGGATTATCCTGATGGGTGGCGGGTGGGCCGCAGATTGTCCACCACTGGGTTTGTCAAGGTTTCCTCCCCCACTCTGAACTTTAGAGTACAAACGTGGGGAACTGCATGGACCCTTCTAAGCTTAATTTCCAGCTTAGACCTGGTAACGCCGCCACCAGCCAGAAATTCCAGTGTCTGGCACACTCCCTGTCCCCCCCAAAACGTTCCCTGGGGAACACAGATTCAAACTCCTTGGATCTTAACACAAGGAGAAATTAACCATCCCCCCTCCTTTTCCCCCAGACTTTCCCCTCCCCGGGTTGCCTTGAAAGGCTTTACACAGATCCAAACTCCTTGGATCTTAAAACAAAGAGGAATTAACCATCCCCCCTTCTTTTTCCCCCCACCAACTCCTGGTGAGTCCAGACCCAACTTCTTGGATGTTAAAACAAAGAAAAATCAATCAGGTTCTTAAAAAGAAAGCTTTTAATTAAAGAAAAAGAAAAGGTAAAAATTATCTCTGTAAAATCAGGATGGAAAATGCATTACAGGGCACTTAAATTTATATAGCCAGAAAAAAACCCCTCTAGCCTCAGGCTCAAAGTCACAGCAAACAGAGGTAAAAATCCTTCCAGCAAAAGAAACATTTACAGGTTGAGAAAACAAACATAAGACTAACATGCCTTCCTGGCTGGGTACTTACAAATTTAAAACATGAGACTGATTCAGAAAGATTTGGAGAGCCTGGATTGACGTCTGGTCCCTCTCATGTCCCGAGAACGAACAGCCCCCAAACAAAGAACACAAAACAAAGACTTCCCTCCACAAAGATTTGAAAGTATCTTGTCCCCTTATTGGTCCTCTGGTCAGGTATCAGCCAGGTTTACTGAGTTTCTTAACCCTTTACAGGTAAAAGAGACATTAACCCTTAACTATCTGTTTATGACAGGGTTAGACAAACACCTATCAGGAATGATCTAGTTATTATGTAGTCCTGCCTTGAGTGCAGGGGACTGAACTAGATGACCTGTTCAGGTCCCTTCCAGTCCTACACTTCTGCTTCCATAAAAAGGGCCAAAAACTGAGCTGTAAGAGTGGAAGTAGAAGTAACAGCCTACACATTAAACCCTAACATACTGACCCCTTGACAAGAACTTAGCAGTGCAGAAATCGGGCATGCAAGAGTGACAATGACAGAGCTGAAGTTCACAGATTCCAGGGAGGCATGGAGAACCTGTGGACTCCAGTTCTGAGAGCAGGAAGGATGAGGCTGGCTACAGAGAGGTGGTATTTAATTATTCACTGCTTTCCTCAGGAGGATTCGTCAATCAGATATTCAGCTGGTGTGCCAGAGAGGGGGAGTTTCCTCTAGGAATGGCCAGCTCAGGTACAGAGAGGGGTGGCCCTCAGAGAATCAGCTACGCCTCTTGGTGTTTAAAGTCTGTCTGAAGTGGCTATTTATCTATCCTGTTTGTAGGGCACCTCTTGCTAGTCATCCATGCCTCCTTCAATAAACAGGGAAGTGCAAAACACATTAAACCAGTCAGTGAGACCCAACCAGGCAAATACTCAGCCCAAGTCACTTCTGTGTGCAAAGCGAGTTAGAAGAGCTTTGCTCATTGTGTTTTGAGTGGGAGCAGAGTTGGCCAAGCTTTTAAGAACCCAATAAAAGTTCCACTCTGGTTTGGTTGGAGTTCGGGGCTGAAGGTTTTGGGGCATTCTTATTTCTTCCTAAATGGATCTCCCTATACCGTGAGGCATAGTTTTTACCCTAAGCATGATGAAGAGGGTCTGCCAACCCAGGAAGCTGGGTTTGGTCTAGGAGCTCTCTAGAGTATGTCTACACTGCAGCTGGAAGCGAGCATCACAGCTCGGATAGACACTGAGCTTGTAGAAGGGAGCATGGTTATGCCCGCCCCTCTGATACGTGCCAGCTGGAGTGGTTGCAATGGGAGATGAGAGAGGCAAGGGATAACATGATAGGGCTGGGTCACATGGGTTGATTTCAATTCTATGTTTTGCTACAACTCTTTCCCACGCCGTAATAATGTGATTCAGTGTATGCTCTCTTCCCTTATCAGTGTCATTAGGATGAGTGTAAAATAAGTAATTCAATGAAAACGTTAACTGGTTCAGTTTGCACTAATGGAATCTCTAACTGGGGTCAGTAACTGAACATCAATGGAAAGGAGAACCTTGAACAGGACTTGCTGTAAGAATATTGTTAGCAGTAGATCAACTCAGCCCCTGCATCAGAAACCGTTTGCTCTGCCGCTATCAAATGTAAGAGAAATATTACAGGGAGCATCAAAGGCATCTGGAAAGTATTGTTAACCCACATCAAAGATGGAGACCTTAGCAAGTAGGTTGGCAGTGGTAGTGAGATCAGTGTAGTAAGATCAAAAGGAATAAAATACAAAGATGTGCAATATTCCTTCGCCAGCTGTGGAGATAAATAAGAGAGCTTCAAAGGAACTTTCTATATTCATGACTGTCTGATAAATAAATAAATAAGACAGTTGGCTCCTTGAGAGTTTAGCATTAAGGGGATGGGGAGCAATAAAGTGGAGTCTGGCTGCCAGATTTTGCTCAGCTAGAATAATAAATCGGTGGGTTCCTCCTCAGCAGCCTTCTCAGAGCGATGGGGTGAGCATGTGTTTGTGAGGGTAGGACGGGCAACTGCCTCTGAAAATGTAAGCTGAGAAAATATAAATTGTCAGATGCCTCCAGAGTTCTTAAAGGATGCAGCAATAAGCCAGTAATTGACTGCAGAGAATTCACATATTAAAGTAATAAAGCTGAGCAGCTTTTCATTATTCCCAGTAAGCTTCAGTGTGCGCCTGCCCAGGCACACTGGGGCTGGGAAGTCATCGATCACTCTGAAATTCTCGGTTCCCTGCAAAGGTTGAGGGTGCTTATCACCCATCACTTGTCAATGGAAACTGCAGTAAGCTAGAAATGGGCCACAGAACGGGTGTTGGCTTGAAAATACCGAACAAGAACTATGCCTTTTTCATTTCCAGTGGTGGCGGGGAGGGAGGAAGAAACTTAGAACCGGTGGCCAACCAGAACCTAACAGTGCAGAAACTGCCCTCCGCCCTGTCTGGGTGACGTCCCCCGTGCCTGGGAATGTGCAAGGTCTTTGTGTTACCTACACATTCAAAGTAAGTCTTAAGTGAGATGTAGCTGGCACATGGCTTGTACTCGTCCTGCTTAATGCAGATGTCTGGGCTGTATCTGGCAGTGTTCCTGGCTGTGATGGGAGCATCCAGCAGGAAACGCAATAGCACCAGCTGGCCCCTAGTTGGCAAAGAAGCTAAGGACTGGATGGCCCTGGAGATGGAACGCCCCTCTCAGCTGTGCAGCTGGTGCCTGATGGGCAGGGGGTCAGTCTGCGGGGGTGGGCGAGCCCGTTGAACCTCAGTGAGGCCATGATAATGGCATCTGTACCTGGGGACTCTTCAGTGACACCTGAGCATTCCCAAATCTAGGTTCTGGCAGGGCAAAGGTGGAGGTGACTTGCAAATACCCCCTCCCATTTCAATCAGCTGATGCCTTCCGAGCTTTCAGACACAAATGCTGACACCCTTGAAGGGAAAGTTTCTCCTACATCCACAAGGTTCTGCTCCCATCAACACCAAAAGCAATTCATCCTTTGTTTTCAATGGGAGAAGGTCAAGCCTGCTGTCGCCCTTCATGACCATGCTCCTCTGCCGTGACAGGCCCCAGTTCAGCAAGCTGCCAATGCACATACCTAACATTAAGCAGGTGGGTGGGTCCTGCTGACTTCAGTGGGGCTATTCGTGAGCTTAAAAGTTCCAGACGTACCTTAGCACCTCATTGAGTCGAGGCCACAGTTGTTAGGGCTCTTCTAGCTCTCATTTCAGAGAGATTTTTCTTTTGCAAAGTTCACTTCCTGTGGACCCATCTATTTATATTTTTCAGTGATTCTCTTTGAAATTGCTGTGATGACTTGTCTAATCCTTCTCCCCGGTGTCATATTAAAGGGACTATTAAAAGACTTCTTGAAAGTGTAAGTTTTCACACTTGTTACAGCTGACATCCATCTCTAACAGCACCTGGAGCTAATTACCAGGTGCTGTTATCAAAAATATGAAATTCAATATTTGGAGAGTAACCTCTTTTTCTGTCCCAAAAACATTTCAGATGAAGTATCTGGCAAGTATGTTTCCACTCCATGAAATAGCCTTTTTTATGATTATTTTTGGAGCAACCTGATTGTCCTCTTTGGAGCAGGAGTTTCTCTCTGCAGCAGGTCCCTGTAAATTCCTCTAGAATTTAGAGCACCAGCAAGCCCAGGAGCTACCTTACAAGCACTGTATTAAAGAATGACAGACACTCATTTTTATTTTCTTAACAGAAGTCCTGATTCTGCTCCCACTGAAATCAACAGACAAACTCCCACTGAGATCAGTGGAAGCAAGTTCAGGCCACCAATTATCAGCCTTTATTTAACAAATAAAAGGTCTTTGATGGTTGACAGAGATCAGACCACCTGTCTTGCAATTTTCCAGGAAGCACTCTGCTTTGCAGCTCGTAGACTGCACTGTTTATGTGAACCCAGGCTGAGGCTAGCACATTTAGCTGCAACAAGGTATCATCTTTTGTCT
Source organism: Mauremys reevesii (assembly GCF_016161935.1). NCBI lineage: Eukaryota > Metazoa > Chordata > Testudines > Geoemydidae > Mauremys > Mauremys reevesii. The sequence goes on along the minus strand of NC_052626.1, from coordinate 138,675,332 downwards.
GTTCCCATTCTCTTTTGGCCAGCAGATGATCAGCAGCTCACCTGGACTTCAGTTTAGCCCATGCCATGTACATGTGTTGTGGTCTGTCTTCACTTGCGTGGGTGTACAGCAGGTGCTGCTCCATTGAAGTCTGTGAAATCACTGGTGTAAAACTAGCAAAACTCAGAAGAGAATCAGATGTGGTAGCATGTGTGCCTCTGCGCATGCTCTGGGTCCTTCTTTCTTTCATTATTTTGAAACTTCTTCTGTTGTATTTGCCTGGCATATGGGCAACAAACAAGCTAGGGTGACCAGACAGCAAATGTGAAAAATCGGAACAGGGGTGGATGGTAATAGGAGCTTATATAAGAAAAAGACCCAAAAATCAGGACTGTCCCTATAAAATCAGGACATCTGGTCACCCTAGAACAAGTAAACCTGGCTGCAAATCTGGGAGAGAATAGAATGCCCAAAGCTGGATTTTTAATAGGAAAGTCTCTGTTGTTTTAACATTACTTTTTCCATTTGTTTTTCGTTTGTCTTTTGCTGCTGTTAGAAATGTAACCGAACCCCAGAAGACCACAAATGCTGTTTGAACGAAGCAATCAGTTTTACTATCTAAACTGCACATTCCAGTAATAATCAGGGAAACAGTGTGGCTTAAAATGTGAACAAACCCAAAATTATTCTCTTTGAAAGAAATGAGCTAGTTCTGAACTTTAAATTGGAAGGTTCAGTTTTGGCTCAGAGGATCAAAAGAGGCATTTCCTTAAAAGGCTGAAAGCCTGTAAATAGCAGAAGGAAGCAATTTCTAACCCTCGCTGTCAGCTCTCTAGCTCCGGCTGTGCTCATCCATCTGCAATACAGAATGATGCAAGAGCAAGTAGTGTTGTGGTCGTTATTTGACTGGTGGTTTTAACAAGAGCTCATTGAGGTTTACCCTTGATCATTGGGTCTTTAAACTAGTAATGATTGAAATAAAATAACACCACAGCAGAAAATGGGCTAAACTCTCTAAAATCCAGCAAACAAACCAAATGGCACTCTCTCAGCTGGAGGAGGAAAGGGCAGTTTATTAAACTAAACCAAACAGGAAGGAATCTATTATTGCATTCTGCAGCTTTTATTTGTGGACCTTTAGAGGAATCTTCATGTCAGCCATTCTGGCTTTGCGTCTTATTGACACTTTTCCTTTTCTATGAATGACACGACAAGAGACTGCCGAGATTCAGGCATGCAATAGGGTTTTATTTACTAGAAAGTTTACCACCTGTAGAGAGCACAAATTACAGCAATTAGCCAATACAATCTTCCAGGAAAAGCAGGCACATGCACACATTCCAAAAATTCTATTTGATCTATGGAAAGGTTACACACACAGAGTTACTAGAGACCAAAAAGCCATAGAGGTTTTCTGAGACCATATACTCCTCCATCATTGCTTCCCACAGTCCTTTTACATCCCGATCGTGCACACACTTATATATGTGCTTAATTATAGACATATATGTTGTTCCCAAGGGGAGCACTTTCCCTAGGAGCCTGTTGTACTCTCTAGCAGTTCTTACCACTGGGAATTTTTTTCCTTTATCCATTCCTCCCCTCCTCCCACCCCCGCTCAGCTGTTCCTAGTTACCCATAAGACAACTCAGGCATGTAAAGTTAGGCACATACATAGGTGGTTGCAGAGTCAGGCTCTTAGGTTGCAAGCCCTCTGAGGCAGAGTGCCTCTTTATCCAGGCTCATACAGTACCAATCGTAATGGGCCCCCAGTCCTGAGTGGGGCTTTGGGCACTACGGCGATAATACTGTCTCCTAGTGCTTGACCCAGTTTGAAAGGACCTGGGTGATGGCACTTCTATCACTTCATTAAGGAGCCCAACTGGTCTCAGTGTTAGGAACTGGTCCCATGCAATTTTTCCAACTATGCCTAGTTACCACCTTGGAGGGCTTGTTTAGGAGGCTGCAGCCGGAAGCACATAATTCAAATAAGGCAAGACGTGATTCATTCCCCATGGCTGCCGTTTTTTTAGTGTTTCTAAAGAGACAGACAATCCTTCCCAACCGCCCATCTCCCTGGGGTTACATGCTATGTATGACAAGGAGCAGGTGAGAATTTTGCTATGCCAGCTAGCAGTTTTGTCTCATTCTGTCTCTCCCACACTCCCTCCTATCCACAGAGAAATATGACATTCAAACAATTCAGAGATGGCTTCTCTCTTTGAAATTTCAAGTGGCTTTTGTATAATTCAGTGTGTGTGTGGGGCGGGGGGAGGGAAATTACCCATTGCCCCAGAATTCCACACAAAAGGTGGAGATTTGGTCTCCCGGCTATTTCAGACTGGAGAAGATTTTTCAAAAGGGCCTAAGATAACTGGGAGCCGAGTTCTTAGTGGCTTTCATTAGAGCTGGGTGTCCAACAGCTTAGCCCCGTTTGAAATTCCCAGCCTATTATTTCTGTGCTCAATTATTTTATTACTGGATTTGATGTTACGGGAGGACTGGAGTTTTATTGTCACCTGAGTTACTCCACATCCTATTTTGGAACTAGTGCCTGGTTCGTGATGTATAACTATCTCCTCCAGCAAAAGCCCAGCATAGGAGCTGGAGATACAGCAGGGATTTAAACAGTCAAAGAGGAGAAGGTTAAAGTGATGGCCATAGTAAGAGAACATGTCTGACAAGCACCCCATCCAGAGCACTGTAGGTACAAGCAAACCTCTGCTCACAGAGGTTGGCACTGGAACTGTAAGAGTTAGCAAAGCTACTAGGCTCTATGAAAGGAACTTTAGGTGAAGATTTCACTTCCAGGACTGGATCAAAAGAAACCAGGTTACTAGGAGAGCCAGGCAGTTTTTGAAGTACTGTACATTTGCATTGTAAAGGCAGAAATCCAAGTTTAAATTATATATTTTGTTTCAATAGTATCTTTAAAGATGAGTAAAAATTGTCCTTTGAAGATTTCTGGGATAAAAGATCCATATTATAGTTGCGAGAGAGCCTAACCTTCTCGGGGCGGCTTGAAGCTCTGAAATTGCATAGCATCTAACCAGGATTCCGTTACTCATGGAAGCTGGTGGAGGATTGTCTAATGTTACCCTGTACTCTCAACCAAACCTCCACTATGATTTAAAGAGCAGCTTACTTTCAATGTCTTTGAGTATTCATCTGTTTTCTCATGCAAACTTTGTGGTATAATAATATGCACAGATTCACACAGCCATACTGATTGTTTTAAGCGTATTTCTATGGAAGTCAGTATAGCTACTCCAAATCTAAACTGTTGGACGGGAGAGTAAGAATTTGGCCTATAGTGTTTGAGTCGCCCTCTGAAACCATATCGGAGGTACTGAAACCAAAACGGTGCTTCCTTCTACCCAATGGAAACTGGAGTTCAAAAGAGCCTAACAGAGTTGAGCATCTATTTCATTGACATTCAGTAGAATTTGGGCATCCAGCTCCCATAGGCCCCTCTAGAAATCCCAGGCCAGACTTTATAAATATATTAGAAAATAGCTCTTGCTGCCACATTGTCAGCGTCACTTACTAGCTAGATGCTCCCCTCCCCCATTAGTAATGACCCTCCGATTGCCAGACCACTGGCCTAAGATTAACAAGGGGACTTGCCTATGAAACTTTGCCTTAGGTAGGTTTGTGAAATGAAAAGCACAAAAATCTGTTCCTTATTTTTATTCCCTTCCCCTACCAATTCAGCTAAAGGTGAAATCGACTCCTATTCACAGAGGTGACACAATCTCTTAAGCACTGCTGAAGACCTCAAACTTGCTTGTTGCTAATGCAACACTTAACCTGTGTGAAAATTTCACCATGACAGAAATCTGGGTTACGCAGATAATGAAGTGAAGGGAGTAGTGCCCAAACTTCCACGGTCTGGAGTTTGGGAGAAAAATCCCTGGAAGGCTGTGCAGCAATGAACACACTGAATCTCAAATCTCTTCTTTTCCCGCTGTCGCTGTCAGCCCAGGGAGTGAGTATTCAAGGCCAGAGCTGTGAACACTCAGTAAAATTCTCCTTTAATGAGATTGCCTAGTAATTTAACCATTACATCATTTTATTGACCTTATTTATGTCTGTTATACTTTACTGTTGCTATCAGTGCCCGTAGACTCTGCCTTTCTGTATGGCACCATCTCCCAGCAGCCCTATGTAATCGGGAGGAGACTGAAAACACGCAGGCCTGAGGTGACTTCGTTTTCCATGGGGCTGGAGGCCTTTGTTAGAGGAGTACAAACTGAGTAAATTTAGCCACATCCACTTGCTGAGTCTCATTTACACAGCTCTTAAGTTATTCTCCCAGTGTAATCCTCTCTCCTGGTTTTAGCCCATGACAGGCAGGGAGATGATTCACTATTGGTCTGTCACTGTCAGAACAAAAGAGGCTGTAGCCCAGGGGTTCTCAAACTGGGGGTTGGGACCCTCAGGGAGTTGCGAGGTTATTACATGGGGGGGTCATGAGCTGCCAGCCTCCACCCCCAACCCCGCTTTGCCTCCAGCATTTATAATGGTGTTAAATATATTAAAAAGTGTTTTAATTTATAAGGAGGGGGGTCGCACTCAGAGGCTCGCTAATGTGAAAGGGGTCACCAGTAAAAAATTTGAGAACCACTGCTGTAGCCCTTCCTACTTGTTAGGGGAATAGATGTAAGGAGCCTGCATCTAAACATAGATGGTAAGAATAAGAAATATTAGGGCCTGAGCATCCCCCTTTAGCAGCACATGCCCACATGAGCCATTCCCATGGATTTAGGTTGCTGAGGACGGTTAACACAGCCGTCACTGCGAACGCTCTGCCCGCTCCTGACTTGCAGGGGTCAGCTCCGTGGAAGCCAGTGTCCATGGAGCACTCAGTCAGCAGCCACTTTGCTGCTGCTGCCAACAGGGGCTCCAAGCAAGGTAAGTTGGGATGGTGCTTTGGTGATGTGGATCCCCTTCCAGTGGGAACTAGAAATTCTCCCCCTCATTCCACATCGGCTACCAAAGCGGGCCAGGCTGTGAGTGGCTCAAACATGGGTGCAGGGGAAGGGTGTGGGGAGCCTCTCTTCCCTTGCACAGACTGTCTGGGGTCCTGTACGGTGCAGACCTGGGCTCAGGAAAGGTGACAGAAGGGGCTCCCTAAAGATTGTGCTGCCCGTGCTGTGCAGCTCCACAGGCCAGGCTCTAGATGCCACGACTTGGCCCTGGCTTTCCAATGTTACTAACAGGAAGCAGCTTTTCCTGTCAATATCTGGGGCTTGGCACGTGCCATCCAGAGGGGGAAGTTTTACAAACTGAAAAGCACTCCGTGCTGAGCTCCACTGCAGGCGGCTCAGTGAGATCAAGGTGCAGGACAACACAGGGCATTAGTAACTGGTGATCCGGGGAAGTACCGGGGCTCAGCAAGGCATGACCTGTCCAGGACACACAGGTGACGACTCACTGAAATGGGGAGTCTGCTTCACTGGTTCAATGAGGCCTTTTCTTATCTTGAGGTAAGAACCATGTGCTTCCCCCAGCAGTGTGGCCCTGCAGCCGCTGTCATGCCCCCTCGGCTGGCAGGGGTGATGTGTGTGCTACAGACACAGCATACTCAGGGGGAGGAGTGCTTTGCATCACTGAACTGGGGTGGCATGAGAGCGCCATGCAGGAAGCGCATCCTGCCTACTGCAGAGCCCCTTCTGCAAGGCACCGAGTCCTCCCAGGCTCCATTGACATCAATGGCAGTGGGAGGTGCTCAGCGTCTCCTGGGATTGGATTCTTAGTGGGATGCAGCATCTTGCATTCTTCTGAACTGAGCTCCTCTGGCTAACGCCTGCAGGGGGCATTGATGGGCTCCAGGGGAAACTGCATCCAGCTTTTCCTGGTCAGAGGGAAGTGTGTAGGGAAGGGCGGGGAATCCCACATCGACCACAGAGGTCCCTGGCCAAAACCAAGAGGAAATTCTGCATCACGAATCAAGGGACATGACTGGTGAGTTGGGCTGCTGAGCTCTGTCCTCCAGGGGATCATCTGGTGCCCTGCAGGGAGACTAGAAAGTGCTCTTGGCTTGGCTGTGCAGTATCACACCGAGACACTCATCTAGCCAACAAGCAGCTGCTTCTGCTGCAACAGGGGAAACCTGAATAAAGGATGTTCTGCACCAATTTGCAAACAGCAGTTTTTGTGCCTGTGTGGATGGGGAAATGACTGGGTGGGTTACATATTAGGAGCGATAATCCGCTGTGTAACATAAAGATGTGTCTTGACTCCTGCAAATGTATTTAGCGAACAAGAGAAAGTTGGCATCATACAAACGATACAAATGTTATCAAGGGGGAAATGCATTTTTCAGTCTGGGCTGGCTGGAAACACACAGCCCAATGTGTATTAAAATCCCAGCTCAGTCTTTCATACAAAATGCTTTTCTTTTTGTTTTCCTGTAAGTGGAGCCATTATTTAGCCTTGTAATTATAATAAAAGGTTGCTAGAAGCCGCTGAATCAAGCTGGCACAGTAAGTTACAGACAGTTAACCCACACCAATTCTCCTAGGAAATTTCACATTGGACCCCTTAATACATTCGCTTTAAAATTATTCAGATAAGTCAGTGCATAGGCCACTGCTGCAGGGAAAAGATTGAACCTGGAACAAAGTGAAATGAGATTTGAAATAATAAAAATAAAGAAACACACACAAGTTTCAGGTACACCTCAAAAATTCAAATGAGCTCATTTGCAGAGCTAAAAATTTCCCAGGGACTCAAGTTGATTCAAAGAGAAATGTATTTAATTTAAAACAACTCACTTCAGGGAGCTCTGAACCAGGATGAAATGCATTAAATAATTGATCAACCAGGGACTAGAGAAGAAAGAAATCTGTATAGTGTAACTAGCTTAAGAGAAAACACACACATTTTAACATTCAGCGCATAGCATGTCATGCTATTCTGGAGTCACTCGCCTCAGGCAGGGGTTAATTAAATAATTAATTAGTGAGTGGCAAGGTAGAAGTCCCAGAGTGATTAGCTTTCCAGACTGTCCTACCAATAACCTGTCAAATTAGGCTAGGCTCAACAACAACAAAAACCCAACACGAGCCCCCTGTCCTCTTCCCAGAACCCCCTCAGGCTTTGTGTTCGGGTACCTAGTTCTTTCTGCTTGTTTTTTATATTATTCCTGTTTTCTATAAAAAAAAAAAAAAAAAGAACAGCATATCTAGGAGCCAAGCAGGTTGCCACTGCTGGAAAAGCCTGTGTACTAAGGAAGAGATTTTTGCAGTGGACTTGTGAGTAAAAGCCATGCAAGACTGTACATTCTTTGGGAAGAAACCATTTTTCATTTTGTGTTTGTACAGCCCCTAGCACAGTGGGGTCTGTCCGGGGCCATGATTGGGATTCCTAGATGTTACTGCAATCAAAGTAATAATAATACATTTCCTCCTGTTGCTTGCAAGCCTGTGTGTTTCTGGGCCCCTTCCAAAGTAAGTGCAGCAGCAGCAGCAGAATTCTTGGCATGTTTCCCCTTTCCAAACAGCTTTGATCCCAAGTCCTGAGAGCATTTTACAAAGGAGCATTAATCAACCTGCACAGCAGCGACACCCGTCCACATGAAAACAACCAGGTGTATTAACAAGTGGTAACTAAAGTGGTGGACCAAGCAGATGCCCATGAGTAGGGCCCTACCAAATTCACAGCCATGAGAAATGCAAAATGGACCGTGAAAGCTGGTCTCTCCCTGTGAAATCTGGTCTTGTGTGCTTTTACCCTGTACTATACAGATTTCATGGGGGAGACCAGCGTTTCTCAAATTGGGGGTCCTGACCCAAAAGGGAATTGCGGGGGGGGGTCACAAGGTTATTTTAAGGGTGTCGCAGTATTGCCACCCTTACTTCTATGCTGCCTTCAGAGCCGGGCGGCTGGAGAGTGGTGGCTGTTGGCCCAGCACCCAGCTCTGAAGGCAGCACCCCAACAGCAGCAAAGAAGTAAGGGTGGCAAAGCCATACCATGCCACCCTTTACCTCTGTGCTGCTGGGCAGCCGGAGAGTGGTGGCTGCTGACTCAGGGCCCAGCTCTATGGGAAGCAGTGCAGCAGTAAAGGGTGGCATGGTATGGCATTGCCACCCTTACTTCTGCGCTGCTGCTGGTGGTGGTGCTGCCTTCAGAGCTCTGTGCCCGGCCAACAGCCACCGTTCTATGGCCGCCTGAAAACAGAGGCAAGCATTTCATCCACATTTTTTTGCTTCTTTTTCGTAGCAATTCAGAAAGCTGATGAAAGTTTTCAAAACTCAAATACTTTCAGCCAGCCCTAGAACGGGCAGGCAAAGGGCACAGGGGTGAAGTGGCAGTGAGTTGGTGTGAAAATCCCAAAGTGTGTTCACAGACAACGTCTCGTGGTGCTGCTTCATGCACAGCGTCTGGCAGCTCCGCGGAGCAATCATTTCTCTCTGGACAGTGGGAGGTGTGACTCCAGCACAGCTGTTGACCACAATAGCATCAGAACAGCTTGTTAGAGGCGATAGTGCCAGCTATCTAGTCTGCTTTTCCTCTGATAAAGTATGTCTCTGGCTGCAGATTGCATTGTATCACCTTACCCACGCCGGTGCCTGGCAACCTATTTCATCCCTCTGACACAGACTGTGGAAAGAACAGAAAATGGAATAAACTAATTCTTTGTAGCCCCTGACACTGTGATAACAACCAGGACTTGTAACAAGCCAATCTTTCCTTTCACAGCTTATCCTCAGCAAGCATCACGTTCCCCTTTGTGTGCTGGACCAAGGTCAACAGACATCAAGATGTTCTGTGATAGCCAATTAAAAAAGGCAGGGATAAGATGAAACCCCTGTTGCCCACAAAGGGACGATGTATTTTAAGGATGATGTAACGTAGCCACCCAACTGACTCAGGAGAATCTCCGAGGGACTGTCCCCATCACAGCCCTGTGCATCACTGTAGCTACAAAGGGGATTTCTTCACCTAACTGAGGTGAGAACCAGCCACTTGCAGCAGAGAAATAAGCCAGACTATTGCATGCAACTGCTGCTGGACCCACTTCCTCTACACATTCATCATGTGTCTGCATGTGCAGGGTGATGGGGAGAGAGTGCAGGTGGCGACTGGCTCTGTATGGTGGAGCCTAGGGATCATGACATAAAAAGGAACCGATTAGATGCCATAGCTAGATCCACTGAAACCTGACCTAGTGCTGAGGAAGTCAGTTTGCCCCTCTAATGGGTGTTTTTCTCAGCTGCCCTCCTTTGGCAATGGACCCAGCATGACTCCAGAAGCCTCCTGCTACCAGAATCCAGAGAAGGAGGAGCGACTCTGCAAAGCAAGTGTTGCATCAAGCAATTGGCTTGATTTACAGCAAACCCAGGAGAAGCCAGTAAGCCAGTAAGTGTCATTCCTGGGAATTCGATGACCAGATCTTGACACTGGCAACAGTTTCCAGCACTGTTTTAAACAAAATAAAAACTGCATCTGAATCCTGGTTAGCACAAGAGCATGCCAGTCCAACCAGTTAAGAGTTAAAGATGGGAATTTATTGGCACCATTTTTGGGTAATGAAGGAGAATTTCTCACATCATGATGTAATAATTATTTCCTTACATTCACTTCCAGACTTAGAGTCAAACAAAGCCTCTGTTACTCGTCTGTCCTCAGATAGCAGCACTTCACATTTTGGTTCTCTTCTTGTAGCGCTATAAATTTACCAAAGTGTTTAAAGTAAAACAAATGTCTTTAGTTCCTTCTCTTCACTAACTCTAAATGCAGATTAAGATGTAGTTGGTATCAAACGCACATGGCAATAATTTTTCTGCGGGGGTTTAGATTTGGATGTAAAATGGAAATGCATTTTTACTGCCTGGTAATAACACTGCTGTGTATGCAAACAGCAATTAATACCTGCAGCCAATAGACGTAAATCCACTGGTGACAGGATAATGGCAGTTAAAGAGGGGGAAAATGAAAAGAAACTACAGTTCATTTGCATCTTTTTGGTGTAATTTTATTCGGGTACAGCAGTTCTGAATGAAATGTAACTTCTAAGTACTGTTTGCCTGTATTGAGGCCACATTGTGAATGCAGGAGGCTCTGAGTTGCAGCTGAGCGTCTCTGAATGGTGATTAGCACAACACAGCATACAGTAAGAGACTGATTTGAGTCAATTTCAGCCACAGCAAATCAAATATTCTTCCCCCTGGCAAATAGCACTGAAATCCCGAGTGTCCAACCGTCTCTCTCTCTCTAATCCCGCACTGACTGTCTCTCAAACAATTGTGCATTTCAGTTTTTCAAAATATTATTTTTATTGAGTTTTATTTGAAACAATTCTAACATAGTAACCACGGAGATTGGGAGATTTCCGTAACTTTCCAGACGCTACTCTTGCTTCCAACAGAAATAGAACAATTAGTAAATAGTGCTCTCCTTTCTCTGCTTGTTTCGTATGAGTCAGACACAAGTTATTGGCTCAATAGAGGGGTAACTGGGTGAACTCCTAGGGGGCCTACATTATATAGGGGGTCAGGCAAAATGAGTGAATGGTCCTTTCTGCACGTGGACTCTCTAAGTCTGTTCTGTAGCTGGCGATCATCAGTTTGGGCAATTGATTAAAGATTACTGTAGGGGCTGGATTATCTATTCTGCCCCTGTACCCCGGTGTAATTCTGTGACTTATCCGGCCAGTCGCAGCCAGAGCGCACAGCTGAAATCTCAGCCCTCAGGAATGGGCTATAGGTAGAGATCAGTTCACACACACACTCCACAGACGTTAAAAGGCAACAGAAAAATTCTGCAAGAGGAGAGTGAAGCTAAATGCACCTGGAGAATGACTTGTGGTGATGCACTTACTCGCCTCTTTAAAACTCGGTTTCTTTTCTAGTCACTTCTCAGTTACCATTTCTTGGGGGTTTTTTTGCTACTACTGCGCAACACTTGTGAGTCTTATTTACCCAATATTTGGCTGAGTCTAGAGAAGCAATAACCCAGTAAACTTCCCCCGATCTCTGATTGGGGCTGCTGGGAACTACTGCTGTACAGTTAATAATAATAAGACCCCAGTCCTGCACACACTGACCCGTGTGTGTAGCTGTACCGACATAGGAGTCACATAGGACTATGCATATGAACAAAGTCACCTGATGCGTATGTGTTGCTATTATTATTTATACTGAAGTGTCACACAGGAGCCCTAGGCAGGGACTTGCCCTCCAAGGTGCCAGGCGCTGTACAATCACAGCACAAAAAAGATGGTCTCTGCCCCAAAGAGCATACAAACTAATTGCTTGTAGGATTGGGGCCTAAATCATGACTTCAGTGATCAGCATCTGCCACCCACCACAGGTTGGTGCACAGATGTCTAAATACAGGCAAAACTGAGGAATTAAAAATACTTTGGCAAATAATCATGGCTTTAAAAAACATGTTAATTACTCACCAGCTCTAATGAACCATGTGATTATGATAATGGCCTCTAGAATAATTTACTGGCTTTTCACACTTTGGCTTATTAGAGCTACAGTGTTCCAGTTTTAACACAGATGTTGCCGTCACTGCAGAGAAATGATTGAAGACGTTCAGAGAGCAGAAGGAGGCAGTGAAGATACTGAGTTACTGATGAGTGTGTATGTGCATCACCTGTTTGGTAACAAAGCCATTTATTTTGATAGACTGTATTGTCTTTATAAGCCAGGGTACCTGGCAGCGCTGGCATGGTGCTATCAACGCACCTCCCTAGAAACCATGCAGAGAGGGGTCTAGGTAACGTCAGAGGATGTCTCTGGATGTGAGGAAAGGCAAAGCAAAGTCAATGCAGGCCGCGGGAGACAATGTTACTGATACCTTGAGGGGCAGAATCATTTGAAAGCAAGTCGAAGGGTATTGGATGGTCTGGCCTCAGTCACAGTGTCTCCCAGGCACACTGCGCAAGGCTAAGAGAGTGCTTTGGGTTGAGTGGATGGTCTGAATTGGGCAGGCAAGTGCCTTCTGACTCCTGTTCCTGGACGGGCTGAAAGGAAGGTGTCAAAAATACAAGACCATGCTGTTCATGGGCACCTTCCAGCAAGGGCTATGGACCAGACCGAGAGCCCGGTGAAGACAGGGGAGGGCCTTCTGTTGAATTTGGTGGGCTTTGGATCTGGGCCGGGAAGCAGAGGTGCCAGGCGTCTGAGGAGAAAGCCTGTTTGCACCAGAATTCCAGCCCGGCTTTGCAGACGCCAAGAGTCTTGGAGAGTTCAGGGATCCTGGGACATTATCTTGACTGAACCTGTATGCAGTTGGTCTGTCTGTCTTCAGAATAACTCCCAGTGCCTCAGCTGGGGAGCAGCCCAGCGGCTGTTGGGAGGTGTGGGGGGTAATCTGGATGTGCATGTCATCCTTGGAGCATGATTCACCCAGGGGAAAAGATCCAGTTCTTTGGCCAAGGGCTTAAATGGAGCTCGCAACAGATGCCTGCAGATTCTCACAGGTATTGTCTGTAATTATCACATGCCCACACCTGTAAACAGTTGGGCTTTTTCAGACACTGGAGAGAACAGGCAGCTCTTTGCCCTTATTGGCTGATAATTTAGTATGTGCTTTGGAAAAGTTAATTCTATACGAAAAGTGTAACTGCGCCTGCATGGGTGACATGGCTCGCTGTCACTCCTCGATACCCTCACAAAGCCCTGCGGAGGGGGGATTTACACCATTCGAAATCTCCCAGGACTTGTGGTAAAACTTCTCCCCAATGTGCATGAGTCCTGCCCATCGGATCCCCGCATGCTGGCGGTAGGGTTAACCCTTTCCTCTCGGCCAGATGCTGAGTAAGGAAGCCCGAATCTTTGGGGAGACGTCCTCAGGAGGCCTGGTTTTCAGAGGGGGGCAGGGGAAGGTGCTTAGTATTTTCTGAAATTCAGGCCCATTTTAAGGTGTCTCAGACTGGACTCCTAATCTGCGTGCCGGGGTAGTATAGGGGTCTGACAATAGCCCCCTCTGGTGAGGAGGAAGCCCGACACAACCCACAGACCCGATCTGGAAATCTGATATGGATATTGAGCTGAGTGAACTCCCAGGAAGCTGGGAGAGAACCTGCCAACGCCATCACCGGAAGCTGAGCTTGGAGGATCGTGCCCACATGGTGATGATGGCTGAAAGCAGCTGTGCTGATCTCATTATAGCCATGAGCTCCCCTCTAGGTTAAAATAACCAGCAAGAGCAGCCAGTCTGCTTTGTATTCTTGCAATCGGGGGTGCATCTCAGCTTACGTCTGGGGTCTGGCTCTGTGTGGTTCAGGCTGCTATAGAAATGTCTCCACTGGTTTCCTTTATCTCCTCCCTGCACTAGTCTGACTCCTTTCCTAGGCCAGACATTGGTTTCCCAGCTTGAGGGGCTGCCAGCAATTACTGCGCTCATCCTCCTGTTCCATCATTGCTCAGATTCCTTTCTTCTTCATCCAGTCCGATTCCAAGGCCAGAAGGGACCACTGTGATCCTCTGGTCTGACCTCCTTCGTCACAGAGACTCTAGGATTCCCCCAAACAATTCCTGTTTGAATTAGGGCAGATCTTTTAGAAAACAGCCAAACTTGAATTGAAAATTGCCGGTGAAGGAGAATCCACAACACCTCTGGTAAATTGTTCCAGTGGTTAATTACCCTCACTGATAAAAATTTGCATCTTATTTCCATTCTGAATTTGTCTAGCTTCAAGTTCCAGCCATTGGATCGTGTTACACCTTTGGCTGCTAGACTGAAGAGCCCATTATTAAATATTTGTTCCCCATGTAGGTACCTATAGGCAGTGATCAAGTCACCTCTTAACCTCCTCTTTGGTAAGATAATTAGGCTGAGCTCCTTGTGTCTGCACTATAAGGTGTGTTTAATCATTCTCGTGGCTCTTCCCTGAACCTTCTCCAATTTATCAGCTCCTCCTTGAACTGTGGCCAGCAGAACCGGATGCGATATTCCAGCAGCAGTCCTACCAGTGCCAAACGCAGAGGTAATATCTCCCTGCTTCTACTTGCAATTCCCCTGCTAATGCTTCCAAGAATTGCATTAGGCCTTTTGGCCACATCATCGCACTGGGAGCTCATCTTCAGTTGATTATTCACCAGGACCTCCAAGTCCTTTTCAGAGTCACGACCTCGCAAGATAGTCCCTCATCCTGCACGTGTGAGCTGCATGCTTTATTCCTAGCCGTATGCATTTGCCTTTGGCCGTATTATCACAATCTGCAGTAAGGATGGGTGAGCAGGAAGAAGAAGAGAGCAGGAGAATACCTTTTCCTGAGATCCTGCCCCTTCACCTTGTCAGTGATTGGGAAAATACAAAGCCCCTTGTTTCCCTGTTATCCTGCTGTCCCTAACACGAGCCTTCTGGGTTTATTGCTTTATAGACAAGATCGTAAAGGTTGAAACTTGTTTTAAATCTAATAACAGAAGCAGTTTCAGGACAGGCACGCATGCAGAATGATTGCAGGGAGTTCAGCAGGGAGAAGCAGCTAATAAGTATTCCAGGAAGCTGCCCTACACCAACCTTCCATTTACTTTCTGTTAAATATGATGTAGAAGGTGAGACTACACCTGCAGTCTCCGTAAATGATTCTGCTGCAGCTGCCTTCACTAATCTCATGACACCCACTGTGAGGGGCAACAGGGGATGGAGGGAGGGAGCTGATATGGATTGATTGTAATTACGCCCACAACACAGCACCTCTTTCCAGCTCTATGCCACAGTATTATGGATAACATTTCACGTTAGCAGAGAGGCTTCTTTGCACACAAATGCTGTACTAACCTGGGTTTATAAAAGCCACCGGGCTCAGAAGTTTATTAAAGTTGCGGGAGACAGTGTGGGCTGGTGGAGAGGGCACTGAGCGGGGAGTCAGGAGACCAGTCAAATACCTGAGTGACCTGGGGCAAATCACCTCACTTCCCCTCTGTGTGCGCCCCAGTCGGGGACCGAATGGGGATAATGAGCCTGACCCCTTTTGCAAGACTCTTTGTGATCCTGAGATAGAAAGACACCTACGGGCACTAGCTCACCAATATGTATTCACTAGTCCCAGAAACGTTACTTGGCCCATGCTAAGTAAGCCAAGTTCACTCCTGCTGGAACTCTACTGCGGGCAGATGAGTTGTGCCGAGAGTGAGTCTGAGCCAATACATTGCATCCTCCCTTCTCTCCTCCTTTGGAGCAGTGTCTGGCTTCCACCCTGCCCCACTCCGAAAAACCAAAACACCCACTCCAGGTTGCTCTCACTCAGAAATGCTGACTCATGGAGCTGGGCTCAGAGTGATTATTGATGCTGGAGACGAGAGTCCCATCTCGTTTGATGTCTCCGGCACTGTTAATTTCTTTTTCTTTGTGCATGGTGGGTTACTTGCAGCCTGAGGTATGGCTTATCCATGAGGTAAAGTAAAAATAATGAGGCCTAGGACAATTATTGTCCCAAGATGCCCTGGGTATGCTCTGCATTCTGGTTTATTGTTCATGTCTATAGGTCGCCTGTGATGTCTGGTTGCATATTTCACTGTTGAAAATGGGGTCCATAAACTTTCCCAGTAACAACAGCGAGAAATGCAGTTAAAGGAGCCTAGTCTCCTGCTTCCACGCAATGCACACAGGTGAGCGGGGAACCTCTTTGTGCTGGCTGCTCCAAGAACTGCGGTTCATTGTGAGCGCCCCCACCCCTCCAGGGTGGCAGAGGAAGCAGTTAAGCCACAGCAGGCGTAGGGCAGACCGTGAGGATAAGCATTGGCTGGCAGGAGAGGGTGGTGCAAGCAACAGCCTAGAGCACAGAGCTTGGGAAGTGCCATGTGCCAAGCTCATTATTTCTGCTATGAGATGAACATGTGAACAAGCAAACTCACCGTTCATTCCCTGGCACAGCTAGACACTGTCTCTCACTCAGGGCAGGCTGTAAGCCTGCAGTCTCACTCGAAGGCTGTGCAGTCCACAGGTGAGAACTGATCTTTATACTGCTGCCATTACTGATTGAGTACTTTGGTGGGGGCACTTTGGCCTTTGCCAGCCATGCAAGGCCACTTGCCAACATCCGTCTGCGTCAGCTCCCCAGAGCAGGGATTTCTCTAGTATTAATGCCCAGGGTGCTGGATTTCCCCAGTCACCTTAATACACTGGGCAGGACTCTCCACACAGGGACATTAGCGTGGCCTTGTGGATGTGCATTTCTGCCCATCTGCTCTCAGAAAGGAACGAGGATGATTTTTTAGAGCGTGTAGCTGCATGGGGGAAGGTGTTGGGATGAGAAGCATTAATGCATCAGCAGAGCTGCTGAGGTGCTGGCTGGGGGCATTATGTTTGGATGGAGAGAGGAAGAGGTTCCTCTTTTAGACCTGAGTGTATGTGCGAGTGAGTGGTGCATGAGTGCACAGGTTGTGTCAGTGTACCAGTGACCGTGTGTGTGTGTGTGTGTGTGTGTGTGTGTGTGTGTGTGTGTGTGTGCGTGCGTGGGTGCACTAGGCCCCCAGGGCTAAGGAGCTAGGTTTTCACCACAGTCTATGGAGAAGGTGCAGGCACAGCAGGAAATAGTGCAGCTCCCTTGTTAGTATTTTTTCTATTTGAAGGTGTCAGTGTGGTAGCTGGGTCAGTATCACCACGGCCACGTGATATACATAGCCCCAAATGTGTGGCTTCCCTCTATAGAATTCACATCTGCAAGATGCTCACAACACGTGGAAAAATACCAGCCTCACATGAGCACCTGCCTTCTTCAGTTTGCCAGATATTGAAGCTGGGATAGACACTCTATGGAAACCAACGCATCTACAAATGTACCTTGCAACTGTAGCATTATCGCACACCGTGGACTTGGAATCACACTGTGTTTTGTGAACCACTTAATTCCCCATCAGATAGGCTTACAACAAATCCATGCAATGTGGTGGCTGCTGTACTATCTGACCTGAAACTGATACACAGATGGGAGACAGTGAACAAGTAGAAAGAACAGGAGTACTTGATACACCTTAGAGACTAACACATTTATTTGAGCATAAGCTTTTGTGGGCTACAACCCACTTCATCGGATGCGTAGAATGGAACATATCGTAAGAAGATATAGATACATACAGAGAACATGCAAAGGTGGAAGTAGCCATACCAATTGTAATAGGCTAATTAATTAAGATGAACTATTATCAGCAGGAGACTAATAATAGCTCATCTTAATTAATTAGCCTCTTACAGTTGGCATGGCTACTTCCACTTTTTCATGTTGTCTGTATGTATATATATCTTACTATATGTTCCATTCTATGCATCCGATGAAGTGAGCTGTAGCCCATGAAAGCTTATGCTGAAATAAATGTGTTAGTCTCTAAGGTGCCACAAGTACTCCGGTTCTTTTTGCGGATACAGATTAACACGGCTGCTACTCTGAAAAGTGAACAAGTAGTTGAACTAGCCAGCCCATTTGCTGCTTGTGACTAGCCAGTCCCGTGACTAGAGTCCTGCTCTCCGGGAGCTCTGCTAAGGCAAGCTCTGAACTGATCAGAGTGGCAAGTCTCGTATAGCTGTGCCCTTGTCTGACAACAGCAATTACATCGACTGTAATGCGCTCTCTTGAGAAACTCTGTAACAAAGGGATACTATTCGGTCAGCCACAGAGCAGGAAAAGTGCCTCTGCAAGGCACAGCTGAGAAAACAGCCTGGTGACCTTGGCACCTTCCAAGAGCCAAGCAAAGAGCACGTGGGAAGCTCGGTGATGGCCTTGTCGCAATATGCACGTGTAAAACAAGGGCTCTCCCCGGCCTAAAGTACTGCTAAGGATAAGGAGAGGATGTGAGGGGCCCAATCCTGCCAGCTATGGAGCATCACTTGCAAGGAGCCAAGAGCTCTATTTAGCTCTGCATACCACAGTTGGCATCTCCAAGGATCAGGCCCAAACCACCACCCGTATAAAATCCCTCTCAGTGTAAAGCCAGCATCTGTCTTTACTGCAGTGAAGGCCACACATCGTTCAGTTCAGGTACACTTTAGTGATGGGACAAGCTGGACGAGTGTCCCAGAGACGGAGCCCTCAGGTCTCTACCGGAAGCAGGGGTGGGTGCATTCTGTATTTATATTACAACAGGGCACAGAGGCCCCAGTTAGGGTCAGTGGCCTCTTGTGCCAGGTGCTGTACAGACCCATAAGAATATAGGGCACCTCCCTCAAAGCTCATCATCTAAGAAGATGAGCAACATGTGGAAATAGCAAAAGAGATACAGTCTAATCTGCATCTGCCCAATCAGAACTATCTATACAATTGGTAAAAGCACAGAGAGAAATCTATTATAGTGATATACAATGTATATTATCATCTATAATCTATAATATATAATCTATTATAGTGATATAACAAAATTATAATTAAAATCAGATGGAGTTATAGTAAGTGCCATCTAATCCCATCTGTCCTGGGAGCCCTTAATTATTGGTCCGTTTCTGGAAGCCATTACAACAGTTGGGTGTTGATAGAAAGAGGAAATACAGAATCCTTGGAATATAATCTCATTTCTAGTTTCTTGACTGTAGCTCTCACTCCCCAGAAACAGGACTCTCCATATCGTGGGCAACATGACACCATTCGTGACACAGACCTAATTATCTCTTGTGTACTGGCCTCTAACGGCTATTACTACCATTATTAACAATTATCTTTTAAAACCGGATTCTGCGAATCATTTCAAAGTATTCCCTCTCTCTCTGTCTCTCTCACTCTCTTTTTATTCCCCAGGAGAGTTTTGACTTCAAGGCAGCCCCAAACACACAGCAACATTTGAGGAATGGATTCGCTGAACTGACAAGTGCCAAAAAATGACCAGAATTTACAATGCTGAGAAAGCATCTATTTCACTGAGTCGAAACCGCATTTGAGTCTGATGTATAAGTATCAGTAAAGGTCTCCCAGGGAATTCATATTAGGAGCTGCCTGTCAAGGGCAAAGTGTGCTCATTACTTTCATATATTTATTTTAGCATCTCCCCCCACATTGTCTGTCTGGCCCATTGTGCTAACAATAGACTGGCTCCTTTGTTCTATCCCTTGCTGAGCCATATACATGGAAGAAAACACAATGGCTGGTATAGCTGGAGATGCAGTATGACGCCCTTCCAGTCCCTTCTGGCATGTCAGATCTCCTCCTCCAGAATGAGAAACAGAGGCAGATGCCATCAGCCGTGGCGAGGAGCCCCAGCCATAGGGCACACCAGAAAGGGTGGGTTGCACCCAGACATGGCCATGTTCCAATGCGCCTCATTTTAACTCCACTCTGGGGTGCAGGAGGACAATGGGATTCTATACACAGCTCCCCCCGTCACCCGGTTCTCAAACATCCCCATCAAAACGACTGAGGAAGACGGCTATAAAAAGCTGCAGCATTGTTAAGAAAGTGACAGGAGGGTTTGGCGGAAATGACAAACATCACCAGCAGCTACTCTGATCCTTACATCCGCTGTTAGCAGCACCTGTCTCAGAGTCTCATTAGAAAGCCATTGCAAGAGGAGAGAGTGAGAATCTTATCTCAGAAGCTTTGTAATCATTGGGGGTCATCCCCCTCCCAGAAGGTTAAGCACACAGATTTCAGGCTGACAAGATTCCTAATTGATTATGTTCTTCCATAATTACACCCTGGCTGTAGCTTTAAGAATAGCTTGCCTGTATGCAGCTGAAATGGAAATTGAGTGGAGCAAGCTAACATTTTTTCATCAGACAGACTAAAATCAGTCTGTTTGAGCAACAAAAGGCACCAAAACTATACCCTGCCCATGACTCTCTGTAGGAAAATAAAACCCCACTCGTGCACCAGCTTCCTGGTCCCAAGAGGCATTCAGGGCACTTGGCTCTGCTTCTGAAGGTACCCGTTAAATGGGTTTGTTAAATGTGACCTAAGCAAGGCAGGAAGAAGAGAAACACTTCGTTCTGCTTTGTCCTCTTGCCAGCATGTCACTGACCTTGTTCCAGATCCTTCAGGCCTAATAGGGCTGCAGAGCATTTCTCCTGCCACAGCCCATGGCTACTGTCAGTTTGTCCACGGCTCTCTCAACTCAGCCCCAGGTGCAGATGCCTGTGAACTCAGCCAGATCTGAATCAAGCTAAAATGGTGACATTCCCCAAGAGAGCCCATTGAGCAATTACAAACAAATTCTACTCATGGTAGAAGATGAGCATAAATTGTAGCTCGTCGTGATACCAACAGGCGGAGGAGGGGATGGGAGGAGCCAGAGACAGAGGGGGGATATAGAATTGTATCAGTTTTGAGTCCAGGCGGAGGAGGAGGTTTGTGCTCTAAGCTAATCCTCTTTGCAAAAGGGTTAAAAATGAGCTTTTAAAGGAACTGACAAGGCAACAAAATAGTTACTTTCCTTAAGTAAGATCCACTCCTGTGCACAGAACCAGCACAGGGCCCACTTTGAGGACCGCTGATCATGGATGACTATGACCCTTCTAGAGAGTCTGGCAGCATTCTAACTGAAGAGTAATCAATGGTCATTGACGATGCCAAGATAGCGACTGCTCAGACAGGCCAAAGAGAAACAGAAAGATGTTCACTGCTGTTGGCAAAGCGTTGTGAACATACAAGCCTGCGTTACAACAGGCAGCAATGCTCTGGGGGCTGTTTGGGGAATGAAGTTTTGCTAAGTCAGGTTTAATGTAATTGCTGTTTAACTGGGTCAGAGTTAAACCAACAAACACCTGCATCCAAACAGGCGAGAAAATGTTATTCGGTCCTGGAAAGAAAAACAACTGAGGATTGTAGTGACAGTATAAGGATGAATCACAGCCTCTTAGGGATCTGAGATCTGTCTCATAGCTTGGTCTTCAATGAGTATACACCCTGTACAATATACATGGCTATGGACTGGCCAGAGAGCCTGTTCATATAATTTCCTCCTTTCTATCTCCAGCTGGGGAAATGAACATCCTGCATCTACCCTAGCTCTGTGTAATGGGCTGAGAAGCCTCATGGATACTTTATGGGCAGATTATCAGCAGGTTGGGTGCTGAGCACTTGAAAAATTGGCTCTAGGTTTGGGAATATTTTTCATGATATAGAATAATTGGGGCTGGGTGACTCCCTTCAGATAAAATCAGAATTGGCACAAATCTTCTCCAGCACCACCCAAACGTCAATCCTTAAACCAAGCCTAGCATCAGAAAAGTTGGGTTCCTTTTTAAAGGGTTTGTGTTTCTGCCTTTCCCCGTTTCCTTTGGGATTGGAAAGATACAGCAAGAAAGGCCATTAGTGCAGTATCCAGAGCCCAGCTAAAGCCAGAAGCTCTGGGCAAACTTCCACCTCAGCCTTATCAGAGTGCATGGTCTGTGAATGCCATTTGACACTCACCCATCACTTACGGTTACACGCTGCAAAAGCGGTGTTGTCTTTTTTTAAAAAATAACAAAATATTTAATAATTCAGCAGCTTTTGTTGTTTTAGTTACAATCTGCTAGGCACAAATTGCGGGATGGAGAGGAAACTGGCAAAGAAGTGAGCATTAGAGATGCTGTTCACAAGACAGACGAGAACAAAACAGACACGTGTCTAATAGTGACACTAAATATTTTATTTTGCTGGCAACGTGCGCTATGTCTTTGAACTATACATCAAGCCTTGGCATGAAAACTGCAATGTGAGAAGTCTCCTGCACTTATATTGGGAGCTGTGAAGGCAAACAAGTCATGCAGCCAACAGGAGTTTCCTGCTTTCAGTAAGTGATCAAGGACACGTGTTTATAACTTTCTCTCTGTAATTGTGAGTCTGCAATGCAAAAAAGGGCCCTGATCCTGCCCCTTGAACCAAATGGGTGTTTGGTCACTAATTTTCATTCGATGTCAAGCGCTATAATGCTGATCTCAGATGGTAGAATTAGGGGCTCTTGGAAAATATCCACTTCTCTCCGTCTAGGTACATCCTCCATCATGGTAGTATCTAAGCACTTCCCAATATTTACAGATTGATCACAACACACCTATGAGCTAATTTGACAGCTGGGGCGCTGAGGTACACATAGAGATGCAGGACACATCTACACTATACACCAAGCCTAGGCGCTGAGTCAGGGTTGAGCCAGAGCCCCACTTCCATCTACACACAACTCAGTCTGGCTTGGAGTCCTAGGACCCTGCTGGGGGCGGGGGGAGTCAGAGCCTGTGTCCCCTGTCATTTTGCAGTGTGGATGCAGCTCAAGCCACAGACCAGGGTCAGAAGGTCTGCGTGGTGTAGTAAGGATGTGTTAGCACAGCTTGTAAGACCTGGGGCCAGCCACTGCAAAGCCAGGTTTACAATGCAGTGTGGACTCTCAACCATGGGCTTGGAAACACTGAGTCCACAAACCTGAATCCCACAGACCTGGGTTTCCTATGCAGTGTAGACATAGTAGGACAGGTGATTTACCTAAGGTAACACAAGGAGTCTGCGGCAAAACAGGGACTGACCCCAGCTCTCCTGCCTATCAGTCCAGTGCCTTAACCAACAGACCACCCTTCCTTCCCTGTGTGCGCATGCATGGAACAGTGTCCTGTGGGAGTATGCTGCAACTCCTTGCTATCATAGTTTCTTCTCTTCAGTGTGCTGAGAGACATGCTCACTTAGCCAACCACGCGGGGGCCAGAGTCTGAAGCTACTTAATGTTGTGCTGAGCACAGCACCCACAGACAGGGCTGCTGACTTCAGTGGGAGGTTTGGGAGTTCATTAGCTTTGAAGATCCGACACGAGTGTGTGCAGAGCCAGAGAGCTTTGCTGGCTTCACGGTGGGGAGGCAGCAGTGTTTGGTGACAGAGATGAGCAAAGAAAGCTGAGGGAGCTGGTGACACTCACAAAAAGCAGAGACACCAATCACAGAAGAGGGAGTTTTTTCAAAGGATCGTAACTGAATCATTCTCATCTTGCATCACATAGAGAAATCTTCATGGCCAGCTCTCGCTGAGGCCTCAAAAACCACCTCAGAGGGACCTTGTGGGAGGCAGGGGAAATAGCGGATTGCAGAAGAGGACTAGCAGCTGGAGTGCAGAGATGAACCAGAGGCAGGTGCTTAAAAGTGAACCTCTACTTTCAGAACGACATGGTCATGGCTCTTGCAGTGGAACTGGGAACCTGTTTGTTCAGTGATCACAGCAGCAGAGAAATCCGCAGCTTTCATTCATTCGTTTAGTTATTTATTTAACAACAAGCGCCATCATGTCAGATTAAAGGGAAAGAAAATTGGAGGGGGTGGTGGGGAGATGAAAGAGGTGAAAAAAGCAAAGCTGAACACTTATTTCACTTGAGAGTGTGTGTGTGGCGGGGAACCTAGGGAAAAATGATTTGTAAAACAGCAAAGTGAGATGCAGTGTCTGACACTTATACATTGTGAAAAGTGATACCATATACTAGAAGGAAGCAGAGAAAGGCACTCTGCATCGCTAAAGCAAAGCATCCAGAAAAAAATATCCTGTAACAGAAAATCACAAACAATTATTTAGAGGCAGCAAAGCCAGGAAAGTGTATTTGTTATGCAGGATAATATCATCCAGCAGGGAAGAGACATATTTATATCAGTGGACCAAAGAGAGTTTCTATAGATTTAATTTGCAACAAATACCATTTCTTTGATACTTTGTGTGACTGGACAGCTTTTCACGATCTCCTGCTTAAAAGCACAGACGAGTTACACAGACATTGATCAGTGCTTACGACGACTCTACGTATTGTAAAACCGAGCCATTGGATCAGACCCTAAATCTGTACCTCACATTTGCTTTGCTCTGTGGGAGGAATATCATCATCTGCAGGTTTCCATAATGGAGATTTCTGGCACCTCTAATGTTCCAGCACCTGGCACTGTCTTGGTAAATATCTCCTCGGGGTCTTGCAAAGCTCTGCTCACTGGGGAGAAGCATTGCAAGAAACTTTGTCTTTTTAAGAACAGCCAAATGCAGCCATAACACATTCTGCACCCAGCCCACGCTGCAAGTGTGTGAAGCACCTCGCTGCCAGGGGGGTTGTATTCTATAGCACAGTTTCTGTTAGTTCTGCTGCTCAAAATAAATTCATGGCTGCACTGGATACTCATGCTCTGCTACAGTGGAACCTGCTGCATCAGAAACCCTGCTGGGAAACTACTGCCAAGTACAGCTTCTCCCGCAGTGTGTTAGATGATCATTAGCAATAAGTTACAGCGAGCACAGATCTGCTACCAAATGTGGCTAGGACCTTGCTGGCCCAGAGACTGCACCACCCTGATTGAAATGGAAATGGGGCCTCCAGCATCCTGTCCTGGGTATCAGTTCAGCAAACCTCTAACATAAACTCTCCTGTTACCTGTGTCTATTTGTGTGACAGTAGTGCCTACAGGCCCCGACTACCACTGAGTACATTGTGCTCAGCGCTGTACAAATACACAGAGACAGTCCCTGCCTCAGCTTATAATCAAGTCAGACAAAGGGTGCGAGGGGCAATAGAGACCCAGAGAGGGAAAATGACTCACCCAAGGTCGCACAGCAAATCAGTGACAGACAGGGCTGGCTCCAGGCACCAGCCAAGCAAGCAACTGCTTTGGGAAGCCAACGGTGAGGGGAGGCACGTCCGGGTCTTCGGCGGCAATTTGGCAGCGGGTCTCTCAGTCCCTTTTGGAGCGAAGGACCAGATGCCAAATTGCCGCCGAAGACTGAAGCGTCAGCGGTAGAGCTGCAGATCGCGATCACAGCTTTTTTTTTCTTTTTCTTTTTGCTCCTTGGGGCGGCAAAAACCCTGAAGCCAGCTCTGGTGACAGAGCTGAAAACAGAACCCAGGTCTCCATCTACTAGGCCATGCTGCCTTCCCTCTCTATATATTTATATGATGCTCTTGACCAAAGGATCTGAGCACCTGATACTGGAATTTCTCTCTCTCTCTTTTTATTCTTGTTTTCCAATTGACTATAATGTGACTTTATAGCTGCATAATTTGTACCCAATTTCCTGCATAGCACTGCATTTCAAACATGCATGTTATCAGATTAAAACAAACATAACAGGTCCACTGTTTTCCTCACCTTGGGGTTTCGATCCCTGTTTGTTATTATCAAACACTGATACAGATTTGTGCTAGTTGCATTCTGGAGTCTAAATAGGGGTTTCGGGGGTTCAGAATCACACGAGCTGCCTTGTATCTTAATTATATCTGCTTGGAGACAGACTGGGCCCCAGGCCATTTCTGTCTTCTTTTGGCCTCAAGTCCCAATGTCATCTCATTCCCCATGCTGTTTTCTGGCTTGATGGAGGAGTCAGGCACCAACACACCGCACAGACACTGTCAATGCTTACTAGTGAATTGTGGATGGATGGAGAGTCAATCCCCTAGGAATCAGTCTTCCCTGCAGAGTGCTTAGCCCAATGCTAAAGTACCAGCCAGGCATTAGTGAATTTCCTAAGAGCTAAGAGCATCACTTAAACATTTTCTATTTATAAATGGTGACATTAAAAAGAGTTTAGGATTTAAACAGCCAATAAAGGCCAATATTTGCTAGGATCGCTGCTTTCTTCTTTGCTTTCATGTAACCCTGTTCTAACTTCCTCTCCCTTCATAATGATTACACTCCATTAGATTCCTTTGGCATTTTTCTGTACTTTATTACAATTAATAAAATATGGAAAATTGTGAAGAGAGAAAATAATGGCTTTTACTGCCAAGCTAATGACTTCCGGAAACATTTGTTTTTGTCTTGGCCAACTCATACTGAAAAGCACTGATTTTGGAGTTTTCACTATTTTCCTCCAAGCTACATGAGAAATGCTAGTTAGTTGTGTGTGTGTGTGTGTGTGTGTGTGTGTGTGTGTGTGTGTGTGTGTGTGTGTGTGTGTGTGTGTGTGTGTGTGTGTGTCGGAAGGGGAGGTGCAGAGGGAGGCTTTGGGTTTCTCACTTGATTAAAAAAATCATATTCTCTTTAATTTCCATAAATATTTCTGCAGCTTTCAGTGGTTTCTTTATTTTCCAAGAGCTCTGGGGATTTTGCACTGAAAAGTTAAAAGGATTTGCTAAAAAGTTAGAAAAATCAATTGTCAAAATTTAGTGCCTTTTTAAAATATATAAGTATTTTTTCTGTAGCTCTCTATTGCTCTAAAAATGATCAAATCCATAATTGTGCGGATTAAAATGTAAAGCCTCCATCCAGCTAATGCTTAATTTTAAGCATGTGAAGAGCCTCAGTAAGTGTGCATAAAGTGCAGGATCCTGGCCTAAGTTATGAAGGCAGGGAGTTAATTCCTGTAATTATGATTGATTTTTTTTCTTTTTCTTTGCAAGAATGTTTGCATCTCCCTGCACACGCGTAATTCTCATAACAAACTAATTGTTATAATTACGGACAATTGTTTCCATGTAAATTGTATTAAAAAAAAACATTTTCAGTTGATTGTCAGTGTTTAATCAGATCATGAGAAGTGTTAATATTCAAGAACAATTGGCAATTACAAAGCATAGAAGTTATTTGCCGTGCATTGATTAGTCTAAGCAGGAGGGCACATATTTCAGACCCATATGTCACGGGGAGGTGGACACAAATGCCTTAGAAACTTTCATGCCATTATTGCAGTGACACCTCGAGGCTCAACGGAGATTAGCCCCGAATTATGTTTGGTGCTGTGCAGAAACACATGCAGGGACAATACCAGACTCTAAGAACTAGCCAGACTAAGACAGATGAATTCCCCAACGTAGTATATGTAGGGAGACACTCATGAAGAGGACCAGTTATTAACTGGGGAGGACAAGGCATAGCCCATCGTGGAAAAGCCAGCCAGAGAGGGGAGGAAAGGTAGAAGAGCCATGGCTGGACAAATGTGAATTAGACACATGTCTTTCAAAGGCAATGGTGGAGTCTCCAGCTTCTGATATCTTCAGCTCAAGACTGGCTGCCTTTGTGGAAGGTGCTTGAGCCAACCCCAGGTTACGGGGTGTAATTTATTGAGTGTAACGACCTATTCTGTGCAGAAGGTGAGGCCTTAAACTCTGTGAATCTATGACATCTGTGAGAAGACCCCATGGACATCCCCCTCCCCCACCCCAACAACATCCCTTCAGGGTGCAGGTTCCCCCCTCAACAGAAAAATAACGCCCTTCAGTGTCTGCCTCAAACATGGTAACACCCCCCTCCCCTTCCTGAAATAATCTGGGCCTCGTTCTTGTTTCGCTATAAGCAGTTTCCCCCTGAAAGGCACTAAGTAGAAAGATTCCAGGGCATCTGCATAGTGGTATTTAAGGGGGTTATAGAACCCAAGACGCAAATGAAAATATTTTCTTTTTAGCCGCACATTCCTGACATAACATACGCTGACCGGTCTGCTATCTACTAGGAGAGATTTCCAGCTCAGAGCAATGGCCCTGCTTTATACGTACATATGAAAGGAAAATTTACTCCAGCCAAGGGTTGAATATGAGCCCCATAGAAAGGAGCCATTGTGCCGTTGGTAACTGTCATGCACTAGGATTCATAGTGAGAATTTAAGCTGTTTAACGCTGTTAGGAGCCAGCACTTTTAGCGTTGTTATGGACTATAGGTGTGTCCTGTTGCTTTGTAAATCAAGTGCAAAGGGCTTGATCGAAAGCTGACTGAAATCAATGAGGATTTTACCCTAATCGCAGAAATGAAAGGATCCAGAGAAAGTGATGATGAAAGATGAAAACTTTCCCCTGCTTTGCAGAACTGTGTTCCCTGCACCCAAAGCCTGCCGAAGCCAACTCCATAAAAAAACAAACGACCCAGCCACAAAGGACAAAACAGGGACAGCCTCCTCCGCTGTGTCCCCTGC
Organism: Mauremys reevesii; assembly: GCF_016161935.1. Taxonomy (NCBI): domain Eukaryota; kingdom Metazoa; phylum Chordata; order Testudines; family Geoemydidae; genus Mauremys; species Mauremys reevesii. The sequence continues at coordinate 138,647,629 of NC_052626.1, read as the reverse complement.
CCTCCTGGAAATATTAGCATGCATTATCCTGGACTTTGCAGGTCTTGTGCCCTCTTACAGCTTTCTGCAACAAATACAGTCCTGGGGAAAAGTATTGATTAAATGAATACAGACTAATGAGGTGCAAGCAGTAGTGATGAAAGCAGTTAATTGCTTATTGTGCTTTCCTTTGGCTGCTCCCAGGCGATTTTTTCACCAATGAATAATTCATCAGCCACTGGCACATAAATAATGTCTCCTTATTTGCATTTAAGCATCATTCATTAGGAAGAAGCTAGAAAACAGCATCTATCCATTGGCTAATAACAGGCCTATTCATACTCTCCAGGGCCGGGTTAGTCAATAAGAGGACCGCGGGCCAAATCCAGACTGCCAGACACTTTTGAACAGACCTGAAGTCTTTTTATTTACTTATTATTATCATTATTGTTGTTATTTTCTCTGGAGTCTGGACCTTGATTATCCCTTGACCAAGAAAATTGGACCATAACAAAAATAATTGACTAACCCTGCTCTAGGGTTAGCTGCTTCCGATGACAGTGCGAGGCCTGAAGATGCGCTGATGGCATTTCACAGATTCTGTGGCAGCAGAGAAGAGAAGAATATCCTTCATCTTCCAACTGAGCTTGGGGTGTATTGGCCTTGTGCCTTCAATTCCTTTTGTCGTTAGCATGCACAGTGCTGAATCCTCACAGCTTACCCCTTTCATCACTGCTTGGAAGGTGATTTCTGATATGGTTTATTCCTTCTTTTCACCCTGCTTGCAGTACAAGTGGGCTTTACCAGGTAGCCCTGCGGTAGTGGACTTAGCTATTATTATTACATACTTGACAGTAACACCCAATTTGTGCTGGGTTGTCTTAGACTTGCAGCTGAAAGGATGTCCGAAAGCAGATGAAAGGTAGGGGAAAGGTATACAATACCCAGGCAAAGTGAGTGAAGGTTGGCACTTGGCTAATTAGCTGCCTTTTAAAATATATATTTGTCTCTTTCTATTTTGCGTCTGGCTGTGTCAATGGTGTAAGTGAACTGTACGGCCCTGTGTGCCGGAGTGAAAAGCATTATTGCTGCATCATTCCAACACTTCCAAACCCTCTTCAGAGGACATTATGGTTGCCAGATGAAGCACTCGAAGGCCCAGAAATATCAGCGTGAAGGTTGCCTTGGTGCTAGCCCGCTGTACAGGGAGTGTTTCCCAGACAGTCTGGCTTCATTATCATATGTGGAGCAGAAACTGGGGGGGGGGTCTCAGTCCAGCTCCCCCCATAGTCTGACACCAACATTCACAACAGCAATAAAATCCCTCCACTGCCATTTGCACTAACTGACCCACTTATTGGCCTGGCTGAGGGCTGAATGAGCCAGGAGGTGCAGTGCAAGCTCCCTGCTCGGGCCTAGAAGCGCTGCCCATGCAGGTCTCAGCTGACGCCTATGCACAGTGTGCAGCAAAAGGAAACCTCCCTCACCAATAGAAACTACCAGTGGCATTTCCCTGTGTCTATCGAGAGCAGGACGACCCTTAGCTAAGAGTTCTGCATGGCTGAACTGTCTGTCAGCAACATGTTAGACAGGGGTCGGACATCACACCCTTGTCTAACACGATTTGTTCCTGACAGGGAATGGGCAGCAAGTCAGTCCTCAAGGCTCCCTGTAACTGACAGCGTCTGGGAAAGAGGCGAGGGCCTCACCACTCAGAACTGAGGCTTATTATTGACATCGCTGCATGCTCTACGGTGCTGATAATCAGATCTCCTGGTAGAGCGGCTCTGTCTCAGAGACCCATCAAATCCCTCCTAATCCATTTCATAAACTCTATTTTACAAGTGCCTACAACAGAGCTAGGACAGTGTTTTGCATTTCGCTTCGGTCAAATTTTGGTTTCCAAACGCATTTTCTTTCCAAATGAGGTGGTGTTATTAATATTAATAAAGCACTTTGGTGGAACCTTTCGTCTAGATTCCCAAGCACTTTACAATCGCTCCATCACCCTCACAGCCATAATGGGGGCAGGTGATGATTAATCCCAGTTTTGCAGGTGGGGAAATTGAAACACAAAGAGTTTGAACAACACTTGAATTGCTGTCAGACCCACAACTAGAGTCCAAGTCTCCTGACTCCCAGATACACACTAACTAATGAACCACCGTCTGGTTCCTTTTTCTAAAACACAGGAGAGTACAGAAAGAACGTGCAGGTGGTGAGCTTGCCCAACGAACAACAGAGTTTCTTTCATCCTGGGATAAGTCTCTCAGAAAAGTAACACCAAAAAGCTATAGCTAATTAAAAGGAAATTTGCATTAATAGCAGAGCTGGTTGGAAAATCGAGGTTAGAGGAGCATGAGTTTCTACTGAAATTTTCAACAAATATGAAAAACGGGGTTTGGTTTTTTTTATTAAAATTTTCCATGGAAAATTTTGAGTTTTCATCAAAACACCCCAAACCAAAAAAGGTTTTGTCTGAAAAAATTTCAGTTTTGATGAAAAGTTGAAGCTGTCCATGTGAAACAGACACTTTGTGTGCAAATTTGTGTGTTGTGGAAAATCCAATTTTCTGTTGAAACACAGTTTAGACCCTAATTAACAGGATCTAAACATAACAGCAGCAGCAGCAACAACAAACCACAAAGCAGAAACATTACTGGTGAAACCAGACCAGAAAATGAAACCATCTGTTTGAAGTTCTCCAACTGCCATTTTTTGCCCATGTTCTGAATTGCTGCTTTTTGACATTAGTTATTACAGTGCCTGAAAGCCATGCCCTGTGGTTGACAGGGGTTCTGGCATCTGTCATGGCATGTCTTGGAAGCGGATTAAACTAATTCAGAATAAGGTCCTCTTATTCCAGAATAAAAGCATCCACACATGGCATTAATTAGAAATAGTTAATTCTCTTTAAATCCATACCCTGCATTATTCCAGATTAATTTTCATGTGCAGACAAGTCTTTCATTTGGAGCCCAACTCCAATGGAAAGTCACTTACATGCTTTTGAAACTCTCAGCTGAAGTATACTAAGAAAACGGGCTGGATCCAAACACCACGGAAGTGAACAAAAAGATTCTGATGGACTTTGACGGGCTTTGGAGCAGACCTAACGGGATTAACGATATTGCGCCAAAAGTACAAATTGATCTGGCTCCCACATTACGCTGTTAGCCAAATCCACCCCTGAGATAAGGCCAGGTTCAGTGGAGTTACACCAGGGATGAGTTTAGCCCTGTGTGTTCATAATATAACATCTCAGCTTCATCTTCAGAGCTAGATATTTAAACAGTGAAGGGAGATATGCTGTAGGAATGGTCAGTGTTACCAGGCAAATGGCCTCAAGTGAATTGCATTGCAGAAGTCCATCAGAAAAAAGTCTCTTTCTAAAATATAATGAGTTTATTTTATTTGTGAATGCTTGTGGGTTCTGCAGCTTCTCCATCAATATCTGAGCACGTGTAGTAAAATATTACACATGAAAATCTATATGAGCGGGCACATTCAGTCACATCATCTGGAGAAATAAATGGATGTCTCTCCCTTTGTGTTCGCTTTATTTTTGGCACACATTTTCCACCCATGTGCCTTCAAGCGGGAATGAACCTCACATCGGAAGCTATCTGGTTACACTTCCACCCCCAAGAGAGTCACTGGGAAAGTCTTCAGTCCCCAATCAAGGGAGGCGTTCACAGAAATCAAACACAAACTTAGTCTGGAACTTCCCTCTCTGCTAAGGCTTCTGTCCTCAGCACACACTTCTCACTCCCACATCACCCAGAGTGTATGCTGCTTCCCAGCAGATTCCACCGTGACCTGACAACACAGCAGCCCAGCACACGGCTTGATTCTTAAATATACATGTGAAAAAAACTAAAAATAAGATAGAAAATGGGATTGGAATGGCAGGAGCAAAATGCATTAACAATTTAGGTCACTTTCACCTCTGTCTTGCTCTGATGATCCTGAAATTTAAAAAAAAAATTGCTTTCAGAGCTTCTATGTCTCCTTTTTAGTTGTGCTGGCAGTTCTGCCTTTGAATATCAGAGTTCACAACTCTGGCAAGAGAGGAAATGTGCGAGTGGTAACTTTAAAATGGCAGGTTCCCTCATTAGATTACATGCATTCCAGCTCTTTAAATGATGATGGGCTCCTCTTTTAACAGTGAGCTCTTGCTTGCATAGAATAAATTGAATTTATTCTAAGATTTTCTTAGCATTTCAGTTAGCAGCTCTTGCAAATAGAAATAAGATTGATTGACTTCCTTTTATGGAGCGCTAAGCGGAGAGTGCAAGCTGTGACTGGAGCATGTGTTGTGTACACCTGTGTGCTGCCTGCTCCTGACTGTGCCCCTTTTGGCCATTACACAGGCCAAGAACAGTCAGAGCACTGGGCACCCCAAAGCATCCTGATGCTGGGGCTGCAAGGGAGAAGCATAGGAGCTAGCTATGCCAGCTCTGCTCTAGCTGGGGAGATCTGCCGGCTTTTTGTCCCAATTCTCTAGTGAAGTGGTGAAAAAGAGTAGGCGTGCAAAAGAGAATCTGGCCTTGAAGCTAATGAAAGTGACCTGTTCCACAGTGGGTAATGACTAACTGCCTGCTGGGTGTTGGAAAAGAGAATTTCCTTTGCTTAGAAATATAACCACAGGGGATTTCCCACAGCCCAGACTGCGGCAATTCTGTGTGGGGAGAGGAAGTCCAGTCTTTGCTGAAAACATTGCGTGGCAAAGAGCTAACTGGTGTCTGCTTCAGGACTCAGGGTGGGGCCATCCCTACACCAAGTTCTCACTGGAAGAAGTTACATCACACGTTTCATCACCACTGTGCAGTAGCAGCAACACTCAGCAGCTGCTGGATTTCACTCTAGAGGGGACTGGTTCAGCAGGTCCTCCTGGAGCCTGTCTCAGGTTGATGGAGGCAGTAGATTGGATCCTAGCAATGGGGGGAGCGAGCTCTGTATGCACGATCTGCAGAAGCACGTTAGTATTCTGTGCTATGGCAATGTTGCAGATTGACTATCATCATTGCTTCCACTAGAGTTACCTTGTTAGTTACTGCTGGGATTACCGACCGCGCTGCCCCAGACTTGTCACCACCCAGTCCAGTTCCCAGCGCCAGTTCTGCAGCCAGGGCCGGCTCCAGACCCCAGCGCGCCAAGTGCGCGCTTGGGGCGGCATTTTGCCGGCAGGGCGGCAGCCGGCTCCGGCAGACCTTCCGCAGTCATGCCTGTGGGAGGTCTACCGGAGCCGCGGGACCAGCGGAACCTCCGCAGGCACGTCTGCCAGAGGTCCCCCGGAGCCGCGGGACCGGCACCGCCAGAGCGCGCCCCGCGACGCGACGCCCTGCTTGGGGCGGCAGGATTCTTAGAGCTGCCCCTGTCTGCAGTGGCAGGCTGCTGCTTCCACCATGCTCAGACATCCAGGGGAATTTGTCGTCACCACAACAGTGTACGAATCAGTGACTATTTTAAAATGGATTATCAGTAAATGAACAGACAAAGGCGTGAGGGCAAAGCACCCCTGCATTCCCTGCCATTTCCCCCATGACCTTGAAACAGAGATGGCATTTGGAGTAGTTGTACTATTTCTGAGAGAGGGCAGGGGCCTCCTATCCGTCGCCAATGCCTGATTTCTTTAGGAATTTTTTTCAGAAACGTTGTTCTTAAATAGATGATTGTGAAGTGCAGTGTCTCAGCCTCACCTCACTGGAGATTTGCCACCAGCGCCTGAGCTGAGCACAACTTTCTGGCAGCTAACACTAACCCAGGCCCTAACTCTGAGTTAAGCAACAACATGCAAGTGACATGGACAGATTTCTCCTAATTCCTTGGCTCAGTTTGATTGGATCGGATCAGACCCCAGAATCCTCTGGCTGCCAAGAGAAATACTTGCTGAGGGTGAAACAAGCTCTCACAAGGCCTGGCTGTAAGGGCTCCAGACTCAATGAGCTCACTGCATGCCACTGTACAGGGCTTAGAAATAGATTCATTCAGCTGTAGCTGAGAGGGAAGAATGGCCAACTGGTCAGGGTGGTCGCCTGTGACCAGGGGCGGCTCTAGCAATTGCGCCGCCCCAAGCAGGGCAGCACGCCGCGGGGGGCGCTCTGGCAGTCACCAATCCCATGGCTCTGGTGGACCTCCTGCAGACGTGCCTGCGGAGGGTCCGCTGGTCCCGCGGCTCCGGTGGAGCATCCGCAGCCGTGCCTGCGAGAGGTCCACCCGAGCCGCGGGACCAGCGGACCCTCCGCAGGCATGGCTGCGGCAGGTCCACCGGAGCCGCCAGACGACCGGACCCTCCTCAGGCACGCCTGCGGGAGGTCCACTGGAGCCGCTTGCCGCCCTCCCGGCAACATGCCGCCCCAAGCGCGCGCTTGGCGTGCTGGGGTCTAGAGCCGGCCCTGCCTGTGACTGAGGAGAACCAAGTACAGCTCCCTGTGTGTCCTTGGGTGAGTCATTTAGTCTCTGTGCCTCTGCTCCTCCTCTGGAGGACAGCAGCACTTCTCCCGCCTCCCAGGGATGTTGTGAGGTTAAATACATTACCCTGAGTGAGGTGCTCAGGTACCATGGAAAAGGGGTGTAGGAAAGCACCTAACATAGATATTCTTTTCAGAGTAGCAGCCGTGTTAGTCTGTATCCGCCAAAAGAACAGGAGTACTTGTGGCACCTTAGAGACTAACAAATTTATTTGAGCATGAGCTTTCGTGAGCTACAGCTCACTTCTTCGGATGCATAGAATGGAACATACAGACAGGAGATATTTATACATACAGAGAACATGAAAAGGTGGAAGTATGCATACCAACAGGCAGAGTCTAATCAATTGAGATGAGCTATCATCAGCAGGAGAAAAAAAACCTTTTGAAGTGATAATTAAGATGACCCATAGAAGGTGTGAGGAGAACTTAACATAGGGAAATAGATTCAATTAGTGTAATGACCCAACCATTCCCAGTCTCTGTTTAGGCCTGAGTTAATTGTGTCTAATTTGCATATTAATTCAAGTTCAGCAGTCTCTCTTTGGAGTCCGTTTTTGAAGTTTTTTTGTTGCAAAATTGCCACCTTCAAGTCTGTCCCTGAGTGGTTAGAGAGGTTGAAGTGTTGTCCCACTGGTTTTTGAATGTTATGATTCTTGATGTCAGATTTGTGTCCATCTATTCTTTTGCGTAGAGACTGTCCAGTTTGGCCAATGTACATGGCAGAGGGGCATTGCTGGCACATGATGGCATATATCACGTTGGTAGATGTGCAGGTGAACGAGCCCCTGATAGCGTGGCTGATGTGATTAGGTCCTATGATGATGTCACTTGAATAGATATGTGGACAGAGTTGCATCGGGCTTTGTTGCAAGGATAGGTTCCTGGGTTAGTGTTTATGTTGTATGGTGTGCAGTTGCTGGTGAGTATTTGCTTCAGGTTGGGAGGCTGTCTATAAGCGAGGACTGGCCTGTCTCCCAAGATCTGTGAGAGTGAGGGATCATCTTTAAGGATAGGTTGTAGCTCTTTGATGATGCGCTGGAGAGGTTTTAGTTGGGGGCTGTAGGTGATGGCTAGTGGCGTTCTGTTATTTTCTTTGTTGGGCCTGTCCTGTAGTAGATGGCTTCTGGGTACTCTTCTGGCTCTGTCAATCTGTTTTTTCACTTCAGCAGGTGGGTATTGTAGTTTTAAGAATGCTTGATAGAGATCTTGTAGGTGTTTATCTCTATCTGAGGGATTGGAGCAAATACAGTTGTATCTTAGAACTTGGCTGTAGACAATGGATCGTGTAGTGTGTCCTGGATGGAAGCTGGAGGCATGTAGGTAAGTATAGCGGTCAGTGGGTTTCCGGTATAGGGTGGTGTTTATGTGACCAATGCTTATTAGCACAGTAGTGTCTAGGAAATGGACCGCTTGTGTGATGTTCTGGCTAATGAAGCAGAGGTGGGATTTGGGGAGCACTTTCCCAACTTGGGAGACGGGGGGATTCTGGCCCCACTGAAGTCAATGACAAGATTCCCAGGATATTTCGCCCTTGGACTCTCTCTCCAACCTGTTACGGGATGTCTCTCCTGTACAGCAATGAATCCTCTCCACAAGATGGGTGGTTTTTCTGGGAAACACTTGGCTTTTTCTTACCTTTATGGACCAATTTGGTGTCAGTGGTTTTGGTTCTTAATACACATATTGGTTGATTGTACAAAAGCGATGGTTTTGCCCACAAAGGCAGTGGGTTTGTTAGCCATGAAAGCACAGCCCTGCCTCTGCCTCTGCCCAGGCCGATGCCCTTGAGTGGCAAAATCCACCCACCTGCAGAGGGCCAGCAGCCGGCTCATGCACCACCTCCAGTAAGTCCGGCAGCCTGCATTAGGGCAATAATTTAGTCACCTTCCTTACACAGAATTCCCTGCCAGACTCATTGACTTGAACTGGGTTTGAATAAAACGACTAGATCAAGAAATAAACTCATTGGCTATGTCAGCTCCTCCTTGAGCCAGATCAGCAGTGACTTCTGCTGGGTACAGAGAATAACGGACGGGTCATTTGGAAGCTGGTTTTAACCCCAATAACACATTTTCCTACAATAGAAGAGCCAGTGAATGTGGCCAAAGGCTCCCTGGGCGTTGGCGAATGCCTGTTAAATGGCTTCATTGCCACTGTAATGGCTCCTAAACAGTGTCAGGGATCCTCTACTAGGGCTCTGGGAGGCTTTTTCACTGTGTAAAGTTACTCAGGTATCCTCCCAGCTTGCCTCCTCTCCCCTGCATCTGCCACCAACTCCCAGTTCGCATTCTCACTAGGGTGACCAGACAGCAAGTGTGAAAAATCGGGATGGGGGGTGGGAATTGGCACCTATATAAGAAAAAGCCCTAAATATCGGGACTCTCCCTATAAAATTGGGACATCTGGTCACCCTAATTCACACACACCCCAAGCCCTGCGGGGAGGGAGGGAGGAGAGACACGGCCGGCAGCTGCGAGGACCTCCGAGGGGGGAAGGCATGGGGTAGAGGAGAGGGGAGGAGAGGAGGAAGATTCACCCCAGGCTGCTGCTGCCTAGGAGCTGATTCAGTGGGGTAATACCAGTGGGAGAACACTTCAACCTCTCTAACCACTCAGGGACAGACTTGAAGGTGGCAATTTTGCAACAAAAAAACTTCAAAAACAGACTCCAAAGAGAAACTGCTGAACTCGAATTAATATGCAAATTAGATACAATTAACTCTGGCCTAAACAGAGACTGGGAATGGTTGGGTCATTACACTAACTGAATCTATTTCCCTATGTTAAGTTCTCCTCACACCTTCTATGGGTCATCTTAATTATCACTTCAAACGGGTTTTTTTTTCCCTCCTGCTGATGATAGCTCATCTCAATTGATTAGACTTTTCCTGTTGGTATGCATACTTCCACCTTTTCATGTTCTCTGTATGTATAAATATCTCCTGTCTGTGTGTTCCATTCTATGCATCCGAAGAAGTGAGCTGTAGCTCACGAAAGCTCATGCTAAAATAAATTTGTTAGTCTCTAAGGTGCCACAAGTACTCCTGTTCTTTTTTTAGTGGGGTAATAGGCACCTATATAAGACAAAGCCCCAAATATCGGGACTGTCCCTATAAAATCAGAACATCTGGTCACCTTACTTACTTCACTTTACAATTCAAGTGCTTTCATTGTTTTCCTTTCTTTTCTGTATCTTTAGTAAAAGGTAAAAGGGATTTTTCATGGTGTGTTTTCCATGGTGCTAAACCGGCTGAGGACTCTTAATACCAAACCCCAGAGCTTGTTTAACGCTGTTTAACGTTGGACAGTGACTGGGTTATGTTAATGCCTTTGGCCCACATATTCCATCTAAATTAAAACAGGGCTTAACTCATATCTAGGCCTTTTTGTTTGCCTCCTGGTCAGGGATGAATTTCACCTTAAAGGAATGAAATCCCAGATATTTACTTGGCTTTGTGAGGGCACATTCTCCAAACACTAGGTACAAACACATACATACATACCTGTGCACGTCTACATATTCATACATCTATCAGTTCAACCTCATGAGATTTGGAAGCAATTCATACCCCAAGAATGTTATGAATTTTCTTTACCCATTTGCCTGACAGCGTTGGACAGTGGGATGTTTTGCTTTGTTTGGTGGGTTATTTATAGGCCAATTACACTACTGTTAGACAGCACAGTGTGCTAAATTCCTCTGACATTTCAGTCAATACCAGCCAAGCATGACTGGCCAAGAACAGCCCCTTCCGAATAGCCGGGAAGGGCCATTTGTTGTCTGTGCCGATACCCAGGCCTGTTTTTCAGAAACAATGCAAGCAGGTTGGTTTTTAGGGTGCTGACTTCCCACAGCAAAGTCCAGAGCTGGCTCTAACTCACGTTGCGAATCCCGCTCTCTTGAGGAAAAACTGGTGGATTAAAGCGCTGCCCAAACCGCCTCTAGCTCATTAATTCTAATCAAACAAACCACACAAAGGGCCAAGTTCAGCCCTGGGGAAACTACTGAAGTCCTTACAGTTACACTCAATGTTAATCTGGCCCAAAGCATTTAGGAGATGCTCCTGCAAAGGAGCCGAGCGATGCTAAGCAGCCTCAGTTCTCAGAGATTTCTCCTGAGAGTTGAGAGTGCTCTGCAGCCCATTCGATCAAGCCCTTAGTTCCCCCAGCTGATTCAGCCTATTTTATAATACATGAATCCTGCACTGCAATGTATTAACTCTGCAGGGCTATGCCGGAGGAGCAAAGTAATGGAGCCAAGTCTCCGGGCTGTAGTTTACTAGATGCTGATTAAAGAAGAAGCAGTGATGTTCATGTACAGAGCAGCCCAGCAATAACCAGCCAGAGTGGGGAAAACACTGCACAGACACACCTGTGAACATTCTCTGGCAGTTGTAGGAAAACCTGCTGCACTTCTGTCCCAGGAAGGCACTTGTCGATGAGCTTGGGGGCAGGAATGCTGGGTGAGCTGGAAAATTGTAAACAACTCTTGGAGAATATTCACAGAAAGCAAATTCTGAACTGGTTTCCAACGCCTAGCACCAGAAGCCATGTCTGTCCCATCAGTGAACAGAAATAAGCTGTGTGATTCTTGGTGCAACATTTTCAGGCCATGGTGCTGGAGCTGGCTGAGCTGTGCTCGGGGCAGAGCCTGAGAGATGACAAAGGCAGCTTTATCCGTCGTTTGTGGCTCCCCAATTCTGGGCCAGCCAGGAGCTGGTTTGGCGTTCAGTGTAAGATAAAGCAGCCTCGGGCTGCTCTCATCTATGACAAGCTGCTCACAACCCCAAGAAGCCATTCTTGCAGCTGGAACAGCCAGAGCATAGAGAAACTCCAGGCACAATGCCTTTCCCTCAGTTACCCCCCATGTCAGAGCCTGCAGAACCACTGTTCTCTGGTTCTGTAACACTCGGGGTCTCCTCCATGCAGACATTTTGGCCTGGGCTCAGGATCTGTAAAAGAGCCTGACGCTCTAGGGCTAGGGCTGTGCATTCAGGTGTCTCCAACTGGGCACACAAAATCACACGTAGTCACTTCTGGAAACCTCAGCCCTCCTTTTCAGTGACAGGGTCCCCAGGGGCAGTGAGAAAGAAAATGAGTGTTAGGAATGCTGAAATACAAAGCTGGCAGCACCCTTTTGAAACGTCTGCTTATTTTGCTAGTTTTGTTGCTAAAAGACAGAAAAACACATGATTTCTGCCCCAGTGATTCATGTCTGCTTTTTAAACTCACTGTGACCTAATCCATGCAGCGTATTGTCACCCCTTTTCAGATGGAGGCTATAAGCCAGCAACGGCTAACTGCACACTGACTGAAGCACGGTGTCCTGTAAATGTCACCACACGACAGCTGTCCTGTTAAGGCGCAGAGCCAGCTATGCACAGTCTTCCCTGAACTGCAAAACAATCCTTATTACACCAGCAAGTTTATGATCTCACACTCTATCCAAGGGAAGGGCTGGGGAATGAATTGATTCAGTGATTTCACAGTCGAGAGAGCAGACCTCTCTGTGAAAGCCCTGGGATGATAACAAGGACTTGCTCCCTGATCTGATAATCCCAGGAGTTTAAGATGTGAAGTAGTGGCTAATGAGAACATAGGAGAAAATGGGGGGAAAGAGAGAAAGTTTGTGGCCAGTAAATTGTGCAACCTTAAGCTAGATCCTGAATGAGGAACATGAAACAGCAAAGCATAAAGATGGTCCTGACAGCTGCTCAATGCACACAAATGAGAAGAGCAGTGTGGGCTCAGTGCTGCTGACATGCAGAGCATCTTAGCCCATGACAGGAGTAAGCCTTCAGGATGGGCACAGGAGCCATCAGCATCCAAAGAAACCACAGCTGGGGGATCGGGATTCAATGGGACAATCTCACAGAAATACACACTAAAGAGAAAACAAAAAAACCCCCTAGAATAGAGTCAAAAGGGACATGAAATACATGGCTACATGAGAGCAGCACAGACACTGTGGCAACGGGGGGCGGATAGACAGACAGATCGATCAGACTGAGACCCCAATTCAACAAGGCACTTAAGCACTGGCCTAACCTTAAGAATGTGCTTAAGTTCATTCCCCTTCAGTATAGGTCTTGAGCATGTGTCCTGGGCATGTGCCCTATTAGTGAGCATGTACCTTGTCTGGGGCAGGAAATGGGCCAGACTCGTTGTAAAGTCACAGCACTGCACGGTGTTTTCTAACAAGAATGAGAAAGGCACATGGGCGAGGAGTCCATCCCAGGTACCCCCGTCCCCGAACAATGAGAACTGGTCAGGAAGTGTGAAAAGTGCCAATTCGTCAAACTGAAACTTTTCACAGCCAAAGGTCACTTAGGGTGAATATCACTTCTGGTGATAACCAAAACTTCCAAGTTTTCCAGTTCAAGATGGCTTTTCATTTGGAAACCTAAAGCTAATTAGAGTAAAATAAAATAAGTAACAGTTTCAATTAAAATAAAACATCTTGATTGATCCAAACCAAAAATGTTCAAGATTTCAACTTTTTGCCCCAAATCATGACAGGAAATTTTTTCAAAAGCCTGACAATTTTCACAGGAGAGAAAAGCTGCATCCCGCTCCCTGTCCTAACAACTCAATGGATCTGTTGAATTTGATATTGTTTCAGAAAATGAACGGTGCCATTTCTTGGAGCCAAGAGGAACAGCGACAGAGCTCAAGTGCCTCCTTGTTGTTATTAGGGCTGGAGGAATGAGTGGAAACGTTTTATTTATTTGAAACAGTTATGAAGTTTGTTGAATAAATTATTGATCAAATACTCAGCCAGTTTCAGCTGTTCATAGGGTTCCCGTATGTAATAGAGAAGTACAATTTCCTCTGCTGCAGGTATCTATGGGTAAATTCTATGGCCTGGGTGACATAGAAGGTCAGAGGAGGTGACCACAGGGGTCCCTTCTGATCTTTGAATCTATAATAATCTCTGTCATTCTAAACAACACAAAGTGCTTTACACGTGTACTACAAGCCTCTGGGGCTGGAATGCACCCAGGGGCTGCATGTGCTCACAGAACAATGCCTGCAGAATTTGCAGGTGCTATTTCAGAGGCTAGCTAACAGGGTGCTCTTGTTTTCAGGGGGTTGCCCAGTTCTTGGTTTGTCAGACCATTCCAAGCCCCAGCTTGGGGGCCATGCTACACAAGAGGGTCCAGCCCAATGTCCACTGGAATTGGATCAGGTCCACACAGCTGAGCTTTGAGCCCAAGGGAGCAAGGGACCAATCTTAGTGCTTGAAGACCATTGCCTGCATGGTGACGCATGGGTAGGGCACACATTCTGCATGTCTCCCCAGTATCCTTGCTGATCCCTGCCCGTGGCATTTCCATGGCCTCATGCACCTGTGCTGGAGAGGTGTCCCTTACCTCAGTCCACAGAGAAAGAAAATGCCAGGGAGACTAGAAAGGAGAGAAAAATGAAACTGTCCTGTGCAATGATTGTTGAACTATGGAATAAGGCCAAACTTTGATATCCAGCAGGGGCAGATTCTGACCTTTACAACAGGGAACATGGCTGGAATTTCAATGGCCATTTTAAACAGGTAAGTTATATAATCTCCATTGCTTTTATATTCCTCAACCCAACAGATGGCTCTCAAATCCATTGCCTACCAAAAAATGACATTTAACTAAATAAAGAAGGTCTTTTAATTGCACCGTATTTCAATGCAAAGGTTAGAGAAATGCGCATTTCCAGAGCATGATGACAGCTCTGGCTATAAATGAAGTGATAGGTTTAGACAGACCCAGGTGTCCACACCAATCATTAGACCTACGCTTTGTAACCCTGCCAAACAACAAACCCCAAACTCATCATCCTGCTGTCTAATGGGTAGAATTTCACTTTTTAACCCTAATATTTAAAATACTTGGGGCCTGACCCTCCCCTGCCTGCACAGTGCGAAGTCATTTATGCCTGTGCAAAGTTTATAGGCAGAATGCTTCCAAATCAGAATTCTCCACACTCACTCCACCAGCTTTGCACAGGAAGGCAAAGACTCGGCCTCTTCTATCACCATTACAAAAATAAAGCCACCCAATAAATAGTATTGGGAGCATTCCCAAGGGTCAAGTTTTCAGGCTTTGTTTTAAATTGCAGAAGAATTGTAATGGAGAAACAAACCCTCCAAGAACATTGCCATTGAAACGGGCTACTAGGATTCAGCTTGGCTCCTTGAATAACGTCTATACAGAAAATAGGCTCAATGCAGTGTATGTCTGCAGTTTTGTATCATCATCTGCTAAGGGTGGACAAAGTGGGAACAGCCCTGAACTGCAACAGAAACCAGGGGTTGGTCCAAGAAATTGGATACGTTGATTTTAGTTCCTATTTTTCATTGTCATGCCTGGCTTTGGAACTGGAAACCCCCAAGCAAAGGCTGCTTTTGCAACATCTTTGTCTTAGCCACAGCCAGAAAGTGCTAATCATCTCCTGCAAGGTTCTGAGTCTGATACAGACTCAGGAAATGCCTGAGTTGTCTTCAGAGAAGCATATTTATTAGTAATAATATTGCTATATTTCTTAGCTCCTATATAAGAGAGGATAAATATCATGTGGCAATCCATGATCATTTCATGCCAATTGCAAGAAGCCATGAAAGGTCATTGGATCTCTTATTTCCCAGGGCTTCCAGCCATGATAATACTACTATGAGTTCCTGATTACATCCCTTCTTTGTCCAGGAGCAAGAAGTTTTGTGCATGCAGTGTACAATGGAACATTGTCATTCCAGGATACAGCATGTGGCCTTCACGTGACTGGAGAGTGTCTGAAGTGAGGGCCAACCCATGCAATCTGGAACAAAGAAAAGAGCTTCCCAATGCCTACACGGGTTTGTGGGTGCTCCCCAAGATGCCCTGAGTGCAGCCAGAGAGTCTGTCTGGCCAGCTTGTGATCGCAGAGAGTGTGAAGTTATAGGTGATTTGAAAAAAACAGCTGACAACGCGAATCTTTTTAGACATTCCCCCCCGAAGAAGGAGCCACAATCATTGCAACAAGTGATTGGATTATTCTCCTGTGAGTATCTCTTGCCCATTACACCCCATTTCAGGCATACAGACAGCATTAGGGATGGCTGCAAATTATATAGAAACCTCGCCTGATTCATACCAATTAATCTCTACTTCAGCAGCACCATTCAGTGCTTTCCCTCCCTTGTCTCCACTTAGTTTCTAATCAACCAGCGCAACCTGTTCCCATAGAAACCAATTGCATATCACTGTAGTGTCATGGCTTCCATTTGATTAAAGACTATGATCAGATCTTTATTCTAGAGCCCTTGGAAAGCCAAGCTGACAGCTGCCTGATGCTGGCATGAATGGTCATGCTGCCCCATCCACTACCAGAAAACCAGGGTCAGGCATGGGGCCTTTACTGTAACATGCCTCATGCTCATGGAGCTAGGTGAATTGTGCAAAAGGTTTGCATTTGTGCTCTCCTTGCATCTGGTCCCCACAAACATCCGTTACCAGCTCCAACTTGCTTGTACAAAGCAAATGTTATTTGCATCCTAAAACTAATTCCAAGAGTTACACTCATCCAACCGGGGAGCAGAAACAATATCAAGTGTCTTGCCCAATGAACCAACCATCACAACGAGCAGCACAACTCAAACCATAATTATTTTTTTAATTTGGTTAAAAAAAAAAAAAAGATTAATTTTGACTACAGACATGCCACCAGCCTGGAAAGAGGTGACATTCACCAAATACACTATCCATTACCATCTGCCCAGGTGTCGATTCCCCAGTGTGTGCCGGCATCACTGTGACTCTGGCTACACTTACAGAGTACAGAAATTCCCGCCAGGCTGCCCGGAATCATACCACCCTCTCGTGATGACTGATAAGGAATGATGCATCATATCTCTAAGGCCTCAGCTCTAATGCAGCCTTCACTTTTTACAGTACACACGCACAATTCAGGGCCAGATTGTGTCTGGGTATAATGTGACCATGTGAGGTAGGTGAGTCCCCTTCTGCCTCCCCCGCATGGTCATCTCAGACCAGTCTGGCATGTGGGGAGACCAGAGATGAGTCCCTAAGTCCCCTCCCTGTGCGCCAGCATTTGGGGAGTGTGTAGGGTCTGCCTGCCCTATGTGCCATTCTCGGCCCTGCTAGTGAATGCCAGACACTGTGCACGAGGGAGCTAGTTGCCATGGGTCTCTCACCTCACCAGCCATTTTCTGCACCAGCCAGAGGGCCATGTCCATTGCCAGTGACAGGCCATCTTCTCAGTGTAGACAGAGTCCCAAAATCTTTACGGCAACTGCAGATCTAGTAATGGAATTCTCCATTGCTAACCCTTCTCAAAGTGCCCTGAAGTCCCTTGTGCTAGGTGTGGCATGACTGAGCTGGTGAAGGTGGCTGGCTAGGATGGAGGATCTTGTCACAACAGCTCAAGCAACTTGGGTTCAATTCCTGGCTCTGCCACAGATGCTCTAGGTGCCCTTGGGTAAATCATTTAATCGACACTAAGTTTCAGTTCCCCATCTGTAAAAATGGTGCTATTTCCCTACCTCACCGGAGGATTGGGAGGTGCTCAGATACGGCCATGGATGTACCTAGACAGATGGAAATCCAGAGATGCCAGAGGAGAAAGGCAGGGAAACATGCTTTATGGAGCAATTATTATCTAATTTTAGCTGCACTCTCTCACACAGCTGAATAACAACGGTGACCTACCCCATTGAATGTCTCCTCAGTTGATTGGGACCACTCATGCTGAGGTGAACTACAGACACGCGTACTGAGTAATCTACTCCTCTGGCTGTGATAATGGAATGTTTTCCAGCGATGCTGAGAGAAAAGTTCTTTGTGGTTGAGTGAACACAATGGGGAAAGACAACAGTTTACTGACAGTGCAGTCAGTCAAGAGACATGTAAACAAAGTTCTAGTTGAAAGAGTGTTTCTATAGCACAAGACAGATTATTTAATAATTTACCAGCACTGCTGACTATTTGGGTGTAACAGAGCCCCTTAGCCGGCAAACATATCACTGCCCAACCACATTCTGAGGATATACATTTTGATGCCAATAATAGAAGACTTTGTCATGTGACAATCAATGTCTTTCATCCAGGCACTTCAAAGAGAATGCTGATATTTAACCCTTGCAACATCCTTGTGCGGCAGATTGGGATTATTATGCCCATTGCACAGAAGGAGAACATGGAGGCAGAGAGAGGTTAAGACCCACATTCTCGAGTGGCCTCTAATTTTGGGTGCCTCCATTTTTGAGTGCTAGGCATTAGACACCTTAAAAAGAAGCCTGGTTTTCAGAGGTTGGGTGCTCTGCCTTTTCCGAAAATCAGGTTCCTTTAAAGTGTCTCAAATTGGGCACTAAAAATGGAGGCTCCCCATTTTGAAAATTTAGGCCCAGGGCCTTATGCTGAGCACTCCCATGATCCCTCTGACTCCAGCTGAAGTTGAGAGTGCTCAGCACAAACCGGGTCAAAGGTTTCTTGGGGTCGTTAGTAACAACTTGAAGCACCCAACATTATTGGACACTCTTGAGAATTTATGGCCGAAATGACTGTTGTGTCACACAACAGGCTAGTGCATCAAATAAAATTCAGGAGTTCTGGTTTCCATTGCCCTCATACAGCAGCTGTGCCATGCTTCCTAACAGGTCGTTTGGGTTGTTCATTTACCACCCAGAAATGGTGTTCTGTGCATTGCTGGCTACACGTGATGTTAGTTTGGAGTTCTCTTCACTTTCAGGAACACAATCTATGAATCAAAGAATCAGAATATGTATAACCCACCCACACATACATTGTGTGATCCAGTAACTTTGAAAAAAATCACTGATCACTTGATCTGAAAACTCATCCATAACTGTTAAGGCGTCATTCTTGTGTGGGGTAGGAATAGGATTGGGCCAAATATTTTATAATATTACATCTGATGCACCTTAATAGGCCTTTCAGTCCATATCAAAGGGACACCCACCACAGAGCACAGCTGTGCTGTGGCTAAGGAGCTCAGACGTGATCTGAAGGAAGCAGCTGGGAATGTTGCCATTGACTTCAATAGGAGGAGGAGCAGATACCAATTGAGAGAACTGTAATAATAATACAGGCCTGATTTGCATTTCCAATAAGTTACGCCACTTAAGTGACGTATGTCATTGAGTATAAATGAAGAGTGGTGATCAGGGCCCTGTATAACTGAGAATTCATCCTGATATTTTTTTTTTAAGACATGTCACCCTAGCCTATACCCCCCCGCCGCCCGGGCCGCCTATGAGGAGAGTGCAAAGGTCATCACAGATCTATAGTAGATTATCAGTTCACAAGGACGGGTCCTGTAATTCAGGCCCTCATCCAAAGTCCATTGAAGCTGACAAAGATTTTGGACCAGGAGCCAAAATGAGCACTGCCAATATCTCACGACAATATGAAACGCTGATGTAAAATCACAGGAGTTCTCAGCAGAGTTGAAGCCAGAGCTCTTCTTTCAGGCAAAATTTCTCTGTGTTAGGTAGAGTGTTATCGCTGCGATCTTTCTCCCACCGGGAAGAGCAGTGCGAGAAGAAAGAGAATCGCGGAGATGAGACTGATGAGAAATCTAAGATGTTTTGCCTTGAGTTATGTTTTTCCATCTAATGCTATCAATGTAAATATTTACTGGCAAGGATTCCCATTCTATTAGTGACACTGCTTTGTGCAGCCAGTGTTTCTTAGGGAAGCACTTCAAAAATCGGCTTAATGTATTCAAATAATCTCCAATGTATTCATTTAATTTGTTTATTTCCGCTTTCCGCTCCTGCACATATGGCTTTGCTTGTGTTCCTACTTGATTAGTTTTTACATTTCCATGTGTAATTTATGGTAAACTGGCCTCAGATTCATAAAAACCATGGCAAACACTTCTAAAATATGTCCTAAATATACTCTTCTGTTCACTCCATATAGAATGAAAACAGGGTGATTCAGTATGCTAAATGAAACCCTATTGATAAGATTACGCTGTACTTGTAGTGGTTTAAATACAGCATATAAAAGATGGCTGTCTTGCATGTGATTATAAAACCTTACTACAGCCTATTTCAAGGAATCAATCAGTATGGAATCAATGTGCAAGAATTGCTTTAATAAATCCAAATAGATACATCAGGCTGTAACTGAATTGCACATTAAATAAAATCCAATTGATCATTGAATGTATTGATTATCCTTATTAAGTGCATATTCGTTACACTTTTATAGCAGGGCTTGGATGGCTACATATGGCACTGGGAGGCTCTGAATCTGCAAAGAGCTCTATAGGCTGAGCCCATCTGCCTGGGTCAAGCCCCCCGTTTAAGTCAGCTCAGGTGTTTTCTCTTGTGGAGATCATTGAGGCCCTGATCCCGCAATGTATAACCCGCAGTCTACAGATTTTCCATTCCAAAGGGGATGGAACTGCTGTCTCCTGTTAGTTCGGTTCTCCCCACTAACTCAGGATACCCTGCTTCTGCCAGTAATGGAGCTCAGCTGCTGGATTTTTAATGGCCCAAGTTTGGTCTGGCCTTTAGAACAATCAACCCTCACATTTATGTTTTGGAAATTCAGGGTGTAGGTGGGATGGGGACTCCTCTGTCATTGTATTTGTGTTCAGGTCTGACTACCATGCATAACTCTCCTCACTGATACACAGCCCTCCAGTCATCATCAAATCTCATCAGGCTATAGTTCATGTATAATACTGACATGTTATAAAACTGCCAGTGATATATACATGCCTCTTGCCTGTTCTGGAGAAGGATGACGAACCAAGGATCTGATCCAAAGTTCACCGAAGTGAATAGAAACACTCCCACTGACTCCAGTGGGTTTCGGATCAGGCCCCAAAAACACAGATGACATGAGAAAGCACTGATGAGATTTTGAGAAGTTAGGCAGGTGGATGGGTGAGGAGGCAGTGAAGACAACTTAGAAGGCAGATGAGATGTGACAGGGAAAAGAAAGCAGCAGAATTGGAAGATGCAGACAGATGAGCTGACAGCAGTAAAGTGGTTGGGCTCGAGAATAGGCCTTACGGAAAGAGAAGCCAAAACGTTATTCGATTTAGATGAGAGAATGACAAAAAGGGGGGAAGAAACCAGGAGAAGAAAGCCAGCTGCCTTTTCCCCCAGTGAGAGAGAACAGCCTACTGCTGATACTGCGAGACCATAGCCGTGACTTGCAACAGTGTAAACCCACTGGCTTCAGCGGAGCTACTTCGGATTTACATCCGGGCTAGCGAGAGGGGAATCAGGCCCTGTTATGTGCATTGGGGCTATGGAGGGACACCCACAGACAAAGAGGTGACTTGCCGGCTAGCAAAGCTAGCGAGCAGTTAGCAAGGTACAAAGGGGCAGAGATCGAAAGGATGTATTTAAGGGAATAAAACAGGTGGAGAGAAGAGAAAACTCAGGCCTTCAGGGAACGCATTTGCTGGGAAGCCTTAGCACTTTGCTTGGAGAGATGGGGCAGAGGGAGTGGTCAGCGCAGATCACTGTTTATTATTTGCTGACGTCTATGCAAAGAGTATGGGGGCACTGGTCACAAAAGAGGAGGCTTCCTCACCATTCGAGCCATCATGACAGAACGGGAGCTTCGTCAGGAGAGACTGGAGGAACCTAAAACAATGACTAAGGAGAATTCTCTGGGGCAGGGTGTAGATGGAGATGGGAGGGAAGGGTGCACAAACACTGAAACGTCTCTCCCCTTAATCCTTTGCTGGGTCCTAGAACCAAAGTCAAATCAAAACTGCTTTGAGATTCTAAAACGTTGTGCTTTTTTCATTCTGCGGTCTGCATTTGCACTTTTGAGGGCAGGACTTGCTGTGCTGATTCAGGGTAGGAAAAGCATCTCTCTTGGTACGTTCATCTGGGAACAGAAGCAGAAATACAGGAAAACATTCCCAAAACCCCAAAGCCTGATCAGAGAAATTTTAACATTCAAATTCTTGGGTACCTACTATCTGCCCCAAAGTGGAACTCTGAGCTTTTGGAAGTTTGTTTATTGCTGGCTATAGGCAGTCAGTAAGTTCGCATGCTGGTGCTTGTCTGGCAGAAAAGGAAATACAAACACTGTTGCAGATCCAGATACTTCACTGAGATCTAAGAAAATGCTGCTCCAGCAAATAAAAAAGGCTCAGTGAACCAGAGTCCTCTGTACCTCTCACCTGAACATAATCTTTGATCCTGCACTTATTAGAATTGCTCCAAATTTTCATGATGTGAATTATAGCTCATTGGCTGCCCTGCAATAACTATTATAAAAGTTCAACAGCGTGAAGACTTCACTTGTGTTTCCATGGTGGATCTTGTTAAATGTTCCTTAATCAACTTCTTTGCTGGGGAAAGCACTTGGCTCTCAGCAACGTGGAATGGTATAGTGCAGGTTGAGGAAGTTTAATCTTGTGTGTCATACACTGCCTCTAATTGGAATGTAATGCTGCTTCAGTCTAGCAAAATGATACATACCAATCTCCTCTCCCATTAGGAAGCCACAGCCACTTCAGTGTTACTGACATTATAGCATGAACAGATGGCATGCTCCTATATAATACTGGTGAATGGGAGCATGTGTTCTTGGTGCTCACACGCCCATTCACAAAGTCAACGCACAAGCATTGCAGGGAGAGTTTAAGCTCCATAAATTGGAACACTGCATTATGGATAATCTTGCATGCACAATTAATGCAAATGCCCATGTTATATGTACACACACAAGAGAAAGAGAGAGAGAGAGAGAGAGCACACGTGAGAGAGGAAGCAGGAATATCTGATAATGCAGTGAGGAATACAAAGGTATTGTCCTCGTGAGTTTGCACTGGCCATACAACTCACAGGTGGCAAAGGCACCAATGAGTTATTCAGATCCTTCCGAACAAGTGCCACTGTAATCTTTACACGTGACGTCCCTCTCTCGTGTTCTAGATATGCCGCTTATTGACCAGACATAGCAGGTTAGAGAGCTGTTTTTTAAATTGTGGTTGGCACTTAGTAGTGTGAGTCACACGGCACTCATGAGGGGAGAACAAATTGTAACTATAGTGTTGCAAAAACCTCTAAATGTGATCTAAGTTAAATTATTAATACACAATAGCATTATGATTGGGAAATTAAATCCCCTGGGACTAGAACTGGCAAATTGTGAGGAAAACTATTCATTACAATTGTTGCAAATTCTGACTCACTTTTCAATTCCACCCTTTTGGCTCATTTTTACACAAAAGTGTCTGTGCCAATAGGCTTTTGTTTGCTTGAATATCGGAATTATCTCTGTGTCAATGTGAGCTCTTGCGTGCCAGTATAGTAGTCAAACTGGAAACACTTTCCCCCAATCAGGGAGCAGAAACGATATCACATGACTTGACTGACCAATTACTGAATAAAGTATAATGAATAGCCAGTTTGAACCCACAGATTGAAATTTGTTTGCAACAAGTGCATCATTGAATGTTTAGGAGTAATGAACATATTTTTAATAATCAAATCTTAAACTATTTGGGAAACAGAAAAAGAGAACACAGTTCACTGAATAATTTGTTCCTTCCTCACAGTTCTGCCAGCTCTTGTCAGGACATTCCAGAACTACAAGAAACTGCTATGAGTACAACTGAAAAGATAGAAATAGCCCCTTCCTAGTGGTACATTTCTAGCCCTGATGGGTCATGAGATATTCAGACATTAAGCTGTTACTGGTCCAGTTTGGGGGAAAATTCACATTTTGGGGGAAAGAAGGGAACATTTCTCTGACAGGGTGTTTTAAAATAAACAGCCAACAGCTGTTTCAAGCAGAACAGGTTTAGTGGAGATTAATTTGCGGGGCAGAGTACAGGCACAGTAGTCAAAAGGTGCATGATAAATGGCATTGCAGTTTATAGCATGGATAGTACCAGCATATAGTTGGTATACGTAAGTTTAATGGGTGGTCATCAGCCGGAGTAAAACAGTGTATCTCCATGGAAGTCCATACAGGTACGTCAATTAGCTGAAGATCTGGTCCTTTCTGTATATACTACAGCACTTTGTCTGGAAAGCCTTCTGCAGAGAACACTAGCTAACTAATTAATCCTCACGGTCCTCATGGGAGCTAAGTGAATAATACTCTTAGCCTCGCTTTACAATGGGCCCAATGTTCTGTCGAAGACAATAGATACATGTCTTGTACAGCAGCACAGAATCCAACCCATTGTAACGGAGGCAGAAAAGTGCAGTGACTGATCTGTCCAAGACCCAGTGGTGTCAGTATTTGGGCTGAGAATAAAATTAAGACCACATAAGTGTCCTACCCAGCCATATGTTACTCAGACACCGCACAAACTAGGCAAATACAACTTAGATGGGGCTACTATGAGGTGGGTGCATAACTGGCTAGATAACCATACTCAGAGAGTAGTTGTTAATGGTTCCCAATCCTGCTGGAAAGGTATAACAAGTGGGGTTCCGCAGGGGTCTGTTTTGGGACCGGCTCTATTCAATACCTTCATCAACAATTTAGATATTGCCATAGAAAGTACGCTTATTAAGTTTGCAGATGATACCAAACTGGGAGGGATTGCAACTGCTTTGGAGGTTAGGGTCAAAATTCAAAATGATCTGGACAAATTGAAGAAATGATCTGAGGTAAACAGGATGAAATTTAATAAAGACAAATGCAAAGTGCTCCACTTAGAAAGGAACAATCAGTTTCACACATACAGAATGGGAAGATACTATCTAGGAAGGAGTATGGCAGAAAGGGATCTAGGGGTTATAGTGGACCACAAGCTAAATATGAGTCAACAGTGTGATGCTGTTGCAAAAAAAGCAAACGTGATTCTGGGATGCATTAACAGGTATGTAGTGAGCAAGACACGAGAAGTCATTCTTCCGCTCTATTCTGCACTGGTCAGGCCTCAGCTGAAGTATTGTGTCCAGTTCTGGGCACTGCATTTCAAGAAAGATGTGGAGAAATTGGAGAGGGTCCAGAGAAGAGCAACAAGAATGATTAAAGATCTAGAGAACATGACCTATGAAGGAAGGCTGAAAGAATTGGGTTTGCTTAGTTTGGAAAAGAGAAGACTGAGAGGGGACATGATAGTAGTTTTCAGGTATCTAAAAGGGTGTCATAAGGAGGTGGGAGAAAACTTGTTCATCTTAGCCTCTAAGGATAGAACAAGACGCAATCGGCTTAAACTGCAGCAAGGGAGGTTTAGGTTGGACATTAGGAAAAAGTTCTTAACAGTCAGGGTGGTTAAACATTGGAATAAACTGCCTAGGGAGGTTGTGGAATCTCCATCTCTGGAGATATTTAAGAGTAGGTTAGATAAATGTCTATCAGGGATGGTCTAGACAGTATTTGGTCCTGCCATGAGGGCAGGGGACTGGACTTGATGACCTCTCGAGGTCCCTTCCAGTCCTAGAGTCTATGAATCTATGAATCCATTGCTCTCAGATCTTATCTGGAATTGTATCTATTTTCCTCAGCAGGTTTCTCTCCATCTGCTCTTACGTTTTATTTAACCCTGCTGAACATTTTGGGGTGGATATACGGCGAATATACATTCCCCCCACTACAGTTGTTTTCAAAGTGCAGGTTAGATGTACAAATAATGTACTGTTCAAATGCTTGATTTATAAGGACCATCAAGTTTCTGACTGGAAACAAAAAATCTGATGGATTTCTTAGGTGTCTCACTGATTTATTGACCATATGGCAATTTATAAGTCATGTCAGTAACTTTATAAGTAACACAATTAATTCTGACGTTATTCCTGAGTTATCCATGTACCATGTCACTGATGAATAAGTGATGGGACTGAGTTATAGGTTGTCTCGGAACTATACGTCACGAAACTGAGTAATAAATCAGGAGAGAGATGCATTTGGCTACACCACTGAATTGCAAGTCATGTAACTGTATCACATACGTTGAACTGATTGGTCAGGTGCTAGAATATCCATTTCCTGCATTTGTTTGGGAAACAGTGGATGGATTTAGCTGTGACACACAAATTATGGCTCTGCTTTGCAAGCCATGCTGAGTGAAAATCTGCATTTATCAAATCGGCACTAACAATAAATACAAAGGTCCCAGCTGTGCTCCGAGCCCCCCACTAAGATTGGCCACGTAACGGTGGGTTTGTTCTTCTCCAGGCCCTGGCAGGACAACCCTTAGGGACTGATGCGCCAGTGAGATGGCATTTGTATTATCCCATGCTTTGTAAATACTATGATGGCGTGTGTAACTCTGGACTCACCCAGTGTTTACAGCAAGCAGAACCAGAATGCTTTGCTAGCAGCATTCCCGGCCACCAGACCCCTGTCCACTTCAGTGCCACCTCTTCTAACAGCTGACAGGGCACATGTAGGAATAACGCAGAAGCCTTAGTGATGCAGCTTACGCTCAAGGTTGCGTAGTGGAGTCGGACATCCCCATGTCCACCTGATGGCTTAACCTGCTATCGTCACTCAGCCTCTGGGACCTGGTGTGATTTATAGCTGATTTCAAGCTCATTTCATTTATATGGCACAGGGCTGAAAATTATGTGACTGTGACCTTAATTGCAAGCAAGCAAGCAAGCATTATCCACCCATTTTTTGAACCTCAAAGCATTTGGGGTTGACTTTTGGGGGAAGGCTGTCAGGTCTCTTGTTACTGACTCATTCAGTTCACCCACATCTGATTCCAATACATACTGTATCTCACTGCCACCTGGTTACGGTATCAGGAAGAAAACAGAAGGACAGTGCTCAGCTCTGATAGTAGATTACATGTGCTAATCATCTCACATTGATATTTCCACACTCCTCTCATTTGCTGGTCTCTGATTTTCTCCATGGTGCCTGGAGAAAGTCTGGTCCCAGGATCTGTGGAGCTCTTTACACCTGTGGGAATGGGCATACTTGTATAAGGTTTCCCCTGAGTGGCTGTATGTATACTGTATGTATATGTGATCAGATACTTGTCTGATCACGACGCTTCTAGAAACTGGCAGTAGCTATATATACATGTTTGTTTAGAACATGCACATGTAGTCTTTCCTCCACTGACTAATAACTGCAGGTGTGTATATCCTCTCTATTCTCTCTCCCCCTCCTCTTTGGGCATTGCCTCTGTAGCAGGACTGGCTGGCAGAGGCAGAGATCTTAGGCTATTAATTAAGATGTCATTTACAGGCCCCCTGGGTGACCTTAATTAAATGGTATGATGGCAAACACTAATAAGAAAGATGATATCCCTGTAGGTGGTGAATCAAATGTATTAACCTCTCAGAAAGGAACCTTTCCTTAGTTTGATGGAGGATCAGAGCAACTCCCCACGCAAAGCAAAGGTCCCAGCCACCAAGGAATCCCCTCCTCATGAGGAAGAGAACAAACGGCTTTCTTCTGGAACAGCGGCGTGTCCATGTTCCTGGGTGTGTGCATTCGTGTTCCCAGACAAAAGCGACATTAAGATGTGGTTAAGCTTGAGAGTACATATCAGTAACTGAGTGTAAAATACATTACAGGGATGTTTGTAATTATCCCTAAACCAAACATTATTAACCCAGGAAATTCAGATCTATGGTTATACTTAAAAGAAATCCAAATATGCTGAGGGCTGGAAATGCACAGTTAGGGCCCAGAGGCAACCTTAACTTTGCCCTGCAGTGAAGCCATGCGTGTGATACCATGTGAGCAGGATTAAGGAATTTCAGTATTTATGATCCCAGATGAGATTAAACTATTTTTTTTTTCATTTTCCTCTCTTCATTTTGTTACTACAGGGCAGACTTAAGGTTGCTTGGTGCCCTAACTGTGCATCGAGAGAGACTAGCTCGGAGTTACCGCTAACTGACATATTGGCCATCTTGTAAACGTGCCCAACCCTGGAAGCCAAATGATTGTCTCGCCACATTGCCAGCCACTGCCCACAGAATTCAAGGAAACAAATGCAAGATGACCAAGACCTGGTAGGACACTTCCCTAGCCCACCCTGCCCAGAGCAGGACTCAGTCACGTCCAGAAAAGGAGGCTAGCTAGCCTGGGGCCAGCTACAATTTGGGAGATTGGGAATGGAATATGGAACCGTTCACTGTCAAGCCGCTGGCTCCAAATCTGGTCCCCACATGGGAGTGGCCAATTTTACTAGCTGGCAGCTCTTTAGAGAAGCAGAAGGTCTGTGGTCTCGGTTCAGTTCCTGGTGGACAGGTGTCTCTCTCACAATGGGCAGTAAGTGGCAACCTTTGTTGGTAGCTGCAGAGGAGAAGGCAAAGATCTGCATGGGTCTGCAGAGAGCTACCCTCTCCAGCCCCGCAGCAGGGGCTGCATCCTGTGGGCAGGGAGGAAGAAACAATGGTGGGTGGCAGGAAAGGGGCTATTTGCATTGCTCCAGCCCTTGCTGTGCCTGCTGTGTGACTACTTCACTTGCCAGGGCTGCAAAGAGCCTGCTAGACTCGAGTACAGTCAGGTCGTCGGATGCCAGGGGAATGTGTATCGTGGGGCAGGTCTTTGCAAACTGCTTAGCTGCGTGAATGGCAGGCTTTCGCTCCCGTGCAAATGTGTGAGTTCTACTGAGAGGCCGTATGCTCTGGTGCTAGGCTCTGCGCTGGGAGACCCGCTGCGTGACCTTGGGTGAGTCATTTCCCCTCCCACTGTTCATCTGTCTTGTCTGTTTAGGTTGGGAGCTCTTGGGGTAGGGACTGTGTCTGAGCAGTGCCTGGCACAATGGGCCCCTTACCTCAGTCAGGGTCTCTAGGCACTCCTGTAATACTAACAATAATGGAGAAACGTTACATTTTCTGCTGTGGCACAAATGCCGTTCTTGCAGCAAAGGAACCAGTAACTCTGGGAAGCTCTCAGCGTGATTAATCATGTTCACAGTTTGATCAAGGTATCCCAAGAGCTCCAGGGCATGAACGGAGGAACCGATGGCAGCAAATCTTCCTTTATTGAGACTTTTCTTTTTGGCGATGTGTCGGGGTAGGACTTCAGCATCATCAAGAGACAGAATATTCAGCATGAAATGATTCCTCCTGCCAGGCCTAAGGTCCTGCATGATGGGGGAGCCAATACTCCTGCACACCTCACAGCGGCTGAAGAGTTGATCCTTGGACCGGTTCCCAGAGTATCAGACACTTGAAGGAACACAGAGATTGATTTCTCTTCTCAAGGCTCTCCTCCCCTTTTAATTTATTTGGAGCTCATCAGAGACTCTTTCAGACAAATGCAGCCATGTTTCATGTTTGTGTTTCCTTTTGTATTTTAACTAAGACTGTTTTGCCAGATTCACCTCTGGTGTAAACTCCTCACTTCTTATGGACTTACGCTGGGGTGACTTTGCACTGGATAGTCTGAGATGCTACGAGGGGAGGAAATTGAACCTGCAGCTACA
The DNA here is from genome assembly GCF_016161935.1 of Mauremys reevesii. Lineage (NCBI taxonomy): Eukaryota > Metazoa > Chordata > Testudines > Geoemydidae > Mauremys > Mauremys reevesii. Next base: position 138,618,831 of record NC_052626.1, on the reverse strand, counting down.
TTAAAGAATTCCGATGTGCAGCAAAAATTGCAGCTTTTGCATATCTGCCCTTTGTTATTTTATTTTTAAGTGAAGCCTCATTAATTTCACCATCCTCAAAAACCGCTTTCCTCACATTTAATGACGAGCCACCCTGGAGCAGGGAGGTGAAGGGGAAATTGAAAACAATTTCACACATTTAGCAAACTCTATTTCCTTTACTTGTTCGATGGTAAAGGCAGTCCAGGCAAAAGATGCTGGCTCTGAGGCCCTTTCTATGGACAATCCTGCATTTGCAGGGGACACAGCTGGATAACCTCATCAATCTTGTTCATCTCCATCTTCTGCTGCAATAGTGAATCATAGAACAGGTATGCAAACTTCTGCATGCGCTGCCCCATCTACCAATGTGCCTTCTAGGAACTGGTGGTCCAGGGTAGCTTAGTCTGCATGACCCACTCAGTCTTTAGCTTCTCTGCTGTGTCTACCAAGAGGGAGGTGAGTGCTGGCAGTTGTAATGGTGGTTTGCATGCACTGGGATCCTCTCTGTTTGTTTTTCTTATTGGGCACGATTCACAGGTGCTGTTGCTCTAAACACTCATTTCAGATTTCCAGGATGTGAGGAGGATGTCATGGGAGATGCATTTACATTTGTAAACTGCAATCAAAACTAATTAAAACCAGCACAAACACTGACTAATAGAGGAGAAAACCTGATTTCCCGTCCCCTGGTCCCTCCCTAAATAACAATGGCTCTTTTTTAGAGGGGCTGATTTTCTTCTTCCCTTCCAATTCTTGACATTGGTGGACATTGCTTGGATCCCCAATACTGAAGAGGCACTAGTGGCAGGAGTGGTCATGCTAAGTGGCATATCCATGCGAAAGGGAACCTGCCTCCATTCTGCTTAGCCCTGCAACAAAGTTCTCCTGACTGTCATAAGCACATTTTCAAAGGCACCTTCCCCCTTGGAGATTGGGGCCTGGTCTTCCTCAGCACTTTGGAACGTGCCAGCATGCGTGATATTCTGGACAGGGCCCTTGGAAACCTAGTGTTAAAATTCCAGCCCCAGTGAAATGATGCTCGCTGTGATTCCTCCATCTCCCAGAGAGATGCCTCCTGTATGGAGGCTGCTAAATCACAGCAGTCAAAGAATTTCTCGCTCTAGGAAGAGAAGGGATTTTGGCTTTAGGGTGGATCAGACTGTACCCAATAGTGATATTTTCAAAAGATTTCCCAGAGGAGGAGAACCCCAGCTCTGCCTACAAGATCCACAAAGACCCCTACCCTGCAAACATGTCACAACTCCACCCACTCCCACAAACACATGAGGATTTCCAGTTATACAGGCTGAACTAGTTACTGCCATGAATAGACAGTATATTTTCCAGGAGACAAATTTTCCCAGCAAGGGGCAGCCTCTGAGCAATGATGCTTCCTTCCTTGGTTATGGCTACGCAGAAGCAGTTGTGTTTAAATCCTCTGTCCTGCTGTCTGTGCTTGTATACACTTCAGCTATGCCACACTCACATACGTTTCTTCTTACTATCCTTAACCCTCCTTCCTGGATCCCTTTTCACATCCTGCTCCAGTAAATCCGGATAAAGGACTATTTCGTGTGAGCAAACGCAGCAGAAGCCGAGCCTGCCTGTTAATGGTAAGACGTCATTGTCACAGTCTCCTTTATCCGCCCTGCACCTAGTTCTTGCTGGATGGCCAGAGGAGCTGAGCATTCACACCTCACTGATTTCAGTGGGAATTGCTGGTCTTCAGCCCTTCTGAAAGCCAGGCCATCACCGAGCGAACCGAGGAACTTTCCACCATGCTCTGATGTCAGACTCATGCTCCAGCAGAATAATGAGCAGAGTGAGTAGAAGAGTCCAAGACCTCCACTGAAAATGTCCTCTTCCCTGCTCTCAGATAGTCAGGTCTCAGGACAGCTGGGAAATGCACCTCAGCTGATCTCAATGGTTGGGTCACAAACGCATACGCGCACACACACATACCCCCACATCCCTTTTCCATTTTAAAGCTTTGACCAATGTGCACAGAAAAGCCGATTCTGCAAAGGATGGTTTTTCCCCTCAAAAATTAATATTTGCAGAGCAAATAAAGCAACAGATGGTGTCAGCTTTACATATGGTAACTGTTAGGGTGAGACAACCTGAAGGCCATAACTTATTGCTACCTGAAGTGTGTTGGTTCTTTAAATATTCACTGTCGGAACTTCGCGTTCCCCCCATCGATTGTCTCATGCTGGGCTCTGTCACTTGTTTTCATTTGGCACAAGGCCATTGTTTTAGGTTTGTTTCATTAAAGCTGAATTTATTCCAGCAAAGCAGTTAAAATATTCATTACTAGTCTTGTCACCTTTAAAATACCCCTTTCCCTGTGTACTGTCAATAATTGTTCACTCCAGGCAGAGAACTTCAGAATGTCAATACTCCAGTCAAAGTCTCAAGTGAAAAAGGTGCTAACAAAAGTCAATCAAACTTGCAGAAATAGCTCGCATTGGAATGAATTTCCACTCAACTGCATTTTTAGCAGTCAAATTATTAACGCCTGCAGTTGGAGCAAGAGCATTAAATAGAACTCCACACACAGAGCAAATGTGAAAATTAAAAATATGTAGTTTGCTAAACACATGAAATTGTAAATGCAACACTGAGCAGTGGGAGAGACATATTTCCAATTAGAATGTAGAGCCAAATTGTTTTAAAAATAAATTATTAAGCCAACGGAGGAGTGGGAAGAAAAACCCTCAAAACCATTTAATGTGATTTGTATAGTTGACATTATTGGCAATCTAGTTGACAAAACTGGCAAAATTATAAATATAGCATCTACCATCAGATCTGTCCTGAAAAATATATATCCATCTACTAGGTGTCCTTATCTGTCTGATCCAACCACCTGATAACACTGAAGACCAAGGGAATTGCATGCCAGCCTAACTTTTGACAAAGTAATAAGATGCAAAGTAGCAGAGTAGCAAAATAATAGTAAATAAGGTGAGTGAAGGCAATGAGAGGAGATGACTGGCTATAGGCCCAGGAAGAGGGTGTGTTTGTTTAAACTTTGGCAGAGTAACTAAAACGGGCTAATAAACATTTTCATGTGTTTCTCCTCTATTTTCCACTAAGCTATTTGGTCCCAATGGAGCTCCTAGTGGCTGAGTTCTAAAGGCTGAAATTATGACTAGGAATATCCACAGCAGCACACACAGTCCCTGAGCACAGTCAAGCCCCATTGTGCTGCACGCTGTACATAAACAGGTCCTGACCCGAAGAACTAATGGTCTAAGGAGATGAGACAGAAAAGGGTGGGAGAAAGGCAGGATTATTAGCCCCAGTTGGGGAACTGAGGCACAGAGAGATTAAGTGATCAGCCCAAGGTCACCCAGAGTCTGTGGCAGGGACAGGACTTGAATTTAGCTCTCCTGAGTCCCAGTCCTGTGCCATAACTACCAGGCTCTTTCCTCTCTTGGCGTGCAGGTCACCTGAGGACTTTGGGAAGAAATGAACACTTCAGGCTCACTGCTGAAGACCCAGGGCACAGAACCGGAGTGAATTTCAGGCCAGGGGATGTCCAGCTGTCCATGGCAAGGCGCAGCATAGAGGCTTGATTCTTGTTTTACCTTATGCCTGTGTGAATCAGTGTGGATGTTATTGGAGCGACACACATGTGAAACGAATGTAAGCGAGATCCAAATCAGGCCTTGAGTACCCATATGACACGCGGGAACGAGAGGTGACTCAGGAGGAGATATTTGGAGGCAGGAAGAAAAGACATGGCACCTAGAGAGCAGGTCTGGATTTCGCAGTGGAGAGTAGGAGTGTGGCCTGGGATGGCTCCATCCATCGCTTTACTCTGTATTACAGGTCACCTCACTCAACACAGCCCCTCTCTTTCCTTTGCACCTCCAGCCCCTGACTCATACTTCCCAGCTACCCAACTAACAGGTCCCCGACATGCCAGCCGGGCCGGCTCTTCCATCTCAGCACCTCTCCGCTGCTACCAATGCTCTGCATTACGCCGGGCCGTCAGATGGCTCACTGAAAAAGGTGCTGAGGATGGGTGACTCCAGGCATTGATAGCCGGCTAGAGACACATGCAAAAAGGAGTTTTGTTACTGCGGTCTGGTTCCTGGGTCCGACCGGGTTCTAACATGCACTGAAGTACGGAGGCACTGAATACATGTGGTGAACAAGGCTCGTCACTTCATAATTGCTACTTCACATGGCTCTTCCCTTTAGCATGGACTGAGACAGGGCATCTCAGACATTCCTCATTTTCAATCAATTTTCATGGCAAAGGGGGTTTTTTTCATAGAGGTAGAAAAGCAACAGTAGCTATTACCAGAACAAGGAGTCATGCAGGTCAGCCAGCAGGGACTTGTTTAAATAGTGTGAAATTGTTCTTTATGAGGCCATTCACCTTCTGGTCTCCAGTAATGGCCTTTTGCAGTGTCTAATGTTCTCTGTTATCCCAGAGGTTATTTGTTAGACTCCGTCAGTCCAGCTGGGGGGCAGTTGTCCTGTGCTCAGGTTGTTAACTGTGACGGATCGAAAGATAAACTGGACAGTACTAAGGGTGGAGAACTAACAGATACAGCAACTACAGCTATAGTCATGCATCTGACAAAGTGGGTATTCACCCACAAAAGCTCATGCTCCAATACGTCTGTTAGTCTATAAGGTGACACAGGACTCTCTGCTGCTTTTTACAGATCCAGACTAACACGGCGACCCCTCTGATACTCAACTACAGCCATGGGTGGCAAGTTCATAGAAATTTTGGTGGTGCCCAGAACCTGCCCCCCCAACTCTGCCCCCCCAAACTCCACCCCCACTTGCCTAAGGCTCTGGGAGGAGGGTTGAGGGGGGGGGAGGTCTGAGGTGCAGGTCCTGGGCTGGGGATTAGGGTGCAGGAGGGGTGCAGGGTTCAGGCTTTGGGATGGAGTTTGGGTGCTGGGTGCAGGCTCCAGGCTGGGGCAGGGGGTGGGTGTGCAGGAGGGGGTGAGGGGTGCAGGCTTTGGGACGGAGTTTGGATGCAGGCTCTGGGCTGGGGGTGTAGGAGGGAGTGAGGGGTGCATGCTCTGGGAGGGAGTGCAGGGGTGAGGGCTGTGGGGCTGGGGATGAGGGGTTCATGATGCAGGAGGGGGCTCAGGGCTGGAGCAGAGGATTAGGGTGCAGGGGGATGAGGGCTCTGGCTGGGGCTGAGGGGTTTGGGGCATTGGAGAGACTCAGGGCTATGGCAGAAGGGCAGGGTAAGGGCAGCCTGCCTTGCCATTAGGGGATGGGGGCGCTAGGATCCTGGGGCAGCAGACAACAGTTCTGCCGGGAGCCGCTCTGCATAGGAATGTGCTACACCGGCAGCACAAGCAGGCACGGGAGAGGCACGCACCGTTTTCTTTCATGCAGGGAATTGGTGGGGCGGGGGGAGACCTGCGGGGGTCGGGGCCCAATCCAGGCAGAGCCGGGGGAGAGACCCAGCTCCAAATATTGCTGGAGCAGGGCCCCCAGCCCTGAATATTCCTGGTGCTCGGGCACCTCAAGCCCATATAATCTGCCGCCTATGACTACAGCTGGTTCATCTTTCAATGTCCTGCAAAGGATTGTGAGAGGATTTCCTTTTTGAAACTGCAGTTTGGTTCCTCTGTCTAGTGCCAAGTGGCAGGGAAGGATGAGCTGAAGAACAAGACTTCACCACAGATGCATGGTGCATGAAGCCTCAACGTGCAGAGATTCAGAGTACTGCTCCAGAGAGGGCCACAGGCACAGGGGGTGAGATCCTCGCTGCACTGAACTCAATGGCAAAGCTCCCATTGATTTCAGTGGGTTCACAATTTCACCCAGAAGATTCACCGCAGGTTCAAAGGGCAGGTGCAGGTTTGTGTTTAGCATCGATGGATGCAGGATCACAGAATCATAGAAGATTAGGGTTGGAAGAGATCTCAGGAGGTCATCTAGTCCAACCCCCTGATCAAAGCAGGACCAATTCCCAACTAAATCATCCCAGCCAGGGCTTTGTCCAGACAGGCCTTAAAAACCTCTAAGGATGGAGATTCCACCACCTCCCTAGGTAACCCATTCCAGTGCTTCACCACCCTCCTAGTGAAATAGTGTTTCCTAATATCCAACCTAAACCTCCCCCACTGCAACTTGAGACCATTGCTCCTTGTACTGTCATCTGCCACCACTGAGAACAGCCATCCTCTTTGGAACCCCCCTTCAGGTAGTTGAAGGCTGCTTTCAAATCCCCCCTCACTCTTCTCTTCTGCAGACTAAATAACCCCACTTCCCTCAGCCTCTCCTCAAAAGTCATGTACTACATCTCCCTAATCATTTTCATTGCCCTCTGCTAGACTCTCTCCAATTTGTCTGCATCCTTTCTATAGTGGGGGGCTCAAAACTGGACACAATACTCCAGATGTGGCCTCACCAGTGTCGAATAGAGGGGAATAATCACTTCCCTTCATCTGCTGGCAATGCTCCTACTAATGCAGCTCAATATGCCGTTAGCCTTCTTGGCAACAAGGGCACCGTGCTGGCTCATATCCAGTTTCCCATCCACTGTAACCCCCAGGTCCTTTTCTGCAGAAATGCTGCTTAGCCAGTCGGTTCCTAGTCTGTAGCAGTGCATGGGATTCTTCCATCCTAAGTGCAGGACTCTGCACTTGTCCTTGTTGAATCTCATCAGATTTCTCTTGGCCCAATCCTCCAATTTCCCTAGGTCACTCTGGACCCTATCCCTACTGTCCAGTGTATCTCCCTCTCCCCCCAGCTTAGTGTCATCCGTAAACTTGCTGAGGGTACAATCCATCCCATCATCCAGATCATTAATGAAGATGTTGAACAAAACCAGCCCCAGGACAGACCCCTTAGGGCACTCCGCTTGATACTGGCTGCCAACTAGACATAGAGCTGTAGATCACTACCCATTGAGCCCAATGATCTAGCCAGATTTCTATCCACCTTATAGTCCATTCATCCAATCCATACTTTTTTAACTTGCTGGCACGAATACTGTGGGAGACCGTATCAAAAGCTTTGCTAAAGTCAAGATATATCACATTCACCACTTTCCCCATATCCACAGAGCCAGTTATCTCGTCATAGAAGGCAATCAGGTTGGTCAGGCATGACTTGCCCTTGGTGAATCCATGTTGACTGCTCCTGATCACCTTCCTCTCCTCCAAGTGCTTCAAAATGGTTTCCTTGAGGACCTGCTCCATGATTTTTCTGTGGACTGAGGTGTGGCTGACCCAGAGGAGTTCCCCAGCTTCTCCTTCTTCCCTTTTTTAAAGATAGGCACTATATTTGCCTTTTTCCAATTGTCCGGGATCTCCCCTGACTGCCACGAGTTTTCAAAGATAATGGCCAATGGCTCTGCAATCACATCAACCAACTCCCTCAGCACCCTCAGATGCGTCGCATCTGGCCCCATGGATTTGTGCATGTCCAGCTTTTCTAAATAGTCCTTAACCTGTTCTTTTGCCACTGAGGGCTGCTCACCTCCTCCCCATACTGCCCAGTGCAGCAATCTGGGCGCTGACCTTGTCTGTGAAGACTGAGGCAAAAAAAGCATTGAGTACTTCAGCATTTTCCACATCATCTGTCACTAGATTGCCTCCCACATTCTGTAAGGGTCCCACACATCCCCTGACCTTCTTCTTGTTGCTAATATACCCGTAGAAATCCTTCTTGTTACCCTTCACATCTATTGCTAGCTGCAACTCCAATTGTGCTTTGGCCTTCCTGATTACATCCCTGCATGCTCGAGCAATATTTTTATACTCCTCTCTAGTCATCTGTCCAAGTTTCCACTTCTTGTAAACTTCCTTTTTGTGTTTAAGCTCACCAAAGATTTCTCTGTTAAGCTAAGCTGGTCGCCTGCCATATTTGCTATTCTTTCTGCACATCGGGATGGTTTGTTCCTGCACGCTCAATAAGGCTTCTTTGATACACAGCCAGCTTTCCTGGACTCCTTTCCCCCTCATATTTGCCTCTCAGGGGATCCTGCCCATCAGTTCCCTGAGGGAGTCAAAGTCTGCTTTTCTAAAGTCCAGGTTCTATATTCTGCTGCTCTCCTTTCTTCCTTGAGTCAGGATCCTGAACTCGACCATCTCATGGTCACTGCTGCCCAGGTTGCCACCCACTTCTACTTCCCCTACCAATTCTTCCCTGTTTGTGAGCAGCAGGTCAAGAGGAGCACGGCCCCTAGTTGGTTCCTCCAGCACTTGCACCAGGACGTTGTCCCCACACTCTCCAAAAACATCCTGGATTGTCTATGCACTGCTGGGTCAGGCACATATTGCGTCCATTATCCCTAGTGCTCTTCCCCTGCCATGTCACTGACCAGGGCTGAGGGGAATACCCCAGCTGGCGGTTTGGAGAGGGGAGGCTGTGTGCTGCTCAGATGGAGTGCAATACTAGTTTGATAGCTAATGGAATGTCACCCCACCTCTGCAAATCAATGGGACCTGAGGGCACCCAGCACCCCACAGACCAGGGCAGCATGAGCTCTTCCCATCTCTAATGGTAAGGATCCTATGGGAACTCAGGGGTTTTTTTCAGCCTTTGTTATTATAGCCCAAGTGGTTAAATTGATGGAAAGGTCCTGAATTTAAACCCTGAAGAGTGAACAACAGCCAGATTAGACACTGAAGTAAATATAATGTTTGTACACCCTGAACATCCTAATAGAGGGAAGCGCCTGTTTTATCCATTCTGGCTGCAGCCCAATCTAATTTCCCTACCCTGCACTCAGTGATATAATGACACTGCAGTTCGAGCCTATCTTTGCAGAACAGGCTGCAGTTTTCACTCTTCTTCGTATTTATTTCATCTGGAGCCCTGACAAGTCTGGCACTTTAAATCACTTAGCGTCCCTCCCAGCCCCCTCATTTGATTCCTTTCTGATGAAACTGTCCTGAGGAAAAGGAAGCCCTCAAAGAGCCAGGGAGAGTTGGCCTCAGGAATCTCTCTCTTACACACACACAGAACCATGTTTCATATGTCCTAAAGCAGCATCACCGATGCACATTACTTGTCAGCCCACTCTGAATATGAAAGGCACCATACTGAATGGTAAGTGTGAACTGAAGGGTTAAAAATAATCATTAGACTTACTGTTACAGAGCTAGTGAGTCAGGACAATTTAACAGGCTGTAGGTGTTTTTCTCTCTCACCCGAAGTAGCAAGTAGCAGAGCAGGTAACAGTATAATTTGAAGTCAAGTGCTCAGACACTCTGTAGGAGTCAGTCAGTAGATGATGAGCTACCCAATATTGTTAGCATCACTTGTCTTCCCCTTTACTTACTTCTCAAGAGCTGAGTTTAGGATTCTGCTATCCCTTTGCAGCCCCTGATAACTTCTCCAGCAGCTTGAGGCAGGTGGCTCAGCCTTAGGAATCTGAGATGGAGGGATGGAGGACCAAATCCTCAAAAGTATTTAGGATCCTGACTCCCACTGAAATAAAAAATGGAAATCAGACCCCAAGTCCCTTCCGCTTGGAGAGGTGGCATTCTGCACTGCAGAGATCCAGCAGGCTGGAGTCACCACCAGCCCTGTTCGCTGTTATGTTAGAGCTGGGTAAACAGGAAATTAAAGTAATCAAAGCATTAAAATACATGCTCTCCCCTGCCTTAATAAGAACAACAGATGAGTCTCCCCATCAAGATGATGCCTTAACACACAACACAATGATTATCCACTCTTATTACCGTGGCATCTCACATTCCTCCCCAATGGAAACTCGTTAGTTTGATTAGTGAACCAGCCAGTGGAACCTGGCATGGGATGACAAATCGAAGAGAGCCAAGGCAAAGGCTCAGGTAAAGCCTGCATCACATCAGGCTTGCATGGGATTCAGTTATTTTTAAGAACAAGCAAAGTTATTTCTGGCCGGGAGACTTTTTTTCCCTGTGTCATTTTCCTAAATATTTAGCGCTGGGGCATTAGACAGTTGAAATCTGTCAGAGGAAACTCTCCCAGGACTCCTCTGCCAAAGAGACCACTGGGCAGGAGAGTTACCGAGGTCTATTTAAAACATGCTCAAGCATTTTTAAGGCTTATGACCTACTTCCCCTCTAGAATAGTTTAAAGAGGAAGCCATGTGACCATCCACCTTCAAATCACCTCCTGGAGTGCTCTCTGATACTGACACAGCCTGTCATGCACAAGGATGAGCCAGAATACTTCGAGAGTCTAACCGTGAGTCTTCAGCCTACATTTGCTTCCAGAGTTAAAAAGCAGGACAGAGGAGAGTCCACCTCCCTCTCCTGTAGCTATGTTGGCTCTCTAGGGCTGACTCACACACATGGTCACTTTTCAGAGCAGCTCTATATGTTAAAGGGAACCATACACCACAGGGATGTTGTGGCAGGAATAAACTTCCTTCAGCATCCCATGCAATCAGAAGTGAAAGACTTCCTGAGCTCCCCTTTGAAAGAAGTGGCAGGTAATGGGCTTCAGCATGTACTTTGCCCTATGCTGTTTGCTATGAGTGTGAGATCAGCTATTCATCTGCTGAGGTGCTGGGAATACAGATGTTTATATACAGAGTGAGACAGTATTTAATTAAAGGGATGGGGCTCTTGGTTGCAACTTCTATTTCAGCTCCTTATCCCAGCTCAGACTTTCTGACACTCACAGCAGCTGCCTGTACGCTCGCTGACCCTAAACGTTACCTGATCCGCAAGAGAATTCAAAGGCTGATGCAAGTTCCATGTTATAAAATCAGGGTCCAGGCATCCCAAGGAGACAACAGAAGGTTTAAACCCCCAAAATGAGCAGTTGAACTCATTGCAAACTGTATTATTGTGTTACCGAAGTGTATCGCATGAGGCCTTCTATGAAAGCTTGTAACGTTCTGAACATGATAGTCATTATGAGATACATATTCAGACTACGGTTATGTATCTGTGTATTTGTGTGTATAGAAAACTGTGCTTATAATCTGTACTATGACTTCAACACCACCTCCCAACAGGTGGTGATGCAATCAAGCAGGGAGGAGCACCTCCCAAGTCAGGTGTAAATACCCCTCCATTGTCCAACCCAGGAAAAGACAATGCTGGACCATTAAAGCTGATGGAAAGCCATTGAGACAAGTGGGAATTTCCCACTTTGAAGATCTATAGTGTCTGAAGAAAAAACCTGCCAACCTTTTTAAAATGGAAGGGGTTGGAAGTGAAATGAAATCCATCCAGAAACTGAGGGTACGTCTACACTACTCGCCAGATCGGCGGGTAGCAATCTATCTATCGAAGATCAATTTATAGCGTGTAGTGTAGATGCGATAAATTGATCCCTGATCGCTCTCCTGTCGACTGTTGAACTCCAGCTCGGTGAGAGGCAGAAGCAAAGTCAACGGGGCAGCCGTGGCCATCGATCCAGCGCCACGAGGACACGAAGTAAGTAATTCTAAGTCAATCTAAGATACGTTGACTTCAGCTACGCTATTCTCATAGCTGAAGTTGCGTATCTTAGGCCTGGTCTACACTAAGGGGAGGGGGTTGAACTAAGGTATGCAAGTTCAGCTACGTGAATAGCGTAGCTGAAGTCAAACTACCTTAGTTCGAAGTACTCACCCGTCCAGACGCCGCGGGATCGAAGTCCGCAGCTCCCACGTCGACTCCGCCACCGCCGTTTGCGGTGGTGGAGTTCCGGAGTCGACGGGAGAGCGTTCGGAGTTCTATATATCGCGTCTAGATTAGATGCGATATATCGAACTCCGAGAAGTCGAACGCTAGCCGCCGACCCGGACGGTAAGTATAGATGTACCCTTAGATCAATCTCCCCCCGCCCCCGTGTAGACCAGGCCTCAGAGACAGCCTCTAGGCGGGAATCTGTCGGAGAACGCTGGATCCCCCCGTAACTAAGGAGTATGCTGGGAAACTGTTCAGAGGCAATAGGTAACTCGTGTTAGAGATGAAATTTTAATCTAATATGGAAGGGTAGACCTGAAGTTGTGGCTTCATGTTTATTTTCTGTGTGCCATGTCTAGGTTTGCTTTCCCTGGCTATTCCACCTTGGAATCCCTGGTTTTCTATTAAATAACCTGTTCATTGATATTTATCCCCAGCTGGTGTCTGGTGTGCAGACTGTGTGGGTGCCAGAGTGAACTGATAACTGGGGGGCTGGTTTAGTGTCTTTCAGGGTGAGGAACCAGAGGGGAATGGTCCCAATGTCTGGTACTTCAGAATGCAGGGTGGACGGATTTGGGTAGGGTGACCAGAACGCAACTGTGAAAAAATGGGACAGGGGGTGGGGGGGTAACAGGCACCTATATAAGAAAAAGTCCCAAAAAATGGGACTGTCCCTTTAAAAATGGGACAGATGGTCACCCTGGATTTGGGAAGCCTTGGGACTGGAAGGGCTGTTGGTGTCATCCTGCCAGGAGTAACTAGACTGCTGTCAGCCAGGGTGAGACTATAGGCTTGTGGGCGGGGCCCTGCTGTCAGGGATCTCAGCCATAGTCCCACAGCACCAAGGCACCCTGAAGATACAGGGCAAGTGGTGACAGAGCCTTGCACTGGTCTGGGTGCCCTCCCCTCCCCATGTGTGTGTTTCACTGTGGGTGTGAGCATTCACATGTGGGTGGGTGCATGTTTGCATGGAGATGTGGGGTGTGTGAATGAAGGCAGCCAGGCAAAAGTGTGTTTGTGTAGGTCTAGGGCAGTGGGTGTTTGTGAGTGGAGCATGAAATAAATTGGCGTCAGTAGGTTCAGGCTATCACTAGTCTTTGCAGAGCAGTGGCCTAAGCCTTTCTTGTTAAATGTGGCTATAACAGAAAGTTGATGTTTCACTTTCAGCTCAACTAATTAATCCAATGTTCCTTTCAAAGAAAATATCACAGTGTTTAATTATTTTTTAGCTAACCATTTGCAAATATCATCAATTATCTAAACATGACACCGCTGTCTCATGCAAGACACTAGAATCATATTCCATGTCACACTCTGACAGGAGCATAGTAAACCGGCATTATTCAAATTGCATATCAGTCACAAAAATTGAGAAGTAATTTGTCAAAGTCACAGCTGTGCTCAATAACCATTTGGAGATGACTAAGTAATTAATCAATAATGCATTCTCACCTTTTCATTTCCCCAGATTCCAGCAACTCGCATGCTGGGGCGCCTTAAAATAACAGAATGAGATGTTTGATGTCTGCAGAGATGGCAGCTGATGCCTCCAGACGGGATTTATACAGCTTGGTTTGCCCACAGGGCTGGAATGCTCCTGTTGGGAGGAACATGTGATCAACAATTTCTTCTCCATTCAGACTTCCTGCACCTCAGCCGCAGCTGAAGCTTTCAGGGGTCTCTTTCCTGCCTCTCTAGAACATTTCCAAAGGGTCCCTCACCCTGGTCTTCAGGTACTGATGAAGGGGAAGCAGCCTTTGATTTTTAGTCAGTCAGGTCTATTCACAAATTACAACCCCACTGGCATTTTTAACAGGTTCCTTTTAGTCAGCAAGAGGGTGACATTCAGCCCTGTGCAGAGGGCTAGCCTACTAACACTCTTACGCAATGGGTTTCACCCTTACAGGGTAAGCTAAACTGTACCCACAAACAGGAGCATGAGCCCATCGATTAACCGTCTTCTGTCTTTAACCTTGCTGGAGTTGAGATTTCTGGAGCCAGGATGCTGGGGGGTGAGTGTGCCCGGGGTGGGGGCCTGACACGTCTCTGGTGCGCTCATAAACCTTCAGGAATATGATACTTTCATCAGTGGCAAGAAGTTTATCCGCCCAGCTCCTAGATTTACACTAGGCAAAACGCAGGTTGATACAATCAGACCAGGGCCAGTGACAAAAGTACCACAAGAGAGGCACTGGGCTGCAATTTGATGGGTTCAGTCTTGACTCCCTGAGAGGCCTTGGCAAGTCTCTCTGCCTCTTTTCTCCTCCCAGCCCTTCCCTATTCAGGGTGTAAGTTCTGCAGATTCTGTCCCTCACTGTGTGTTTGTACAGCCTCTAGCACAACCGAGTCCCCCATCTCCACTGGGACCATTAGCGGCTACTCCAGTACAAATGCGCACCACATGGGAGTAGTTAGAAGTCTGGCTCAGGCCGGATGGCATAAAATAAACTATGGGAGTGTCAGAGGAATTGCACCCAAGTAGCTATGCCTGCAATGGGAGGGTGGGGACAGAAAACATGGTTGGTTGCACGTTCTCCTCTGCGGCAGATATCTGGCTAAATGATGGCAGAGTTCTCCAGATGAAGCGAGCCTCCAACAGGCTAGACAAAGGCTCAGCCAGTAATTTAAATAACTCTTTATACGGGACACTGTTCATTTAGTCTAAATTCTTCATTTTTTTTTATGTCCCCTAAGTCACACACTCTGTAATTCAATCTCAGCATAACCCACTAGTGTAATAAAATGATTTCCCTTTGAGACTGAGCAGTTTCAGCTCAAATGCCCTAAAAGTGATAATTTGATTAATAAAATGGTAAAATCTGCAGTACTGAAGAGTGTTTCAACTTCAAAATCAATCACACTACATCTATTACTCAGGGCTGGATTCATTGAATGCATTGTTGAACTCATTGAAAACTGTGTTAGTAAAATTAAGTAATTAGTAAGATTAATGCTGTTCCAGAGCTATAATCTGGGCAGAAACCAGATTGATTAGAGTTAATTATCTTCTGCCTGCTTAAATAATTTGTGCACTGTTTTCCCCACTATCTATGAACATAACACATGCAAAACAGGATCTCTCCCTACTCTGTTTATAAGAGGGAGTGAAGATGATTTTGTGGAGAAGGACTGGAGAGGGACTCCAGAGAGATGGAGTTTTTCTGTGTGAGCTGGCGCTAGTCACTTAATTTTTCCGTGCCTCAGTTTCCCCATCCAAAAATCAGGGGTAATGATACTTCCCCACCTCACAAGAGTATTATATGAATAAATAAACTGCTCAGATACTAAAGTAATAGGTATCTAAGATAGATCAATTTGAAATGCTACACTGGAATTTCTGCGTAGGCTCCCTCTTCTTCTCGTAAGCATATGTTTGTTACAAATATTATAGCAGTATGTTTTTTAACAGCATTTTAATGATTCTGGGATCATCTGGGACAAACCTAGGCCATACGAAGCAAAATACAATATTCCAGCTAGTTCTCCTCTCTCCTCCAATTTTTAATGCACCCTCATGGTACTATCAATTTTTTGTCTCTCCTTTGCACCGATCACTGTTCTGTTCAGTCTCTCATTGTTCTACACATTAATTGGAGGGGTGGTGGTGGCGGGGGGAGGAGATACTGCAGATACCAGAGTAGTACAAGGACCTCTTCCAAAATATTACAACCTTTCTGAACAAAATTCAGAAAGACTGAAAAAGGCCACCTTTTCATCCCGAGACTACTTTCCTGCCCCCAGACACTCCACCCCATTCCCTTTCAGCGCTGCCCTGTGGACTGGCTGGTAGGCGGTACTGGAGAACACAGTACCAGCGTAGAGAAATGGTGGTTGTGCATTTGCTCCTGAACTCACGTTCTGCACCTTCTGTGGAGCCTTGACTATACTGTGCGAATGAATAAATAAGCAAACACTTGTCAGGCACCTGTTATTTTTCAGCTATGTACTGAAGTCAGAGAGCAAATTTCACCAGTGATTCATGAAGGAGAAGCTACAGATTTATGCAAGAACATCTAGCCATCTGGGCCAGCTGTAGGGAAGCACTTGGTCAGGATACCGTCCCCCCCCAGGAGCTCATCTGTGCATTCAGCCCTCGGTCACTCAGAGCAGCCTCCCAGGCTGAGCCCCGTAATGACTCTGGGTTGGTTCGATGAAGATTCATGCCTCATGCAAGGCCCCTCAGAAGCGGCCTGGTTTGGCTCCTTCAGTCTTGTCTGACTAGCCTGCCCTGGATGAGAGTGCAGAGGGGGCAGTGTGGGGAAAGAAAGGCTGACCCATGGCATGTGAGTGGAATAGCTGAAGGAACACTGGGCGTGAAAAGCAGCAACAGTCCACCCCACTCTCTTCCACGTAAACAGCACAGGCAAGCCCAGGCTCTTGTTGGCTGATGTTAATGAGGCTCTGTAACTGCTTTTCTTTCTCGGGAGCTGGATTTGCAGCTTGCCGGTGGATGGAGGTAAAGATCTGCACCCGTTCTTGGACAATATTGACTGGGCATCGATAGTCATTGAATTGCTACTTTATGTCCATAAGATTCTCTGCTCAGCTCAAGTGAGGGTGAGCTGCACCTTGCCCTCTAAGAGGCATGGGCAAGTTAAATTACCTTTGTGGCCACAGGGATCATGGAAGTTAGAGGTGGGAAAACTCAGCTAGGTCACAAAATCTATCATCCTGGGGGGAATGGAGGATTGTTCCCTGTGATATTTGCAAGGCGCAAGTGATGGGTGTCCAGTGGGAAGGCTTCCCTCCAACTCCCCATTGATTTGTTCATTCAGTAGAACCCAGCCCTGGATCATCCTGGAGAAGCTGCAGCTGCAGACAGCTGCAGCGGCACAGGAACCAGAAAACAGAGCTGTAAACAAGGGAGTTGAGTGGGAGTTTGCAAGGGGAGTTTGGGGGGAAGACTAGGAGAACCAGGCAGAGGAATAGACAGGCTAGTGAAGGGAGTGTGCGGTGTTCTAGCAGTGTTTTGGTGCTCGCTGGGGGTTTGTTTTGCTGTGGGTGGTGGTGTTTTGGTTTGGTTTGTGTTTCCCGGACTAACAGGACTTAGGTGGGAAGGCTATGACAGATACAGAGGCAGCAGTGGTAGTGACCCAAGCAGTGGAAGACACAATGAAGATGACTGGATGTGGAAGCTGCGGCATGTACATGATCCTGGAGGGGGTACTTGAAAAGAGTTTCGTGTGCATGAAGTGCCGCCTGATAGAGCTGATGAAAGAAAAGATCCGAGGATTGGAGATGCAGGTGGAAACTCTGGTAGAGTTTAGAAGGGGATTAGAGCAGATGATGGAGCAAAGATATGAGGAGGCTGAAGGGAAAAGCTCAGACTTGCAAATGGAAGCAGGACCAAAGAACTCTGAGGGGAGACTGCTGGGTGAGGAAAGTGGACAGTGGACACGTGACTAAGTGAACCAGGCAGAGGAAAAGACAGGCTAGTGAAGGAGAAATAGAGCTCAGGAACAGGTTTGCGGAGATGGAAAATGAAGAAGGGGCACAGCAGCTGAAGGTGAGAGGGCAAGGAAGAAGAGAAGAGCAGCTAGTCCTATAGGAAGAGGGGAAGAGTCAATGGAGACAACAACACTAAATATGAGCCGCAGGAGGATTCAGGATGGGTTGCAGAGGATTGCAAGGGAGAATAGGAATTGAGAGGTCTTGCAGCCAGAGGGAACAGGGGATAGACAGGAGAATCGCACCATCACCAGGTAAAGGCAGGTCTACATGATTGGGGACTCCTTACTGAGAAGAACAGACAGGCCTGTAATTAGAGCTGATCCAGAGAACAGAAGGGTGTGCTGTCTGCTGGGTGCTAAGATACGGGATGTGGACCTGAGGCTGAAGAGGATCCTAATGGGAGCAGGAAAGAATCTACTGATTGTCCTTCATGTGGGAACAAATGATACGGCTAGGTTCTCGCTGGAACGTATCAAGGGAGACTATGCCAGGCTGGGGAAGACGCTTAAGGAAATCGAGGTTCAGGTGATCTTCAGTGCGATTCTGCCCGTTCCTAGAGAAGGGCAACAAAGGAGTGACAAAATTATGACGATCAACAGATGGCTCAGGCAGTGGTGCTATAAAGAGGACTTTGGGATGTATGGCCACTGGGAGGCATTCATGGACAGAGGACTGTTCTCTCGGGATGGACTTCACCTGAGTAGGGTGGGAAATAGACTTCTAGGATGGAGGCTGGCACAACTGACTAAGGGCTAGTCTACACTTACCAGTCAGGTCGACGCGGTGAGTTCGACTTCTCGGAGTTCGAACTATCGCGTCTAATGTGGACACGACAGTTCGAACTCCGGAAGCGCCGCGGTCGACTCCGGTACTCCACCACTGCAAACGGCGGTGGCGGAGTCGACCTTGGAGCCGCGGACTTCGATTCCGCGGCGTCTGGACGGGTGAGTAGTTCGAACTAGGGTACTTCGAAGTCAGCTACGCTATTCACGTAGCTGAATTTGCGTACCCTAGTTCGACCCCGCTTCTTAGTGTGGACCAGCCCTAAGAGAGCTTTAAACTAGGAATTGGGGGGAGATGGTTGGGAGATGTTCAGGAAAATCTCCACAGTGGATTTTAACATTGAAAGGGAAGAAAACGAAGTAAGAAAGGATACAGCCGGGGGTAGGAGAATGGACATGAGGAAGGGTAGCATAGATACCAGTCTAATAGGTGATACTGGCAGTAGAATGTCTGTGCCTAATCGGGTAAAGAATGTGAGGAGCCTACATAACAAAACAGAGGAACTAGAGCTACTGGTGCAGGAAGTGAAACCAGATATTATAGGGATAACAGAAACATGGTGGAATAGTAGTCATGACTGGAGTACAGGTATTGAAGGGTATGTGCTGTTTAGGAAAGGCAGAAATAAAAGCAAAGGTGGTGGAGTAGCATTGTATACCAGTGATGAGGTAAACTGTAAAGAAATAAGAAGGAATGGAATGGATAAGGCAGAGTCTGTCTGGGCAAAAATCATACTGGGGAAGAAAGCTACTAGAGCAGGGGTAGGCAACCTATGGCACGGGTGCCGAAGGCAGCACGTGAGCTGATTTTCAGTGGCACTCACACTGCCCGGGTCCTGGCCACTAGTCCGGGGGGCTCTGCATTTTAATTTAGTTTCAAATGAAGCTGCTTGAACATTTTAAAAACCTTATGTACTTTACATACAATAGTTTAGTTATATATTATAGACTTACAGACATAAAAATGTTAAAATATATCACTGGCACACGAAACCTTAAATCAGACTGAATAAATGAAGACTCGGCACACCACTTCTGAAAAACTGCCGACCCCTGTACTACAGCCTCCCCTGGGATAGTGCTTGGAGTGTGCTATAGACCACCGGGATCTGATTTGGATATGGATAGAAACCTCTTTAATGTTTTTAATGAAGTAAATACTAATGGGAATTGTGTGATCATGGGAGACTTTAACTTCCCAGATATAGACTGGAGGACAAGTGCTAGTAATAATAATAGGGCTCAGATTTTTCTGGATGCGATAGCTGATGGATTCCTTCACCAAGTAGTTGCTGAACCAACAAGAGGGGATGCCATTTTAGATTTGGTTTTGGTGAGTAGTGAGGACCTCATAGAAGAAATGGTTGTAGGGGACAATCTTGGTTCAAGCGATCATGAGCTAATTCAATTCAAACTAGATGGAAGGATAAACAAAAATAGATCTGTGACTAGGGTTTTTTATTTCAAAAGGGCTAACTTTAAAAATTAAGGAAATTAGTTAGGGAAGTGGATTGAACTGAAGAACTTGTGGATCTAAAGGTGGAGGAAGCCTGGAATTACTTCAAGTCAAAGCTGCAGAAACTATCAGAAGCCTGCATCCCAAGAAAGGGGAAAAAATTCATAGGCAGGAGTTGTAGACCAAGCTGGATGAGTAAGCATCTCAGAGAGGTGATTAAGAAAAAGCAGAAAGCCTACAAGAAGTGGAAGATGGGAGGGATCAGCAACGAAAGCTACCTTATTGAGGTCAGAACATGTAGGGATAAAGTGAGAAAGGCCAAAAGCCATGTAGCGTTGGACCTTGCAAAGGGAATTAAAACCAATAAAAAATAACCAATAATATATGGCTTATTTATAGCCATATAAATAAGAAGACAACAAAGAAAGAAGAAGTGGGACCTCTAAACACTGAGGATGGAGTGGAGGTTAAGGATGATCTAGGCATGGCCCAATATCTAAACAAATACTTTGCCTCAGTCTTTAATGAGGAGCTTAGGGATAATGGTAGGATAACGAATGGGAATGAGGATATGGAGGTAGATATTACCACATCCGAGGTAGAAGCCAAACTCGAACAGTTTAATGGGACTAAATCGAGGGGCCCAGATAATCTCCATCCAAGAATATTAAAGAAACTGGCACATGAAATTGCAAGCCCACTAGCAAGAATTTGTAATGAATCTGTAAACTTAGGGGGTGTACCATATGGTAATTGGGACAAAATACAACATGGTTTTACAAAAGGTAGATCGTGCCAAACCAACCTGATATCCTTCTTTGAGAAGGTAACAGATTTTTTAGACAAAGCAAATGCAGTGGATCTAATTTACCTCGATTTCAGTAAGGCGTTTGATACGGTTCCACATGGGGAATTATTAGCTAAATTGGACAAGATGGTGGATAAAGAACTGGTTAAAGAGGAGATTACAACAGGTCATACTGAAAGATGAACTGTCAGGCTGGAGGGAGGTTACTAGTGGAGTTCCTCAGGGATCGGTTTTGGGACCAATCTTATTTAGTCTTTTTATTACTGACCTTGGCACAAAAAGTGGGAATGTGCTAATAAAGTTTGCGGATGACACAAAGCTGGGAGGTATAGCCAATACAGAGAAGGAGCGGGATATCATACTGGAAGATCTGGAATACCTTGTAAACTGGAGTAATAGTAATAGGATGAAATGTAATAGTGAAAAGAGCAAGGTCATGCGTTTAGGGATTAATAACAAGAATTTTTGTTATAAACTGGGGACGCATCATGGAAGTAACAGAGGAGGAGAAGGACCTCGAAGTATTGGTTGATCACAGGATGACTATGAGCCGCCAATGTGATATGGCCGTGAAAAAAGCTAATGCGGTCTTGGAATGCATCAGTCAAGGTATTTCCAGTAGAGATAAGGAGGTGTTAGTACCGTTATACAAGGCACTGGTGAGACCTCATCTGGAATACTGTGGGCAGTTCTGATCTCCCATGTTTAAGAAGGATGAATTCAAACTGGAACAGGGACAGAGAAGGGCTACTAGGATGATCCGAGGAATGGAAAACCTGTCTTATGAAAGGAGACTCAAAGAGCTTGGATTGTTTAACCTAACCAAAAGAAGGCTCTCTATAAATATATCAGAGGGATAAATACCAGGGAGGGAGAGGCATTATTTAAGCTCAGTACCAATGTTAGGGTGACCAGATGTCCCGATTTTATAGGGACAGTCCCGATTTTGGGGGCTTTTTCTTATATAGGCTCCTATATAGGCTCCTATCACATCCCGATTTTTCACACTTGCTGTCTGGTCACCCTAACCAATGTGGACACAAGAACAAATGGATATAAACTGGCCATCAGGAAACTTAGACTTGAAATTAGATGAAGGTTTCTAACCATCAGAGCAGTGAAGTTCTGGAACAGCCTTCCAAGGGGAGCAGTGGGGCAAAAGACATATCTGACTTCAAGACTGAGCTTGATAAGTTTATGGAGGGGATGGTATGATGGGATAGCCTAATTTTGGCAATTAATTGATCTTTGACTATTAGCAGTAAATATGCCCAATGGCCTGTGATGGGACACTAGATAGGGTGGGATCTGAGTTACTACAGAGAATTCTTTCCTAGGTGTCTGGCTGGTGAGTCTTGCCCACATGCTCAGGGTTTAGCTGATCACCATATTTGGGGTTAGGAAGGAATTTTCCTCCAGGGCAGATTGGCAGAGGCCCTGGGGGTTTTTCACCTTCCGCTGCAGCATGGGGCACGGGTCACTTGCTGGAGGATTCTCTGCACCTTGAAGTCTATAATCCATGATTTGAGTACTTCAATACCTCAGACATAGGTTAGGGGTTTGATACAGGATTGGGTGGGTGAGATTCTGTGGCCTGCATTGTGCAGACTAGATGATCATAATGGTCCCTTCTGACCTTAAAGTCTATGAGTCTATAATTTATAGGAAACACTATCTGTAACAAGTGTGTGTTGTACCATGAACGAGGAGAGGCTAAAATGAACCTCCAAAGCTGACTGCATCTCTCCTGCCTTCTGAGGTCAACCCGGAAGGGAGAATGAATCTGTGTCCAAATCTACAGCGGCCCTGTGACCAGAGACCCCTGTGAATGCTAACATGCAAACATTCCAGGATTTACAGTTGCCTCGTGCTCCGCACTCCTATGGTGGTGTATTTCCCTGTTGTGTATCTCCTTAATCCAAGATTGTAAGATCTCTGGGGCAGGGACTGTCTGTACAGGGACAAGCTGAGGTCCCTCCATGCTACCGCAACAGGAATAATAACTCTGAATAAGAACGGCAGGAGCTTGTGGTTCAGATTCTTCCTCCTTTGGCTGCGTATGAACCAAAAACAAACAAACGAAAAGGCAAGGAAAATGTCCCACTTTCTGGAAGCTTCTGGAGGAGAGAGATGCTGAGGCAGAGCAAGAGGAGTTGAGGGGAGAGATTCAGTCCCTCTCTGCTCTCAGACATAAATCAGCTTTGTGGTTCAGGAGTTACTGCCGGCATGCAGCTCCTTATAACAATATTTATACTCACTGGAGAGCAAAACATGACTCCTTTGACTTTCAGCTTCAAAGGAAAGACTGAAAGGTTTAAGGCTGCATTAACCTCTACAATGGTAACTACTTCACCCTCACACAACCTGGTTCAGGTTTATGCTCTTGGTTGCACTTCATTTCCTTTTTACTCCTTAAATTGGCCTTCGTCTGCAGCTCCTCTCACTGAGCTTTAATGCAGTGTCTTTCCAGCCAACAAGATTCTCTGCTCACCCCAGATTTTCCCAATGCCTGCATCAGGGAATCATCTCATACGGCAGCCAGTGACTAGCCAGTATTTTTCATTTACTCGTAATTTGCTGGCTAGTGCAGAATATTTTGATACGTACAACCAGGAGCGGCGCCAGGGTTTTTGGCGCCCTAGGTGGGGGTCCTTCCGCGCTCCCGGTCGTTGGCGGCAATTCTGCGGCGGGGGGTCCTTCCGCGCTCCTGGTCTTCAGGGCACTTCGGCGGCGGGTCCCGGAGCAAGTGAAGGACCCACCGCAGAATTGCCGCCGAAGACCCGGAGCGCGGAAGGACCCCCTGCCGCCGAATTGCCGCCCCCCCAAATCCTGGCGCCCTAGGTGACCGCCTAGGTCGCCTAAATGGAAGCGCCGGCCCTGCGTGCAACTAGTTTCAGAGGACTTCGGTTACCAGATTTACTCTGAGATCGGGATAGAGAGAGATTGGGCTGGGAATTTTACATCCGTTTGTTTTGTAAAATGACGAGTGTGTTAAAATTTCTAATCAGAATTTTCCTGCCCAGGATCCACTTCAGGTGGGGAAACTTGTACTCTTCACAATGGCTAGCACTACAGCATTCCAAGGATTTGATCATTAGTTTTCCACCAGAGCATTATTAATTATTGTTATTATTAGTATTGTCTATTTGTATTACAGTAGCATGTAGACAGTATATTTGAGTGCAGGGCATCTTTAATGGTTCCATGCTAAAAAAAAGGCCCAGGCATTAAAACCACTGACGCATCAAGATTCCTCAGATTCCCAGGAATAAACCCTCCACCAGGTCTTGAGGAGCAGCACATAAAACAAAAGAGAAGCTTCCTCTTCTCTCTCTCTCTCTCCCCCCTGCCCCGGCCTCAAATAATCACAGCTTTGCCCTGCAAGCTGCTTAGAACTAAGCCTCTCACAAACACAGCAAAGTCCCATCCGGATGCTGATTTTAAATAAGTCACAAGCAGCAGTGTCCCCCCAGAGGGAAATCAGCTGCTACAAGAAGTGTTGAAGGACCTAAGCAGCAGGCTGGCTGCTCCCCTTGCAGAGTGAAGAGGGACAGGAGAGCGGCATGGCCGTGTCCCTCAGTGTCTGATAGGGACATGGAAGACAATGGAAAAGATTCTCCCCCTTTCCATTCCCCATCACATGCCGAATGGCAGACCGGCGTGTAGAGGCTAGTTTGTGGGGGCAGCGAATGAGTGTGGAGGGTGCAGAGAAGGCTCATGGAGCACGTTAGGAACTTCAGACCAGACGACAGAAATGGATGAATGGGCAGAAGTTGCTGCTCGTCATTCTCCAGTTGGGAATCTGCTCTGAACGGGCCAGCTGCAGGGACACTCCGCCATTTAGTGCTTTTAAACTAAGCTGCAGCATGGAACAGCTCGACTGGCAACTGGGTGACACAAAAGCAGGGGCAAGGGCAGCCTGGTCTGTAGGCCCAGCTGTGTTGGGCTCCCTGACCCAGTTGCTATTTGAAGCCACAAGTGCCGCTCATGGTGTCAGACAGGCAGGGCCGGCTTTAGGGCGATTCAGCCGGTTCCCCGGAATCGGGCCCCGCAACGTCCCAAAGGAGCTGCCACCAAAGTCCCGGCACTGTCATCTTCGGCGGCATTTCGGCGGAGGGACCTTCCTCCATGGCAGCGATTGAGCTGCCGCCGAAGCCAGTGCCGGGACTTCGGCGGCAGCACCTTCGAATCAGGCCCCACGGTGCCTAAAGCCGGCCCTGCAGACAGGGAACGTGTAACAATGTGTTCGGTGAGCCCAGGTTCAGCCTTGGGGTAGGTAGTGTAAATACATCCCTAGGTAACCTAACCCCATTGACTTCAGCAGAAGCCATGCAGGTGGCCCAGTTCTGAGACTAGCAAAGGAACAGGGTAAATCAGGACCGGCTGCTTCATCCGACCCTCCTCCTAGCTTTCCCCTTCTGCCTCCCGACTGTGCCAGTTACATTCATTCTGCACATCCACCGAATACCAGAACAGGTGCGATCACTCTGCTCTGCCGCTTCCTTCCACTTCACAACCAGCTTTTATGGACCTGCATTTGTCCCTGCTGAATTTAGCCAATGCAATTCCACTGCTCCCACTTATTCCAGCTTGTTACTTGGCCCTGAAGATCTGTGCAATTATTTATGCATGATCCAGATATGCCATAGCTCCGTAATGGAGATTTCATTATTATACATGGATTACCAAACCTCCATATTCTACCTTCGGTCTTTGCAGAGATTTGTAAACACTTGGATTTTGTCCCACTGTGATGGAATAGTCCTACTGAGCCATCGTCAACTTCTCAGACTCCCAACTCCTGCTAAGACTTCAGAACTCCTGGAATCATTTTTAGAACTGAGCATCCAAAATATTTATTATTGGTATTAATGCAACATGAGTTCAGCCCCTTTAATAACGAGAGGACATGATTCCCAGTGCATTTAAATAATTGATTGACTTAGCGTTTACACACTAATACAAATGCATCAACAAGAATTTAATTGGATCGCTACTGGATCCCAGCACCATGCAATGTCTCATGTTACCTGTAAATCAAGTTTACATTTTTCTCTCTCTTTGCAGGTAAGTATCTATCCTAGCGGCTCAGCAGGAAGACAGAGATTGCCATAACTGGCTCTTTCCCTGCTAAATCATGTTCCCTTTTCCTCCGAGATCAGCACTGCTATACGTGAAGCATAAGCCAAGGTGGGTTTCAGCCTCAGTGCCCTGGAAGCTAGGGCTACTTTAAACAAACAAATGGGCTAAAACTTTCCCCGTTTAAAATCCCAGATTAAGACTCAAATCTTAGTCCTATTAAAGGCTCTGGAAGTGTTGCCATTCTTCTGTGGGTATGTCTACACTACCCGCCGGATCGGCAGGTAGCAATCGGTTTATCGGGGATCATATATCGCGTCTCATCTAGACGCGATATATCGATCAACAAATGCTCTCCGGTCGACTCCGGAACTCCACCAGAGCGAGCGGCAGTAGCGGAGTCAACAGGGGGAGCCGCGGCTGTCGATCTCACGCCGTGAGGATGGGAGGTAAGTCGAAATAAGATACTTTAACTTCAGCTATGCTATTCACGTAGCTGAAGTTGCGTATCTTACATCGACCTCACCCCCTAGTGTAGACCAAGCCTGTGAGATGGAGGATTGGCCCCAGCACAAGCTATTGAACAAATAAGTAAATCTGAAAATGTCAATTATTTCCTCTTTCCTCACCTGCCAAGTCGTGAGCGGAGGAGTCCGTGTTCCCCCTGTAATCGGTGACCTCCGTCCTCGTTAACATCTGATCTGGGAGCTGCTGCACTGTGGTCCTCAGGGAAATGCAGCGTTCTGATCTCAGGCCTTGGCAAGTATTGAACATGCTCAGCTTGACCATAGTGGGGCCAATTCAATGCTGCGCTCTGCCCCCATTGCCCCAGTGTCCTTAGGGCGGTTCGGAGAGTGGCAGTGGTTTGATTTTGAAGGGCTGCCCTGATGGCTTGGCACAGTCCTATGCTCTGTTTTATAGCCAGCTGTTCCTGTGGGTTTCCCAAAGCTTTGGCTTTCGTGGGTCTCTATTGCTGCTAGTCGCCTTTTGCACCTGCCTCCCTTTGCCCTGGTTTTCGAATATCAAAGTGGTTATTTATATTACAGCAGCATCTGGCGGCCCCATTGTGCTGGGCTTTGAACACATAGTGAGAGACAAACCCTGCTCCACAGAGTTTACAATTTAAACAGAGACGGGAGACCCAGGTGGAAAGGGCATCAGGTGAAAGGACTTTCCCAAGGTTCCCCATCAGGTCAGTGGCAGAGCTGGTAAGTTCCAGTGCAGAGCCCTCGCCACTGGGCCATGCTGTCATGAAGACTCTTCCCACCGGACCCCAGTATTTCTAACCTTTACCATCCACCTCCCCATAGTGTTTCAAGGGCTCCTTGCCTTAACAAGGGACACAGAGGTGTGCAGAGAGAGGCTGGCTGGGCCCTGGCCCTTGTAACAGGAGAGTGTTATCCTCCCCGTTGCCTGCAGAGCCAAATCTCATCTGTGATTTCAGCCACTGGAGTCCTGGGGACCCACCTGAATGCCCCAGGCCAAGGTGTTCTCCAGCCTTTCCAGCCAGGGAGGCTGTCTCATGGAGCCAGCATCTACTGCTTGGTTCACACTGTTTTGCTCTGCAGGCCACGGCTTTGAGATCCACTGCTCCAGAACACGTGTCCCATATTGTGTCTAGTCTGGTTTTGATTGGACCCTGTGGAATCCCCTTTAATCTCTCCAGTCTAGAAGCTCGGAGATGCATCCCCATCCCTAGCTGAATCAAGTGGACAGACCTTGTAGGGAGGGAGAATGGGGACCTAAATATGTATTTAACATAGTGCGAAAGAGGGATGGACTGGTTCCAAATTGAAGCATTGCGATGATCCTAGCAAAGTGAGCAGAGACGTCAGAGGAGAAAGCAGGTAAAAATGGGCTCAATTCTAAAAGTTTGATATTTTGTTTGCTCAAATTTAGAATAAATATTTAAGAAAAAACCTTAAACCAAATAGCGTGTGTGTAGCACTTGGCACTGCTACATGCCTTGCTGCCTACCAGCTGTGTTCCTAATTTGAGCTATTATTTATGTCTCCCCTCATCAGCATGGAGACAAAGTTGTCAGCAGTTTCATCTGGAGCTTGTAGTGGGATTATTGTGCAATTATTTATCAATGAGAATGGCTCCTGTCTCCAGTGACTAATGCAGCCACATGTATTGTCCTTTTCTCCTGCAGCAGAGTAGGGGCCTGCAACTTTGTCAAAGAGGATCGATGACAAGGAGGCAGGTCGAACAAATCCCTGCTTTGAGGGTTCAGTGAAGCTGAAGGAACAAACCTCCTCACTGTTTTAGCAGAGCAAAGGTAGCAGCATGGGGGACTGAAGTCCGCCATGCACACCTAGAAAGAAGCCATGCAAGCTTCCTCCTGCCTTGCATCTGTTTCCACCTTGCTCCACAGACGGTGAGAGCTCAAGGAGCGTGGTCCCTGGTCTGGTCATTCCTTGGTGCTCCCAGCACAGACAAACTAGCGCTGGGCGTGGTGATGCTGCAGTGTGGATACCTGTCTGCTGGGAACTCGAGTGGTGAGCTGCTAGGCTCATTTCTCCTACGCTACTAAAGAGCCCTCAAAGGGTGACCCCCCTAAGTCACTACCACACTGGGCTGGATTTGCACTGATGTGCTAGAGGTAAAAGGCTTTCTAAACATACCCACCCTGCTTCCTCCCTGTTCCTTGGCAGGAGGCGGCCAGCTGGACTGACTGCCAGGGTCACCATACATTGCCATAGCAGCAACCTACAAGTACCAGAAATGTATCCCCTAGGAAACAAAGGTGTTGGAGGCACTGGTGTGACAGAAGCATGGACACTTCACAGGGTATTATACTGAGACATGCCAGAGGCTATGGGCACATGGGATGTTCACAGACCATTGTATCAATGAGCTGTGTGTGTGTGTGTGTGTGTTTCCTGTGGAATCTGGAATCGCAGGAGAGAAGTAATGAATGCAAATACCCAATGTTGGTTATGCAGATACTCTGTCCTTTGAAGCTTTGCTCCTGTGGGGGAATTAGGATGAACTGGTTCAGGAGACCTGGAAGACAGATGCCCCCAATGGTATAAAAAGAGCCAGCCTAATCTGACAGGAGAGACTCATTCTGGGACAGAGAACGGATAAACTTGTGTCTCAAGCTCCCAGGAGGCCCTGTGCAGATGATGAGTGACATCTGATAAGCTGAGCATGTGTGCAGATTGTCTACTGTTTCTCTGCAGTGGCTTTGTTCTCAATCAACATCCCCTGCTTTGTGAAGTTGGCTGGTCACTGGTTAACTCTGTCATTGTCCCTGGGAGAAAGCAGAACTGCAGGTGCTGAACGAAGTCAGACTTGCTGGGATTAGCACAGTGAATTGCCAGGGGAGCCCTGGACCTCTAAATACTCTGGCCTGGAGAGTGAGGAACCTGGATCCCACCGAGTACTGTGCTGTCTGGAGGCTTGAGACCTAAGGGAATACCCGGGAGGGGGCCACGAAGGGGGCAGTTACCGCTAGAACTGTAAGACCTGGTTGGGGGAGCAGAGCCCAGGGATACCAGCTCCGCCATGGGGAGGCCTGGAAGGGACAGAGCAGTGCAGTGACGTGGTGGCACTGAGGGGATAAGGGCTGGGGCACTGTGTGGAGTGGAGCGTCGGAACATTTCCAGGCCGTGCACACTCCGGGATGCTGGAACCATTTTTAAGGTGATGATGGAAACCATGTATTCGGGGTGTGTTATTACTGTTTCAAGCCTGGGGGCGCAGCAGCACCCCTACTTCTAACCCCACTGGACACATGAAGGTGGCAGGGCGGAGGAAGAACCTAGTCCCACCAAACAAGGGTTAAAACCTCAGCCTGCCCTGAGGAGGGTGAGCTTTTCCCCAGGGTGATGACGCTGAGACAGGAAGGCAGGACGGTATTGAAAGGCAATGGAGCATGTGCTAATTTGTCTTTGTTTCCAGTTAGCAGGCGTTTATAAAGATGTCTGATTTCATTCATATGCAGGGCAGCCTAATAATATTATATTAGCCTCTGATTCTACTGATGTGAACAATCCAAGTCTAACCATTGGTACAGGGCTTTTTCAGGAGAAGATTATATCTGCCGACACACTCTCCACACGGAGCCTGCACCCACTCACCTGTGCCAAGCCCCCACTTCAGGGCTTAAACAATGCAGCCACTTCCATTAGCATGCAGGGTGCTGCTGCTCAGTGCCCCCGGAGCCTGATCGCTCCAGCCCCTTTATTACCACGGCTAGACAGACGAAGGAAATGAGGCGCACGGAAGGAAAACGGTATTTACGGGAAGACGGTCAATAGCAGATCTTGGTTTCTTGGAGAAAACTGAGCGTTAGCCAGACAGGCTGTAATTAGGGAGCCAAACTTTGCTGCCTCCTTTTAAACAGCTTTCAGCTCTTTATAAAGCTTTTGTAGAGCTTCACCTGCACCCTGGCTCCGTGGTGATAGAAAGCAGCGTCTCCTGCTTAGCCCCTTTCGAAGGCTAGTGGTGCTGTGCTCCCTTAGGTCCGTCTCTGGCCCCCCTCAGCATTAATGTATTTATCCTCACACACCCCTAGCAGGCAGGGCAGCTCTAGCAGCCGCATTGTGCAGGCAGGGAACAGGGGCACAGAGAAGCTAAGTGACTGGTAGCCAGATCTCCCCCTCCCAGCCCTGCACCTCCTGCAAAACTCCAGCCCCTGCGCTAGAGCAGCCGCAAGACATGGGTGAGAGAACGGAGGGCAGACAGAGCTATTCTTTATCCCCTGGGGGAAGATGATGAGAGAGAAATCACCTCGGCAAGGAGATATTATGACTGAGTGGCTACTGCCCGGAGGGCACCCGTTAGCAAAACTGCCAGCCAGGCCTTCCCAGCGTGCTGCTGAGAGGAAGGGAAATGAAGGAGAAACAGGAGTTTTGTCATTGACCTGGATTACATGGGGAAAAAATCACTTTCTGCCTGAGAGCAGAAGCCTCTCTATGGGCTGGGAGAGCTACCCAGAGCGACAGCAGAGCCCAGGCTGGATGAGCAGCAGAGTCAAGCTTACGGTCCATATTGACAATAGAGAGGAGTGGCGTAGCACAGGGTGCCCTTCCTGCTCTGGATATCATTTGGCACTGGCTGCTCCATGGGAGCCACTGAACACAGGCCCAAATTCAATGTTGGCATCAGCAGGCAGTGTTACAAGGGGAAAGGATAGCTCAGTGGTTTGAGCAGTAGCCTGCTTAAACCCCGGGTTGTGAGTTCAATCCTTGAGGGGCCATTTAGGGAACTGGGGTAAAAATCTGTCTGGGGTTTGGTCCTGCTTTGAGCAGGGGGTTGGACTAGATGACCTCCTGAGGTCCTTCCAACCCTGATATTCCATGATTCCCACTGACTGCAGGGCATGCGCTGTTCTCCTGAGCAAAGTGTGCCAGTGTCATGGCTGCACAAAAGAGAACCCGATTCTGGGCTCAGTCCCACTAGTGTTACTCCAGAGTCTGCAGCGTGATCCTGGCTGTACACCAGCGTAAATGGCCAGAACCTGGCCCACAGGCCTTCAAGTTGACACCCATCCCAGTCTGCTCCAATTTCATTTTCAAGAGCATCTTTGAACAGGTCTGGGCCCACACATCGAGACGGGCTATCCTAGCAGGAGTCAAATTCAGTTTAGGCAATTGCAAGCCGAAGCCCACTCCTCTTGGCCCAGCTCCCTCTCGCCAATACAACGGCTTTGCTGGGTATGTCTGCGCAGTGGTTTTCGACTGAACCTCTCAGCCTAGGCAGCTGTGAAGTTGTGGCTTGGGCTGGAACTCAGGCTTTGTAACCCAGCCCCCATCCCTAGAGTTCAGAGCAAAAGCTCCAGCCCGATCACAATTCCCAGCACTGCTGATACAGCTGTTTTTAGAGCGCTAGCATGAGCCCCACTCACTGTGTAGCCATACCTAATATGGTACCTGTGCCTCTGACCTCTGGTGATAAGAGGCTTCAAAGGGCCCTGAGCAAACAGAAGGCTGAAGGACTCAGATAGGCATTTCGCTGACCAGGCATATGAGCAAGTATTCCCGGACTTCAAAGTCGTGTGTTCTCCCCGATGTGGGGCACAGTGCTACTCAGATTTTCATTTTTACCTCTCTGACCCATTAATTAACCGCAAAATTTAGGTGTAATCCCCAGCAGATGAGAGTCGGACAAGAGACCTATGGGCTCTGGCTAATCCCCTTATTACAAAGTAAAGCTGCAGAAATCAAATGCCCACAATAAGTCAGGAGATTAACACCACGCTGGGAAATGTACAAATTAAATTGTAGTTTCTCTTGTTGCATTGCACAAGCCAATGGCATTGTTCCTAGCTCCATCCAAAGCAGCCTTTCTGGGCAGGAAAACAAGGTTAGAAATCACTTTATAAAAATGAAAATCTATTTTTAATCCTTGATCCAATCAGTAAATAGAACCTGCCCAGAACATAACTAATGGTGTGCTGCCTTCCCCAGTTGTGTTTAGCCACTGAAATTAGCCCAGAAAAGGGCCCTTCTCTCCAGTTGAGAATCCAATGCATTGGAATCCAAAACTGCAAACAGCCCAGTGAAGAAGGGAAGTGGTGTGGGATGAGGGCTCTGTGGCTGGAGCTACAGACAGGGGCTGGAAATAAACCCTTTCATTGGCGAGTAGATGGGATGCACCCCTTATAGAACAAAGGCTGGTGGAGACAAGAGCTGGCTAAAGCAAGTATGAGAAATAAGGTTCTGGGCCCTAAATCTTTACCAATCCTTAGAGCCAAGCTGAAACAAAGGCATATTTTAGTTCCTGAAATAATGACTGGATTTCAGTGTACTTATGGTTTAACACTCCCCACCCCACAAGGAGTTAAATTTGAGCGCTTCCAAGCTATAACACAGAGTGCTACTACTTCAGCTAACAAAGTAACTCCATTAGCTGGCAGCAGTAGTAGGCGTTAACCCTTTGTGAAATCGCCATCATTTGAGTCTGCAACATGTGCTTTACCAGTGTGTTACAATAGCACTTCCAGTTTCTGGTCCAAGTGGGAAAACCCTGCTCTCATTACATTTTTGCCATGAGACTCCCAAAGTTCAGACCATATGGTGGCTGCTACTCCAAATCACAGTTCCAAACACTTAATATTCTCCCCTCTCTAACTTGCAGGGCCCTTTTTGGCCTGAAGTGCCCATGACAAGAGAGACCAAGCCCTTGCTCATCTCAGAATTGGGATCTGTCTTTCAGGAGATGGACACATGCAGCCCCTCGGAAAAGGCATTTCCATTTTTCTGTGACTTTGGGGCGTGATGGAGGTGGAAGCTCTCCTAGACCTCTTGCAATGAGTGAGTTTGAGACGGCTCTGTGCCGCTGACATTCGGGGACTGGCTGCTGGTAAAGCCAATTCTGTTTGTATAGCCAGCTCAGTGCTGACAGAGAAATATTAGTCCCCAGCAGCATAAGGCTATGACAGGATTCAGAGTCCTTTTGAAAAATGACGTGAATTTTAGTTTGTGGGTGTAGGGAGAAAATACATCCAGATGTAGGGGAGAAATAAAAGAAAACCTAAATAAACAATATAAGCCCCTGAGCAAATAGGCTGATGTTCTATGTATGAACCATAGCAGACTAATGTAATAGTTTCCCTATTCCTTCTAGAAAATTAATGAGTTTTCAGTTTTAGAGCAGAGGCCTGGGGTGCGAGGGGAGGGAGAGGATATTCCTAGGGTCTGTTTCAGATCTGGGCAGGGTGTGGGGTGTGGCGGGTTGGAGCCGGCACCGGGAGTGAGAGCTACTGGGTTCCATTCCCAGCTCTGGGTGCGATGTGTGGTCTAGTGGATTACAGCTCTGGGGCTCTATTCCACTTCTACTACTGTGGGATGATGGGCAAGTAATTTAGGCTAAAACTTGGGTAACTGGTTAGGCAGCCAAACCCACCTTTGGGCACTAATAAAACTGGCTTGATTTTTCCTGGGCACCCTCAGTTGCCACTGCCTTCAGAGGCAGAAGTACACAGTCTGGTTACTCAGACACAAAGGCAGTTGAAATCCCCACTGGTTCCAGAGGGAGTTGTGAGGGCTGGAAAAGAGAGCAAGTTTATTTCCATCCCTAAACACAGATTTCGGTGCCCCACTTTTCCGAGTTTGGAAATTGCTGTTCTCACCTCCCTGGGCCTTAGCTTCTCTATCTGGAAACGGGAGTTAATCCAAACTTCTGCTCCAAGCAAAGCCATCTCTCGCCTTCCACACCACAGTATTGTAGTGCCTTCCGGTCGTGCACTAAGGGACATGCCTGGTGTGTTAGACGTGGTTCATTTTCTCTCACCCTCTCCCCACGGGGAGAATTGTGTGTGCTGCATAGTATTTGTTTGGGCTTTTTAAAAAGCCTCTATTATATGTCGATGGTGCTCTGGGTTGCTACCAGAGGAGGACAGTCAGAGCCGCACATCCAGCACTTTGAGTAGAAGGTGGGGAGGTTGGGATGGATGGGCCTTAGAGCCTGAGGGCGTTTATTCCACAGTATTGGACTGGCCCCCAAGGCAGCTCTGTCCCGTGCCCAGATAAGCATTATCCTTGGGAGGGACAGCTCCGTTCTGCCTGAGAGCAGAGCACTCTTCCTTCCAGAGCTGCAGGCTCATGTTTGACCAGTGCCTTGCACAATTGCGCCCTGATCTCTATGCACTTCTGTAGTACAAATAAACATATACTTTTCCGAGCACACACAGCAGCATGTCCCCTAGGCCCCAGTACCTAAGTCTCAGGGATGATGGAAGGCTCCATTAATTAATGTTTGCACTCTGCTGGTGAAGCATTAATTTGGTGTCTTCCAGGCCTGAGATTTTGTCTACAATGGCAAGTGAAAGACAAAACTTTTGTCGTTCAGAGGTGTTACACACACACACACACACACGCACACACCCTGAAACACAAAACTTTTGTCGTTCAGAGGTGTTACACACACACACACACACCCTGAAAGACAAAAGTTTTGTTGACGACAAGCACCGGTGTGACCAGGACATTGTCAACAGGAGCGCTCCCCTGCTGACAACGCGAACGCCGCTCGTTGGGGGTAGAAGTTTAACAGCAGCTACACTGAGCGGCTTTTAGCGGCATGGCTGTAGCGGCACTGCCGTGTTGCTAAAAGCTGCGTAGTGTAGCCAGTGCCCAACTATCAGGAGGCCTCCTGCAGCCTCTTTCAGCACCTGCAGCTTGTTGCACACGGTCACACTTGATTTCACTTTCCTGGACGGAGCACCGTGCCCCAAATTGCCTCTATTCCTGGAGGGAGAGAAGAGGAGATGCTGCCACTTACCTGGGACTCGGCCCGTTTTCCTGTGGCACTGCAATCGTCAATGTGATAACGAACAGAACCATTTCCTTTCTCCAGCCCACTGGCAAGGCGACAGAGCAGCTTTCCGGGTGATGGATTCTAATTTCTGGGGACTGGGGGGAGGAAGAAAAGGGGGGGGGGGGTTCCAGACTAAGAAAAAAACCAGAAAAATGAAATTGTCCTTGAGCAAATAGCACTTCACCTAGAAGAGGCAGCATGATCCACAGGGAACCAATGGTGCTGGAATGAGGGGTGCTTGAAATAGTAATAGCAACCCAAATACATGGTTTCCATCACCAGCACCCACACTATAAAAATGGTTCCAGTCCCCTGCAGGGAGCTGAGCTGGGCCTCGGGGGACCTGGCTTCTACTCCTGCCTCTGCCACGGACCTGATGAGTGACTTCTCTGCTGCCCCTCTCCCCCTTTGTCTGTCCTATCCACGCAGCCTCCTCAGGGCAGGAGCTGTCTCTTGCAAAGTGTACGGATAGTGCCTAGCACAACGGGGCCCTGATCGTCGCTGGGTGCTACTGTAACGGAAAGAAGAAGAATACAATTTCCTTTGCACTATGTCGTGTACATTTGCTGTTACTCGGCTCAGCTCGCCCTGTGAGCCATTATGTTTAACAAAGAGCTGGTCTAGTTTCTCTCTGATTTTGTTTCCTTTATAGACATAACCAGCTAATTGAATCTGCCAGCCAGCACCTGCTGCACAGTCCTTGCCCACCCCCAGCTGCCTGCGCAGCACAGCAGAAGGCACTGGGCCAGCAGTAATCTTCTGTCGCTGAGCCCTCTCGCACCACTTAGCTAGGTATTGATCCGCATGGCCAGGGACAGCTTCGCATTTATGTTCTCCTCCCGGCCGGCGGGCCGTCAGGAGGGATGCAGGAAGTGCTGAAGCACCAGAGGGAGATGGAGGGAGGAGTGGAGAGGGAAGGCAATATGTTATACAAACTATTGTCAGCGTTCCCTAGCAGCCGAGGCTACTTAGTGTCCCCACGTTGGAGTGTTTTACACACAGCCCAGTAGCCATAGCCCCGGTGCCCTGTTTTCAACGTGGGTATTTCACAGGGTGCTACAATCATCTGAGCCCATTTGCATTTCATTGACTGACAACCTAACGAGCACTGTCCACTGGAACCCTTCACTGAACACGAGACCAAACACCAAAAAAAGGCCAGCAACTGGAGGGGGCCAAATGGATCGCGTCCAGCACAAAACCACGTATGTTATTCTCATTCGCCTCGCTCGGTGCTGAAGATACAGATCTCGTTATTCATCCTTCCCGGCGCCTTCCACCCAAGGATCTCAAAGCACAGCGCACGCACTAATGAATTAACCCCCGTCCTTGGGGGGCCAGGACTGTCTCCATGTCAGAGAGGGGAATGGAGGCACGGAGGGAGGCCGGGAGCAGCTTTTCTCTGTCAATGACAAGAGCTACAAATAGAACCCAGGAGTCCTAGCTCCTGTGTCTTAAACAGGAAGCTTAAATGCCAGCAGCTGGGGATGAAGCCTGTGCAATGCCCAGAAAAAGCATCTGGGTGACACGGACCCATCCAGGGCTGGTTCCCAGTGCCAGGAAGAGCCAGTCAGAGGCCCCCTCACAAGAGCTGAGGTCACTAAATGGGCTTAGTGGCAGGTAGTGGAGCAGGAGGACACTAGAGACTCGTGGGGTGGAAAGGAGAGCGGGAGGAGGAGCACAAAGACAGCACAGCAGCAGGGGAGCCGGTCTCTTGAGGGGCCCAGAAGAGAGTGTGAATTCCGCTGGGGTCACTGTCCAATCCTTGGATCTGATTCTGCCCCTGCAGCTTGGGGCCCTGGTCTCTGGGTCCAGTTCAGAGCCAAGATGGTGGAAGGCTCACAAGAAACAGCTCGTGTAACATGATCTCAGCCCCACTGAAAGAGGCGAACCCTAACCCCAGCCCCGATTCACCCCTGCGCTTTCACCATCTGCTGCTCTCCCGAAGCTTGCCCTCACTCGGACGCACAGGGCACATTATGGGCAAGCGCAGAGCAGTTTGGGGGCTTTGAACAACAACTTTAAGATCATCCCCGGGAGAAAGGGTGAATTTTGCTCCCGTCTCTCCATGTCTGCTCTGAACGGGCAGTGACATGAGGTGGCAGCAGCCTTGCGAGGTGCGCTCCCAGTCTCGGAAGGGCTCGCTATTATTCCTGACAGGTAGCAGTGATTTATAAAGCAGAAATAAACTGGAGCCGGCTAAACAATTTCACCTAATTTTGTCTCCCATTTCAAATTTTACATCTTTCAGCATAATGCTGGATGGTTAATTATGTTTCCATCTTATTTCTTGGATAATACCCCTCTTGTTCTGGGTGTCGCGTCTGCTCAAAGAGTTTTCATTTTACCTTTCATTTCACCTCCTTGCAGAGCTCTAAATTTAGTCAGCTTGTAATTTTTGGATATTTTATACATTATGCCTGTATTGTTGTGAAGTCAAATGGAATCCTTGTCTTTTAATTCATTCGCTAATAACCCTGAATACAAAAGGCTTTTTCCAAGGGCTAATTGAATGGGGTATAATTATAACACCCCAGAAGATGATATTGAAAGTACCTTAACTGTGACAGTTTCCTGTGACTAAAAGCTCCTCCAGTGACACATAAATCTTGGCTGTGCAAGTTCGCACCTCAGTTAATGCACAAATGTGTTAAGACCAAGGCTTAGCAGTGCTTTGGTCACATTGTAACTTAGCAGCTGTGAGCTCAAGTCTTTAAAATGCTGCTGTAACCGCCAGTGAGAGGGGAAGTTTTGCCCATCAGGAGAGCCTGGGGAATGGGGTTCTCTGTGTGGCTTACAGGAAAGGGGAAGAGAAAAAAACCATTTCTATTATTGCTGCAGTAGTTTGGCCAAGGGTCCAGGAGCATACTACACGTGTTAGGCAGACACTGGGGTAACCTCCATCCTACCAGTGCATTCTGCCCACCTGGGACTGGACTTGTGTGTACTTTGAAACATGTCAGGATCATCACTGCTCTGCAGCAAGTCTGTTCAGTAGATGAGCCATAAAGGTGACTGATGAGGCAGACGGTGTGCGGCTTTGCTGAACTGGATGCCACCCTGAAGTTCTTATATTAACATGTTATCACCTGATTGTTCCCTGCGAGATCAGCCGTGATGCTTGCAGCATTGGGGCACGCTTGGCTTTGATAAGAGAATGCCGTGCGTATGCTGGCAGTCGATTATGGATTGGATGGGATGATGCCGAACTCAAAGGGAAAATCCTTCCAGGAATTACTTCAAAAGTTTCCTAGGAAGTGGTGAAAAATCACAGAGTTAAGCACAGGAATCAGAGATGGAAAAGATTGGTTCCCCCAGGACATGCAGGCTAATTCCTTGCTGTTAGAGAATTGGACACTGACCAGTGCAGAATTCACGCTGCTGTTCTCTTTCCATTTAATGTTGCTGTTAAAAATAAATCTATTCTCTGTGTTTTGCCAAAGGAAAAGAGCTGAGATTTAATGTGTCACTCCTGAAAACACTGACAAGAATGGAGAGGAGAGGGGGCACGAAACCCTGGTGGGTTCCACTTGTAAGAGAGAAGCAGCTATTGGCACTGTTTCCTTTGAAATCGGTTATACTCCAAGAGAAGAGTCAGTGATTTTCTATATTTATATGTATTACCTTGATGGGTGTACAGATTAGAGACCCGGCAAGGTCAGCGCTCAGCAGAGACACCAAGAGGCCATTTCTTTACTAAACACCACATTGCAGTAAGTGAAAAATAAGCATTAAGGGCAGCTATTAGGTAGACAACACAATGTTTTTATATCATTGTGCATGTTGGACTCAACGCTGCTGTAGAGTGGCTCACTGAAATTGTGAGTTTAGCCAAGCTGGGATACTTGCAGCCAGAGAAGGATAAGATTGTGTGTGTTGTTTATTACTAATCGTAATTAAAAAAAACTTATACTGGAGTAGCACCCAGAAGCCATAATCAAGAGCAGAGTCCCACCGTGCTAGGAGCTGCACAAGCACATAGTCACTGCCCTGAATAGTTCACAATCTAAACGGACAGGTATTGTACAAAGGAGGAAGGGAGATGCATGCAATCAAATCTATACACCTTGTGCCTAGCATAGATATTTTATCTATAATCACCAAAAACAAGTCAACAGGGATGTGGAATGATCGTCTTGCAGGAAAATTTATCCTAGAGACAGTAATACAGAAAAAGCAACAGCTCAGTGTTCTGGAAATACCAAATCGAATTAGCCTTTGCTGTCCTGAACAAAGCCCAAAGAAAAGCATCACCATGCAGGCATGATTCTTCCCTTGCTGCATAAAGAGGGATTTTTTTTTAAAGTAACGCCCACATTTATTTTAATTCTTTTTTTAATAGTGAGGGAAATCATTATTACGAAAGAGTCTGTTAACTAGTTGATCATTGTAATGGTACAGCAAAGTGGTTGCAAGCAATCCTGGCTGGAGGGGCACATGCTCAGTACACTGGTTGAACTACAGGTTCATTCTGGGGAGAGAGCTGACAAACAGAAAATGGAAGGAATGAGTTGTAAAGGCCCCTCCCTATGTCCAGGAAAGACCTTTCACAGCTTACAAACACACACAGCTATTGCCCACGAGCATGCACAGGTGTACATGCACCCGTGTGTGTGATCTACTGGCCACAGGGGGTAGGGTTCAAGGGAAAGGGACCACCCAGGACCTCAGTGGAGAGCAGTGTCTGGGTTTAGCATAGGATATGACTGGGGGCAAGGCAGCCTTGACAAATCTTTTCCGTGCCACGTCCCACTGCTGCATTCCCCATTTTCCTAGCTCCAGCCATTTCTAGCACTCCCCTAGCTAAACTGTTTTGTGCAGAGCTCAGCGGCACACGGACTGCCTTGACATTGGTAGCTGCAGCTAAGAATAATAATGCCAGGGAAGCGGTGGGAGCAGATCTGAGGGCACTATCCATGCTTGTGCAGATGAGAATGTCAGTGCCTGGCCCAATGAGGAGAATCAATTAAAGCTCCCAACTCCATTAGCAGTGTCAAAGGGCAGAGTAGGCAGCAAATGGAAAAGGGTTTTTCTTTCACCCCCCACCCCAAGCAGCCATCAAGGACAGCATAAGAAGGGCTGCAGAGTTTCATTTTTTAAGCCTATGTATCGAGTGTGAAAGCAGCGAGCACTGAAACAGACAAAGCACAAATCACTGCAGGACGCAATGAGCCACTTCCCCTGTCTGTCCTCTCCAGAGCAGAAGAGCCACGGTATCCTAGGGATGTGCCGTGTTTGCCCTTCCCCCTGAAAGCAAGCACCGCACCCAGCAGGACGCAGCATAGGGTGCCAGTGGTTGGGGATTTCCTTCTGAGTGGGATGGACACATCCACCTCATGTGCTGGGTGGCGTGCTGCCTGCCCGGAGCCACATCTGAAACACCACAGAAAGGTTGCTGAGGCTCCGCTGTCCCTCTGATCGCTACTCCCACACTGCTCATCCACCTGGGTGCCAATGACGCTACCAGGCATGCCCCCGAGAGGATCAGGAGTGCTTAAAGGGCTCTGGGAGCAAGAGCGAAGGTATCAGGGCACGGGTTGGGTTCTTGTGCATCCTCCCGTAGAGGGTAAGGGCCCAGGCAGGGGGGGACACATTTGATCTGGAATCCTAGAATCCCCATACACGTCAACAGCCAAGGCCTCTGGCAAAGTTGCTGAAATCAGAGGCAGAGCTTCCCTGCATTTTTGCTTCTGGCACATCAGAGAAGCTGAAGACATTTGAACAATTATAGCAATGAATAATCAGTCCTTCCCCACATGAAAAAAGCTGCTTGCTTGCATTTGGAGATAACTGAACAAAAGCAGAAATAGCGACAGACAGCAGCTCAGTGAGCACGTGGCAGGCGGCCCCATGCAGCAGGAACCTTTGATTCCCGAAAAGATTCTCTGAGCTTGCTCGGTGCCTAATCTGCAAACAACGCTATGTTTTAGTGTATTAAAAATTCATTAAACAAAAAACCTCCTGGATCGTCTCAACCCACTCGCTGCAGGAGACCTGCACACTCTCACCGGCTTCCCGAGATGAGACAGCCAAGCCGGAAGCAGCTGCATGGGCAGCCCAGTCTTGACAAAATCTAGTGTTTGTTAGAGTCTTTTTTTGGGAAGGGGGAGAGGGGAGAAAGAGGGGAGCTAGGTAACTAAGAATTGGAAGAGCAGTTTATTGTGTTTGATAGAGCACCCAGTCCCATCCGGGGCTCCCTCCTCTCCTATGGAAACAAATACCCTTCTAGAGAACAGTGGCACCATTGCCTAATGGAGAGAGCACCACACTACAGAGAACTGGGAACTATACTTAGCTCTGCCACTGGCCTGCCGGGTGACCTTGGGCAAGTCACTTCCCTGCTCTGGGCCTCAGTTTTCCCATCTGTAAAATGGAGCTGACAACCATGACCAGTTTATAAACTTGTTCAAGATCTACAGCTGACGAGCACTGTGTAGATAGATGAGCTAGGTGGTAACAGTTTTTATTGGACCAACTTCTGTTGGTGAGAGACACAAGCTTCCAAGCCACACTGAGCTCTTCTTCCAGTCTGGGAAAAGTACTGCCAGCGTCACAGCGAAATGCAAGGTTGAGCAGATTGTTTAGCAGCATAAGTAGTTAACACACATTTCCTGTTATTTACAGCAGAGGCTCAATATCACAGGATTGGGGCCTGAAGTTGGAGTTCTGAGATAAGCAATTGTGCCTGCCATTATTCCCTCCATTACCCCCATTTCCACCAGGCACCAACTGGCTGTGTTTATTCCCTGGTTTCCAGGGAAGTGGTTTGCGGCCCTCTCGGGAGATCAGCGGGATTTAGCAGTACCTCTGCAGGAGGATGCGGTCAGACCAGTCACTATCACAGTGCTCAGACTGTGGCTTTGGCAAGTTTCCAAAGCAGGAGCCTAGTGCCTGACACACGGAAACAGAGGTGACGCCCCGTCTCTCAGACAGAATGTGGTGCTAACAGTGGTGGCAGCACAGACAATGCCTTCAGAGCAGCAGAGGCAGCTCCCCCGTCCGCAGCTTGGCTGTTACAGAGCATGCAATTATCTCCCTCACACACGGCGGACTGGTCCCCAGGGCCGCCCCGATGGATTTTATACAATCGTATTTGGCACCTGTCAGCTCTTTCACTCCTGGGAAGTTTGCCGAGCTAGCTGATTAAAATGACTCAAAAACGGTGTCTTCCAAATAAAGCCTGCTCTACTCATTCCCCAAAAGCTACAAACTGCAGAGAGCAAAGGGTAAAATCAGGCACCGGCCTCTATGCTTTGGTCTGTCTTACACCTTGCTGGCTTTTGTCAGTTCCCCTCAGCCCAGCTAACCCCCAACTTGGGCTGGGCGTGGCAGACTGTCCTGCTCCCAGCCTGCTTGGTCCCTGGCCAGCCTATTAGCTTTCACTGGCGCTCCTAGACAGCCGCTGGCCACTCACTCGAGCTCTAGCTCGGCAAGGCCTGGGAGTTCTCGAATGGATTAGTGTTCCCTTGGATCTCTCTCTTCTTGGCCTTGGCAAAGTAACTACAGCAGCAAGATTAGGGCCAAAGAATCACCTCTTCACCGCTATAAACCTGGCTGCAGGCTGTTCCTTGGGATGCTCCTTACCTAGGCCCTGGTATTCTCTTTCCTGCTTGGTTCCTCGGCCACTCCCTGTCAATCTAACTCCATAGCAGGCAACCCCTAATGAACACACTCAGCGAGGCCTGCACCCCATTCATACATACTGCAGTTACTCCCCTCCTTGTTCCAGCCTGCTTTCCTATCCAAGCTCTGAAGCAAAAAGCTGAAATAACTCTCTTCGGTGTGTGTCCTTTCGTAATTGCCCCAACTACACAGCTGACTGAGTTAGAAATGTATTGTGTACTGCATTATGGGGCTGATCCCATCCTGTGCGTGGGGAAATAGCCCCAGCTTCCTGACAGGACAGCAGAGAGCTGTAGCTCCCACTAAACACAGCTGTGTGTGTCACCCCAAAAGGATACAGGCAACTCCCTCCAAAACTCTCAACATTTTGAAAATTCTGTTCCCTCTTTGGAAAATCAAGTGTTATTAAAGATTTGGGGGGGGGGAGGGAGAAAGTTCAAAAGGCTGCACCCAGCTGCCTTAATTGGTGTGACCAGGGGCACAAGAGAACATCCCTAGAGAACAGCCCACAGCTGCTGCCATGAGGCACCCACTAAACAGCTGGCACTGCTGGTGCTCTCAGGGGAGCTACTGAGCTCTTTTGAATGTCTGGCCATGTCAGCTATGTGCCTAACCAGGAGCCAAGTCCCTCAGAACCCTGGATCTCCCCCAAACATGCCCCCCTGCTAGCCCGGAAGAACTAAACTGACATTTGGGTTTGAGCTCTGACGTGGCATAAACCTGAGGCTCCTCCAGAGTCCTACAGCAGGCAGCCATGTGTATGAACAGGCAGCAGAATGAGGACAGGAAGAGATGTAAGGAGTGCAGGGCAAAAATAGCTCCTTAGATTCCTAGGATCCCCAGAGGAACAGAGGGGCTGTGGAAATGCTCTACCCTGTAACCACTCACACAGCAGACAGAAGGGAAAGCACCTTCACAGGGAAGATTGGGGGCCAGGGAAGGGCAAATGCATCTCCCCTTCCTGTTGCATTTGTGCCCAGCCCATCAAACAGCCCCCACATAACTCTCCTTCCCCAAAGCTGTGAGCAAATACCCAGCAAAGCAAACCCACTCTGAGCCTCCCCTTGAGTGCGACAGTCAACAGCCCAGCCACTAAAACCTCCCTTCTCTTCCCCAGCACAATAACAGCCCCGAGAAACACCCCAATTCCTTTCAAAGACACATCAGGGCACCTCGTGCCAGGCCACCCTCCCCTCCAGCCTGACCTCTCCCCTCCCATACTGTAGTGAGACAGCCCAGTCATTCTCCTCCTGTTATACAGGGCCCAGACAGGCTATCGGGATCAGCTGTGTGTGTGCCACACCCTTTAATCCTTTCCTGCCTGATGCTGTGCCCATGGAGATCACAGCCCATCACAGCTGCTTCCTGGCCCCTGCTGCTCATCGTACAGATAGCGCAGGGACACGGGTCACTTTCTGGAGGATTCTCTGCAGCTTGAGGTCTTCAAACCGCAATTTGGGGACTTCGATAACTCAGACATAGGCTAGGGGT
The DNA here is from genome assembly GCF_016161935.1 of Mauremys reevesii. Classification (NCBI taxonomy): domain Eukaryota; kingdom Metazoa; phylum Chordata; order Testudines; family Geoemydidae; genus Mauremys; species Mauremys reevesii. The sequence goes on along the minus strand of NC_052626.1, from coordinate 138,575,241 downwards.
TTGTTATAGAAGTGGATGGGTAAGATTCTGTGGCCTGCATTGTGCAGGAGGTCAGACTAGATGATCATAATGGTCCCTTCTGACCTTAAAGTCTATGAGTCTATGAGCACGTTCCCAGTCAAGCGGTGGCTGTGCGCAGGGAGAGACACTGATCCTGACATCTCCCTGATCTAAGGCACCACAAACTCCCCAGAACTGGGGCTGTGATTGTTCAGATCTGGGAACTTCCCTGGGTCCCCCCTTTCACTGTTCTTGGGTGAGCTGAATCTTGAAGCTTTTCACATCACACACAGAGTGGGTGCAATTCTGGTTCTGTGAGAAATGTTGCCACTGACTTCAGGGGGGCCAGGATTTCACCGTTTGTTTCAGCTGCGGTGAGCTGGGAGGCTCGCAGGAAGCATTTCTATGTTCACTCCACTCCCTGCCAGCCCTCCTCGTCCAGCACTGCTCTCTTCCCCCATTAACGTCTGTCTGAAAAGCATCCAGACAAATTATTTATACTTGTTAACAAGCTCTCAATAGGCAAGCCAGACCAGATCACTCCCACAGCTGTTTGTTTCAGACGGCCAGCCCCCGGCGCCTCATTTCCTTGTCTGGGGGCACGATGGAGGGGTTTGCGTCCCGTCTCGCTGCTTCCCCACCGCAGTCCTGGTCCCAGATTGCTCAGAGCGGTGACTGTTGAGACTCGTCTTTAAGAGGTGAGGCAGCTCAGCTTTGGGATACATTTTCAGAGTGGTAAAACACGTCTTCCTCCCAACGAAGGAGAGACGCCAGCATTCAGCCCCGCCAGCAGCAGTGCCATCCAGGAGCCATGGAGCGCTTGGCCTTCCCATGCTGGAATGAATCAGGGACCCAGCAACACCTGGGGCTTCAAACAGTAAAATACCCAGGGGACCGGAGCAAAGAGAAGGCCCCTGCTTCCTCAGACAAGATTAAAGGGGGATTTATTTAAACATTAAATCCTGGTAAGCTGTTCTACGTCATTCCCACTGTCCTCGGGGCCTTCCTCTGGGGCAGGGGGGCATCTGGGTCGTTCTGACACATCAAACGAGATAGGCACAAGTAGGTGGAACAAGGAGTAAAAGGAACTGTTATCCTGAGCCTTGTAACAGCTGTCTTACTTCAACTGCACACACCATCCAAATGGCCAGCTCCAGATTCAGGTCCCCGTGGTTCCAGGGATAGGCTCTGCCCTGCCAACACGGGCTTTGCGCTAACAGTGAGTCACCCTAAGGAAACCAATGGGCTGCTCAGCTATGCAGGAGTTATGGCTGCAGCATTGGGGTCGCAACGGGCACATTTTGTTTTCAGACGTGAGGCCTAGTGGATAGTGCACTGGTCTGGGACTCAGGAGACCGGGGTTCTATTCCTGGCTTTGCCACTGACCTGCTGGCTGACCTTGGGCAAGTCACTTCACTTCCCCTTGCCTCAGTTTCCTTATTTGTCAAATGGGGATAAAGATACTGACCTCCTTCGTAACGTACTTTTAAGTCAACTCATAAAAAGCGCTAGATGAGAGCCAGGGATTATCACTATTCATTAGTGTTTTTATTTGCACAGTGGCAGTAGGATCCCTGCCAGCCTTTTCCCCTCTCTGCATACTAAGGACAGAAATGAGAGAAGTGGCTAAAGGGCTCGCGTGCCTCTGTTCAGGCGTGTCCAGTCTGAGACTCCTTGGCTTTGATTTTCCAAAGGTGCTGTGCACCCGCTGTGCCCATTGACCTCAGCTAGAGGCAGGCGTGCTCAGCAAGGCATCTCACGGTGGGCACCCAAAATCAGCAGCTCCTGCAGTGCTCAGCATCTGTGAATGTGTCACGTTTACAGGGGAGGCTCCTGCCCCAATGTGCTGTTCTACAATGCTCCTGCCAGAACATAGCACGCTGCTGCCCTTCCTTTGCAAGCTAATTGCCGAGGCCAAGTTGGTCCAATAAAAGGTATCACCTCACTCACGCTTACCTCCACCCTGTGGCTGTCTGGCCTGTGAAACCCTTTGGGGCACAGACCATCTACAATTCTGAGTTCGGGCAGCCCCTAGCACAGTGGGGCCCCATTCTTGGATGGCCCGAGGCACTGCTGTAATAAACCTGATTCATAACAAGGGGTCCCAGCATTGCAAGGCTGACCAAAGGCAAGACAATGCTATTGGATACTACAGTGATGAGCATGGAAGGACTTTTAAGGAGAATAAATACTGTTATCATGTTAGCAGCCTATGACATTAAGGGGCTGTCTGTCCACAAATTATACAGCGTGGCAGGGGTCCTTAATTTTGTTAGTTTGTTTCGGTATTACAAAGTGTTAAAAGCAGTGGGCAGGTCTTGAAAATCACCCAAAAAAGCATTATAGAGAGCCCCCCACAATATGCAGAGACCTATCAACCAAACCGGAATAGGACATTGTCTCTGTCAAGTCTTAACATTCCAAAGCTGGAAAATAGAGAGACTGGGACAAATTCATCCTTGGTGTTACTTCAGTGAAATCAAGATTCAGTTCAGCCTGCTGTGTGTAACACTGGGTGAATCCAGCACTGTTCAGTTCTGCTTTGCTTACATGAATATGCCTTTTTAATGCAACATTAACCTGTGTAACTGACAGCCACAATATTTTATTGAGCCAAAGAATGAGAGATTTCTATGAATAAAGAGAGCATCTGCAGTTGCATTAGCCAGTCTGGAATGTATCACAGATGGACACTCTCATGCCTCAGGATGCGCACAAACCACTAACTGCTGGGGGTCAGCAAGCAACTTCTCCATCGCTATGTTCTTACCTAATTGTCCACTTGGGAGTTTTACACCTTCCTTTGAGACATCGAGGACTGGCTGCTCCAGAGAGGGGATTCTGGAGCAGGTGGGACAGTGGGTTGACATGGAAGGGCAACTCCCATTTCCCTATGTTCCTAAGCATTGTTTTCATCTAAAGTCTATCTGAGCCATCAAAACCTCTGCCATCTGCAGAACTGGGTTAGAAATATCACAAAACAGGCTTTGGTATGTGAATTCCCGTATTCTGCTTCCGGTTCAGAGCACAAACACTCTTTGTGGGGTCTAAATTATTCAGTGTCACAAGTGAGTCAGTCAAAACCCTACTCCGCAAGGGGCTCCTCATAGAAGGGAACAACCCAATACCCACGAGGGGCTTAACAGGAGCATTTTGTCATTGACACCACTGGGAGCTGGGTCATGCCTCAGGTCAAGATAGCCATGCCTGAGAAGTGCAGCTGGACTGGGAGAGGTGAAGGAGCCAGGGCCGTGGAGAGGTGCGTGTGGCAGGGAGAGCGAACATTTCTTTTGGAAGGGGAAACCTGGGCAGATCCAAAGCCTTTGGGATCTGCCACCTGATAATGTGGGATAGTGAACTCCCGTTGAAGCTGTGTTCACGCTGATGTCAGCACACCGACTGGCTTGCTGTGAGAGCCTGGCTCCATTAGAGACATGAAAGGAAGGGCTGATCCACAGCCCATTTAGGTCAAGAGGAGTCTGTCTGCTGACTTCAGCGTGCTTCGGCCCAGGCCCTATATCCTGGGTATTGCAGTGATTACTCCCTGCTCTCCCCCGCTCCAACTCTCCCGATTCAGTCGGCCCCTCGTTCTGTGCTTGGAGCTCATCAGCCAGCCACCCTTGTTTGCTTCCGTCAGAGATTCACAAAGACCCTGCTCGCTTGGTCGTTGTCGGGCGAGGCAGGGGAGGGAGGAGGGAAGGGGGATTGGTGACGTGAGGTCCAAAGGGAAGACCACTTGAGAAGCAGAAGGAAAAGCGCCAACTACAGTAGCTTCTGCCTAATCATAGAATAGCAGGGTTGGAAGGGACCTCGGGAGATCATCTAGTCCAACCCCCTGCGCAAAACAGGACCAATCCCCAGACAGATTTTTTTTTACCCCAGTTCCCTAAATGGCCCCCTCAAGGATTGAACTCACAACCCTGGGTTTAGCAGGCCTGCAAGTACACTGCTGTAAAAACCTCTTGTCCTTGTGCGTACAGCATAATGCAGAGACAGCGGCCGGATTTCCTGCTTACCCCACATGTACAACTAGGGGCATTAGCTTTGTTTGGAACTGGCCTGGGACTGTTTGATTTTAGCTATGGCATAGTAGCAGGATGTTTTCACTGGCCATGGGCTGTGCCTCTCCATTGTCTGCTTTCACCACAGGAAGATCAATGGGGACCTTTATTAGCCTCGTCTCAAGTTCCGTGTCCCTGCATGTGACCTAGGCTGTTTTTACGTATGGCCTGATGGTGAGTGTGTGCCCTGTGCTGAGGCTGGCATGAGTCTTGGTGCTCCGGAGGCAGGGGCGGCTCTAGGGATTTTGCCGCCCCAAGCAGGGCAGGTAGGCTGCCTTCGGCGGCTTTCCTGTAGAGGGTCCGCAGGACCAGCGGACCCTCTGCAGGCACACCTGCGGGAAGTCCACCGAAGCTGCGGGACCAGCGGACCCTCTGCAGGCAAGCTGCTGAAGACAGCCTGCCTGCCGCCCTCACAGCGACCGGCAGAGCGCCCCCCACGGCTTGCCGCCCCAAGCACGCGCTTGGCGTGCTGGGGACTGGAGCCGCCCCTGCCCGGAGGGGAAACTCTCTCAGCTGTAAATGGCTCTATAAACAATTCTTACTGGAGTTTTGTTTGTGTTTGGGGGCTGCTGAATCACAAATGCTGGAACTATTACAGGGAGGTTCTATTGTGCAAAACTGGCACATTCTCATGACTCCTGCTCCTGGTGTAGGTTTGGAGTCTGCTCAAATTTTTTACTGCTACTTACTTCTGCTAGCCCCGCAGAGCCAATACAGCTACAGGAGACTGGAGTCTGCTCCTGCTGGTGCATCAACAGAACTGCGGACTAAATTCAAGTCCATGACACGCCCACTGAAGACAACTGGTGGCACAGCCTTTATTACTAGTCATAACACATGAGAAGGCAAGAATCCAGCTTCATTTTCCATTTGCAGGGCTGGCAGCTAAAGAAAAATATCTGTTTACTTGTTACACTGACTGCACTTGATCATTTGGAATCACAGACAATAAACGAGGCTCCCCACAGTGCCATTTTTACAGCCCCATCTTGTAATACCCCTGATGACAATGCAGAATTGTGCCATATTTGTATATTCTCCAAGGCTTTGTCCAGTCTAATTTAAAATGCCTCAGGCAATGGGTCTCCCACCACTTCCCTTGAGAGACTATATCAAAGGCTAATGGAGCTCATTGTTGGGGAGTTTCCCCTGATGTTCAGCCTGTCGCTGTTTGCAAGTGCAGTGCCACTGGAGGAGAGTTTAGTGCAGGATGGACGGAAGCATCTGCTGAATATGTGTATTAAACACAAACAATGGAATTGTAGAATTCCTGCCATCCTCTGCAGCTCCTAAATCCGATTCACACAAATCAAATCTCTAGGTTCAGTCACAACATATTCTTCCCTCTCAACCACTCACTAAAAGAATTAAAAGAAACCCTAAGTCCCATGCGGTGTAGAAGCTCAGAGGACTAAAAAGCCAGCCGTGTATTTGAATACCATGGGAAAATAGCTATAAATCCTCCTTCTCTGATGACACTACAATTCATGTTTATGCATTACAACCACTAATAATAGCTTAAGGGTTTCTCTTTCTCCAAACAGCAACGTCTTTGTACACAAAAAAGTTACTGCCAGCCATGGCCAGTGCAAGCATAACTCAGGGATGCCAGAGAGAGAGAGAGAGAACGTGTGGAGCTAGAGAATTAGCAACGGCTCTTCTGACTGCATTCACCAGAGTGAAACGCGAATACATCAGAGGCGTCTTAGGCAAATAAATGGCAGAAAGCTTATCAGCATGACAATAAACAGCTCTATTTTATGGAGCAGCTTTCGTGTTAAATGTATCTCATAACCTGTCATAGAATTAATAATCTGGTTACAGAATGATAGAAAGGGGTAAATTATCTTTTTTTTTTAAATGAACAGTGTAAACAATTCCTCCTGTTAAAGGGAAGCTCTAAGCCACGGCGGGGGGATGGGAGGAGAAATTGGATCAAAGACACTGAGGCAAAGCCTACAAAAAGCGTTTGGTGTCCGTAGAGCACAGACAGGTTTCAAAGTCCCACCTCAAAGAGGCACTTGTAGTAAACTACACAGCACTGTGGAGAGCCGAGGGACGGTATCATTAGCTGTCTGCCTATCTCTTTGTCTATCATCTTAGTAGTATCTAGGGGCTACTCATGAAAGATGAAACTTCAGGCTTTGGCCAGACAGAGAAGGGACAAATAACAGAGGAGCTATCGCAGGGTATCCGTCCGTCTGTCCAGCCAGGTACTTATGTGTCCCTCGTTATCATGGTGGCTGAGTCCCTCCTATGACCCAACAGAATGGGGACACGTCATCCAAGAGCAGAACGAATAACTAAGAAGGATGCGTTGTCAGAGAATGGAGTTGGCAGCAGCCAGAGGGAAAGAGGGGGGCTAGTTGGTCATGGACACATCTGGACGTGACAGGTGCCCAGGGAGGTCACCTGTCAGCCACATCTGCTTGAAAGTGATGAAGCCCGTTTGGTGCTTCCTTGCTGTTCCTATTCAGCAAGAAATACAAATCTGACCAGTAACTTGTGATTTCCCTGTCAGCCTCATAGCTTGTAGGAAGCGTTTAACGCTTCCCTTTGGCTGGTGCAACTGATAACAGCCACCGGCCCCTAGGTATGCACCGGGGTTTCTGCATACTTCACTCCAAAATGTTAGCGAGGCTTGGCAGAAATCTCCTCTTGATAGGTTTCCAGCTCAGGCATCAAACCTGTCAGGCGCTGTTAGTTTTGGATCAATATAACTGAACAATCTTGACCTCTGCCTTACAGGCAGGAAGCTTTACCGGGCATGTGACCACAGCGATTGCATTAATCACCTAACCGGAGTGGTATACCAGTGACAATGGGGCATCTCCCTCGGCCCCGGCTGCTTTCTCTCTCAGAGGTTGTGTGACAGCAGGTCCCATTCATGCCAAATGGGCCCCTATTTAGGAGGGCAATCTTTTTTTAGTTTGAACCAAGTATCTATTGTTTTTACCACTCGCTTCTTCCACTATTCTCTCCTGGTCCAATGGAGCTTAGAAATGTGTCCTCCTTTTTCCTCCCTAGTTATAGCTCTCAGTTAGCAGGGCTGGGATGTGCCGTTTGCATTAAGTTCGTGATATTCTTTCAGAACATAACAGAGGTCAGGGTTGGAGGGAAATGCTTAGACCTCAGCTCAACACTTAGGCTAAATGTCCAAGGCTGTCACTCACCACTCATCTCTCCACATCCGCAATACGGAAAGTAGCACAATCTAACACCTATAGAACCATAGCCATGTAGTGCCATCATTATTTTCAGCCCTAAAGAAGGGAGAGGCAATGTCCCAATCTCATGACAATGAATCACCTACGTGAGGTCACCTCCAAACCCTGAGAGGAGATGGACAAAGGCACCACAGACCTGCAAACTGAATGGAATTGCACAGGTAAAATGACCGCTGACTAATTGACAAGAAATATCAAAAAGAACAGGTATCGTCCAGTGAAAAAGGCAAATTTGCCTTCCATTCTATATCCCTCACATGCCCCTCCCCAGAGCAAACCAACCAGACTACCCCCCATTCACCCACCAAACACTTAATGGCCAAACCCCACCTAGGGAACAATGATATGTAGCATTTATATGGTGCTTGACATCCACAGGAGCTTTACCAAAGTGGTTAGTATTGAGAGACCCAATTCTCATTGACGATAAGACCCCTTTGCACCACTCTGGCAGTGTTAAGGGGGCTTAACGTGAGTGTAACTGTAGCTTACATCTACTTCAAGGTCCTTTCACCCTGGCAGAGGGACTTCAGTGTAAATGAGAATCAGGCCCATTATTTATAGATTGGGGAACTGAGGCATATGAAGATGAAGGGCCTTAGCCCAGATCACTGAGTAAGTCGGCGGTAGAGCTGGGAACGTAAGCAAGGACTCTCTGTTTGCAGTCTTGTGACTCATTCACTGCCTCCATTCACATAGCAGACCCATGCAAAACATATGCATGCCTATGCATGAAATCAGACCAACACAACCCTCTACGTAGATCTTCACATACCAGCCTCATACTGTTCAATGGGCCATTAGCTCACTTAAGAAGCATCCTTAAATATTAATAAAATTAATACAAGCCCACTTTTTCACTGCATCTCCCTCAAACAATAAAGTATTTGCAAAATGTTTCAGCAAGACACTGGAATCTCATTCTTGTAAGTGGTCCAAATTTTCCAGCATTCTGAATGCAGGCCAATTCCTTCCCTCACTTACACCATGCAATCCTAGGACAAAGTCAAAATAAGAGCAATGGGGTAAGCAGGCGAAGGCAGAATTTGTCCCACTGGAACCATCGTCCTTCTCACAGTTATTTCCTATTATTATCATCTATTGTCTCAGAAGTGTGACTCTCGGAGGACACTGACGTGTCAATGGTCAGCACTGTGCCTAATGAAAGTGCAGAAGATAATCACGTGCAGACCCTGATTTCTTGGGTCTTTTCAGAGATCATTCAGCAATCGCTTTCTTGTATGCAGAATCAGATGGCACCTTCCAAAACCGCCCAGAAGAAGTCATTAACCAGCTGGACAGAAGGATCATCAAAATATGTGTGTTCATGAAAACACTGGTAACTGTGTAAAAAGGCCCCTGAGAGTCACTGCACGTTAGGTGCTGTTTCCATTCTGGCTAGCTACTCATTTTCATTCTGCACCATTGTTTACTATTGAGATAATTGCTGCTGCCATATCACATAATATTTCTGTTCCCCAGAGCATCCTCAGCCTTGGCACGTAACCTCTTCCTGAATGTGCCACATGTATCTTTATCCATTGCAGATGCAATCAAGCACTTTTGATGCTTTAATATCATAATGTTTAAACTCCCACTGAATGATTTTGCTTCTCAGCTTCCCATTTATATAGCTAGCTATTCTAAGTCTGACGGACAAAAGTTTTTGTGCTCCCAGGGAGGTGTAAAGATCCCAATGTCTCTGCAGCTAAACCTTCTTTCTGTGACAGTTCCCTTCTCCCCTTCTGCTGCTGCTGCTGCTGCTGCTTGGAACAAATTCTACCGCAAAAGTATTATCTAGGTAGGGAGCATCCAGCCAGCCCTTCCCTTAACAAACAGACAATTTTCCCTGTTCATAGAAAGGTCTGTTCTGGCATCCAGTCTTGGTGCAACACCCATTCCTGATAGCAGGAGTTAGGTGCAAGTATCTAAAGCAGATAGGACCAGAGAGAGAGGGTTCGGTGTGTCTCGTGACACTCCCCGGGCCTGCATTTCACTCACAGCGGGGAGCAGGAACTTTTCCTTTCTGTATGCTTTACCAAGTTCCTATGGAATTAACTGACTGATTTTTCAGGGGAAACTGCTGTCTGTCATTTGAATATGCCAGCAATGAAAATTCCTGTGAGCTGCACCACCTGCGCCATGAAGAAAGAGTTTTGAACTAGCCCTGGGCAAGCTTCAGTGACTTATCCGCTTATTAACCTAATGACAGGAAGCCACATCCATTACAAATGGCCCAGTCCTTCACCCACACACTTCAACAGCAGTAGGATCTGCCCCAGAATAAAGGCCTCACAAACCTTCTGCCCTTCAGTGGATTGATTTGAAAAATGCTCTTCAGCCCCCACCCTTTCTTTTCAAAAAGGAAAAGATCCCTTGCAGAGATTAAAATGAATTTAATATTTCACAGTCTGGTATTTACATCGCATCTGAGGCAGGGATTACATACCCCGCTACAAAAACGTTCCAGTAACAACTCCAGCAGGTTGTACAGTTGTAGCACAGACACCAGGCTGCTGCAAAACAGAACAGAGCCAGGCTGCGTTTGAAACGTGCCGCTGTTTGCTCTTTGCCTAGAACTTCCCACACCACTCCCGCCTGTTATTCCTGGAATCCATGTCATCTCCGCACCAGGTTTTCGCGTCAGTCATATGTCCCCTTTGGGTTACACTTTGCATTGTAGGCAACCAACGATCATACAGGTATTTTCACTTCCAAGGCTTAAATCCATTGAGCCTTCCTGAGTCAAGAGAACCATAATGGTACCAACATCTAGGGGTGTAACACAGCGAGGGTTGGATCTGAAAGACTTAATAGGGAAGAGTAACAAGGTTTCCATTGAGGAGGCATCTGTTACTTTCACTACTACTGTCGGATTAAGTAGGTTCTAACTATTCCCTTCCCCAGCAAACCAACGTGTATAACAGTCTTCCGTGACTGTGGGAGCTGGGACTCCCAAAGGAGCAAAAAGGGGGTTAAGGACCACTGCAATTCTCCTTTGGGAACCCAAAGCCCAGTCCTACTCCACTGACTTCAATGGCAATTTCTCCACTGACTTCTGGGGTGGGGAGGGAGATTAGTCCCCCAGACCAAAGAGTTTTCCCTTGTGATGTTTGCAGCTGGGAGAAAGGGGTTAGATGGGGCTGTGCCCGCATATATTGTAGCAAATTTGGAACAACAGTTTGCCCTGGGAAGGGATCTGAGCTCATTGCAGGAGCCTGGTAGGTTTTTCTCTCTTTTGAATTAATGAAGAGATTAAGTCTCTCTCTGGATAACAAAGTAAACTGCACCAGGTACAACAGACCAAACAGAGAGAAATTTGCCCCCCTGCATTAATCTGAAATGCTATTGCAAATATGAGCAGTAATTTGGCTCCTATGACTTGGATCACAGAGCTCAGATTTGGAACTAAAAGACTGATCAGTGCAATTAATGAGCAAGGAAAAACCAGCCTCGCTTTGCTCAGTGAGTCTATTGTCTCACGTCAGGAGTCTTCAGCAAAGCATCAGATGTTTCAGTCTGCCCTGTCATTTCTGCTATACAGTAGGCCAGATTCTGATCTCAGTCACCCTGAGACAAAGACAGAGCATCTCCCCATTGACTTCAGTGGAGTTACTCTAGTTTTATGCCAATGGAAGACAGATCAGAATCTGGCCCCTGTCTGCAGGAACTCTTCCTGGAAACCAGTCTTCATGAAAAAACAATGAAACAAAGATGGGGAAGATTTAGACACTGATTTCTAAAACCCTGACAATGACACCTATTCAAGACCTTGGGGGAAAATACGGTTCTCCTGGCAATTATTTTATCCTATCTGAATATGTGGCAGGAAATGAAGGAAGTCATTTTTTCTCTTTGTAATTGTCAACAGAGTCTATGTGACTCAAGAATTTCTTGGCATGTGCATCCCTGATGCAGAGGGAAAACATGGAGTGAAAGGGAGTCTTGCAACTGCATTCAGAACCCATTACCATTGCCTCAATAGCAATTGCTGCTTCAATACCTCAGAAGTGGCATTAACCAGTAGCTAGCACGGTTTTTCACTTCCAGAAGGGAGGTTTCCCAGTATTCCAGGCCAGAGGAGTGCATCCGTCCCCTTCTCTGTAATCCTCAGTGCCGCTCCAAGGAGTGAGCACGAGTCCGGTGTCAGATGCACTGTAGTCAGAACCATAAAGTGCTCAGAGGGACTGCCATCCTATCCCAACACTGCTGCGTTCCTGCCGCCACCGGAAAGTCCCGTTCACAGCTCTGCAGAACGCGACAGGAACTTCCCGCAGCTGAACGAACATGAGATTGTGCCATTTCGCAATGCTGGCCGTCACAATGCAGACGCCTGCCAGAGAAACCCTCAGGAAAAGTTCCACAGCAACTACCGGGTGACCTGTGAACAAAGGACAAGAGCACGTCACACCAGATCCTGGCAACCTATTGACCAGCGAGGCAGGGCTAGATTTGGGTTTTCTCCTAAAACTGAAGTGAACTCATATTCTTTTCCAGACCTACTAACTTTTAATTGCTTCCTGCATTCCCTAATGTAGAACACTGAGAAGGGATTTGGAAGAAGGCAAGATTTTGTTTCCTTGTGTTCCCCTGCCGGTCTGTATCTGCCTGAGGGCTCTGATACGTAGATGTGATCTCTTTGCCGCTTATTGTTCGGTATCTAGCATAAAGTGGGCCCGGTTCTTGATCCTACCGCACTATTGATAACAATAAAGTCTCAGGGCCATGATGTTGGGAGAAGGAGGCAAAACTTAAAACCTAAACTGCGAAGGGCTGGGGTCATTGCCTGTGGTAAGAAAGAGCAGCAGGGGATTTTCCAAGGGTGGTTTCCCCCATATTTTCCTCAGGACCTGATTCTCGATTGTCTAGTGTAGCCACTGGCCCCAGGGCAGAAGGGTGTCAAACACCATCATTCTGATTTGGAAGCACCACACGCTGCTGCCAGTGACTACACAGTGTTGGGCCAGGCCCAGGCTGTTTTCATGCGCAGGGTGCAGGGTGTGATCACAGTGGGAGGTGTGACGGGCTCCTGCCCTCACCCCTGTAGCCCTGCTGGGGCTGGTAGGACCACGTGGGTGTAACTCATGGAACCATTAGACCCCAAGTGTCGTATCTGAATCTCCCCGAGTTCACACTAGCAGGGTTTCAGTCCCCCTCTGCAGTCACTTTGCAAAGATTTCATTGACAACACAAGGTGCAGCGCAATGGGGAATGGGTCACTCCTGATTGACATTGGTGTGCATTGGGGGTACCTCCACGAAAGATGACACTTACACTGGTGTAAAGGCAGTTTAAGAGCAGAATCAGGCCCACTGCACTGTACTGAAATGGCAGATCCGAAAGGTCGCTCTGTAGAGGGAGTGCTGTCTAGTGGTCATAGCAGAGACTGGGACTCAAGAATCCTGAGCTCTATTTCCAGCTCTAACTCACCCGAGGCCATGCAGCGAGTCACTTCCCCTCTGCGTGCCTCAGTTCCCCAACTGTAACCAAGGGGTAACAACCCCACTGCACAGGAACGGCCTGCGGCCTATTCAGTTCCTGTTGGTGGCAATGGAATAACAATCTAAATGCAACTCTTGCACCATGCAATCTGGAAAGGAAGATGCAGCCTGCACAAGCCCCTTAGACAGGCTGTAGGGACGTGGATGTGCGTGAGTGTGTGTCACATGTATATGTATTTCAGAGAGAAAAAGAAAGTATTTAAAAATGGTCTCCCAGCCTTTTAAATGTTGGGTTATACTAGTGACCATGGATAGTTTTACAACCTTCAGTTGTAAATAGTTCATATCCTATTTACCATAACAATGTCCTTTCTTACTGATTTCATAGTAGGTCTAGAGATTTCTCTCCAGGCACCCATCAGAGGTGTAGATGCATTTGAAATATTGCTATTTAAATTCCATTCCTGGTCACTTGTGCATGCCAAGTACCAGGCACGTTCAGCAGGAACAATTCTGCAAATCCATTGCAAAATGGCAGGAAGATTAAACTGGAAGCATTAAAAAAAAACCCAAACAAAACAGGATAATTTGTGCACAGCACAGACCCACGGTTACAGGGGCGAAATGTGCTTATTACTCAACTAGCCAGCTCCTAATACAGCACCAGTTAAACCCAAACATTCAAAGAGGAATGGAGAGAAGAGAAAGGAGCAGGGGAGCTGGTTTAAATGATGCAGAGAGAGGAAGGGAGAGTGAGTGATTTTTCCAGTAGAACTGTTCACATATTTTTCATCAAAACAATTTTTGATTAAAACTGCCCTTTTTGTCTAAATCAAAACGTTTCTAAAAATGTGTTTAGGAGGAGGAGAAAAAGGAAAGGAAAGGCGGAGACTAAGAACGGGAGGTCAGGCTCAGTGGGAGTAGGCACCTCCTAGCCTGTGGTAGGCCAAGCAGTTGTAAAGCCTGTATATAGTTGAAAACTGGTGGTGGGAAACTGATCATGAATAAAGAACACGGGTGTTGCACCAGACTGAAGTGTCCCTGATTCACAGAGGAGAGGGGCTTCGGAGGGGAGCAGTGTGGGTACCCCATTACAGGGTGGCAGCATATTTTCAGTGCTGCCAACTCCAGCAATTTTCTTCATGAGTCTGGTGATATTTAATGTTTTCCTTAATGCCCCAGGTCCCAGAGTCATGTGATTATGAGAAAGTCTTAGCTTTCATTTATTTAAAAAAGAAAAATAAGTTTCTAGCTTTCCTGGTTGCAGAGAAAAGCTTGAAAACGTGTCCCTTTAAATATTCAGAAACCAGATGGCAAATAAAAATAACCCAACATTTATTATTTTTTTCATTCTTATGATTTTTAAATCAATGCCATGATTTTTGGGAGCCTGTCTCATGAGTTCTGACCACTCAGTGTTAACGATACTGTATTTTGCAGGGGTCAGTTATAGAGTTTTAACAGGCAAATCCCCTCCCTGCTGAAAAATAATTTGTGACAAAGTTCTCCAGAGGAATGAGATCTTCCTCTTCGCACTCGGGGATGAACTTGACAACATCACACTCTCCTCTCATTTATCTGTAGTTTGAAATTATTTGCCAAATGAGTTCCCTGAAGAATACTTGCTCTGGAGATTGTTTGCTAATGGAAATGGTCAAACTGCCGTGAGCAAGCAATCCAACACATCCAGCTGATTTTCCTGCTCGTGAACGGTGACTGAACAGACTTGAATAGATGCAAACGTATTCAATAGCTGCAATTATTTAACAGGATGTTTGATGCAGATTTCCCCCTGCGGATTGTTTATGCACACTCTGCTTTGGCTGCTGCTTCCAGTCTTGACGCGCTGTAATTTGCTATTCATGTGGAGTGGCGGGAGCATGCCCAGAACTTTCTGAAAACCAGGCCTCTTTAAGCAGTCTCAAGAGGAGCACCAAAAAACACTGGGTGCTTTGGAAAATGTCAGACTCCATCTCCAGGTTGCAGCTAGTCCAGAGGGAAGGGTAGAAGAAACCAAAGTGCATCTTCGGAGGAGTACCATAAACAGCTTTGTCCCCTGGCAGAGCATCAACACTGCTGCTGGGGGAGACACCTGAACTGCAGCAGCTCCAGCACCCTTCACAACTGAACTGTCCCTTACAAGAACTTGGAGCCATTGTGCTGACATCAAATTAAGATAGCAATGGAAGGGGGGAATTAAATAAGCAATATAAATGGGGGAAATGAGAATGGTCTGGAAATACAGCTGCAATCGCTCATCAGTATTTGATGCCTGTGCCAGGGGAGGCAGCTCTGACATTCATAAAAACAGTTTAGCACGAATGTGCAATTTGTGGAGGAAAATAATAATAATAAATAAATCCCTGCCTCACTTTTTTGGAAGGATAATTTTGCAGCAGGGGGTACAGGGTGAGCAAAGCTAAAGCATAAAGAATAATTATACTCAACAGTATGAACAATGATTACAAAATTATGCAACTGATTAACCATGACATACATGTAATTACTAATGAGTTTGATAAAATTTTAATTATACCTTGTTCTCCGGGGCATTCAGCAAGCCATGAAAATAATAATCATGTAGCTCTCTGTCACAGATGATTGCTCCAGCCGGGGGAGCACTGCCATCCAAGAAAGCCCTTGCCTGAATCACACTGCTTTGGCAGAAGGCAGGCGATGAGGAATCTGCTGCTCCAGAGAACAGCTTGGGGAATCTAGCACCTCACTGCAATACCAGGCCAGCCTGCACTGCAAACCAGTCCTTTGTTAGCCAAGGACTAGTCTAGGAGCTGCTCTGATATCTTCCCCAGGAAAATCCCTCCACAGCTTCTACCTGGTGGCATCAGGGAACCACCTAACAAAACCCACCAAAGGAGATAAACTCAGAACAAAACCCAGGGCACTAACATGACATTCGCCACCGTTACGTTGTTCACTCTGCTTGTGTGTCACAGCCCTGGCCCCACCCTGTGTCCGGCAGGTCTATTTAGATGGTAAGCTCTCCACACCAGGAACTGTCTGCTACGCTGTGTTGGTGTGTGGCACAGGGGCCCATTCTTGGTTGGTGCTCAGGAATCACCATAATCAGCATGAAAGACAAAGAGATGTAAAAACTCTGGGCAACGTCTCTCTTCCTGCACCTGAACGCCGTGGAGGGACATTCATGGGCTGTGAGAAGAAGGGACTAAGCGCACTGACATGAGGGAAGGGTGGAAGCTCCTCACACCAACGCAGTCAAAGCACTTCGGTTCTGCTCCGTAAATCCTGCAAGCTCCTCCTGTCCTGAGCCCCTGCCCAGCTCTGCCAATGCCCCATGCTCCAGATGGCTCACTCCATTTTCTACGGCAAACGTCTGGCTCCAGACAGCACTGCACACATACCTTGGTCGTCTTGACTTTGTTGCCGGTACTGCAGCTCCATCCTGACAAGTCTGGCAGCACCTTACACTCCTCCCCTTCTAGACATGGCTCCATCTGACACCACCACTTCTGGAGGACTATGGAGGCTGAAAGGAGAGAGGGCCAGTGAGGAACACAGCAGATATGGGCAGTGTGCCTACAGCTGGGCTGGATGAGGGGAGAGATGGAGACAGGGTGGGGAGTTAATATTTACTATTAGAGACGGCCAGCATTTCATCAGCAAGAAGCTAGTTTATGGAGCAGATAACAGCTTTTTGCACATGATGGAAAGTTTTCAAATTGTTCGTCAACACTGAATCAAAAATTTGGGGATCTGTTTAATTCCTCCTCCCACTCTCTGCCCCCACCTTCTCCAGTGATTAAAAAAAGGGAGAGAAGGGAGAAAAATCAAACCAAAAAAGGAAAGCTGATTCTACTACTTTCAATTCAAGTCCAACTGAAACACATTTTTTTCATTTTGCTTTGATGAAAAATCAAAAATTTCTGTGAAAATTAAAAAAAAACATTTTTGGTCATTTTTGCACCATTTTCTGGAATCCCTGTTTATTTATATTCCATCTAAATCAAACCACTTTGTGAAATTGGATCGATTTCACCAGACTTTTGTTTAGAAATGGAAAAAAGTTCCAACAATGTTGGAATGTCCCGTTTCGACATTTTCTGAACAAAACATTTCTACTTTTTATTTTGAATTTTTTAAATGTTGTATTATACATTATAATGTTTGCATAATTATATATTATATTGTATGATATAATATATCATTATACAAACACTATGTATATAAATATAAAATACTATCATGGGTCATGGCTGCCCCGCAGCACATCTTACTGGCCAAACGTGGCATTGCCAGCACTTTCTGCCTCGATTTCCTTCCCCGAGGTGGGTCTCTTGGCTCTCCATACACACCTCTGTGCTGGAGATGTGGCTTAATCCTGCCAAGTTGCCAAGTCACAAACAAATGTAACCCCTTCTGGGGCAGCAAATGTCCAAACTAAAAAGTCCCAACAAACAAAAAGATTCTTCTGCCCTTCAACCCTCCCTCTGGGCCCTGTTCCCAGCTCCTTTCTGGATCTGGGATAGAGCACTCGCCCCCAGGCTGGTTCTCCTTATGGTTCCACGCCAGACTGATCTCTCTCAGTCCTTTTTCAAGGCCCACCTGTCCATTAAGCTAGGCTCACACCCTCAGCTGGGACACAATGAATTAACGATGGCACAGCTGTGGCTTACAGAGGCCAGTCACCTTGTGACAAATATATTATAATGCAACGCAAAACATTTTGAGAGTCTAAATTGAGATGAAACATGTAGAATGAAGCGAAATGGACACAAAGTTTGGAATTTACCCTTGTGGGGAATTTGGGGGTTTTCATTCCCATCAGAACGAAGCCTGATTTTGGAATCTTGAAATGTTTCCCGAAATGGCACGTTCCCCCTCTGCACAGCTCTAGTGCCATGCACTCCCAGTTAAAGTGCCAGGGCGTGAGACTCCGTTGTCACCATGTGCTGGGGTGCCCTGGCAGCCGCAAGCACAGCTGGGTGAGCGTCGTGTGGCCGTTTCTCTCCTGAGGTGGCAGTTCAGGGCTGTGCCACAGAGCCCCTCCCGAGGCCACCATGAGCGCAGGGACAAGCAACTGAACAGAGACAGGGCCCCCATGTGCATTTGACTCGCCCAGGAATCATTAGGCACAGAGCAGCCATCGTCAACTGTCCCAGCCCACAGCAAGCCGGCACCACCCAAGGACAGAAGGCATGCAAAAGCCCGTCACCATAGTAACCTAAAGTTCAGCAACAGTGTGGTCTAAATTGAGGAATATTCATAATTTGAACCCCTCAGAGGCCAGAGAGGAGGCGCCCAATGAAACGGTGCCAGAATCACATTCACAGGGAGGTCATTAGGAATCAAGGATTCGACAGGGAACACCGGGCTGGCGCAAGGCATATGGAGAGGCGTTTCACCGTGCTGAGCCGCTGCTAGGTCTTTTCCAGTTTGCTTCTGAAGATGAAAGGCTTGTTAACGGTGGCAAACACAGAGCAATCCTAGCCCTCCTTGCAAATCTAACGGTGTCCTGCCCCGCTGCTCTTCCACCAAGACCCCTCAGCATCTTTTATCTCCACCGCAGGCCCCTTTTATGTGCACTCTGTCCCCGGCCGCCTGGCTGTTCCTGGTCACTGACCACTCTACCTGCACCACATTTTAATGCCGAGCAGAAGATGACTCGCTTCCTTTCTAATCTGCTTATCTTTCTTCTGGTGCAGTGTGGGGTTCCCAGCACCAGGGTGTGTGGGGGGGGAGAGGGGTGTCCCTCACATTCTGTCCTTCTATTCTTGCCCCCGGGGGAAGCTGTGTCAAAGTGAGAGCTGGGAGAGAAAAGCACTTGGGAGGCCTAGAGGCAGGCCCTGGAGAACTGTGCAAAGTTGCATGATCTGCTGTGGTGTCAGCTGCTGACAGCAGAGTGGGATGGGAGGGGCTGGCAGTGGACTGGATGAGTAACACTCAGAAGGCTGTGAGAGTTTAGGTACCTGAGGCCACCTTGCAGGTGAGCCGAGCGGGGACTGGCGTCCAATGACGTGAGAGCAAACAGGCCAGCTCCGAGTGCAAACGGAGCCAGAGCCCTGGCCAAGAATATCCATGGTGGTTAGTGGTGTTGGGTGTCTAGAGGGCCTGACCTGTGAAATCAGGCCCCTTTATAGAGTCTCAGTTTGGGCTCCCAAAATGGGCTCCTAAATCACTCGTCACTTTGGAGAATCTTGGTCCCACTTCCCTAGGCTAGTTCTGAAATGGCTTCACTCAGAGCTCTGCTTTGCCCAGCGAGCTCAGTGTCTCAATACAGGGGCTGTTCCTAATTGGCCCTGTCTGGCTGGAAACTGCTGCGAGGCACAGTGCCAGCAGGCCCCCTCGTGAGGATCCAGCCTGGTGTATGGCTTTAAAAACAGTCATGAACACAGAACAGTATCTGGAAACAACTTTCGAACACGTCCATCCCTGTCGTGCGGGCAGGGCTGTCACAGTCAGTGTGACACAGGCACAGACAGGTCCTTGGTGCTCTCATCAGGCTGGGCAAACATGAAACAGCTCCAAAGCAGAGATGGGGAGGCAGGGTTAGGTTCTATTTCCGGCCCGACCACGGAGACCTCGGGCAAAGAATTCCTCTGCCCCCTCAGCTCCCCATTCTAAGAGAGGGAGATGATGACACTCACCTCCTCCCAGCTGGAGGCATCGTGAATGAAAGTGAAAGCGCCTGGGACAGATGGCACTAGACCAGTGCCAACTAGTTCTGTCTAGACTGCTGCACTTTGGGGAGGTTCGGGGTTATTTTAAATGTATTTTTAGGCAATTAAATTAAGGGGGAGGGATAGCTCAGTGGTTTGAGCATTGGCCTCCTAAACCCAAGGTTATGAGTTCAATCCTTAAGAGGGCCACTTAGGGATCTAGGGCAAAAATTGGTCCTGCTAGTGAAGGCAGGGGGCTGGACTCAATGACCTTTCAAGATCCCTTCCAGTTCAAGGAGATTGGTATATCTCCAATAATTTTTTTTTTTTTAATCTCAGGAGTACCTAGAGTGTATGTACAGAGGGGTGCCCTGCTCAGTGTTTGTAGAAGTTCTAATGAAATAACTCAGGGATAACTACATTTTCCTGCTCATGTGGCAAGAGACTGGCACACCCCGGGGCACGAAAGCCGTCTCTGACACTTCTGCTTATCAGGCACTTGGCAGAGACTGATCGCGGTGGGAGAACTTGCCAGTTCAGCACGTTTGGATTGGGAATATTTTTTTTTAAAACATTCAGTGTTACAGATGTATGAAAAAATCCCCACTGCTGGCAAAGCGCGGGAGAATAACCCCATCCTCAGAGGCTGGAGGGCAGGGGCGGCTCCAGGCCCCAGCACGCCAAGCGCGTGCTTGGGGTGGCAAGCCGTGGGGGGCGCTCTGCTAGCGCCGTGAGAGCGGCAGGCAGGCTGCCTTCGGCAGCTTGCCTGCGGAGGGTCCACTGGTCCCATGGCTTTGGCGGACCTCCGCAGGCAAGCCGCCGAAAACAGCCTGCCTGCCGTGCTTGGGGCGGCAAAATGCCTAGAGCCGCCCCTGCTGGAGGGGACGTTTCCTCCTCATCTTTCCCAGCAAAACCAGAAAGCGATTACTCATCTGTGAAAGGCGCCGTGTACTCACCATCCACACAGGAGGGAGCCGCACGAGTCGTCCCCGCCACCTGCCCCGGGAAGCAGGAGCATTTCACCGTCTGGGAGCGCTCTTCGATCTTGTTCTTATTGCAGCATCTGTGGGCGGCGATGACTTCGCACGTGCCCGGCTCTATGTGCACTGTGGGAAGGCAAACAACCACACCTGACCCGGAGCTGCGTGGCCAGAGCCCAGTCCCAGACTCCAGCTCAGCAGTTACCCTGAGCAGGCGCCAGTGGAGCAATGAGAAAGGCCTCTCCACTAGAAACAGACTGAGAAGCCCTATGAGCTGCACCAACACCAGACAGACCACACAGGAGCCAGGCTTGGGGGATCCTTCCTAATGGGCATCATCACAGACCCTCCGCCATCTTGCCCTCAGTCCACTGCGTAACGGGCAACGTTCCTGCTCATCGCAGCGCGCATGGCATGGAGACATGCAAGGAGCTGGCACGAGCTCCAGATGTCTCAGCCAGAGGAGGAGACCCCGTTAGCTCAGCGGGGCAGCCTGGCACTCTGTAAGTCAGGTTCTTACGCCCCATCCATCAGGGCGGTGACTGAGTGCTGACGGCTTGGGATGGTCAGCTAGAACTGCAAGACCCGGTACGTTCTGCCACCATGTTCTCTCCCTCACCAGGGTTTGTGCTCTGGCTCCAGTAAGATGCTGGGGACACTGGCGCACACAGAGCCAATCCAGCCGCTGGCTCTCAGACCGCACCAGTGCATTAAGTCCACAACATTGTCCCAACAGCAGTGAGCAGGTGCAGTGGGAAGCTCAGGGAAAGACAGGACGTAGGGTACCCTGCCGTCGCTAGCTAGCCCACTCCAGCGGCTGCTCAGTAAGAGCCAGCAACACGAAGGCCAATGGGAGTCTCAGCATCTCCCCACTCCATGGCTGCTGCAAGTGATTAATGCAATGTTTCCAAGGCAGGGTGCCTGCTGGAAGACTGGCCATCTAGCCAGGTGCTGCTGCTGAAGGAGTCCAAACCAGGCCTCAAGGCTGCTAAGCCCCTCCGGGTGGCTGTGTCCAGTGGCTCCCTGGCCCATCTCTAAGTAGGAAGAGCACTGGCTCTGGCTTAGTCTCATCATACTGCTCGAGTTCTATTTACTCCTAATCACCCGCCCTGCTGAGCAGAATGAATAGCCTCTCCCCATGGCAGAGGGAAGGGCTTTACTGAAATCAGCTAGTTGGTTAGTTAATTGGAACTGAAAATGAGATGCAAACTTGATATGAGACCACAGAGAGAGGAGGCTGCCTCTCAGTGCCTGTGGCTTCAGTCAAAACACCATCAGCTCCAACCCCGAACATTACAACCAAAGGAATGCTCTTTCCTGGCACCGTATCAGTGTGCAATCTGACATGAGTTCCAGCCACAGGTGTGTCTTAACTTCACAGCAATGCTGCAATTTCTTCCTGTTCAGCAGAAAGGGAGACTGTTGTTCTGCTGCTCTTTGCTCCCCATTAAAATATTAAGGAAGAAGGAAAATGAATGCACTGGCTTATCACCTCTGGGATCCCAGCTTAGAATCTAGTTAGCATCATAAATCAATGCATTTCACTGGGTAATGGCCCACACACAAATTAGCCAAATAGGTCTGGATAGACTTTGATCCCATGACCTGAAAGTGAGTGATCCCTGAAGGTCTTGTTTAATGAGTACTGAAAGAAGTGACTGCAGCACCACACGCTGTGACGACATCCCAATGTGTTACCAGGAATACACTGTCTTTGATCAATGCAGTGATCTGGAGTCAGGCTGTAATGGGGTTAAGGCTGTTATGCTTTTCCTATGCACCAGCACCATTACGCAACACTTTATACAGAGGGATAGCTCAGTGGTTTGAGCATTGGCCTGCTAAAGCCAGGGTTGTGAGTTCAATCCTTGAGGGGGCCACTGAGGAATCTAGGGCAAAATCAGTACTTGATTCTCCTAGTGAAGGCAGGGGGCTGGAGTTGATGACCTTTCAGCGTCCCTGCCAGCTCTATGAGATAGGTGTATATATTATTATTATGCCTAGCTAGACCCCCAAACCTTGCTCACACAATGCAGTTCCTGTTCCGCATGAACAAGGACTGCTTGGCCCTGCAAGTGGCAAACAGACACAGTAAAGGAGAAAATCTTAAACTGATGGGCTCTAAATTCTGGGGGAGACCAAGCACCTTTCGATCCAGGGCTCTTTCTAATGACAGCCCAGCAATCCCGAGAGGAAAGCTGGTCTGCTCTGCACTGTCTTCTGTACCCAGCTGATTTAATAACTGGGTGAAAAAAACAGTCTTGTTTTTAAGGCAAATTATTTATTTTGAAACATGAGAGACATTTAATGGATGAAACATCTTCTGCTGTCTCTGCCACAGGGCCCCCTACACTGCAACATCTTCAAAAGCAGCTGTGGGATTTAGGAGCCTAAGCCCCACTTTCGGAAGGGATTTTAACACTTAGGAGCCTGCACGCCACGGCCTTTCAATGACACGTGGACTAGTACGTGCCTCAGACATTTCTGAAAACAGGACTCGGGCTCCCAAATCACTAAGGTGCTTTTCAACCTTTTACCTAGAGTCTCATTTTTTTGCTGCCATTAATAATAAAAAAACAGATAAAAGCCCATTTAAGTTTACCTGGATTTTCACCTTGCAAATGTCCAGGCTCCCATGGTTGAGCAGCCAGCCAGCCAGATCTCTGATGCAAAGGCTCTGTCACCTCTACTGAGGGCACACCCTGCTCACTCTGCTCTCTCTACAGCAGCAACCACCTTCACAGAGGTGCTGAGACCCTTCCGCTGTGACACTGCGAGCAAGTCACCAACACATGTCTCAGCCAGTGAGCTTCCCTCAAAACCCTGCGACAGCCCCGGGGCCACCACCACCGCCACAACAACTGCAAACAGAGTGCAAGGTAAACTGCACAATGTGGGAAATCCATGTTAGCTGGATCCTCTCTAGCGAGTGGCTATGCACTAAAGGCCCAGGGGGCCTGCTCCTGTCAGTACTGGGCTTTGCTCCAGAGGCCCCTGGCTCAGTCCTCTTTGCAGTTCAGCGTCCACATTCGGACACTGTCCCTTCACTCTCTTCTACGTTGTGCCCCCAGTGAATTGGGGCAAGTCTAAGACTGGCTGCTGGTCATAAATTAATCTCTTACATCTACTGATCGGCCTGTGCACTTCTTTCACCTCCTGGTGCTAGAAGCTGATGAACACTGGTGTAAAGAAATAAACCAACGTGCCCAAAGACAGAAGCGTGTGTCTTAGCCATCACAACACTCCCGGCTCAGCACTGTGCCCGCCAGGCAATGCTGTCACTGGAGAGGTCATCAGGAAGATATATGAGTGAGAGCCATTTGATTTCAAAGGAGACACAGAAACTGAGAGGATTATGAATACTGACCCCTGTGCTCACCACTAAATCACCTGCAAGATCTCAAGCTTCAAAACGGATCTAGGATGTACAGAGTGGTAATTTACAGCTCCCAGAAGTATTGCTGTATGAAGCCTGTAAACACAGTAATGGCAAGTTAAGTGCAAAAATACTCTGGGTTTCCCAAGCCAGGATCTATGGGCTGTCCAGTGCTCTGCACACTGCTATCGCTGACAAAGATGCTCAGCTCCACTTCCCTTCCTAGCTCTTACAGGACATTCATTATGGAGTGGGGCATTATGGAGAAGTCCTGCAGCATTTAACAGAGAATACCAACCTTGCTGAAGGTAATCGGGCTGTAGACACTCAGAAAATGGCTCCCACTCACTATTAACCCCCACAGACTGGGTGAGTGAGTTCTGAGGAATTCTATTGCTTTTATTTCTATTTGATTCTATAAGAGTTCTCCCTAAAGATGGACAGAGAGGCTGAGGAACTGGTCTGAAACTTTGCTCCAATTTGAATCCAAGTCAGAATTCTTTTTAAGAGCTAAAAAAGATGGTGTTTTTATATGGAACAGCCATTTCCAGGAAGTCTCGAGAGACCCCAAACAAGCACAGTCTCACTGGGGGTTGGGCTAAGCACAGACACTGGAGGGTGCACATCTAAAGGGAACCCTCTTTAGTGGCCAGTCCATCATAGCAACAGCAGGAGGATGGAACTGAGTTCATACTGAACACACTGTGGCTTGGTGGGTGGGAGGTTACCGTGAAATCCCTGGTTCCAATCCCTCTCTGAAGGATTTGGTGCCAGAGGAGGCCAGGAGTAAGGCCCATGCTGCTCTGTGGGTGGCCTTTGCATTTCTCTTGTTGACACAGATTTTGTCGCTCTCTGTGCTGAAGTTCCCTTTACTGATGGGTTATAAAGGGTTCTACATGACTGTTACCAGTGATGGGCATGTAACAGACATGAGCACGGGTGTTCTATGCGCCAATAAGCACAGAAGGAGGAGATACAGACGGTTATAAGCCATGATTGAAAGCAACCTAGCGACGAAGCGCTAGAGCACGGATACGCTATTGATTAACACATCTCTGACTCACACATTAGCCCTTTATGAGCTCTCCATACACAGAACCTCAATACGAAGCATGACCCATGTTTCATTAGCACTAAGACAAAAGTGCAGGATTCTTCTTTGCATTGACATCATGTCAGGGACCTTGGCGCCGCTGAGCCGTGCCAGCGGGAGCCCTGCAGACTGAAGACCCTGCTAACCCATCCCAACAGGCTTGTGTTTCTCACACACAGCCCCTGGCCACCCTCACTCAGCCCTAACCTGGAAGGATTCCTCTGCGGGGTGAGGGGCGCTTAGTCTGAGCCGTAGAGGCCCAGGCTGTCCGGGGTCTCTCTGCCAAGGGGGACAGAATTTCATGGTGAGGAGGAAGTGGACCAAGAGCAAACCCCATTCCCAGCCATCCCACTGTACCAGCCTTTGCTCACAGCTGACTCAGCTGGATGTGCAGCAGTGCCCTGGACTTACTGGTTCAGCGCTGCAATAGTTATACCCGAGGCAGAGCAGGAGTACAGCCAGCGCTGCAGCCAGGGAGATGCAGCGCTGTATGTGCCTTGCAAGTGTGGACGGTGAGTAAGTTGCAGCGCTGTAAACCCACCACCAGCGCTGCAACTCTCCAGTGTAGCCAAGCCCTAGCTGTCTTCCATTTCCAGGCTGATAAATACCCACTAGCAAGGTCCAGCTTTCCCCGGTTCAGCCCAGACTCCTGCGCAACCATTGTCTCATTCCTATGGGTGCTGGGGGGCGGGAGGTGGTAAGTGACTGGGCACTCACTGGAGGACAAACTAAACCTCTGTTTCTCCCCAAATTCAAGCCACCCTGAGGTGATAATAGCTCGCATTCCTTAAGTGCAGCATTAGGTCCGGCCAAGTCACCATCCTGCGCTGTTTCTGGGCTAAGCATTTGCAGCACACCTCACAGCCAGGGTAAGAATTTGCCTTCTTTCCTACCAACATGAATTTTGCTGCAGACAGGAGTTAGATAAAGGTAGAAGTTCAGCTCAAGTTCAAGTCTCTGAATGCAAGTTTCTCACCCAGCATTTATTTCCAGGCTTTCCACTTCATTCACACTGTGATTTTTTTTTGTCCTGGCACAAGCCCCTCACGGGCCTCTGAGCTGTGTTATCAAACAAGTCATTGGCTTTTCAGGCACATTCAAGTGAAGTTGACTGAGAAGCAGTAACACCCGGTGCCTCCCCCTGGGTGGCATTTCCATGATTCTGAAGGGGAATTTACTCTGCTTTACAACAATGCTTTCAACTCCCTGCTGGGAAATAACATCAAAACAGAACCTACTGGGTTACAACAGTGAAACCTCTCTGGTTATGCTGTTGCTACATTTGGGTCCCTGATTTTAAACTCAGTGTGGCCTTGTTCTGAATTGTTCATTTACACCCCGGATTACAGGCCTGTGAATTACAATCTCGAGGGGTGGGTTGAGTGACTGGGGCCAGAGTTCATTCTCATTGCATTTGCATTGTCTCAAAACCAACACCATCATAAAGCCAACACAAAGGTGTCCATCGTCACAGTCAGGCAATGAGTCCCCCGAGCAGAACCGGCCCAGAGAGTTCAGACAGCTAGAACTTCAACATGAGCGACCAGACAACGCTTTGGTGAAGTACTCGGGCGCCCGGGTGCAGGGTGAAATGGAATCTTACTACTGATGTGATGCAAAGGAGCATAACACAGCTAGTAAAGACAGGCAGAACACCTGGGCACGCAACGCCGCACCCCAGGCAGTAGAGCGCATTGTGTTCTAACATTTTGGTGTACCTGGGACGTACTGTTATGGTCCCTTGAGAGAAGTCACAGCTGCTGGTTGCCTTTCACTGCATTCGGACAGCTGCTTTGGTGGTTTGTGCAATTCACCTGGCTCATGTCTCATGGACCCCTGTTGTGCCATGGCCCTCTGTGTTCTGGGAAGTGTACAGTCAGTTGGGGAAAGAGCGCAACATGGACAGAAGCTGCTTCCAGGCACCCTAATTCTCACAATGCTGCAGGGATTATTGCAGGGACTAGCAAATTCATTCTCAGTGCACACTGTACAAGCCCACAAAGTGCCTCCTCAACACAGCACAAGTGCCGCAGACCCTTGCAAGAACACTGCAGCTAGTGCCCAGGTGTGACATTCACACAGGTCACTGCCGTGGGGCACGCAGTACACACACAACTCCGTGTGAGCTCCCTTGGGCTGCCCCCTCCCACGCCCTGCCAGAGATGCACATCCTGCATTAGAGTCCAACTCTGGTGAAATTCATCCCTGGGCAACAGGCCAGAACGTGGCCTGTGCACCACTGACGTCCCACCTGAGTCCTGTCCTGAGGCCACCTGTGATGGTGACACATGGGGCTTGTGCAGCACAGGGGTGAACTCCACCCTCTATCAAGAAAAGCAGCAATACCATTAGGGTCGATAAGTGAGTTAGGGGCAGAGTCTTATCCCCCTTGGCTACAGGGCTGCCATCGCTCCCATGCACAGGGATTTCCGGCAGACCCTGCAAGCTGT
This sequence comes from Mauremys reevesii, assembly GCF_016161935.1. Lineage (NCBI taxonomy): Eukaryota > Metazoa > Chordata > Testudines > Geoemydidae > Mauremys > Mauremys reevesii. Next base: position 138,547,978 of record NC_052626.1, on the reverse strand, counting down.
GTCTTTAATCAAACATTCTCCTATTCCCCGCTCTGAGCTGGTTTTATTACAGCACTGGTAAGTAGCGTCCCTGCCACTCCGGAGGGAGCAGCCACCGCGTTTAATAGCCAATTTACCAGCCCTGACACCGCACTCTTCCTTCTTCCCCAGCTTGTAGATTGGCAAATAATTACCACGACAGGAAGGCATCAAATATTTATATCCCCTTAACCCAGGAATTTGTCTGGGCTGAGCTGCCGCTGATCTGAGCAAACAGCGCATTAGAGCTGGGTGCCTCACCAGAGGCATCGCCACGTCACTGGGTAATTTCTTCCCATACAAGATGTTGCGGCTGTCTCTATTAATCAATTACTCCTAAGCTCTGCAAGCTCAGAGCGGCTGGTATTTGATGCACGTTTTATGCTAACACCTATCTGGCAGCAAGAGGCAAGGGAGCTGAGAGGCTCTGGGGCCAGTCTAGCTAACCAGGGAGCTATTCGTCCTCTTCCACCACCACCCCAAATCTGGGCACCTGCCCAGCATTTAAAAAGAGGTAACAGGCTTCTAGGGGTTGAACCACGCCCAATTGCCAATGATGTCAATGGGATAAGGATCAGGAGCACAAGGTGGCATTCACCCTGTGCAGAGGGCTTGTACAAAGGCTATGCACTGCTAGGCCTGGTCTACGCTAGGGAAGTTGGTTGGTATAACTACGTCACTCAGGGGTGTGAGAAATCCACCCCCTAGAGGGATGCAGTTACACTAACCTAACCCCCAGTGTAGACAATGCTAGGTCAATGGGAGAATTCTCCTGTCAGCCTTGCTGCTGCCTCTTGGGGAGGTGGAGTACACCTCCTGCCGGCGTAGGTAGTGTCTGCCCCAAAGCAGTGCAGCTAGCCGCCGTAGTGGGTTATGTGTAGATGTACTCGGCGCGAGTGAGCGAGCCCATGCTCTGTATGTATGGGGCCCCAGATTCCATACCTACGCTCTCCAGCCTCTTCCGGGAGCAGGAAGCGTGGTCTAGGGTGCAGGGAGGGAGGGAAGTGTTAGAAGCTCACTGCTCTACATTGGGAAGGAGGTTTAATGATTTCTCGGTCATGTATCAAGTGCATGGCAGAGCAGGAACCTGAACCCAGGAGTCCTGACTGTCAGTTCTCTGCTCTAACCACAAGATCAGGTTACACCCTCTTGTCTGAAGTTGGGAGCTCAGTTCGCCTCCCGCTCTCCAGCTCTTCTCAATGCAAAACATGCTGTCCACTATTTTCACACCTGGGTGTCTAAAATTACAGCGCCAGCATCACACATCTCAATGAAAGTGGCCTGGTTTTCAGAGGCATTAAGCACCTGCAGCTCTCGTTTAAGTCACCAGGAGCTGGGAGGGGTGGGGGGGAGAGCACCTCTGAAAGGTCAGGTCACATTTATTGAGATACCTCGCTATGAACGTAGGTGCCTCACTTGGGGTGCCCAGCTGTGAAAATACCGGCCGTGCTCCCTCCCACGGAGGTGGTAATAACAATGGGCAAGGCCACTTTCGGAACTAGGAGACAATAATGCAAACCTCTGAAAGTGGTAATAGTGCCTAGGACTTAAAAATACCCCACTGACTGAATCCAAGTCACCAGCCATTCCAGGGTTAAAATCTATATACCAGTATACCCACCATGGTCTGGCTTGCAGGCAGTACAGGTTTTGCAATTTCCATCAGTTCTATTTGGCTTTATTTATTGTTATTTCATGGTCATTTTCTGCTAATGAACCATCACTTCCATTCCTGCCCATAATAATTACACAATTACCTATCCTGGAAGTATTTTGTAATAACGTCTCTGGGTGGAAATTTTATTCTCCCTTTTCAATTCCATCATAATTCAGTTTTAATGAAGGTTTGAATCTTTTCTGAATGTGGAAATGACAGACTTTGGTGAAAGTGAAAAGAAAAGTAACTTATTGTGGAACAGATGTGTCTGTATTCTGCCACAGTTTTAATAGTTAATGGGATTGGCCACATAATCTGAGGAATAAGCAGTGATCCTCAGGCTTGGTTTATTGTGAACATTAAGGCAGATCCGTGCAGGCCCCTCCTGCAGTGGTGCCTCTGGACATTAAAGATACTGTTACAGGGAGCTGTTAAAAATGTACCTAGTTCTTTGCTCTCCTTTACAATGAAGTGCACTATGTGCAAGTCTCAGGGATAGAGGCTGTTACAGCTCCATCCCTTCCTTAAGAACAGCACTCGGCACCTGCCTAACACCTTCCAGCGGAAGACCCTCAAATGGCTTTCAATCCTGCAGGAATTTATTCAAGAGTAGGTATTCGTCACACTCCCTCCAAAGTCACAGTTTTATCTCCCTATCCATCTGTCCACTCACCATGCTGTCCAGCTGCCTGCCTGTCACTCACACAAAGCCGATGGAACAGACAAGAACTGACTGAAAGGGCAAGACCCATATTAGATGCATCAGTGTTCATGCAGTGGGGTTCTCCCAGATGTCTCCACTATCTTCTTCCTTTTGGGTAGGAAGCAAACATGCTTAGGGGGAACGCAAATGGTGTGTGTCATAGAAGTGGTGTTCTTGCCTGTCTATCACTAAGTAATTTCACTAGTCTGAATATTTTAAAAGGAGGAGGAAAGGCAAACAAAACCAAAATACCAGCACCCCCGCTTGCAGCCCAATGGCCTCGCACTGGCCCTGAGAACACGTTAATCTGGGCCCTGACTCAGGAAAGCATCCCTGTTGAAGTCAGTGGGACTTAAGCACATGTTAATGTGACCCTGAATCTGAGCTCTATGGAGCAGGCTGGACAACTCAGCACAGAGCAGAGCAAAAACTTGCCTCTACAGTGAAGTAGCTTAATGCAAATGAGAAGGCAGGGGCTGAAGGGAAGGGGGACACTGAACCCACCACTCCGCAGACGTGCAGCGCTGCTGCCTGCCAGGCAGCCCTGGGAATGTTCACAATGTGCAGAAGTGGGAGAGTTCAGGGCAATCACACAGAACCCACTGAAACACGTTCCCTCTCGCCTCTCGCTTGCAAACAGGCCTGTTAAGTGCTGCTCGTCTCCTTTGCTTCCTCCTTTTGCACTCAGCCAACACTCTGCAGTCCTTAGCGGGCGCCTTTGGCTTGCTTGGCCCGTTTGTTCAGCAGACTTGGCAAGCGGGCAGGCAAAGAGAGCGCAGAAGCTAACACTCAGCGCTCTGAGGCATGCAAAGCGCTGAGGGGACTTAGGTGTTCGACGAACCGCAGGCAGCTTCCCCTGCCCCAGCTCCACGCCTGCCGCAGCTCAGCAGTAAAACAACAGGAAGACAGCCAGGAAAGAAGGGACCGAGGACAGAGCTGGGCCCTTAGCGTTTAGCTGGCAAAGTGGACTGAGCGTGCCCAGAGAAAGGCTGGAAGCCTACGTGCAGCTAGAAGCAGAGAAGCTGAGACTACGAGTCTGTCTACACTTGGAGCTAGGGGAGCGATCCCAGCTCTCACAGATGTGCCCACGCCAGCGCTGCTCGAGCGACTGCACTGAACAGAGTAGTGTCTCCAATGCCACGGACAGCGGCAGTGTCTGGGCAGGCTTGTACTGCGGACAGCGACTGCTATGGCGACACTTCTGTTTTTAGCGTGCTAGCTCCATGAGAGCTGGCACGAGTCTGTCTGCACACGCTGGGAATCCCACCCCCCAGCGCCTCACGCAGACGTAGTCCCGGAGAGACCAGGGCAGGTGGGATTCGCAGCACTAGCTCGGTCTGCTGGCTCATCATGCTGAAAAGGCAACGCAATCGTCTTCTGGGCTTCTGCAGTGGGCTCCTTTCCCATAGGTCCCATTACCCAACTTCATGACATGTGCCGCCCAGCCACCCGGTGAAGAGCAAAGCAAGGCTCAGAAAGGTTAAAGGAAAGATGGATCAATCTGGGTGCTGGGCAGACAGACAAGTCTGTCTGTGGGCACCTAAAGAAGTGACCTGATTTTCAGAGGTGCTGAGCCCCCTCCGCTCCCATGGATCTCAGTGAGAGCTGAGTGCTCATCTGGCCTGAAATTCAGGTGATACATTTATCTGACTCACTGCGGATTTGGCTTTATCACCCTACTTGGCAAATGCTCCCCTAAGTGACTTGCCTGTGGTGGGGGCAGAGCCGGGAACCCAGGAGTCCTGAGAGCTTAATGGTGTTCTCTGCTCATGAGGCAACACTCCCACCCGCAAGTTTTCTTCCCCCTTCTACATCCAAAACCCCATACAGCCCCTGCACAACTCTGTAATACTCCACCCAGCAAAAGTACGTCCGGCTGGATCCTAGGACAATGACACATCACTATTCAGCCCTTTCCCTCTGCACTTACTGTGGGTCACACCCAAGATTTAATATCCTCTATCCCTCAGCATTCACACACACAAACATCCACTAAATAACACACCCACGCGCTCCCATGCTCACATACATGCCACACACACACACACAAACTCCCATGTGCTCACACACATGCACACACTTTGGGGAGTTTTTACACAGCCGACCTATAAAACTCCGGTAGCAGAGTATTCCTGGAAGGGTCCCCGTGCGGGTGGAAGGGCACAGACCCCAAACTCCCCTCCAGGCCCTTTGACTTCAGGGCTCTGTGTCTTTTCATTTTCAGTGTGTTGGAAGGTGCAGCAGAGAGAGCAAAGGGGGGCAGAACGGGGGAAATGGCTCCTTGGGGCCATTCAGCAAGACGCTCTGCCAAGCGCACTCATGCGCCAAAGCCTTTCGAATTTGCTCACCAAGGTGTGGCAGGGAGATAAAGAGACACTTGATTCCCAGAGTTACTGTCACTGGCTTATCCCAGCAACTGCAAAAATGAGCTAAGAGACTCTAAGGAGCCCGACCACCCCTCCCCCACTGCCCGAAACCAGTCCCATTAATTTCGACAGGGATGCCGTGTTACAGGCTTCGGCTGTTATTCCGTCATGGGTGGGTACAGCACCTGTAAGCGTGGCAGGTGTGCGCCTCTGACCTGCTGTCTCGAATATGGACACAGAGCACTGACAGTTAAACTCCCCTACCAAACCAACCCCCCCACTGCGCACACGGGTCTTCCCACGGGGGCAGGATGAGAGGATGAACCACAGGTGACACTTCTATGTCAGCGCGGCTCAGCGACTACGGCCAGGAGGCCGTACACAAACCTGCCTAGAACAGTATGAAATCACAGACTCCTAGAAATGCAGGGCTGGAAGGGACCTCGAGAGGTTGGCTAGTGCAGCCCCCTGCGCTGAGGCAGGACCGGGTGAACCTAGACCAGCCCCGACAGGTGTTTGTCCAACCTGTTCTTAAACACCCCCACTGACACGGATTCTACAGCCTCCCTTGGAAGCCTGGCCCACAGTTGAACTATCCTGATGATTGGGAAAAACTTCCCAATCTCCCTTGCTGCAGATTAAGCCCGTTACTCCTGGCCCTATCTCCAGTAGAAATGGTGAATACGTTTTCATCCTCTTTATAACAGCCCTTAGCATATCTGAAGACTGTTCTCAGGGTGTGTACACAGCATTCTGGAGTGAGCAGAGGATGCCTCTCAACCTGGGTCGATAGATGGGTTACCAAGGCTCATGCTAATGCTCTCAAAATAGCAGTACAGACAGTGCTATGAAGCCATGGTGGGCTCTGAAGCCCATCCTGACCACAGGCTTCAGAGCCTGAGCTCCAGCCGGAGCCACAACTTCCGTGTGCTGTCTGTACAGCTGTTTTTAGAGTGCTAGTGTGAGCACCACTACCCCCCGTCTATTGACGTGGGCTGGGAGGCTCCTTCCCACGGGTCCTTAAATGCTGTATAGCTATTCTCACTGGCTTCTCTCCAGACTAAACAGGCCCAGCTTTTTAACCTCTCCACCAGGTCAGGTTTCTTAAACCTTGGATCTTTTCCTTGCTGTCCTCTGGACTCTCTCCAATGTGTCCCCATCTTTCCGACAGTGTGACACTCAGAGCTGGACACAGTACTCCGGCTAGGGTTCCACCAGTGCCGAGCAGAACGGGACAGTTACCTCCTCTGTCTGACCTACACAGAACAGAGTAGAACTGAATCGAATGGAATAGGATCCGGACCTAAGACCCTCTCTGCAAAGCACTTGGGCTGGGGTTTTCCAAGGCTCTTAAGGGAGTTAGGTCCCCAAATCTCACTGAAATTCAAAAGGAGCAGTGCTAACTCTGGTACCAGTCCCATGCTCCAGTGCATGCTAGTGATTAGTCCCCACTGACTTCAGCTGAGGGAGCCTAGCCAAGCCGGTGATTGCTTTAGACAGCAGTGCTTGGAGAGACAGCAGGGTCCTACTCTGCCCCACTGACTCTACGTGTGCTAAGCCGCACTGAAGTGCCTTGCTGGGCGGGGCCTTTGGGGGGGGGGTGTCGCTCCCATTCTAATGTGCCTGTCACGCCTGTGCCCTCCCTCCCCCATCACCTGCGGGAGACCTCCCTGCGTTTTCGTTCCCGTTTGCTCTTCATCCCATGGACATTTTTTGCAGCTCTGCATCTCCGATTCCTTGTCTCTCTGCTCTCACGACAGCCAAACTTGCAGCACAGAGTTGGTGCAAGGGAAAAGGCAGATCCACTCCCGTGCCAGTGCCAACGGGGCTGCTCCGGCGGCTATGACACGCTACAGCTTGATGCATGCTGCTGCGTGGGACTGTCCCAGGTCCATAGCACACAGCAGCAATGAGGAGAGGAGAGGATGCAGCTTAAAGCCACGGGGGAGCAATGCAGGGACTAAGCGAGGAGACGAGCAAAGAGTCATCCTCAGCCATGAAGGGCTGGGAGAGAGCAGGTCCCGACGCCTCTCTGAACGCTGCTATCTGCAGCAGTCACCAGCTCGGTTATGCCTCCTGTGCAGTTATCTCTGCCGCCTGATCAGAACCGATCATTCCCCCCTTCCCGCCCCCGCAGGCTCTCTGGGATGAATCCCATGTGGGCTGCAGCTCTGAGCTCTGTGCACACGAGGTCAACAGCTGTGGGATGGGAGGCAAATTACCACAGAAATGCTGCTGGAGACATGACTTCAGCAGGACTATGCCTAGACTTCAACGTAGGCACAAGCCAGCCCAGGGGCTGCTCTGGGAACAGAATCCAGGCATCCAGATGTCTAATCCATTGCTCTAGTGCCCAACCCTCACTCAAAACGCGCTCTTATGTGTATGCCCTCTGCTGGGTGGTGACATCCGATATGCCCATGTCTTTATCACAGCCCCATTGTACCTACTATGGGGAGCTACAGCAGATTTATTAGAGGCCGGCCTTTTGGAGCCATGGTCATGAGTTGTATGGCAGAGGCACCTGACTGGGATCTGTGCATGTGCCGCTGAAGCCTCTCACAGACACTGCCTGTGTTCAGAAGCAAGAGATGAGCGCCTCATTTGGGGGATTGGTAAAAATCCAGCCTCTGGTCAGCTCACAGCTTTTTGTATGTTCCTAGATTCCAAGGCCATGGGGGGGACCCCCGAGATCTGATCCCCTGTAGACCACAGGCCAAGAAACTTCTCCACTGACATTCCAAGAGCACTTGTCTATGGCCAGTGTCTAGACATCAGCATGCAGTTGTGCATGGCCATCTGTCTATGGGGCCCCATGGGGCAAGGATAAAACCCAGCTCAGCCTAGAGAGGCTGTTGTTGGTGAGCCCGTGACTCCCGCCCCGCTCCCGGACAGTGCTACCAGCTGCCCCTAGCCATGCTGTTCTGCGGGCACCTGAGGCCTAACTGACAACACCTGCTTTTCAAACAAATCAGCCCCTCTTCTGACAGCAGGCAGGCGCCTTCGAGCCATAAGTCTCAGCAGAGCAACAGAGCAGCCCTGTTTCATCTGAATGGCACAAACTCTCCCTCTGAGCCAGTCAGCAGGCAAGTGCCTGATGGTAACGGACTCAGGCGCCTAGCTCTGTGTTTGTGCACCAGGACACAGCATGGCACACAGGACACGTGATCATTCCCCAGCATACAGTAACTTAGCTCCTCCTCTGCTGCCACATGGAGCCATGAGTCACACGCGGGCTTTGTGCTGCTCCAGAATTCAGGCCCTGAACAGCTAATCTGCACAAGAAAAGCAGGCGTTGCCGGGGAATCAGCATGGCATCCCCAGTGACAGCCCCGGAGGCTCTGCCCACAGCCACCACTCCTGCCTCCCGCGTGTGTGCGCCCCGTGGCATGAACACAGATGGCTGTACTTGGCTGGCTTTGAAAGCGCCGTGCGGGAGAGCAGTGATGGCAGCGAGTGTTTCCACTGGGGCTTGGCCTCCTGGCTTCAAGCTGGGAAAGGCTCTTGTTCCGTCAGTGATGGTGTGGCCTCTCTCCACCCGTTTCCCTGTCCTGGGGTAGAATGGAGTTGGAGATTTGCCTGTGTAGATCAGATCCTCTGGGCCGAGGCTACCCACCTCCAGCCGGGGCCCTGGGGCAGACACACGGCATTAGCTGCCCAGATGTAATTCCTCCTAATAAAGCTGCAGGCTACACTGAAAGTGCTGGGGAGCCTTTCCCTTTGCAGTCTCATAACACCAACCCGGGGGGGTGTAGCTGCAGCCGGACCAGTCCACTGGAGACATTAGGCAGCCCTGTGGCTTAGCTGCCTTTGTAACAGCTCATTACTGCTCCTCTCCAGACTCAGGCAGCCCCACTCCCAGCCTGCTGTCCGTGGGGAAATCACACGCAGCCTGCCTGGACTCCACAGCGCGGTATACAAACCTGCCCGCGCTGGCAGCAGGTCAGGGTCTGAACCATTGTGGGGTGGGGGTGGAAGGGAGGGTCTGAATGGTGATGGTGGGGTGTGGTCAGAGAATTGGGTGGAAATGAAAGAAAAACCTTTGTGTCTGCTGTCTCTGCCAGCACTCCCTCTTTCTGGGCACAAGAAAAGCAGGCGTTGCCAGGGAACCAACATGGCATCCCCAGCGACAGGCCTGTTGGCGCTAGCCCCAGAGGCTCTGCCCACAGCCACCACTCCTGGCTTTAGCAGGGCAGCAGAGACCCTTCTGTGAATCTGTTTAGGGGCCACCAATTATCCCAGATAACTCAACTGGACTCCCATATTTTTCAGGCAGTGGCTAACTCGGTGCTCGAGAGCCGTCTGTATCGCATGTTACCTGCTGTCAGAGCATGAGCAGGAAAGCTGCTGCCTGCTCTCTGTTCAGCTGTGGGCCGGCTCTGGGTCCTGCTGAGAGTCACTCAGCACTGAAACCAGGATGCGGCAATGGCGAATGCATGCACCATTAACGCCTGCTTTCCCTTCACCCACTGCAGTGGAGGGGCAGGGCTCAGCTCAGGTGGAGGGGGAAGGAAGAGCTTGCAGTTAAAGCACCGGACGGGCACTCAGGCATCTGCATTCAGTTTCTGGCATGGCTACAGCCTCCCTGTGCAACACCAGCCATGTCCCATTGATTTACTGCAGCTGAGGATCTGGCCCTTACTCCCTTCATCCTGCAGCTCTCTGGCTGTACAACAGGAACATTAATCCAGCCTGCTAGGGGCAGGGTCTGTCTCTCACTACGTTGTACAACACTTAGCACAGCAGAGCCCAGATCTCAGCTGGTGCCTTTGGGGGCTGCTGTGATAAGAAGGGAAAGAGAATTATCAGCCTCTGCTCTTGTGAACTGTGCCGCGGCCTCTTTAACGACTGCATGTCATTGGCAGGGCCTTGCCTTTCTACCCCCTCAGACAGATTTGCATTCCTGCTCGGCTTCAGCCTGACTGGAAATACCACAAACAAACAGCCTCCCCTTAGGCTTTGCCTTCCTCCCAGGACAGGCAAAAATAAGAGCTAACAAAGAGATGAGAAAACATGGGGGACTGGAACAGGTAACACTTTTTCAAACCTCCAAAAGCGTAAGTGATTCAAGTTCCCTTTCAGCAAGGGGCTGGGGGCGAGATCTGGAGCAGTTCTTATTTCATCTGGACCAGGTTTGCCTTATGCTAATCATGGCCAACATGGGCTGGGTATTGTAGGAGTACAAGCTCTGAACTGGCCAATTCCCAGCCTATGATTAGGAAGATATTTGGGGGGGTTTTACTCGATGCAAATGAATCATTTGGCATCGAATATTTTGATTCACAGGATTGGAACACGTGACTTTGCTGTTCCCGCATTCCGGGATTTCAGCTTAATGAACAGCAGCTCGTCAGGGCAGATGCTGGGCTGTGACGGACAGCTCTGGAGAGATTAAAGCGAGTTACGGGTTATCCAGGTGGAGGCAGCAGCTGCTTACACAGGGCTCCACTGATCAGCGCCACACTCGGTCTCCCTTTGATGTCGTTCAGCTGTGCAGAAAGAGACCTGAGTTGGGGAACGAGAGGGGTCAGAGCCACAGGGTTTTTCTGAGCTCGCCTGCAGGTGCTTCCTTTTTTGGCTGAGCTGTGGGAAACCTCCTATTGGTTCTGTCTGAAAATGCAAATCAGATCCTGCGTTTAACCCTGAAAGGTGGGAAACCCTCAGAGCACCCAGGACAATTTCCTGGCTGCTTTCGTGCCTTTCGTTCCAACCTGTTATGTCCCCCCCCGGAGCTCTTTCAAAAAACCGTATCTCCTAGAAGCATAAAGGCATTGTCAATGCACCCGGCTTCTGAATCCTGCATGTAAAAATAAAACAAAAAGCGGTGTCCTATTCTGATTGACCTTTAAGTGAGCAGCCGAACATGGTTTTCATGGCATCACCTGAAATGACACAAACTGTCTCGCCCCGGAGAGATGCAGCCTCTTCCCAGCTCAGCTGATGTACATAACGCTCCGTTTACAGGTGAGGAGTGTTGCCAAGTGCAGAGAAGCTGAGAACATGACTGCGATGCAATCCCAGACTATTTCCAGGCTGGCTTCCTCCTCCCGTGTGGCTGAAATGCGTCAGAGCCTGCCCACAACCAGCCCTGAAGAGCTGCTCTGCACCACCATGGAGCACACATGACTTGGGTCCAGTCTCCATACTGAGGGCCTCACTAGGAATCCAGAGCCCACATAAGGCTGCTCAGGTAAGCCCTTCATTGTCGGACTCTTCTTTGCGGACAGCGTGATCTAATGGCCAGGGCAGCGGAGTAAGCATCAGGAGACCTGGGTCCTGTTCCCAGCGTGGGGCTGAGACACCTTGGGCAAATCACTTCCCTTCTCTGTGCCCACATTCTCCCTTTGTCTGCCCTGTCCGGTGAGATGCAGAAATGCAGATAAAGAAAGAGGAATTTACCAACACTTGTACACTGGGGAGCTGGTGTTTCGAGGTGTTACCACAATGCAAAGGATAATAACGTTAAGGATCTCAGTATTACCAGCAGTAGCTTCATGCAGGACGTGTACCCACCTATGTTCTGTAATCTGCCCCAGCGAGGCTCAAACCCGAGAGGAAATTCTGCCTTGCACAGATTTGAAGACCAGTCCATTCATCCCATGCTACCAATGATATAAGCAGCCTCTATGCTGTGCCCTGTGCGATACACCCCGACTACTGATATTCACTAAATAATTAAAGTTTTAAACTCAGTCAGTACTGTCTTTTACACATAAATTATTAAATGGTTTTGGAGAGAACCAGACCTGTTTTTATTGCTCATTATCACTGCACCTCTGTTGGGTTTTTTACTGCACTGTCCTAGCAAGACAACAGAGCATACTGTGTTTCCTTTGCTAAAGTCACACACACAAAGGCAAACCCACAAAATGTGCATATACAGACTCTCTCAAAACAGAAAAACAAATGCACGGCCATACACGCAATGTTGCGAGGATTAATAAGTCTGCATTTATACAGAGAGAAATCTGCACAGAAATACTGAGTGCCTCCTACACACAGTGCTATTAAGGCTGAGAGTCTCAAAGCCACGAAGTGGGAGACAGTGTGGCCTAGTGGATAAAGCACTGTACTGGGGTTCAGGAGACTCGAATCCTAGTTCCCTCCCTCTGCCATTAACCTGCTGGGTGACCTTGGCGAAGTCCCTTCCCTCCCAGTGCCTCAGTTTCCCCATGTGTAAAATGATACCTTTCTTTGTAAAGTGCTTTGAGAGCCACTGATGCAAACTGTGACGTAAGCAGTAGGTGTTAGTATTACTATTGTTAATGATTAGGACAGACAATTCCCATTCATTTTAAATAGAAATTTGGCATCAAAATCCCATACACAGATTTGCAAATTTCCTCTTCAATGTCCAGTGGGGAATGATCCTGCACTGACAGGGAGATGGGTAAGATGACCTACTAGATCCTTCCCTTTGCTGTATGCCAGGCCTGACTCTCCATTGTCCTGCCCCTTGGATTGTCATTTGAACCTGTGCAACTGGGTGTGAAAAGCTACTAAATCAAAATGGAAGCACTTCACGCCTGTTGTGCACCTGGTGCCAATGACTGCGCAAGATGCAGGGCACTGGAGAACCTGGCTTTGTAGTTCATCCACACATAGCTATGCAAACACACACAGGCAGGGATTGCAACAGCGCCTGGCGTGGAAGGACTTGGCAGAGGTGCGCAAATTTCATCAGCAAAGAGAATTGTTTCTATTCCTCTTCTCCTAGGTCGCTAACATCATCAGGCAGGGCTCTGCATGCCAGCCTTTCCAAATGACATTCGGTCCTTTTGCTTCTGTCCTGTCTGAAGCAGTTTTCCTGCTGCAAACTGCGATGTTTCTTGCTCGACTGAAGCTCCTGAATTATGGGGGACTGTTTGATGTTTAATGGGAGTGCAGTGGCGCAACTAATGAAATAGCAGCAAAGAGTCCAGTGGCACCTTATAGACTAACAGATGTATTGGAGCATGAGCTTTTGTGGGTGAATACCCACTTTGTCGGATGCATGCATCTGATTCACCCACGAAAGCTCATGCTCTAATACGTCTGTTAGTCTGTAAGGTGCCACAGGACTCTTTGCTGCTTTTACAGATCCAGACTAACACGGCTACCTCTCTGATACTTAACTAATGAAATAGGCAGCCTAGAGTCCAGGGTTCCTACCCAGGCGGATGCCTTACCACTTCCATCCAGCAACAGCTACCCACCATCAGGCTTCTTAAACAAGTAATCAGTCAGGGGACCAGGTACCAGGATAAAGAGAGTTACAGAGCTGAAGGCCAGATCAGATAATTGCGATGGTCTAATCTGACCCCCTGCGTAGCACAGGCCTCACCCAGTGATTCCTGCATCACATCTATTACTTGGCTGAGCTAGCGCAGATCTTTCAGAGAGATGTCCAATCTTGGTTTAAAGAGTTCAAGCACTGGAGTACGTACCACTTCCCTAGGCAAGAGGCAACGGATCAGCAACAGAAAAATAGAAAATATCAAGCTGCTGTTGTCAGTCCACATGATGAGACGCCCACTAGTAATTCTTTCAGCAAGTTACCCACAAAGCTGGGGCCTACCCACACACAAAGGTCTCTGGTGACTAACCACGTTTGCCCACACAGGTGTTCAGCGATGAACTTATATCCACGTGAGGATGGCGCTCTGATGATCAGCGCTAACAAGTTCAATCTGGCAATGCCGATAATAACATCTTACTAAGATCATTATATGGACCAACAAACCCAGCTTGCCAATTAGAGGCCACCAACCTGTGGAGGGGATTAATTTCCCGGTGAGCCATTCTTCACCAAAGTGCTTCCCTATTCCATTTAGAAATGTCTTAATCTTAGCACTTGATTTATGTGGCTATTTAAATCCAACCTCGTAATCAAGGAAGCGGTGCTAGATTCTGACGTGTTAGCATTCTCTCTGTGCTAGGTGGATGTTAGTGATTAGATCTTCTTTCCAAAGCCAGATGTTTCAAATTCATTGTTTTCTTGAATTTGCACAGGCTAATATGAAAATCTGAAGCAGGAGAGAATCTGCAAATCCAAGAGGCTAGAGTGAGGACTATGGTATTAATTCCAACCCTGGGCACTTGACATCACAAACCACCACTGCTGTGGTTCAGGATACCTCCACAACCCGGCAGATCATGGGAATCCATCCACGATCCTACATTTAGTGATGATTTAGAGAGAGAGAGAGAGAGAGTGTACACATTACTGAGGGTTTTATTCCAGTCTTCCCCTTGCTAAGAAGTAGTACGGCCTAGTGAATAGGGCCTGGGAGTTCCATTCCACGCTCTGCCGCTGATCTACTATGACACGCTGGGCAAGGCACTTAGCCTGCAAGCTCTGTGTTCCCAGGACTGTCTCTCAGTCTGTGTCTGTACAACACCCAGCACAAGGAGGCCCTGATCTTGGCTGAAGTCTCTAAGAGATGCTGAGTTTCCTGTTTGCTCACTGTGTTGCCAGCTATCGCGAGTCTCACAGTAATTGGTGCTTTTCTCAAAGCCTTGGCTCCTAGAGTCATGTTATTGCACAAGAATCTCAGCTTTCATTTAAAAAACCAGTTAGTTTCTAGCCCTCCTGGTTGCAGAGAAAAGCTGGAGAATGAGACCCCTAAAGTTTCAAAAAACAGAAGGCTCTTTGGGGAGGCACAACCTTCCCTACCCAGCCCTCCATACAGTTGCGCAACCCCGATGTGGCCCTCGGGCCAAAAAGTTTGCCCACCCCTGATCTAACTGAATAAACACATCTGCAAACACTGCAAATCCTGCATTTATCGCCCAGCAAGCTTCAGCCAAAGTATGTCTGATAGGAATATTTCCCCAGCCAGGGCTGCATTTTCAGCTTCAAGACTTCACAACCAGCAATCAAAGATCACATCTGGGACATCACTCAAGTAGACCACAGATATCCTGGGAAGCCCTGAGCTCTTGCCAAAGATAATTCCAGAGATGATTATGGAGGTTTATCATCATATGCACCTGTTACAGGTTACAAAGCGAGTAAAGCAGGTAAGTGCTGACTCGCTGGTTGAGATAGTCACATTGGGAGATATGTGTTGGTTTTAAGGATGGGGATTATGGGATTAGAACTGTTTTGATTGTCAGGGAAAATGTCAGCAATGGGGAAAGGGTTAGGTGTAGGGTCATGCAAGAGCATATTCAGTTTAATCCTTAAATACTGTCTCTCCCAAACACTGACCCTATTGCAGTGTCTGGTCTCCAGCGGCAGTTACCATCTCTAGCCAGGGTTAATGGTTCTGTCTGGATTTCAGTTATAAACCCCTCTTCTGGCTCCCTTTAGTTTGTGACCGTTGCTCCTTTCTTGGCCCACACTGAGGCTGCTGTGCACGTGCACGGAATATAATGCAGCTCAAAGCTGGTCCAACGTTTTATGCCAGCAGACGGGGGCAGGGGAAGGCTGGGCTGACTGGCTCAGAGCAGCATGGGCAGGAGAAAAAGAATCCTCTCATTTTCTGGAACCCGGATGGGCTGCCAGTTAAAAAGCCTGCAGTCCATGGCAGAATGGAGAAGAACAGGGGGAACAAACATGAAGACAAAGGAGACCAAGTGGGACACATTAGCTGAATCTTAAAATTTCCAGGACGAGTTTGATTGCTCAGAGTCAAGTCAAGCTTCCTCCCTGCCAAACCAGTTGATCCAATCCACCCAAGGGGCTTGCTTTCAAAGGAGACATGGAAAATAAACTGCAGGGCAGCATGAGCAAACTGCATTTACAGACCAGCATCTCCAAGTTCCCCGGACAGGCCCAGCTGGGATTGGAGCAGCGCAGGGGCGGCTCTAGACATTTCACCGCCCCAAGCAGGGCGGCATGCTGCAGGGGGCGCTCTGCCGGTCGGGCTGCAGGCGGCTCCGGTGGACCACCGGAGCCGCGGGACCAGCGGACCCTCCGCAGGCGTGCCTGCGGGAGGTTCACCGGAGCCGTGGGACCAGCGGACCCTCCGCAGGCATGCCTGCGGGGGGTCCACCGGAGCCGCCTGCCGGCAACCGGCAGAGCGCCCCCGCAGCATGCCACCCCAAGCACGCGCTTGGCATGCTGGGGCCTGGAGCCGCCCCTGAGCAGTGGCTGCCTGCTTTCCCTCCCCAGACAGTTGCTTATTATTCATTTCCTTGATCCCGCTCTCTCCTTGTAATTCCTACACTGTAAGAGAGACACCAGGCAAGGAAGCAACAGGGTTCAGGCCCCTGTAGCAGGCTGAAGAGGTGCTGACCAGGCTGTGCACCACCAAGGCTGTGGATCTGCAGTGAGCAGCCCCTCAGCTCTAGCTGGGGCAATCAGGGATCGTGCCAACGATGCAAACTCATCCCGGAATCCTGTGAAGTTGTAACAGTCTGTGTCCCCGCTGCCCAGCGCTCTGAACCACTTGCTTCGGAGATGGTGTAGGAAGTGGGACACATCTGTGTCTGCTGGATTCTGATGTGTGTGCGCATGTGTGTAATTATACAGACACACACGTACGCACACCCACCAAAAAAATCTGTGCGAGCGTAAACTTCTGCCCGCGGCAGTGTATTTCTGCCCAGCAATGCAAACGCTAGAGAGCAAGGAAGACACAAGGGCAGCATTTGCACCGAACCCAGTCTCCAAGCATTAGTCCTTTGCCATCCTGCTACAGAGCCCCAATACTTTACTGACTCTCCCATGCAGTCGCTTTGGTCCAGACCCTGAAAAAAATCTGATCAGTTATACACAATACGTACTCTTAAAATTCAGATACACACAGAGATGATATTGAAGTTCACAGATAGGGGATGGTTCGTAGGTATACTCAAGACATGCTGTATAAGGAAATCCCAAATCACGTGGCAGTACACCTAGCTCTGATGTGTTGTGATCTACATCAGTTCATGTTCCGTTCATATTTTAAGATTACCTTCACGACCGGAGGGATAACATTTTATTTTTTTAATGAAAGCTTAAAGTCTAGAGTGTCTATCTGATGACAAATGTACTTCGTGACAATCACTATGCCCTAGATAGAAATGGTTATGACTAACAGTATTCATCCATCAAAAATTAGCACATAGATAGACTTGAAACATAGATGCCTTAGATTTTGCTATAGTGAAGGAGTGAACCAGTTTTCAAATCCAAAAATCCAGAGCCAAAAAATGGTTAGACTCACCAAACAATAATTCGGAAAGAGCCCGTTTTAAAATAACTACAACACACATAGCCCAGTTAACAGAGCCCAGTTAACAGATTTACTGGCAAATTGCTCAGAAAAATCACCCTATTCCCTAAGGCGAAGTGCCGTACGTTTTCTGAGGCTACACAACCCTATCCACACCAAGAGCTGCAGTCACTGCTTTATGTGAAAACCTCAACACAGCCTTAACTAGGGTGTCTCTTCTATTGGAGAGAACACACAGATCCCCACTGGACCATTTTTATTGGCTTCTGCAGGGGGCTACGAGGAAACCCAATGTTACTGCAGTGAGTCCATGAGGCTCCTGATTCACTGAGCCCAACCCTTGTGTTGAGCAGGACATTACTCCCTCTAGCATGGCTTCAGCCAGTCCCTTCCTGAGCCTCAGTGACAGGACTCTGCCCTCAGCCCCTGATTAGCTATCGCAGTGTGGCTTAGCGCTCACCCTGCTAACGAGGTGCTGCAGTGCAGCTGACGTGCTCTGGTGGCAAGCTGGTTAATAAAGCAATGGCAACTTCATAGCCAAGAATGCAGCCAGTAAGACTGTAAATAACCCCCTGGTCCCACCCCCAAACCACTCATTGGAACGCCCCCCTTCAAGACACTCGGATGCCGTGGACTTGGGTTAGCATGCAGGGGTATTATGAATGAAATAGGATATACAGCTCGCCCTACCTGAATGGCTTCTGTGATGTGATGAGGCCAGTGTCAATCTTCCCCATAGCGTGATAAGGCAGAGAGTGAGCACCAATACCCATTTGCTCAAACTTTGTATGTCTCTTTCACTCATTCTACCGAAAACAAACAGAAAGAGAGAGATGCAGAGAGAGAGAGAACTCCAGCAATGTGCAGCAGGCCAGGGGACAGGTCTGCGGAGAGAGGCGGGTTAGAGGCAGCAGCATGTTGAGACACTGGTATCTCTGCGGGGTGGCACTCAGTGCCCCAGAACACAGTGGAGACACACAGGGTTGAAGATGGAACTGCTGCAGAAGACTAAGCTCTGCCCACGCTTTGTTCACGGGGCGCACACACACAATGCACACAGAGCTTGGAAGGTATAATTATTCCCCTTTCACTAAACACTCTCACCCACTTGGGTGCCTTCCACCAGCAATGCAGGCTCTGCACTCCCACTCTGGGAACTGCCCTTGCTAGGGACAGAGACGGGAGTCCTGGAATTGCTCAGTGGGGAGAGATGCCTGAATCTGACCAAATGATTCTTTTTCACTCCTGCGTGGTGAGACAAGGGGCTCATTCTCCTGTTCAAGGGGGGATGCCCCTTCTCTGGCTTTCCCAGCTTCTGCGTTACCTTGGACTCTCTTCCCTCTTTAAAGACAGCAGCAGCGTGGAGGTGGCGAGAGGGAACCTACCTTCTTTGCTGGTGTTTAAAAGGCCAGATTCTGCTTCTCGTTCTACCAGCCTAACCCCCACTGACTCCAATGGAGTTGCCCTGGTGTAAATCCAGAGTAACTGGCACCACGGTTTGGCCTGATGCATTTTCATGCTCAGAAAACAGAGGTTAAAAAGGCACTTTATCATTTCAGGTGAACACCCCCACAAGGAACACGCCCACCCACCCACACACCAGCGTGCACCATTCAGAACTCACCCTTCTCACAGAGATCTGTTCAGATTTCTGAAAGCAATATTGTCTGTTCAAGCAAGAAAAGGCCGTGCCACTTACACAGTAGCACTGGCAGAGATATTTACCTCTTACTGGGGTTTCGCAGCCACTACTTGTGCATCCACCAGTCTCCAATAGATCTGCTCTTTACAGAGAAGGGCAAACATCAGGGCATCTGAAAGCAGAGAGAGAAACAGCCACTTGAATAATGATACCATCTATGAGAGCTCCACCTGAGTAAATCAGAAAGAATCACAGCTCCTGGGGAGCAAGCTGACTTGGAATAACCCACAGCTACAATTATCCAGGCATCGCAATCAGCTTGTCTCCTCTGTGCCACCAGGAGGGCCCAGCATTCACACCCACACACGGCCTCTCATACCCACGTTCTCTCTCACACCTTCACACCCACACATGCCGGCGTCCTCGCTCACACCCACACACGCACATCTCTCTGGTTCTAACCAAAAATCCCACCCTTCACCTGAGAAACCTTTCCCGATGAAAGTTTCATTGAAGTGGATATGTTTATGCAAAAAGTTTTGCTCTCAACAAATTGGCATTTTTCCCAACAAAAAAAGTGTCATTAAAAAATTCCTGACCAGCTGTACTCATGACATAATACGCTGAACAAATTTCAGCCGAAGACCAAACCAGCCACCCAATCAAAAAACCAATCCTTTAAATAATTCAAGGGGACCCTTAAAAATCCCTTCAATAATCCAGTGGTCCTAATTCTAAGCTCATTTGTCCCAGTTTTAAACTCCACTGATTTCAGCAGAGCTATTCTTGATTTCACTGGTGTCAGTGTTATCAGAACCAGACTCAATATACACCCACACTATGCATGTAGAGCAGACAAACTGATTCAGAGTATAAGTAAAGCGAGAGAGCAAACTAATAGTGACATTTTCACCGCATCGGCCTTCTTCAGACAGGGGCTCACCCCGATATTATCATTATGGTAGCACTGTGGATCAGGGCCCCGCTGCACGAGGCTCTGTACATACACCTATTAGTAGACAACTGCTGCTTTGAAGAGTTTGCATTATAGGTAGAAAAGACAGACAAAGGCTTGCAGAAGGAGCCACCATTCTCCTTGTTTTACAGATGGGGAAACTGAGGCACAGTGCAATTACATGACTTGCCCACGGTTACATAAGCAGAGTGTGAACGAGCTGGGAACTGACCTCAGACCCGCTGAGTCCCAGTGCAGCATCTCAGCCACAGGCCTGACCTTTCTTAGGAACAGCTGCAGCATTCGCTTTGTAAGACCGCCACAAATAATAAATGATACAGACAGACAGACTTACACTGGATCCCCCAATGGTAAAGCATTGCATTTACTTATCACCTGCTTATTGCCCTGATTACACAGTGAAACGAGGGACACGGGAAAAACGCACTGTGCTGGCAGAGACAAATCTTTTACGGGCAGGTCTCCTGGGAACCTCAGCAGTGGCCTGGCAACACGAGGTACCTGCAGACACCACACCTGGACATTGCTACACAAGTTGCTGTTCAGATTTGGGCACAACCCGCCCCATTCTGTCTGGCAGCTCCCAGGCAGACTCAAATAGCAGCTGAAACCCTGAATTTACACACTGCTGTCAAGTTCCATTGCTGGGAGGTGAATCATCACAACGAAGAGTATTTAAAACAATGCACTAATTCAGAGCCCTGTGAATGCGTACGCCAGCACGGGGAGTGAATCACAGCACCCCCCTGCTATCAGTGCTGGAGCTGGGGAAGGGACGAAGCACCTGCTCCACTCCAAAGTCAGATAATATCTGCACACCCGGCTCCCTGCCCCGGAGAGACCAGCTCTACAGGGAAGAGGGGAGCTCAGTCTTGCCCCGGCACCTCCGCTGAGGCCTCCAATGGCGGTGATTAGCGCTGGTGGGGAAGAGAGGGGTGGGGAGTGATGCTGACACCTGTCCCTAGGTGCTATTGTAATAATTTCTACTATGGTAGACGCGCCAATGGAGGTCAGGGCCCGGTTGAGCCAGGCTCTGTGCAGAAATCTAGGGAGAGGCAGCCCTTGCTCCATTGGTCTTGACAAGACAGACAAGGAACTGAGACACAGGGGTCAAGGGACTGCCCCAGTCACAGGTGGAGCCTGTGAGTGGCAGGAACTGAGCACATGGCTCCTGCGTGCCGCTCCAGAGGGTCTCTCCCCCCATGTAACCTGGTGCTGATTTTTAAAACAATTTCAAGATCTGGGAGGAATTTTTTAAATGTTTGTGCAGGAAAAAATAAAAATCACATCATGCTCCCAGGGACTGATCCGGCCCTCAGCACGGTGGTACCTGAGCACCTCACGGGACTAGCTGAGAGCCGGCAATAACAACCACTCAGGCCCACGGAAAGGCGCTGGGCTGAGCACTTCCCAATGTCGTACCCCAGGTCACTTACAGCAGCTCTCGCACACAGAGGGGACCAGAACCCGAGTCTCCTGCTCCTAGCCCAGGGCCCTAGTTAGGGGGCTGCACTGTCTCCCAGTCCCTAGCCCCATAGCAACAGTGCTACAACCCCACCCCAGTGTGCAGCACATGAAGGGGAGGTGTGCAAACATCAATGCACCCACTTCAGCACGCCACAGGCTGTGCCCACAGAGCAGGGCAGGATGCGCTGGCAGGTGCAGAGCATTCATGTCACCTCCGTTCCTTGAGTGAAATTAAACAAATAAATCAACATTTTACTTCCTGCAGCTTTAAACGGGTCCCTCTTAATATGTATGGTCGTGGGGTGGGGATGGCTCAGGGACTCTGGCACCAGAGCGAGGAGAAAGCAACAATCAAGGTAACAGCCTCGATAGCAGAAAGTCCATTCTGCATCTGAAAGGTAAAATGACAACATCATGGCCCTGTTTACTGCCTACTGGGACCTAACAGGGTCCAAGGTAAATAACCACGTCCCCTGTAAAACTTCAGTGCCGAGCCAGGATTTATTACAGACAAGCCGGAGTCAGTAAATACTATCTGTGCTGATGTAGACGCTCACGAGCAGCTCTGGCTGACCTGACGCACGGCCAGGCAGCAACCGGCCCTGTCAGAACAGGCTGACGTGTCACAGCCAGCCAGGAACCGGCCCTGTCAGAACAGGCTGACGTGTCACAGCCAGCCAGGAACCGGCCCTGTCAGAACAGGCTGACGTGTCACAGCCAGCCAGGAACCGGCCCTGTCAGAACAGGCTGAAGTGTCCCAGGCGAGCCAGCATCCTGCCCCCCTCAGAACAGGCCGACGTGTCCCAGGGCCAGCAGCCAGCGGGGAGCTGTACGCACCGAGGGAGAGGCTGCCTCTGCCCCAAGCAGCTTACATCTAAATAGACAACACAGGCACAGATGGGAAGAGACTTGCCCAAAGTCACCCACCGAGCTGGGAAGAAAACTCGGGTCTCCTAAGCTCCAGTCCCGTGTCCTAAAGGCGAGACCAGCTATTACCTCTCTCCTGACAGCTAGGCAGGAGCCAGCTGCGTATAAGGAGAACAGGGCCAGCTGTAGGGGCACCCAGATGCAGGGCCACAAGGCTGGAGGTTTTTAAAGCCAGACCAAGCAATGCATTGGAAAGCAGCAATACTCTGTAAGGAACATGCTTTTACCAGGAGATGAATTAAATGGCCCTAAAAGACCTTTCCCACTCTAGTTTCTATGATTGACAATCACTAAGCTGTGACCAGTCTCTACCTATCCAGACAGGACCCTGCCTCTTCTACACCCAGCTCTCCGCTGCTTGCCCTGTGCTCCAGCCACGTTTGCTCTGGCAGGACCCTGTGACGAGACAGGGGGGTTTTGTTAAAATTCCACCACCCCAGTGCAGGGAAACTGGAATAATCCCTGCCTATGACAGAGTCACTCTCGCTCCATCAACCCCAGTCAGAGATGGCTAATCCCTGTGTCCCAGTACAATACGCCTGAAGGGGAAATCATAGGCTTTCGGAATAGACTGGATTGCACCCTGTGTCAGGTACCTGCAGAAAATGTACAGGGCGGGGGAGCACTGAGATGGGGGAGGGAATCCACCGATAGATCCCCTCTTCCCCAGCCCTGATGTTAAATTGCACACACGGCCAGTTCACACATCCAGGTATTTTTCAGGAGCAGTCTCAGTATTTCCAGCAGATTTTCCCCACCACCTGCCCTCCTGTCTGCAAACACATGCACCTCTGGTTGGCGGGGGCATCACAGCCGAAGGGGAGGGGGTTCTTGTGGAGCCCCTGCGCTCTGCACTGAAAATACAGCACTTTGGCCTCTGCCAGGAGCAGGAGAGTGCTGGGGAGCTGAGCCTCTCTCCAGGAAAGAGCATCCACCCCCTCACGTTAACAGTGTTGTCTGCAGGCTGTAAGAAGGGAGCAAACACCACTGACCCATGGCGCGCCATCCTAATCAGCTTGAAATTAATATTGGTTGCTAAGGAATGTCTATTCCTTCCCCACTTCACAGAGACGCATGGTCACAAGAGGCTGCAATCCCACACAGACGCATGAAGCAGGACTGCAAATCACAACGAAGAGCCAGCGGACAGACAAGGAAATCTGCTGCTGCTGTCGCTCCTGGCTGCTGAGGACCCAGGGAAATGACACAGACTCGAGAGGAAGGAATTTATGGGACATGCTTGGCGGACCAGCCCCTGACCGTGCTCTGGGCTTCTGGCTGCCTGCCCATGTGGAATCCTGCCTGGCGGTGCCTTGTCAAGCACCTTCCTGTGTTGCCTCTTTGCTGCCATTTAATTAACTCACACATCTGTACTGGCCCTTGTCACCGCACCTCTGTGACTGCAAAGAGGAGCAGCGCTGTCTAGGGACTGGAGCAGGGGCTAGGAGTCAGGATTCCCGGGCACTATCCCTGGCGCCGCCACTGAGTTGGACAAGTCACCTAAGTACTCTGTGCCTCAGTTTCCCCAGCTGTAAGATGAGGTGGGGGTTTGAGAGGCTCAGCTGATTAGTGCCTATAGAGAGTTTTCCCTACTGGAGCACCAAGTGCTGGCGTGATGTCCCATGAACATGCAGCAGCATGGCACCATCCCTAGATGGCACGGTGGGTCTGCCTGGCAGTGTCAGTGCCCCAGTGAACGCTAACCTCTCCAGGAGTGCAGTGCCAGGAAGGGAGCATGCTGCCCTGGCACCATCGCCCCATTGCTTTGGGAAGTCAATCTAAAGAGTAACCCTTCTTCCTCCCCAGATTCCAAGCCCCGGGATATTTCTTCCCCTCCATCATGTGTCCCCCTCCGCTCGGGGATCGTGCACTGACACCGTAGGAGCTCAAACAGCTGTCACACGCTGACACTGCCAAGCAAGGGCCATGCTCCCAGGCTTCAAACAGCAGGGTGCACTGTGCCCATGGGCAGACTGAAGGGTACAGAATGGCAGATGGCCCCTCCAGCGCCACGTGCCAGGGATGGATCCAAGCAGGCACAGCAGTGGGCAGCTGTCCTTGTTCAGGCAGCTCAGTGCCTGGCCTGGCTGCTCCATTCTCCCCCCGGTTTATTCCCCCAGGCTCGGGCTGCAGATGCGATTCCTAGCAGCAGCTGGTTCTTTGATGCCACATGCCTGTCCCACCAGGCCAGCTGGCACTGGCTGGGTTTTTCATAAACCAGGACACAGCTGTGTTGCAGTTGAGCATGCATCCCACAATGCATGTCCCCACAGCACTCCCTGAACAGCAACGAGGGAAGGTGTTGGCTGGTACCATGCAGCAGGGGCAGCATCTTGGAGCCAATGCTCAATCCACTGTCACTGTCAACACCTGCCTCCCTCCTTTTCACTGGAGTGCTGCTGGGAGTCAATATGCCTGAGTTCTGTTCCTAGCTCTGCCACTGCGTCTCTTAAGTGCTCCGTGCCTCAGTATCCCTGTTGTAAAATGAAGGGGGGGCTGGTGAGGCTCAGATGGTTAGTGTCTACAGAGTGCCTGGCCTGCCAAATGCTCATGTCCCCGCACACAGTAACAAGGATTGCCAAGCTCACCTCAACCTAACACGGGCAGCAGGGCGCGCGCGCCGGCCTTTCACGGTGCAGATGGTGGGCGCTGAAGTAGAGTAACTCTGAGCAGGCCGAGCTCGCTTTATGGCCAGCTGAACCGGGGAACCGCGCCGAGGGCCAGCTGCCGTGGCTTCAGAGATTAACGAGGCTGGTGATCAACGGTCTCCGCTCTCCCAGCCCCTCTCACTGCCACCCCATGGGCTCTCCCTCCAGGTCTGACCTCCCCCTCCTGGACTGTACTATCTGAGCACCTCACACTCTTTAAGGTGTTTATCTCGCGCTCCCTGGAGGCAGGGCAGGGCTGCTATCCCCACTGGGCAGAGCGGCTACGTAACTGCCCCACGGCCACAAGGGGGAGGGGGCTACGGCTGAAGCAGGAACCGAACCCATCACCCTTCAGGCCCCATGCAACAAACCCGCCCCCCTGCTCTGAGCCCATCGGCTGGCGGAGAGCCCAGCACAGCCAGCCCACGCCACCTGCATGAACCTGGGCACCCTGGACCAGGCACCGTGGAAGCAGAAATTGCCCATTGTCCACTTACTTGCCCCAGAATAAAATGGGCCGGTGGTTTAGCTGCGAGGCGTGGCTAGCAGAGTCTAGAGCCCCCTCAGAGTGGGACTGTCCCTGCACGCTGTAGCATCACACACGAGAAAGAGAGTAAAACCCATCCCGTCCTGCGGCACCACAACTGGCTACTAGGCGATAGTTCTGCCCTCGCCTGGCTCTTCAGGTGCGAACAGAGCTCTCTCCAGATTCCCTGACTTCCAGCAATCTCCACTCCCTCCCCACCATGAGCCCCATTCACAGCCCTCGTTCTGGCTGAAGTTGAACAGGACCCTGCAGCGCGCATAGGAGGACAGCCTCTGGCCCCTCGCTTGTGAGCCCCATAGGGAAGGGGCCTTGCCTTCCTCGCTGTCTGTATGGCACATGCCCAGCGATGGCATGTACCGAAACAACAAACAATAATGCATTAATGACACAAGCCAGCAGTGAGGAGAGGGAAACTGAGGCAGAGAGTGCAAGGGGGCATGCCCGAGGTCACAGAGCGAGCCAGCATTAGCAATCAGGAGTTCTCACTCCCACTCGCCTGCTCTAACCAGCATCGCAGGAAGCAGCACATCAGACACAGCTGAGAAAGAGACAATGCCACCTCCCCCACGGCCCTCTGCGTGCGTTATCCTTACGGACTGCTTGCGGGGAGAAGTGACCGTCTGCACGTCTCTCACCGGCTGGCACCGACAATACAAACATGATCTCATCGGACTGCTCGGAAGGGCCGGGCATCGCACACTGACAGCAGCTGCTTCCACTCAGCGTCACAGCCAGCTTCTCTCCCCAGCAAAGAGGGGATGATTTATTTATTTCTCACTGGGGAAAGATGGTCCGACTGCAAGACAGAACCCTTCAAACATTTATGGTGCTAACTCAGCAGGGAGGGGGGCTGCCCGCACGCTCTCTACTCACCTTATGGAAAATCCTGGACAACGTCTCAGGCCTGACACAAACATTCCCTGAGCTCCTCTCTCTCGCTCTTTTCTATTTCACGGTGACAGAAAAAAAAAAACGGTCTCCCATCCCAAATGTGACAAACGCTGCCACTCAGACGGGGCACACAATGCGGGTTTTCAGTCCCTTTGTTGAAAGGATCCTTCCTATTGGGAAAGCAACTTCATGCCCAGGGTGCAGTTAATCTACCCCTGCGTAATGGTGCTCCAGCCCTGCGAGTGAAACACCCTTTGGAGAGAGGAACGGCAGCTTGGTTGCTGCAATGTGCAGATCCCAATGGGTATTATTAGGGGTATTCCCGGAGCTCATCGAGGTCCAAGCGGAGACTGGGGACTCCTTGCGCTGGATGCTGCCCGGAATGACAGACAGTCCATGCCCTGTCGAGTTTACAGTCTAATCAGACCAGAGATACGAAGGGAGGGAGGAAAGGAAGGAATATTAGCTCCATTTTACAAGTAAGAAACTGAGGCGTCAAAACAAGGGGGCAGGTTTTCACAGGAGCTCAGCACAGTGGGTGCCGACTGGGAAAAACTGGCAGTAAGTGTCACAAGGGGAGCTCTTCGGACAACCTGTCCTTGCGTGACCTGCCCAGGGTCACACAGGGAACGTGGGGCAGAGCTGGGAACTGATCACAGATCTCCTGAATCCCAGCCCAGTGCCCTAAGTGCAAACTCAACCCTGCTTTCTGGAATCCTGGTGAAGATGAAACTTACAGCCAGGAGGCCAGGCCCACGACTGGCCCCACAGACAGTCATGCTGTGAAAAAAACTGCCTCTGCAGGAAGAGGATTCCTCTGTCGAGTGAAAATCTATCGATACCTAGAACCTGCACAGCAAGTGCAAGGTGAATGCTGAGCAGGTCCAGAATTCACAGAGTGCATTTCTGGTGGGTTCTGGTAATGGGCAGAGATGAAGCAGAGCACTGCACCTGGGCGACACTGATCATAGGACTGCAGCCCCATCCCTCGGCTACCCTCAGAGCCCGTGGCACAGCCTTGCTGCCTACCCAGCCCCATTTCACACGGCTGCCCACCATTCTCTGGGTGAAATACTCCATTCTGTCACCTTGTGCTCCTGAGAACAGTGCCAGAAGGGGCCCATTAAATTACCTACTCCGAGGCCCTGCATTATAATCTCTCTCTGCCAAGAGCCTTCTCCAGGACGAGCTTTTCCAGCCACAATGTGAAAATGTCAGTCATCAATCACCTCCCCGTGGATCCGAAGTATGAGGAGGCAGCAGAGGGCTGGAGGTACCATAGGGATCAGACACAACCCCCACCCCAAGCGTTAGCAAGTTCATACTGACTGTCATGAGCACAGAATCCTCCCATGTTGCAGCTGCTGTTCATTCCTGAGACTCCCAGTGACTACATCACTGTCTCCCTCCTCTGCCTTGTGCACCCAAGGAGATGACACCTGCAGAGCTTCTGAATTCAGCAGGTTTCTAAATGGATTTGGCATTTCTATTGCTAATAGGAATATTCACTGTTATGCTAAATAGGACAAAACTGTAGCTGGAATAGGCCTTGAATTGCATTGTTCTCCATTAGAGTTCAATCAACTTCAGAAGCAGCTGGGCCCAGCCACTGTTGGAAACAGGATAACAGGCTAGAGGGGCCTCTGCTTTGTTGCAGGAGAACACTTGGTGTGTCTCTACATCTGGTTAGAGTACACCCGCCCCACCAGTGAAGGCAGAACATGCCGGAGCTAGGGCGAATCTAGCTAGCAGGGGTAAACGATAGCAGTGTAGACTGGTGGCACAGCTTTCAGCAGGGGCTCGTTCCCGGAGTATGTACCCAGGGGCCGAGCGGGCTTGCACTCATGCGGCTTGCCCAGGCAGCCACATATTCACTGCTATTGTTCCCCATGCTAGTCCAATCAAAGCTAGCCTGGGCGTGCCTGACCACGCTCCCATCTCACCTTCACCTGCAGTGTAGATGTGCCCTACTCAGTGTGTTTTGTTCTGCCCAGGTCCCTTTTAACTGACCAAGGGGAGCACCAGGCAACAGTAGGGCATCGAAAAATGTGACTTTCCCTCGGGGGAGAATTTCAGAGTCAGTATCTGTTCCGAATCAGCGAAAGGTCAAAATAGAGAGAATTTTCACAACACCAAAATGCTGAAAAGTTTCCAATGGGAACCGCAGACACGGAAAACATCAACATTCTCGATGGAAGCTGAATGATTCGATGTGGTGTTTCAAACATGAATGGTTTTGTTCCGAATCAGCATCCCAGAATGTAAAATGTCTCCTTTAAAATGTCGATTCGAAATGACATTTTTCATCTGGAGTCTGCTGACCTGGAAAACGGAAACATTTTGCGTACAGATGTGGTCTCCTCATCTCAAAAAAGATATACTGGCACTAGAAAAGGTTCAGAAAAGGGCAACTAAAATGATCAGGGATTTGGAACGGGTCCCATATGAGGAGAGATTAAAGAGGCTAGGACTCTTCAGCTTGGAAAAGAGGAGGCTAAGGGGGGATATGATAGAGATATAAAATCATGAGTGATGTTGAGAAAGTGGATAAGGAAAAGTTATTTACTTATTCCCATAATACAAGAACTAGGGGCACCAAATGAAATTAATAGGCAGCATGTTTAAAACAAATACAAGGAAGTTCTTCACGCAGCGCACAGTCAGCTTGTGGAACTCCTTGCCTGAGGAGGTTGTGAAGGCTAGGACTATAACAGCGTTTAAAAGAGAACTGGATAAATTCATGGTGGTTAAGTCCATTAATGGCTATTAGCCAGGATGGGTAAGGAATGGTGTCCCTATTCTTTGTCAGAGTGTGGAGATGGATGGCAGGAGAGAGATCACTTGATCATTGCCTGTTAGGTCCACTCCCTCTGGGGCACCTGGCATTGGCCACTGTCGGTAGACAGGATACTGGGCTAGACGGACCTTTGGTCTGACCTGGTACGGCCGTTCTTATGTTCTTATGTCAAAATTGGTATTTTCCCACAGAAAATTTGGATTTTGACAAATCCCATTTGTTCAGATGTGAATTTTTTTCAGGCAAAATATTTCACCCAGCTCTAATGATAACCCTTGGGGACAGCGAGCCCCGCCATTTACACCCTATGAGGATGAAATATAGCCCAGTGGATAGTGCACTGGACTGGGAGTCAGGAGACCTGTTTACTTCCAGCTCCACGGCTGCCTTAGGGGTGATCTTGGGCAAATCTCTTCCCCGCTCACCTTTAGACTGTGAGTTCTCTGGGCCAGGGGCTGCCTTTTACCAGGTGTACTTACGTCACCTAGCGCCAAGGGGCTCAGTTACAGTGAGGGCATTCAGGAACAACCTTAATACAATTAATAACATAATTAACATCACAAGTCAGGCCAGGACTGAACCCCTTCTTGCCCAAAAGCACAGAAACTGGAGTGCTGTCTGCAGTCTCTGCCCTTCCCAAGAGCCCTGCGCAATTCCCCTGGTAATTACGCTTCCTGAAACACACAGTGATTCGTATGCAGCGCCCTCTGTTCAATAAATGATTCAGCCGGAGCTCAAAGCTGCTCTCAGTGACGTGAGGCAGGGACTGTAATGTACACCTCGAACCACTCCCCACAATCACCGGCAAGCCAGCCACTGCCTTCTCCCGCTATGATTATTTCATTACAGCGCTGTACACACAGGCAGAGTGAATATTTATGAGTGAGGCCGAAGCTGCCAGGGGAAAGGGTGAAATGAAAGACGGCTGGACGCCATGCACAGGGAATAATTCATGGGGTGGAAAGTGAACTCGACCGAGCTGGAGAAACAATGGGGTTAAATGATAAATAAGCAGTAGGAATTTCACAGGCATTTGCACATGGGGAGTCCAGTGGGACTGGGCAGAAGGGGTCAGGGATGCAGCAAGCCACATGGTCTATAAACTCAGGCTGGGCACAATACATAGATCTGGAGGCCTAAAAGACAAGTATGATCAACTCTTCTCTTAGCATCTCCTGGTTCCCAAGTAGGAAAGATGAGCCAGCCCAGGACAGTGGGGTGTAACCCGAGACAGCAAGGCATGACACAGGATAGCTTCACTTGGCAGAACTCAGGACATGGGGTTGTTAGTGAGCAGGGTAGTTAACCACAGGAGCCATTTCCCAAGGGATGCAGCAGGTTGGAGTTTTTAAATCAAGACCAGATTTCTCTGTCTAGCTCAGACACACTCTAGCTCACTCAGAAGCTACTGGACGCCCCGAAGGGATTATTGTGTGGAATTATCTGGCTCAGGTTAGGCAGGAGGTCAGATCAGATGACCATAATGGTCTCTTCTGGCCTTAAATCTACAAGACTAAGCTGGCCTGGAATGGCCCAGGGTAACATGGGAGAATGACACTGTGCGGGACAGGACAGCAGAGAGCAGCAGGGCCTGGCCCAGGGTAACATGGGAGAATGA
Source organism: Mauremys reevesii (assembly GCF_016161935.1). NCBI lineage: Eukaryota > Metazoa > Chordata > Testudines > Geoemydidae > Mauremys > Mauremys reevesii. Next base: position 138,517,575 of record NC_052626.1, on the reverse strand, counting down.
CACTGCGCGGGACGGGACAGCACAGAATGGCAGGGCCTGGCCCAGGGTAACGGGAGAATGGCACTGTGCGGGACGGGACAGCAGAGAGCGGCAGGGCCTGTCCCAGGGTAACGTGGGAGAATGGCACTGTGCGGGACGGGACAGCAGAGAGCGGCAGGGCCTGTCCCAGGGTAACGTGGGAGAATGGCACTGTGCGGGACGGGACAGCAGAGAGCGGCAGGGCCTGGCCCAGGGTAACAGGGGAGAATGACACTGCGTGGGACGGGACAGCAGAGAGCGGCAGGGCCTGGCCCAGGGTAACGTGGGAGAATGGCACTGTGCGGGACGGGACAGCAGAGAGCGGCAGGGCCTGGCCCAGGGGAACGTGGGAGAATGGCACTGCGCGGGACGGGACAGCAGAGAGCGGCAGGGCCTGGCCCAGGGTAACGTGGGAGAATGGCACTGCGCGGGACGGGACAGCAGAGAGCGGCAGGGCCTGGCCCAGGGGAACGTGGGAGAATGGCACTGTGCGGGACGGGACAGCAGAGAGCGGCAGGGCCTGGCCCAGGGGAACGTGGGAGAATGGCACTGCGCGGGACGGGACAGCAGAGAGCGGCAGGGCCTGGCCCAGGGTAACGTGGGAGAATGGCACTGCGCGGGACAGGACAGCAGAGAGCGGCAGGGCATGGCCCAGGACTGCGCAGTGCAGCACAGGAAAGCATGGAATGGAACGGCCTGGGACAGCACGGCATCGCCGCTGTGGGACAAATCCCAGGGGGAGGAGGTTAGACCTGTCACTCCCGTTACAATAACAGACTCAGCCCCTCCTTCTTTAGCCTTCCTTTGAAGAGCACCATCCAGGCGCTGGCACTAATGGGATTACCCTGCTGCCTGTGGCTATGCCTGGCAGTCACTCCCTGACCCAGCTAATGAGTGGCTCGCGGACCACAGATGAGTATTTAGGAGACAGGCCTTCTGAGCCCTGAGTACTCTGAGCCGGTCGAGCGGGCTGTGGGGCAATGGGGAAAGGGCTGGGTTCTTTCCTTTCCCTCTGCTTGACTCGCACATCAACCTCTGCCCCTCTCAGCACCCGACTGGAAGGGACACCGGTGGGTTAACATGCCCGGAGAGCAGCATTCCTCTGCTTTCCCGGGTCCAGCACCCCATCCTCCTACTTCCAGCTCTCAGGGAGCTCTATTCACAGCACACCACTGGCCATTCCCATGTGCGCATGGACGGGCACTGAATATTAACTAACTGCACCCGTACGGAGCCTGCGGGGTATCGGCGGGCAGCTGTTAACAGCCCCGAGAACAGCAATAGGCGCCATCTGTGAGATGGTGGGAGACACCTGCTAACTCGAAATAGAGGAGCCGCTGCAACAGTCTCCCTCAGCCTGCTGCTGGCCGTGGGGAACTGGACTTAGGATGTGCCCTTCGGGGTCGGCTATGGAGACATGGGGAACACAGAACCATTTCCTGTCAAAAAGAGTGAAATTACAGCCAGGGGCGGGGGGAGAGGGGTGTTGCACAGGTCATGGGAAGCAAAGCCAGCTCTGGTTCCCACCTGGTAGTGTGCATCAGACTGGGGTGCCACTACCCTGCTCATGTGCTCTGGGATGTCCTGAGCTACACTCTCTGAACATGGCACCAACCCAGTGCAGCGTGGGAGGATCCCAGCAGTGCTGGGCCTGGATTCACACCAGCCTGCAAACCGCTTGGTTCTCGCAGCAAGCAGCAGCTTCTCCTTTCCTGTGATGCACTTGGCTGGAGCCTTCCCTCTGGACTGCTTCCAAGAGCACAAGGTGCCAACAGGTCAGGCATCAAAGAGAAGAGACAGAAATGCGCTGGCTGCTAGAAACGAGAGCCGCAGCCACCAACATACAACTAAGCAAAGGGACAAGGGCCCCCAGAGACCTGGGCCTGATGCAGTGGGTGATCCCAGAGAGGGCACCAGCACCCCCACCTGAAACAGAGGCTAACAGCACGCACCTGCCTCTGAGAGGGGCTGAGGCATTGTGAGCATTAGCAAAGCACTTTGCCCTTCTCCCCTGTTTATACCGGCCCAAGTGGGTGTGAGATGCTACCACGTTAGACCGCTGGCATGTGGCAGCCCCTGACGAAGCAGAGATGACGGTGCTCACCGCAGCTTGTCAGAGGATCTGACCCAAGACATTTCTTTTCAAGACATCTCTTAGTTAAACTGCTCCTACCCAGAGTGACCCCATCAGGATGTGTTTCAGAGGCATCGCTCGTTCTCAGGAGGAAGCTGCACACCCAGATGACTGTCCGTGTCCCTCTCTTCTCCTCATTACCCAACAGGACAGGGAGAGGGGCTCACACGCCCCTCCATACCCCAAGTGATCACTGCTCCAGGTTACCTGGGTTGGAAAACTGTCTCTGGGGTATTAGGAAATTTACTAGAGCCAGTTTGTTTCCTTCGTCACCAAGATGCGTCCCACTGCAGGCAGAACAGCCACCCACAGCAACCTGCCAATCATCCCCACTTTGCTCTCACATTCCAGCAAAGCACCCAAAGCACATGCTTCGCTTTCAGTATGTGAGTAGCTCCTGAGCATCCCATCTGACTCCCTGGCAAGCTCAGGTTCAAACCCAACTAGCTCTAACCTCGCCCTGTATCTGTCTGAGGCAGAGACATTAAGCTTTGTGCAGTTTATTCCACGGGGAGTCATTTGGCCAGTTCCCAGAACAGAAGTTCTGTAAGATCAGACTTACCCTCTGTATCAGAATGAGGGCTTGGCCCTGTGTTCTCGCCAAAAGCCCCCGCCCTCCCCTTCCTCTAATCCTGCCATTAACTCTAGAACTACTGCCACCCTCCACCCCAGAAATAGGAGAACTGAGTCCTGTGTATCTGGTGCGAAAACTCTTTGGGGCCTGACAGAGTGAAAGCTGCTGTGGCGGTCACTGCATGGACACAGAGCACTGCTTGCTACACCCATTCCTGCTCCCCTACGCAGATCCTCCTTGCTAATGCTGGTTCTGGGGGCACTGTACCTTCTCCCTCCTCCACTGGGCTCTGTGGGGTTCCTTTGGCTTTATCCCCTACATGCTGCCTTAATTAAGGTTTGGATCGGTGATGCCTTGGGCCACCATCCTCTTTCCTACACACAACAGGCACCTGAGCCTTGCAGATCACCAGAACAGCTTGAGATCCCGCTGTGGGCTCTCTCTGCTAAGCTGGCGGTGCTCATACCACGTATTCTAGCAGAAGGTGCTAGACTAGCAGCCAGGGAACCTGGGTTCTCTTCCAACTCTGCCACTGACCTGCTGTGCAACCTTTGGCCGATCACCTCCCCTCTCTGGGCCTCGGTTTCCCCTCTCTCGCTGTGTCTATTTAGAGTGTAAGCTCCCAGGGGAGACTCTCTCTCTAGGGGCATGTACAGTGCCTAGCACAACGGAGCCTCCCTGCGCCAGTGGGATCCCTGCACTCGCGGCAGGGACTGCATCCTGGGCTGCCAGCAGCTGGTGGGAGGTCCCACAGGTGGGGGCGAAGAGGGGGCTTTCCTCTAATAACGCCCCTCTGAGCCTGTCCTGCGGTAGGCGTATGCTGCCCTGTGGCAGGGCCGCGGCTGCACTGGGAGGAATGCTGGAAAGGAGCAGCAGTGAAACACCACAGTTCAGAGAGGCAATGCGCATTTCTGCCCTGTCCCGGGCTGTATCTAATTACCCACAAGAGGGAGAGGAACGTTCCTCCCGGGTAAGCAGCCTCCACACCACGTACCTTGCTGCAAGGGCTCGGGCGGGCTTCACGTGGCATCCTGGAGTCAACTCCCACCTTGACCGGGAGAGGAACAGCTCCAAGACCTTTCCCAATGCAAGGCAGCTCTGCCCGCCCCACAGTCGCTGCCAGCGCCCTGCTCCAAGGGGTGACCACACAGCCTCTGCTCTAGAAGGCCCCTCCCCCCAGCTGGCATGGGCCAGGCCTCCCTGCTTCAGCTTCTGGCCGAGAGGGTCAGGAAGAATCGCTCTGCCCTCCACACACCGCCATGATCTCTGTATCCTGGGGGTTCCTGCACCTCCCTCTGCAGCAGCTGGTGCTGTGACATCAGAGACTGGGCTAGGCAGACCCTGGGTCTGACCTTGTCTGGCTGTTCCTGTTATTCAGTATTTCTATTTCAGTAGATCCTAAGGACCCTGTCGGGGATCAGAGCCCCCTGGACTGGCTGCTGTAGGAGCAAACAGCACAGCACCTAGGTGCTGACCTCCAGTCTCCCCGGTGGTTTGCATTTCCCCTGCTAACCGCAGTGTTTGCCAGCTGCATTAGATCCCAGCCAGCTGCACGGTTCGATAATGAGCCTGGCTCCGAGATGCACCCCCAGAGCTCTCCTGTCCCTCCCACACCGGTGCCTGCCTCCCGTTCGACCTTCGCTCACTTGTCTCTCCTTTGCCTGACTCGTGATCTCCGAGTGCAGGACATCTTCCTCCCAGCAGCTCTTCACATCCTCAGCTTGCAGATGCCCCAGCTCTCCAGCCCTGCCACTGCTGCTTGGCTGAGCCAGGGGTGGAGATTCGGTGTGTGGTGCCTCGAGCCTGCTCAGCACAGGGCTCTGATTATCCCCCCAAGAGTGCTGGGCAGGTGCCTGGTCTGCGGCTCCGAAATCGGCTGGAAAAGGTTTGTGAAATCTGCAGGGGGTTTCTCTCTCTCTGGCTGGATTCTTGTATGCCCTCCCCCGCACACACATACCCTTTATCTCCTTCCCTCAGGCCTAACCTGACTATTTGCATGCTAGAAAAATACCAATACAAATAGGATTATACAGCTGGCACAGCGGGAAAGCGACCAGAAGAAAGAACAGAAGCAGAAGGGGGTGGGGAAAGGTGTAACTCATGGGGAAGCGTATCAGCACAGAAACGATGTGGAAAAGCACCGAGGAGATGGCGTGTCACAAGGCAGGACATGAGCCACAGGGCAAGAGAGGCCCCAGCAAGGCAGGATCGCCCGTAACAAGCTCCCCTTCACTCTTTTTTTTAGCGTGAATCTGTAGAACATGCCAGGTGCTGGGCACCTTCCCCACCCAACCTGATTTATAGCACCTCCTTCTATCCAAGCCCTGCCACCTCGCTCTGCCATGCCTCTCGAACCCAACACACAGCCCTCTGCCACCCCTGGAATCTCCCCACCACACACAGTTCTGCCAATGCCCCTCAATCCCAGCCTATAGCGCCCCCCACATTATCCCAGTTCTGCGCTCCCCACTCAGCTTTGCAAAGGCACTTGTGTCCCAGGCAGAGCCCTTACAGAGCTGTGCTGATACCCGCTGGTCAGGACGGACAGTGCCCCATGGCCACATCCAGTGCTCTGATGCAGCCCAGCAAGGAGGCTGGGTAGACCCTGTCCTTGGGGGAGCATCTTGTAAACCGCATATTCCTCATCTGTATAAAACTGTGATATTGCATACAAAGCATGCCTGGTGAGGTACCAGGGCAAAGGTTATACTCAGCTGAAAGTCACTGTTCTATCTAAACACGTATCTCTTTAGTGCATATGAAGTTATGAGAATTGTGTTGTATGGTTGGCACTAAAACATGCTGTAAGTTGGGAAATCAGCCAGATATTAGCTCCCCAGAGACAACAGCAAGGAAAGTAACCAGCGCCCGGGCGGGGTGTCAAACAACCATTAACCACTGTCCAGCAAGGGAGCTACAACTCAATGACTCACCTGCCTGAGGCCACACCAGAGACATTGCTCAACCTTGCCTGGGGACTCGGCAATGCCCCCAGACATGCCTGGATTTGTGTTCCCCAGAACAGAGCACAGGGGTCCACTGCTTGACCTGTCTCCTGCCCCCACCTATGCTGCAAGCAACAAAGATACTCAGAAGACTCAACAGAAGAGACTGGCCCAGGTTTAAGGGACAAACCTGTATATTAAGGACGGCAATATCCAGTGGGGTGAGAAAAACTGCTTCATCGAGACGTTGCCCAGTCTAATAGGGTTGAGAGTTTAGACCTCGTGCTTCTATTTTAGTTTATTTTGGTAACTAACTCTGACTTTTTGCCTATCACTTATAATCTATCTTTTGTAGTCAATAAATTTGTTTAACTGTTTATCTTTACCAGTGAGTTTGCCTGAAGTGGGGTAAATCTGCTCAGGTTGGCAAAGGTTGGTGTACATCCACTTACCATTGATGAAGTGGTGAACCAATTAATGAATTTGCACTGCCCATCTTGAGCAGTGCAAGACGGTACATTTCTGAGGTACAGTGCTGGGAGCTGGGGGGATTTGGCTGGTGCCTTTCTGTGTGTGATTCATGAGTGGCTCTGGGAGCAGTGATGCATCTAGCTGGGTGTGGGGCTCCACATTCTGTTGTGCTGAGTGATCACAGCGCCCGGAGGGGTTTGCTGCTTGTCAGTAGCAAAGCATTGGGGAGAGTTAAGGGGCACAGCGGTCTCACAGTCCCAGGCTGCACCTCGGGGATCCCATCCCAGACCCCATTGCCCCCTTCGGTCGCTGAATCAATGAAATGAATTAATACACAAGCAAATGCTCTCTGCTTGAAGTGGCCATGAGTTGATGGGATATGACTGGGCTGACTCCCTTGAGTAAAGACACATCTAGGCAATTTCAAAAACTCCAGTGGGTCTGTCAGCTAAATCCGCGCTCCACTTTTCACACTATGGCCTGCATTGTCCTGGCCCCTTCAGAGATGGCACAGCCTAGCATGGAAATATTGAGACCATTTTTAAAATGTGAACTATTTCCTCGATAAAAAAGGAACCAGCCCTCTCTGTGCCCCTGGAGCCAACTGTGTACATCCATCCAGAGGTGCCCACGCAGCACCATCGGCCTGCAGCACCACGGCCAGCGCACGAGTGGGCGATGGAGCCAGGAGCAGAAATGAAAGGAGGGCGAGGAGAAGATGCTGTGTACTGTGTCTCACCCTCCCACCGCCCTGAACTGACAGAGCGGCAGAGGGAGCGGTGCACCCAGCAGCACACACCTGGCCGGCCTGCCACGGGACACCCACTGGCAGGATGAGAGCAAGAGGCTTCCTCACCCCCTGCATTTCACCCAGGGAAGAGTCTCTATCTCACTAACAAACACCACCCCATCTTCCCCCGCACCCAATGCACCCCCAATACCTCCCAGCCCCCTGACACCCCCCAGCCCACCCACGCACACCCCAGCAGGGCAGGATCATAATTCTTTGTTACTCATTTCCAGTGACTACGGCTGGAGGCTGGAAGCCCAGGATTCCCCTTCCAAAGGCTGGTGGTCAGACCACCGCGGGAAAGGCCATGCTGCTTGTCACACTAGCATGTAGTGGCTCAGCACAACTCCTACAACAGGGGCTGGCTCACGGGGGCTGTTTGCAGCAGCAGGGTCCATTCCAGCAAAGAATCCTCCAGCAGGGGAATGGCCCAGGGTCGTAGCCCATGACCGCAGGACAGTGAGGTGCGGGAGGCAGCAGGATTCCTGCCCACTAACGGGCACCGGGGCTTTCCCCTTTGTTGGGAGGATTTAGCCATTCCAAATAAGGCCAGAACAACTGCTGCTCAGTGCAGTCACATGGCGAGAATGCAGGCATGGGAGCCAAGAGGCCTGGCTCCGCCACTGACTCACCTTGTGTCCTTGGACAAGTCACTTCTACTCCGTGCCTCAGTTTTCCCCTTGCCATAATGGGGCTAGTAACGCCACTGGTTGTGCATGCCTGGCAATTTGCTAGCATTCCCAGGAGGCTGTAGGAGAGTAATTATTTCGCATTAGCCTGAGAGCAGAGGCAAACAGCAACCTCCTGGTGAAGCCATTCTGCAGACCCTGCTCCCCAGCAGGTGATGAGAGGGAAGGAGATCAAGGTGCAGGACAGCCGCTCTGAGCAGAGGTCTGATCCTATTGCAAAGCAGCACTAGACAATTTCAGTGTACAACTCCCCTGGAGGGGAACTGCTCTTGCTGAGCAGGAAGAACAATGCCATGTCCCCTCCTTCCTGTCAAGTCCACAGGGTTAAACGCCTTGTCAGCCGTGCTTACCAACCTGCCCTCGGCTGCCAGAGCAGGCTGGCTCCATCAGGGTCAGGGAGAGTTCAGCGTTATGCAGGGAGGTTACAGTGCATTAATCAGCCTTTTCTCAGGGCCGGGCTGCTCCCAGCTAACTCACATCAAGTTTAGAGACATGCTCAAAATGCATTCCTTCGCCAGGCCTTCCTCTGAACTCGGGGTGCTGGAGAAGCCCGATCTCCCAGCACCTGCTGCTGCAGGGTGTGGGAGGCCTGGGGCAGGAGCCTTTCCCATACCGTACTATGGCCTCTTTCCCACAGCAAGTAGATGCATGGGAAGCCACAGCTCTTCTGTCCTGAGGGCAGCTAGGATTTGCTGCCCGTGATGGTGAGGGGCCCACGGGAAGGGGACATGAAGGAACATCTCAGAGATGTGCAGTGGGAACCTACAGACAACAAACGGCCGAGCCCCTGCCATCCCCGTTCAGGCCAGCAACAGGATTGGACCCAGTAGCCGGACCACTTTGCCCCTCCCAGGCAGCTGCTGTTATCCACGGTTTGCGGGATAAACCGGGGCACGGAAAGGTTCAGGACCTGATTTCCACCCACATGCTGACTCCCACGGGAGCGCAGGTCTTGCTGTACTGACTCACGGTGGAGGGGACCTGCCTAAGGCCATCATGAGGACATCTGTGGTCATGAGGAGACCCGGCCCTGCCGCTGCACAAATGGGTTTGCCTACGTGGGGTGCGTGTGGGAAGAGAGCAGTGATGCAGACTCCTGGGTGTGCACCCAACGTGCAAAGCGCCCAGGGGCCAGCTGCCTACTCTGGGAGGGAGGGAGCACTGTCTGAAACGCTCACTGGGGAAGCACATGCGGCTGTAGCAACGTGGCACGTTCACACGTGGAACACGCACTAGCGCTGGGCAAAGCTGGCAAGCGCTGCCTCCGAGAGGAAGCTGGGCCAAGACCATCGCACGGAGCCCGTGAACCTCCTCTGATCCGCATCCCCCATCCATCTGCTGAAGGTCAGTCAATAACGGCCAGATGTTTTCAGATCCTCCAAGGCAATTTAAATGCCAGCCTCTGTCCTTGTGGAAGTCAGAGAAATGCAGAAAATGAATGAATTACTTTAGCAACATCATCTGCATATAGAGCAGTATCGCTCGCCTCCTTGGCAGGGACGGTGGGATGGGGGAAGAACCAGGCTGCCGCAAGCATCCTGCCTGGCAGCTCTGATGCAAGTGTCCTACTCCCCACATGACCTGAAAGTGCTTGGCACTTTCCATCATTAACTGGTGTCACTCGAGCCTCCTTTTCAATCTTCAATGACTCTAGTTCTTTGTGCTGGTGGAAACTGTGTCCTGAAACTCCCCCCCGGCTCTGCTGACTGATCTCCACGTGACAGAACATGTCCTGAAACCAAACCCAGCACACTGCTTCCCCGAGCCAGGCGCCTGACGCCCAGGAGAGACGTGTCCCCACTACTAGTGGAGCTCGAACACTTCATTGCTACGCTGCGAGGGGTCTGTGCTGCAACACGGAGGGGAGTTTGCAGAAGGAGCTGCCAGGACCATCAACTCCAGGGGCCCGTAACAACATTAGGCTACAGAAAGATAAGGGAGCAATGCTGAGACAGCAGTGCCTGGTGACTGAGGACAGACAGACAGACAGAGACAGAGGGTGTATATGGGGAGGGAGAGAGAGATTTCCTCACCACCTACTTCAGACTCCCCAGTGCCTCACTGCTGCTCTGTCCCATTGGTTTGACCAATGCACACTGACATAGGGCAGATATTGGGGAGTCGTCTTGTCTTTGCTCCAGGCCTGGTGATTCTCCAGACCTCAGGCTCCTGTATCACACCCCACAGTCATCAATTGTGTCTCTGATCTTTCAGGGCAGGTGCTCCACGCTCCCTAGGGCAGTGGTCTTCAACTTTTTTTCCATTTGTGGACCACTATAAAAATTGGAATGGAGGTGCAGACCCCTTTGGAAATCTTAGCCATAGTCTGCGGCCCCCCAGAGGTTGAGAACCACTGCTTTAGCATTAGCAGGGCCTAGGATCCCGTTCCTGGGGGAGAAGCTGTGACCCTGGCGGAGCAGCACTTGGAGGGGCATTGACTGCTTTCACTGGGGGCTGCCTGAAGCCCTCCTCATGGCTGCTGGGGGCTTGGAGGGAAAACAGGGGATCCCTACAGATCTCAGTTGCTTGGAAAATCAGAGAAATAATGCTTCCGGACTCAACCAGGGCTGGAAAACGCATGTTCAGGAGGAGCCTCAGTGAGTCTCTTTCAGCTCCACACCAGCATTCAGTCTATATCCCACCTCCTTCCACTGACGCCCCAGCCCAGCAGGCAGGGATGGAGCAAAGGGGCCACGCACTGCCCCGGGCAGGAGATGAGCACAATCTGACATGCTCCAGCTGAGACCAGTTACACCAAGTGAGCAGAAAATGCCTTGGGAATGGATCTGAACAGGTGTGAACCCTCAGCCACAAAGCAGAGGGGTGCTGGGATTAGGGGCGGGGTACGTTGCCTCTGGATGCACTGTACAGAGTCGGCTCCAGATGCTACCCAGGCGAACGGAGGAAGAACCACTTTGTGGTCACAGTGCTGGACTGGGGCTCCAGAGATGTGGCTCCAATCCCCTGCTCTGCCACAGACTCCCTGTGTGACACCTGACAATTCATTTATCCTGCTGGGCCTCAGTTCCCCATCTGGGCCATGGCGATGAGTCTATTCCACACAGGGACAGCGTCCACCCTCATCACCAGAGCATAGGAGCACCATCCAGCAGGGCATTAAGTGGTGTCACTAACGTCCTTCACGTGCAATAATACAGCTCTCCCTGTGTGCCTGCTCTCTCTGTGTGCCTCGTCTATTCTGATTGTGAGCTCCTCTGGGCAGAGACCTTCTGCTACTCTGGGCCTGTGCAGCGCCCAGCACAACGGGGAGTTTCTGGGGGAATCTCTTCCTGGGACAGACTCGAACAGCTGTAGAAATCAAGGCTGGCCAAGTGCCAAGCACCCCTACCTTCTCAAAGCCGTGCACTCGCTGGCAGACACCTGTCGTGCAATATATAGTTAGTTAAGGAAGGCTGAGCTGTTTGGGATAGCTATGAAAGTATAAATTAATTACAGCGTTAATAAGGCATCTTCAGCTGGCCACACTATACCGAGCGGGAAAGCTCTTGTGCAGCACTGGAAGAGCTGGGGACTGTACTGCCTTCGTGAGCGCACTCCCTGCTGCTAAGAGAAGTGCAGGGGATCTAAAGCACTGCCGGCCATAACAGGCAAAGTGACGGCACAATCCAGCCTTGTGAAACACGCACTCCTGCTCTGATCAATCTCGCTGGAGCTGGTCCACATAGTTCCACCCAAAAACTTATCCCACTGCAAATGTGATTTTGCACAGTTCACTGTCTTCCATGGGAAAAGGCTGAATTCAGAACAATCTTCTGATTGTCCCAAACGGGAGACTCCAACCCAACCAGTTTGAGTTGGACATTTTGAAACAAAATGACATTTTTCATTCTGAAATGTCGCTCTGACATAAGAACGCTGTTCTGACACATCAAATAATTTCCTTTGGTTGAAACTATCGATATATTTCCACTCGGACATTCCCAGCCGGAAAGTTTTCAGAATTTTCCATTGGCAGGCTGGATTTTCTTCTTGTGCTGGTTTTTGTTCTGATTTGGAAACATCTGACCCTCCCACGGTGTGAAAATGCCATTTCCCGCCCTGCTCTCACCAAATGCTGATGGGTTTGCTTCCTGAGACAACAAAGCAAACACATAACTGTGCCAGAGAGGAGGTCATAGGAGCAGAGATTTCCTCCGCAAACAACTTCCAGTTACAGGCGCCTACTCCCAGGACTAGACACTGTTCCTCTTTCTATCCTCCAGAAAGCTCCCCTAGTTCAGCACAAAACCATGTGCTCCAGAACCAAAAGGCACTGAGCTGGGAGTCAGGAGTCCTGAGCTTTATTCCAAGAGGCTCAGGCACCCAAATCTCATTAAAAGCCAATGGGAACTAAGTACCAATGCCCCCTCCCCCCCCCACAACTCCGAGGTGCTGGGCTGGGACCCAGGAGATCTCAGTTCAATTCCTGGCTCTGCCACAGATTCCTTGAGTGACCTTGGATGGGTCACTTAATCTCCCTGTGCCTCAGCTCACTGTCTGTAAACGGGAGCTAACGATGCTGACAAGCTTTATCCAGTGCTTTGGGATCTGTGGATGAGAAACACTGCACAGTGGGGTTCTGGTCCACCACACGGCTCCGAGGCACTTGGATCATACAAACAACAACAGGTGTGTGAGGTGGCGAGCATCACCAGCGCTCTCATATTGCCATGACGTCCCTACGTGGTGGACCACATGCACACACAGATGGGAAACACGTTGCAAACTGCCCTGTCAGATCTCGACGCCTCTGGTGGGAATATCGAGGTCAAGGCTCTGTCGCAGGGCAAGGTGAACACGATTCCCCCACCCTGCCTGTCTGATTTTATGCAGGGTGCTGTCAGAGGGAACTGGGGCCCAGCCGGAGGGAGATTTGCTCTGCTCCGAGAGGGAGGTGGCTGGGACACTTTCATTCACCAGTGAGTTTCCCCACTTGGTGGAGGCGGCTTCCTTTGCTTTCCTTGCTAATGAGTTTGGTGTGACAGGCACTTATCTCAGCGATGACAACGGAGCCGGAGAGCAAAGCAGACATGAAAGGCTGAGTAGAGAGGAGACGGGAACCTGCCAGCTCCCCAGAGACAGGGGCAGGTATCCCACATCCATCTCCAGGATTCACTGGCAATGGGCAGCACAGGCCAAGATCTCAGCCAACGGCCTGTCAGAGTCCCGCCAGCTGCACAGGGAGCAAACAGTGACATCAATCGGAGGCTCCGGGGCAGGGGCTCTCGGCCTCCTCTGTACCTCAAGCCCACACCACAAACCTCGGGGACATGAGGGAAGGCCCCATGGGTCACGGCCCCAGACTGAAAGCTCGGGCTTTGGGAAATGAGCCCCATACACGCTGGCTCCAATGCCAGAGGCTGAGTGTGCAGGGCTATGGAGCCTGGGTTCCCTTCTCCGCACCTCCAGGCAGCCCTGCAGATATCTCAGCTGCTGTTTGCATTCCAATAGCACCTGGAGGCTGCACTGGAAAGAGCTTGGTGTGAGGGATGCACACTGAGCCAGTGCCCACCCCAAAGAGCTTGCACAGACCAGCCAGAGCAAGGTGGCAGAAAGGAACTCATCTCCACTGATAGGTGGGGAACTGAGGCACAGAGAAGCTAAATGACTTGCCCAAGGTCACACAGGGAGTCTGTGACAGATCTGGGAATTGAACCAGGATCACCCGAGTCTCCCACAACTGCTGTAATCACAAGACCAGCCTTGCTCCTGCACAGCACATGCTGACGCTGCCCTTGCTGTACGTGCTCAGTGGGTAGAGTCCCCCAGGGTCACCAACGCAGCCTCTTTCACCAGAGCTAAGCCCGCTTTCCAAGGAGTGAAAAGCTGAGCCAGGGAATGCCTGCCCCAGTTACCTGCTCACTAGCCTATCAGGATTTGGGGGGCGGGGAGGGTTTTGCATCTTTAGTTTCTGTGCCCCAGTGGCAGAGACATACCCACCTGCCCAGGGAAAGACAATAGCCACCATGGGAACCAGCTGGCCAGCGTCCCTGCCAAAGCCCACGCCAATGCAGAGGAAACACTGCACCATAACCTCCAAGGGAGGCAGCCAGACATGGATCCCTGACTACAAATGGCACAATGTGTTTCATGACAATGCCAGTTAAGACACCATGGGCTGCTGAGAACCGTTGCCAAAAGGCAGGCGGACAGGAATGCTAAAGAGAGTGCCAAAGTGTCCGGGGCCTATTCCTCCCTTTGTCTTGGGGTTCACTTTTCACCATTTCATGTTCGTCCCCACCAACAATCTGATGCCCCAGAAGAGCTGCTAACAAACTGGGTAAGATAACAGGACCAAGCTTAAGGAGATGCTGCATTTGGTGACTCCTGGCTTATAACTACCATGCTATCCAAGTGGAAGAGAGCATTTTTAACATGAGCCATTTTCTGGGCCTGTTCTAGTCAGCCTCTGTGGTGCTAGCATCACTGCAGCAGTTGTGTTTAATTTTGTAATACATTCATTAAGTATGGTACAGAGCTGTGAGTGATGAAGTGTTAAAGAGAGTTAGCAGAGGTTAATCACCAACAGCCATGGAAATTATGATCTCAGCACTAAGGTGTTGATTTCATTTTTACCAAATTATATGGTCTGAAATCTAGAGCCTTGTTTTGTTGTTGTTGTTGTTGTTGTTAAAGCAGCATTTAAAATGCTGAACCTCCAGTTGGTATGGCTCCAGCTGTAACAGCGTTTGGAATGCAGTCTGCTGCCCAACAGCGTTAATGAGGGACTTTCTGTCACAATCAATTATGCTCCGAGTTTTGGAAGTCTGGCACATTATGTGCACAGGTTTGTGAGAGAGGATAATTATATTCAGCAATATTCCATGGGGGAAAAAAAGAGGAGCTGGGGGAATAGGAATTAGGCGCAAGGTTTTCAATGCAAAATAATACAGTACTCATCTCTAAAGTGATACCACATCACACCCCTCTGCGCACATCGGGCCCAGCGGCTTTGCCAGCCTTCAGAAAGCTATCTAATAGTCCAGCTATTTCAGCACATCTATGAGTTTGCAGCATTTTTGGTTGGTCAGAAAGGACCAACAGTGCCCACAACCCTCTAGGGACAACATATCAGATCAACCAAATGTGTGTATTTAGGGGAGGGGGATAGATGACAGGGGGAGAAACTGAATGTGAATCAAAACACTCATGATTGTGTTACTAAATGCAAGTACAAGGTATTGATTGGTTGTTTGCTGAATTTAAACACTCCCCTGCAATGTTTGCGGCTCAAAGCAGAACAGCATTGGGCTAACGCATGAGAAGTGGGATTTGAAGCAGACTGTAACCTACAGTGAAACTGATTAGTCCATATCAATTTTCCAAAAGGAGTGAAATACAAAGGGTAAACCAAGCACATAAATGAAAGTAAATTAAGGTTGTACAGTTCTGGACATCACATTCACCCCTGGTTTTGTTAGTAACACAGACAGTCACGTGTATGATGTGTATCTATCAATATGAAATATTCTAATGCAGCCTCCCTGTAGCACTAGGAAGTCTCTCCATGAGCAGAGCAGCCCTTGGGAAGCAGTATCTGTAGCTACTGATGGCTCCATCACAGTAAGTGTGCCTCAGCCATCCATGTCCTCAGCCAGGGCCCAGCTCTACAAAGTACTGACCCCCATCACAATCCCATTCACTTTCAAACGGTCGAGTGAGGCAGCAGTTTTGACTTCCAGGCCAGCACCTCTCAGAACCAGCCCCGAGCAAAGATGGCCACTTTCAGACAGGAGAGAAGATTACGCCCCATGCTCCAGCTCTCTCCGAGCACTCTGGGTACTTACTCTCCCGCCCTGAGAGCTAAGCAAGACCTCTGTGCAGGCGAAAGTTTCTGTCAGTGCAGTCCACACAGGGCACAGCTGCGTGTGTCAGCTCGACCTACTGTAGTGCCCAGCTGGGTGCAGTGGCTGCAGATGTTAGCAACAGCAATAGCTGAGCAAAGGTTCCCTGGTACTGCAGAGGGATTAGCCTCACCAGTCACTTCATGCCACATCCCACAAGGCAGGGAAATTAGAGAGAGAGAGAGAGAGAGAGAGAGAGTGCACGCAAGCATTATCCTTCCCCAAGGCAAACCCCATGGTGGGTGCACAGCCTCTGACTGCAGCTGCACTGAAAGGCTCTCCAACGGGGTGCCTCTCAGTGCAATGGCTAGTAGAGAAATGCGCCCACTGCAGAAGCACTCCTGTAGCTGGCACTAACTGGCATCCTACATGGGAGCCTCAGGAGGGAAGCTGGGGATCAGCCAGACCACGGGGAATGAACTCCTTCCAAGGCGTTGCTCCAGGTGAGGGGTGAGGCACTGTGCAGGAGATGGGTACCCTGCCACTGTAGCTCAGGTGTCCAAGGACTGCTTTGGAAGGAGAAGACAAAGGCAGTCGGTGGGCTGTAGCGAGAAAGGATGAAAACCAGCTGGTGCTTTGCACTACAAGTCTCAGCACCTCCAGTACCCACAGCAGCCCAGGAGGCACGCAGCCCTGGCAGGCTGAGGAGTTTGGGCCCCATCGCCTGGACTGGACAAGACCCTGGGTTGCTCTCTGACAAATCCTGCTGCTCTCCTCACCAGCAGGAGCTACGGGGTCTGACGAGAATCGGAGGATTCCTGGGGAAGTTGGCTCAGGAAGATGTTACTGTCCTTTGAACATGAACTGATCGTGACAGGGCGGGAAACTCAATACAAATCAGCTCAGTGTTTACAGTGGAACCCACAGGTCACACTGACTGGTTAACTTTTTCTGCAGTGCCCTCCAGGGGATGAATCATGCTTAAGAAGCAAATTCACCTGTTCAAATTACACAAGGCAGAGCACTAGCGAGGGGGGGTTGCTGATGCTGCTTTGGGCAGTGTCCCACGGAGCTAGCTTGCCTTCCCACTCACAGGCTGATTGGTTGATTGTTTCAGTTTCTGCACAGTAATTTCAGGCATGCAGCTTCCGCTCTCTCACACGCTGTACTCCCATTGTCCCTCCAGCTTTCAGGCACGTCTCCGCCGCTTGTTTTTAGACTCTTGATCCCTTTTTTTTGGGTACTCCAAGTGACACACGTTAGAAAAGCTCCTGTGACGTGACGGTGCGGGGCTGAGACACAGAGTGGGAGAAGGTATCCCTGCTGCTGGCTCTCAGGGGCCAGGGAGCCCAGCGCCATGGGAAATGGGAAAGCAGAGAACGCAGGACTTGCCAAAACTGACCAGCCCCAAAGTCCACTACTCTAGTATCCTATCTCCAACAGTGACACCAGCTGCTTCAACGGAAGGTGCAAGAACCCTAGCAGCCAGCAGATGGGAGATAATCTGCCCCAGGGGAGTTTCATCCTAACCCCCAATAGTTAGGCTCTGGCATAAACCCTGAGGCAGTAGGTTTTATGCCCCTTTTCATTTTAGAATTAGCTGTTAGAGCTCTGGCTATTCCTGTCATCAGATGTCCACTCCATCTGTGAATCTGGCCAAGTTGGTGGCCTCCATGACATCCTATGGCAATGAGTTCCACAGTCTAATTACATGTTGTGCGAAACAGTGGAAGCTGCTGGGGAGGCCAAAATGAAGCACAAACACACTGTCCAGAATGACAAAGCAACAGCAGGGAGCCCTGCAGAGCAGGACTGAGCATATCTGCCCATTAAAGCCTCTCTCTCCTTCTCTCTTCCAGTCTGATTTCCTTCCAGCTTCTTGTTCATTCCTTCAGCATTTGCCGCATTTTCTTCTCCACCAAGGGTGAGCAAGGGAGTTTTTAACTCTAATTCAGCCCAAGTGCTGGGACTGACTCCTGCCCTTGTGCTCCGCAAATCCCATCTCCTGGTGCTGCTGGCATTTTGAAGGTCAGCTCTGCTGACAGCTCTATCCTCAGATTCATCCAGGGCCAGGAGCCTGTCTCTCAGATGGAGAGAGGCAGCTCAGCAAGGAGGTTGATACCCAAGGTTAACAGCAGTTAAATCAGTCTGGTCATTCCAGGAAGGTAGGACAGCTAAAGTTGTTGTCCCAGTGCCACCAGCACGGCTCCGCGCCCCGGGAGCACGCGTGTGCCGCCAGCATGGCTCCATGCCCCGGGAGCACGCGTGTGCCGCCAGCACGGCTCCGCGCCCCGGGAGCACGCATGCAGGAGAGAGTCTCTTAGATATCTTTGTGCCATGTCACCAGCGATGGCCAATCAACCCTAATCACGCAAGAGGGATTATTCAGAGAGTAACCCCTCCTATTCTCTCTGCCAGGCCAGTCCTAGGGCATGGGATCCCCCCTTTTCCATCTCTTTGGAACGGCCACGCCTCTGGCTGGCACATTCCTCCTTCCTAGATGACAGGCCCCCGTTGGGAATCTTTCCCCAGACGCAAAGGGGCCAATGAGAAGAGGGGGATGCTCGCGCCATGTGTAAGGACAGCTCCATCCCCTTCTGCCCTTACCTTATTCTACGAGTCAGCTCGACAGGACGTAGAATCTTTGGGCCCAATTCTGACCTGGTGTAAATCAGGAGTAGCTCCACTAAGCCAATGGAATTACAGCAGGGGAAATGAGATGAGATCAGAATCAGACCCATCTAGCGTCTTAACTCCTGTCTGAACCCCTCTACTGTCAGGAACAACTGGTGCCAAGTGGAGCCATTGGTGGGTTCTGTATTTTCCTTCCCAGAAAGACAACCAACAGTTGCTATAATAACTGAGCTTTTATGCATTCTCAGGCTGCTTTCCAAAGGAGGTCAGTATAATTAACTCCATTTTACAGATGGGGAAACTGAGGCACAAGAGGGGATGTGACTTGCCCAGCATCAGCCAGCAGCAGGAACTGAGCTCTAGTCCAGCTCCCTAGCCACTGAGCTGCCCTCCCTCCCTCCCATTTTTGGGGCAATGGAGCAACGGCAGCAGGAAACGTTTGCTTCTTTTTTGGTCCTGAGCCAGTCATCTTAGCTGATCAGTTTGCAAGTGCTGGCACAGGGAAACAGCCTGGATGTGACTCTCCAGCCTCCATTGCTCCGCTGAGGCTGATGACAACAGAAGGCTCAGCTATTGCATACGCTGGGACGGAGGGAGTGGGAGCTCTCGGACTAATTCTGGAGATTTTACAATAGCCAGGTACAGTGCAGGAAAACACTACCTCTCTCAAACAGTAGACAGATAGCAGGACTGACTTAGATCCCCGTTGGCTGGCTGGCTGTCACCATGTGTGCATCCTGCAAGCCACTGCAGCGGGGACAGGACCTGGCACTTGCCAGGATGTGTAGACAGCAGCAGTGCCAGGGGAGCCTCTGTCTCGCTGAGCCAGCAAGAGCCACTCCAAGTTGGTCCTAGATGGGAGCTGCATTCCCCTGGCCAAGCGAGTCAAGCTGGAAGTCACTCGGCAAATCTCACAGAGCCAGCTGGCTGCTGCTGATCACTGTCACAGATGACTTCCACTGAGACCTGGAGGATCTGCCTCTGCCATGAGTCATTCTCCCAGCACAGGTCTCTCTCTCGCCTACAAATTATGCAAGGTTTTGGGTTGGGTTTTTCAGATGCACGCTGCAAGTGGATAATTTAATTAGTTTCACTGTTGGTTCAGCCTTGCGCCTAGCAGGAGCTCACAGTTTCTTTAGAACAAGGGTTCTCAAACTGGGGGTCGGGACCCCTCAGGGGGTCGTGAGGTTATTACATGTGGGGGGGGGTCGCAAGCTGTCAACCTCCATCCCAAACCCCGCTTTGCCTCCAGCATTTATAATGGTGTTAAATATATAAAAAAAGTGTTTTTAATGTATAAGGGGGGGGGTGCACTCAGAGGCTTGCTGTGTGAAAGGGGTCACCAGTACAAAAGTCTGAGAACCCCTGCTTTAGAACCAGTCCTGTTTGGCATGAAGCCACAGACCTCCCTCCTCACATCTATGCCACCGCTTCCCCTGGTATCTGCGTTCCAACACCTAGGCTCTCCCCTGGGCATGAACACAGAGCTGATCCTACAGAGAGGACACAGGACAGTGCAAGATAGCCCAGCCTGCTGAGCGAGGCAGCTAGGCAAGATGTAAACGCAGCTAATGGAAACCAGGTCTTGCTGATTTAACTGGCTCTACATCCTATACAGGAAAGCGCCTCCCCATTGACTGTGCCTCCATGGAGAACTGCCCGCCTCAGGAAAATTCAGAGGCTCCCACATACAGACACATGCCAGCCAGTCACCCACTATACTTATGCTTCAGGAAGGTTTCCTGCCCTTAAACTCCCCACATTCCCCCAGCCCTGACTCCTCATGCCACTGGGACACTCTCCTGCTGAATCTGAGATCACAGCCCACCAGTGCCACCTCACTGGGTTATGACTTCACAGCAGGAAGAGAAGGAGATGCTGTAATTCAAACTCCAACAGCAATGGGAGAACCAGGAAAACACCGCCTGGAGGCACCTGTGTTCTTATAAATATTCCCCTAGTCTGCCCAAGCCAGTAACCCATTAGCGCCAAACCTCTCCTGCCCTGATGCAAAGAGTCAGGGGGAGATTTTTAAACCCTCTCGCTGCTCCTCCCTGTGAGCAGAGCCTGTCTCCATACTCCCCTAACCCAGCAGAGGAATGGGAGGCTGTGAGGAGGTTCCAAGAACGCTACCCCAGGGAAATTACTCCAGATTAAGGCAGCGCGGGAATTTAAAAGCACAGCAGCTATTTGGGACTAATGCCCTGTGTGGATGCTCTTATTCCAGAATAAGGGAGCCTTTGCTGACTCCGCTTCCGAAGCGATTCTGGAATAAGTGTGTTCCCCCAGGGAGCTCACTGCAGACAGTGTCCCTGGGGGGCGGTGGGGGCTTCTGAGCTGCATTTTCTTTCCCCCCGCGCCCCATCCCAGGAGGTTGAAATCTCTGCAGAGAACCAAGCCCCCCGTGACATGCCGAGGGAGGGTGGAACATCCCCAGGAGCCCTGGAAGCCCCGTGCTCCCCGGGGAGCGCCCGCTCCAGCTCCGGGGACACGGCCCGGGGCACTTTCCGCCTCTCCCCCGAGACTCTGCGCCGCGGCGTTTGCAACCCGAGCGAACGGGGAGGAAAATCCGGCTCTCGCGGGTCCCCCCCGGAAGTTTGCACAGAGGCAGCCCGGAGAAAGTTGGCTGCCAGGATGCGCGCAGGGAGCTCCCGGAGCAGCGGCCCCAGAGCTCGCCTCGCCCTTCCCCGCCCGGGGGCCGCTTTCCGAGCTCCGCACCGGGCTGCAGCGTCCGGGCGCCGAGCCCCGGGGGGGGCCGCTCCACGGAGAAGCGCCTGGGCGCGAACCTGGCAAAGGGGGCGTCCCCCCCCCGGCTCTGCCCCAGCCCCGGCCCCGCCTGGCCCCCGCGCACCTACCTGTTGGGTCCCGTCACAGGTGTCCCCGCCGCGCGCCCCAGCCGCTGCCCATCCCCGCCCTGCGCGCCGCAGCTCCGCGGCTCGGGCCGGCTGGGGCTCCCCGGGCAGGGCTGCGCTCGGCTCGGACGCGCAGCGTCTGGCGGCTCTGCTCGCTCCGCACCAGCCTGGCTCGCTCCTGCGCCGCCCGCCGCAGCCTCCTCGGGGGCCGCCGGGCAGAGCCTGGGCGCCGGCGAAGGGGCGCAGCGACCCCTAGCGCTCGCACGGCCCCGCGCTCTGCACCTCTCGCGGCACGGCCGGCTGCGCTGCGCGCCCCCAGCAGGGCGCCTCCCCTCCAGTTACCTCCGCTCCCTCCCCTGCCGGCCGGCCGGGAGCCGGGCTGAGCCCTGGGGAGCCGCGCCGCCAAAGGGACTGGCAGTGCTGCTGGCCCTCAGCCCCGCCCCCACCCTTTGGCACAGCCCCAGGGGCTGCTGGAAGGGAGCTAGCGCCCTGCACCCTCTGCTGTGGCAGGGCCAGCTCCAGGCACCAGCGCAGCAAGCAGGGGAGGCAGGATCGGCTCTTTCGTGGGGGTCTCTCAGTCCCTCTCGGAGGGCAGGACCTGCCGCCAAAGAAGAAAGCGGCGCGGTGGAACGATCGCAGCTTCTTTTTTTCCCCACCTCTTGGAGTGGCAAAAACCCTGGTGCTGGCCCTGGCTCAGGGCTGCCCACCTGTGGGCGTTGAGCACCAGGCACGGGGGCTCCAGGCCTGGCTGTGCCCAGACACACTGCAGGAGTAAGGACAGGCCCCCACTGTGCTAGACCCCGACAGCCTCTGCCCCACAGAGCCTACAGGCCAGGACTCCCACTCAGGACAGCACACACTCAACTTTAAGCCCTTGACTTTAATGAGACTTAAGCACAGGCTTAAAGTTGTTTTCTTGAATGGGGGCCTAAGCAATGCAAAGGAGATGGCCCCCGTGCTGGGAAAAGCATTTCAAACCGCTCCTGGGAAAGCTCCCTTGCGTGAGGATGAACGGACCAGGGCCAGATTTAGGGGCAGGTGACCGCCTGGGGCGCCAGGCTCAGGGGGCTGTTTTTATTGTTAGTGACAAAAGGGGAAATGGAATGTTTGAAGTAAAATGTTTCAGGTATTCCATATGTGGAGTCGTTTTTCCACTAACCTCCTAGCATGTTCTGGACCTTTGTAGAACCTCGTGGAACCTTCCAGACTTTTTGAGAACTACCTTTTCCTCCAGCCTCCTAGAATGTTGTCAGCCATGCCCTGTACATTTTAAAATGAAAAAGTTTCTATAAGCTTAGAGGAAACTAATTTTTTTAGTTGCTCATATATGGCATGAATAAATACAGATTCACAGATCCTAGCATGCAAATTTATTGTCTTATATGACAGGAATAACTCATGCATCCAAATCATGCACCAAAGTGGTGAAATGGGCTACAGATGCAATACAAAGTAAGATATTCAAAAGTTTAACAAATGGGGGAGGTATAGACTCTCCTCTCATGGGGCAGCATTTGGTCTAGGGCCAGCCCTGGAGCAGATCTTTCCCCACCTTTCCCCCAGTAGGGGACAAGGAGCTGCAGCAGTGGGGGAGAGGGCAGGGCAGGTCAGAGCTGGCATGAGTTTGTTTAGTCACCAGGGGCATAGGATCAGGCTCAGAGTAAAGAGGAACCTGTTTTTGCTATATAAGAATTTAGCACTTTTTTTTTTAAAGAACCAAGTCAAAATTGCATTTTTTAATATGTTAAATTAGACCCGGTTAATCAATACAAAGGGAAAAGTCCTGTAAACCTCAGGGTTTAACTGATCGCCATATTTGGGGTCGGGAAGGAATTTTCCTCCGGGACAGATTGGCAGAGGCCCTGGAGGCTTTTCGCCTTCCTCTGCAGCATGGGACACGGGTCACTTGCTGAAGGATTCTCTGCACCTTGAGGTCTTTAAACCATGATTTGAGGACTTCATAACTCAGACATAGGTTAGGGGTTTGTTACAGGAGTGGGTGGATGAGATTCTGTGGCCTGCATTATGCAGGAGGTCAGACTAGATGATCATAATGGTCCCTTCTGACCTTAAAGTCTATGAGTCCATAAACCCAGCCTCATTAATAAGCTGTTAAGTAAATACAAACATTTAACTTTTCAGATCACAGAGTTTTAATAACAAAATCAATAAGAAGCTAAATGAAATCTGCCATTTATATTCATCAGATCACTTGAAAGAAAAAACACAAAATTAGGCATCTATTGATATGATAATAAGTCAATACAAACATATTCCTTTCCAGATCACAAAGTTTTAATATAAACAATCAATAGCAAACACTATAAAAACTACCTTTCATATCAGACAAATGCCAATTAAATTAGAATCATATTATTCAACCAGGAAATCTTCACAATCTAGCCCCTTACGGACATCATGGTTTGTAAATACAAACACGCTACTTTCCAGATCACAGAATTACAACACGGGGAAAGGGGGAAAAAATCGGATTTATGTAAAACTGATTTCATTCCATCTGAATCAGGTAATTGATCTGATTTCATCAACAAATTCATTTTTTGTTTTGGTTCAGTTTGGATTTTGTTTGTTTTTTCCCTTCTCCTTCCTGGATATTTTCAAAGGTTCCACCATTTCATCATAATCATGCCAAAGAGACTTCTTAGTAGCCTTAAAAAGACAAAGTTTGGCAGGGAAAAGAACTGATACACCAAATCCTAATGAAGAAGAGTCAATACAACAAAGGATTTCCTCTTAGCCTGGGTTGGACTAGACATACCTGGGCAAATATCATTATCCTGAGTCTTTCCTTCAGCTCTCCAGAAGTCTGATGTCAGTCCTTCCAACTTTGCTTCAGCAAGATATCTAAGCACATTGATTTTAATGGGCCTACTCATCTGCTTAAAGTTACACACATGCTTCAGCAATTAGCTGGGGGTTCGCAGTCTAAAGAAGATACAAACGTTACAATGAAGGTTTCAGTCTGAGGATTAGAGCAGATGCTGGAATTTTGTTGGCATCTCAGAAATATTTTAATGGTTAATATGGGTAGCTGAGTGCCAGAGCTGTGTGAATAACAGGTTTTTGATTTGCTGGCTATTTTGAAAAGTTAAATATATATAAGGTTGAACCAGAAACACAATTTTTCAAAAGTTTTGGTGAATCAAAAAGTCAAAAAAAGTTTGTTTGGGATCCACCAAAAAGTTTAATTTAAACAAAATTGAAATGTATCATTTAGATTTTGACCATTTTAAAATTCTTTGAATTTTTAAAAATAAAGTTAAAGGAAATTTTGAAATGAAATGTCGTTTCAAGCAAAAAAAATAAAGTTTCATTTTGAAACTGACATGAATTCACAAAAAATGTTGGTGTTGCTGAATCTGCATTTTTCAATGAAAAAAGTTTCAGCCAAAACTTTTCACCCAGCTCTACTGAGCATGTGACATCCTCTACTGAGGACTTTGCTTTCTCTCTGTCTCTTCGGCTTTGTCTACATTAGGAAACTTCAGCAAACAGTTCCCACTGATGGTTCAGTTGTACTAGTGAGAACCCTAGTGCATCCAGAGCTATAAGAGGAAGGATGTTCCAGTGGTTAGAGCACCAGTCTAGAAGGTGGGAGACCTGGGCTGAATTTCTCTGCTACACATGTCCAATGTGCCCCCGGGCAAGTCACTTAGCCTCTCTGTACTTCAGCGCCCCATGTGTAAAATGGGGATACATCCCCGGGGTGTTGTGAAGAGAACAACATTAAAGACAGTGAGCTGCTCAGCTACAGTGGTGATGTGGTACCTAAGGTAGATAGGTAAGGCCCCACCACATCCATAAAAGCAAAGCATCTGTGAACTGCCGACAAGCTTTGGGAATCGTCGGTTGCCCTGTCGCATTTGCTAATTGGGGGAGAAATGGATTTACGAGCTGACTGCTCTGCCCCCAGTGCAGCAGTGTCTGCCTGGGGGAAACCAGGAAGGAAGATGTTCTCTTCTTGACATACGGTGCCCTAGACCTGTCCCTCGGGTGCCCTTGCTAGAGTAGGCAGCAGCATGCTGCAGTCAGGAGACCCAGTTTCAGTTCCCAGCTCATCCAGGGTCTCGCTGTGTGACTTGAGCATGTCCCGTAACCTCTTTCTGCCTCAGTTTCACAATCTAGCAAATGGGGATAGTCACATTCCCGTTGTCTATGTGTTATTACATTGCTGCAACCGAGCGCAGGCCTCTGTATGCTGGGCACCATCCAGGCACGAAGTCAGAGGCAGCCCCTGCCCCAGAGACTTTAAACAGACAAAGACAGGGTGATTATCCCCCTTTGACAGGTGGGGAATCAATGCCCAGAGAGACTAAGAGACTAAGTGACTAGCCCAGGGTCACACAGGGAGTCTGTGGCAGAGCCGGGAATCAATCCACATCTCCCGAGTCCCAGTCAGCGCCTGAACCACAAACCATCCTTCCTCTTTGGAACTGCTTTCAGATTGACCTGATGAAAAAGGCTAAGACTTTCCAATTGGCCACAAGGAGATAAGTGCCTAGCTCCCACTGGCTCTCCTTAGAGCTAAATATTCTTATGATTAAACATTTATCCATTAGTGTCCTCCATTTGCTCTTTTCCTGCCTATTCAGCAATATCCTGTGAGAGTGAGCAACTGAGAGGAAAAAGTCACTCCCAAATGCTACGAAGTTAAAAGGAAGAGTGGGGGGGGGGGGAGTCAATTCCAGTAAAAAGCGAGAGGGTGGAGGGAGCAGCCAAACTATTCCAGCAGGGCTAAGACCCTGGCATCAACCCTTTCTGTGACAGCAGGAGAAGGCACAGCCAAAGCTGCAGGAAGTCTCTCAGGCCATGAGGTCACTTGGGCTGCAAAATACGGCATGGGAAGCTGCAAATGGGGTCATGTAAAGTGCTCGCGAGACACTAGAATCTGGAGATTTCTCCTTCCTTGCACTGGAGTGGGAGCAGACACAAAATGAAGATGTGTGGCTGCAATCAAATTACCCCTTAAGAGAAATAACAATAAATTCTGGACTTCCCAATTACAGGGGACAGGCAAACCTTGGAAACCATTAAAAGCTGCTTCTTCCGTTGATGAATTAGCCAGAGTGCACAGAGCTATTTGCTGAGCTTTACTGTATTACACTAATTATAAATTAATATATTGCTCATTACACACTAAAGCTGTATAGTCAACTAATGCAGTGCTGCAAAGAGGCTATTTTAAAACATCCTTTGGTATTTTTTATGATCTAGATGTTTAATTTACTTTTGTATTGGTTTAAATGTCACCAGAGTGTCATTCTCCGAACTCTCCGGTGGGTTTGCCAGAAAGTGCATTACAACTCAGAAGGAAATATCCCCGGCTTCCTCCTACTTCCTCCAGGGCTTTGGAAACACATTGAGATGATGAACCTTCCAAACGATTTTTATGTTGAACTGTCATACAATATATGGAGTAAAACGGCAGCCTTTAAAAGGCTAATTCCTTATGTATTTATTTTTAAACAGAGCCTTTCATGCCACTGGATTGGCAGTCCTGGCCCCAGACATTCCCTGTTTAGCCATTGAACTAATACAGCCTGGGCCGCCGTACAGCAAACAGCTCTTCTTTACACGCACACACACGCTCTTACGTGCACACTGCGTGTGTGAGTGTCTGGGAGAGGGAAGATATAGGAAAAATCCTAGTGGAGTGGGCAGAACAAGCTCCCCGCAGCAGTTTTGGGGTTATCAGACCTTCCAGGGCAGGATTCAGGGCATAGCCGGATGACTGGGTGGTGAAGCAGAAAGGAGGCTCCAAGCCCAGTCAGGCAGAACCCGCAAAGAGGATGAATCCAGCCAACTTAGTCCCGAGAAGGAGAGTTGTGAAACCCTGGACTTAAGGGGAGCGGCCACAGGCTGGGGAGAGCACTATTTGGAACATACTGTGATGGAGGAGTGCGGAGCCCTGAACGTAAGGGGGAGGGGCTGTCTTGGGAGCTGGATACTGTTTGGTAAATTAGACCCCCGGGGAGGAGGATTATTGTTGTAAAGCCTCTGGGCATGAGTGGATTATCCCCAGAGGGAAACCAAGGGTGGGATGCGAGCAGGGTTGCCCTGTGCCACAAGCGGTTACACAGACCCTGAGGATTTAATAAGGGAGGACAGGACACTAGGTGTGAAGTTTTCCATCTGTCCCTGACTGCTCTGACTCCCAGCTCTGAGGTCTGTCAGTCCACCAGGCCATGCTGCTTCCTGCTGGTTTGTTTCATTGGTTCTCGGATGTGCCCATCTCCCTTGCCTCTGCAGTGTAACTAGCTGCACAGGAAAGCTGAACTGCAGCGCAGAACAAGCAGAAATGCGTGGGCCCCCCAAGTGATGTCCTCGGACCCCAGAGCAGTAAGCCAGGGGATGGTGGTAATCAATGCAGCTTTCCTTGAATGGTGAGATGAGGACAGGGAACGGTGAATTAGAGCACTCCCTTCAGTGTCTCCTCCAGCTGAGGGCCTGCCACAGGGCCTTTGATCTGGTATTTGGTAGCGTTCCAAAGGCAAAGAGCTGGAAAAGCCAGACCTAGACATGCAAGATTGCTTCCAGCATCACAGAAAGGAGGCTTAATTGCATTTCTGAGGAGGCTGTTAAGTTCAGCCCTTGCTGTACGGTGCCCCAGCAGTGAAAGCTTTCGATAGCAGATCAGAGAAAAGCCCAAGGACTGAAACAACCCTGCAAGGAGCCTCGGTTATTCATTTTCCCTGGCTCGTTTCTTTCAAGGACATTGCAGAACATCTCATTCCTCCAACTTTTTGTTCAAAGTGCCAGGCAATTTCATGTCTATTCAAGGGGAATCATTGCAATTTCATGATGCTGACAGGAGGCCTGGGGTTGCCAAGATGTGCGGAGGATTCTCCATAGTCTGGTTTGAAAGCAGAGAGGAGCTGAGGAGGGGTTCGGACAGGAAAACAGGGGCTCCAGATGGTGATATTAAAGAATCAAACTACCTGCAGCTCCAGCTCATGCTGCTGTGTGGTCCTGCCAGACTAAACAGGGTCTATACCTGGGGGAAAGGCCTCTAAGGAGAACCCTCATGGTTGCTAGAAATGGTTTGGGCAATTCAGTACACAGCATTCATAGTTACCACTATACGGGCCAGGAGGGTTCGGTGCAGATACAACAAACATCTTCCAGGCAGTGGGGCTTGCTAATTCCTGGATGCTCATCACCAGCCAGGGCGACTCCTGTACCACCTTGTGCACAGATACGTGTGAAGGCATGTGCAAAAGGCCTGCGTGTGGTTCCAGAGCCGAGAGCCCCATTGGTGCCTTTCCAAACCAACCTTCCCCATACAACCTGCCCTCGGGCCCCGCAGCTCCTGTCATGCTGGCTGAGGCAGACAGCAAGCCCTCCTGAGCTCACTAAGGGGGCTGCAGATTTGGCCACAGCCCCATGGTGCATTAATGCACCACAGAGGGGGAGCTCATGAGGGGGCTCAGAACTGCCACTTCAGAGCACAGTAAAGACCGGTCCTGCTCTCTTCCTCCACAGCTGGAACCCCATTGCTCAGCCCTGTCAGAAGCAGCCCTGACTAGGGTTAAAGGAGCAGGGATTTTCAGGAGCTCTCACAGCTGGCCCAGCTCTTCTCCCGTTGGACTCAGTGGGAGGTTCCCCACTGCTTTCAGCATGAGCAGAGATAGACCAGCGCAGGGAGCTTTGGAGAATCACATCACGAGTGTCTAACTTGTGAAGTCAACTAGGGGCCCTGTGTGACCTACCAAAATAGTAATAAGCCTCTGTTCAGAACCTCTTTAACAGTTGTGATAGGGTGGCTGCCCAACACTCACCCTGCGGGGTCCAGTGCAGGACAGATGGGCCAGTTAACCCATTAGGCAGCTGTTTAGGGAGGCTCAGCTGGGTAGGAATAGGTGGAAAGCCCAGGAGCTGAAAGCAGAAGGGACTGCGGGAATAGGAAGACACTGCCAGGAGAAAGGGAGGAGCAGGGCCTGCAGACTGCAGTCACTCCCTGGGAAGAGGGAGGAGGCTTTGGGAACTGGCCTCAGGAAAGAAAGAGGAACCAGGAGGAGGAACCAGCCCAGGGATAGGGCAGTGAGGTCAGAGAGAGAAGGCCCAGAGGGCAGGCTCAGGTTCCCCTACCAGCCACTGGGCGAGTGGCGCCAAGGGAGTGAGTGAGAGGACTGCCTAGGACTACTGAGGGCGCACAGGCAGTGACACAGCTGGAGGGCCGAGACACGAAGAGGACACTGTGGTTCCTGAGGCTGCGGGAGGAGCTGTGGACGGACAGAGTGACAGTGTGCAAACCGCAGATGGGGGGCATCGGCCTCGAGCTAATCCTTAGAGTATCAGGAGGAGGCGCCAGGCCGGCGGTGAGTGGTGCACCTCATGACACAGCCAAAAAACGGAGGTCTCCCTAATGGAAAGCTCTAAGGGAATAAGTATTATAAAGGGAACAGTGGATATGTAGACAGGGGACCCTTGCACTGAAATGGAAGGAGATTGGGTTTTTTTTCTTGGTAAATGAGCATTAGCATTGCATTGTGTTTGATCTGTGGGACGTGCTTTCCGTACAACGGTTATTTCATGCCCAAAGAACACAAATGCAAAACAAAACCCAGAAAATGAGTCCACGTGGGATTCATTTTGGAAGCACCAGTGTCCTCCTTTCTGAAGCACCACTTCAGGTTGATGAAAGGTTTAAGCAAACTCCAGAATAAATAAATAATGCAAATAGCATCAAGTCTGAGCACCGACAGCCCTCCCCACACACAAACGAATGAGAAAACTCTGTGACTTAAATTAATCCTCCTAAAACTAGCAAGTGACAACCAGAGCTGACAGGAAGTAGCAGCCATTTCATGCCTTAGAAAATGGCATGTGTCTGATTATGAGAACTTTTTTCTGTGTTTACTTTTAAGAAATTGCACAGGGCAGATCTGTGGATGCATGAGTGTGTGTGTGTGAGAGAGAGAGAGAGAACATGATCCTTGAGTGGACCCATTCCTGCTCTCCCATGTTGAAAAACCTATTTTGCCTCCATGTGAGAGCTAATCTGTACAGACATGGTCTTCCCTGAGCTGACAGCCCCATCCTGGGCTGGGCTTCTGACACTTGGGAGCACCGGGGATGTTCTTCGATTTAAATCCATGCAATTCAACATTTTTATTTTTAAAAAAGGGAAGATTTTACAATGATACATGAAGGATAATTTAGCACAAACTAGGGACTGGTTTGCACTTCCAACCTGCCATTGTCACAGCCCCGTCTGCTCCCGCCCAGCAACAATCCCTACAAATCTCCCCATTCCAGCTATTTGAAAACGGAATCTCCAGCCTGTCACATTTGCCTGGGAATTAAATAAACATCTCTTTAAATTGCAGTTTAATGGCAGTGGGGAAAGTGAGGTCATCTGTGGCTGCAAACTACCTCAAGAATTCATCTTGTGTCAGCGCTCGCAGAGATGGGGCCAGCGGCCCAGTGAAAATTAAAAGGCAAAACTACGGGCATCGCAAAGGAGCAGCAGCGAACAAAGAACAGGGCTAACAACACCCTGGGTGTGCTAAGAGAAGACTCCTCTGGTGGCACCCAGTGCTGTTGGGAGCTTGTGGGCCTTCCAGGGGCTATTTTTATTTGCTATTTTAGTAATGCCAAGAGGCTCCACTGGAGGCCAATGCCCCATTGTGCTGAGTTCTGGGCAAATACACAGAGGCAGTCCCTGCCTCAGAACCTGTAGTGTCTAAACGGCCAGGACACGCAACGGAAGCATTAGCATCCCTCGTGACTGGGGGACAGACCCACAGAGAGATGAAATGACTGGCTCCAGGTCACGCAGGGAGTCTGTGGCCAAGTCAGCAATTCAACCTGGGTCCCATGCACCCGGCCTGCACCGTAACCGCACAACCAGCCTTTCTCGCGTGCAGCACTTCATTGTCCCGACCTGTGTGCAGGCAGCAGCAGAGCGGGACCTACATTCCCTATGCAGAAGCCTAGAGGTGTGCTCATTCCTGCTCCCCTTCCTTAAAGCAAAGCTCTTCCTTTTCCTTGCCGCCAGTGTGGGGGAACCAAGTGGCACTGCTGCCCCTCCCCCAGCCTGTTTGCGGGGCCCTTTGGGATTAATGCACATAAATAGCTCCCTGAAATGCTTCCCATCCCACTCCCTGTCTCCAGGTGAGAAAGGCACCAAGGACCTCAGGCAAGACTTGCTGATCTCCATGGGAACTGGGGCTGCATCAAAGGCCTGACATCATTGGGACGATTTCAATGAGCTTTGGATCAGGCCTCAATTGGGGCCATAACAAAAGCAGCCTGGTTTGTGTGAAACGGTGCTGTTCACCTCTCACCTCCAGGCCAGAGCCTTGGCTGGTACCGCCTCACACTGAATAGCTCCCCACGTCAGGCCTGCGCTGTACCCATCATCCAGTTTCTGCTTCGAAACGTTTGCCCTCCCATTCCTGGGGCAAGTGGCAGGCCTGCCCTACTGAGACAGGAGAACTCTGCACATCAACAGCTGTTTCCCAGGCAGACCCCAGCCCTGCGAGCTCCTTGACTGTTCCTTAGTGAGATGCCAAGCCTGCATCATTTCATTCCCATCAGTCCCCGGCTATCAATCATGTTTGCAGTGCATGACCCTCCAGTGCCTGGGGAAGCTATCTAATTATCTTCTGCCAATAGAGAATAACCCACTTTGCAAGCTGGCACTCACCTTCCACCCAGGAGACCTCTGCAGCAGCCCGACCAAGACCCGGGCTCTGTAGCAGATTGCCTGTGAGTAATAAGTCACTACAGTCAGCCTAAATTGTTGTGGCCAGGCTGGGAGGGGGGAGGACTGGCTGAGTGATAATAGACCCCAAGCCCAGGAAAGGGCAGAAAGCTGCATGACAAACCTCTCTTCCGAATGCAGGTCAGCTCAGTCAAGGATCGCGAGGGAGGAGCAGCTGCTGGGGGGAGAGGGTGGCAGGAACTTCCCCAATCCCAGGGACATGCCTGGCCTGGCAAGGAGAGTGATGTCAAACTAGGCACCTCCAGGAGCAAGGGGAGCTAGGGTAGAGTGCACATGTCTGACATTAACCCTTTGCAGCCTGGGGAGTAGTGCAAGCCAAGGGCAGAACATCCCACGTATGGCAAAAGGCCATAGGGAACTGAATGCTTCCAGCGTTTCTTATAGGGCCATAGGGGTGATTCATTCCCATAGGGTTATGAAGCAGATACAGTGCATCAGGATCCGTAGAGCTACTGCACCATCATAGGGCTTCAGCTCTAAGGTGTGTCTACACTGCAATAAAAAGCCCGTGGCACCGAGTCTGAGCCAGGGCAGCTGCGTTGGGCTTGCGGGGCTCGCACGGCAGGGCTATAATATTAAGAACATGGATCACTTATTGATTCCCATCCCTGTTCTGTTCCTTCCCTCTAGGGCACCTGGCATTGGCCACTGTCAGTAGACAGGAGGGACCTTTGGTCAGACCGAGTGTGGCCGTTCTCATGTTCTTATCCTGGGGTACAGCATGTCAGCGAAGCGGGTCTGTCCAGCACACGGCTTGTTAGCTCCATGTCTTTAGGTCTCATTTCATTTTATTTTCAGATTTCACTGTCGAGATTTCCCCCCGCCGATAATCCAGCCGTTAAGATTTCCTTAATGCCGTCCCGTTGCTCCTGTGATAAACCCAATAGTCCCGTGCAAATCAGTGCTGATCAGTCTTGTTGCCCACGGCCTTTTCAATCCCGCACTATCGAGGTCCTGTCCTCGGTTCTTATCAATCCACAGCTGTGCTCTTTGTTTTTGCAAAGCGAATGCCAAAAGCAAAACAAAATCTAACTTCCCCTGGGGGCTGCCAGGCAATAGAATTCAATTAACCAGAGACAATAGGAGTCTGCACATCTCAGGTGCAGGACAGGGAGCCATGGCTGGCTGCTTTCAGGTGGGAGCTGCCTATGCTGGCATGCAAAGAGAAGCTGTGCCAGGGCTGCCGCAGCCACAGGGGAAGAGGAAGAAGGAAGAGCTGTAGATCTCTGAAGGAAGGCTCATCTCCCTTTCACATGGGCAGGGAGACCCTATTGCTACTCACACCAAAGCACACTCACACACCCCTGGGGCAGATTTGACCCTCACGAATACAAGGCTTGGATGCTCTGATTCTGGCCCACAGCACAGCCCAAGGGTGGCGATTCTTGTCTCTGCTTCGGCCCCTAAACCTCAAGCCAGCCCCTTGGTTTTTGAGACTCTCCCTAGAGGCAACTCAAGATTGGCAGTCTCAAGGCCTCCCAGAGATGCTAGGCAATGCAGATCTGCAGATAACGCGGTACCATACAATACCACTGGGACCTGTGCTGTTATCACAGTGGGTGAGGTAATATCTTTTATTGGACCAACACCTTTGCAGCTGTACTGCCTCAAATGGTCCCTTACAATACGGGTCGGCCCCTACAATTTTAGTTTAAACCAATTTTTACCAAAAAATTCCTGGGTTTTACAAAAAGTATTGTTCAGTTTTTTCTGATTTTCACCCTACTTTTGTATCATTCAAATCTATAAAAAATAACTTATTTTCTTAGGAGAATACAATACATTGCATGAGATCTATGTATTACAATAATACATTAGTCTGTGTGTATATGCCAAGCTGCCTCGAAGTAAGGCTCTGTATTAGTCTAGGAGACACACACGCTAAACAAACAGGCAGCACCCAGTTCTGAAGTATGTGTGCATCCGAACGTACTGATGAATCCCACGCTCACCACGTACACAGTTCAAGCTGTTAGCAGATAACGGTTTAAAGATCTGACACACTAAACTGGGAAGAAAATGAAAATTTGTATCAGAACGCAAGGAAGTATTTGAAAGTTTTTAAAAAACCAAACCAGGAGAAAAGGATGAAGGTGAGCGTATGCACTGCAAATGGTGCAGCCCAGTTACTAAATGTAAATATTTACAGTGCAATCGTTTTAAGTCTACAACAGTAAACTGTTTATTCAAATAAAAAGTTTTGTTTGGGGACTAGTGAGGTATTGTTTTCTTATACTCAGAGGTGGCATTGTGTTTTGAGTTCTGTTTTAGTTCTGCAGCAAACCTCACTGATGAATGGAATTCAAAGCATTAATCTGCTGAATACTTTTTCCCACCATCTTTCTGTCCCCAAAAATAAACCCCAACATTTACCCAGAAAAATTATTAGTAGTGTGGAAGCCAGTAAATAATTAACAAGGATTTGAAGAGATCTTAATGAATGTTAGTTAGCAAGAGTCAGGCCATACTGTAACCCTAATGACGTGAGACTTGTAGGAGCAAAGATAGTGCGGGCACAGGGAGGACAGAACTGTGTACAAAGTTATTGCTACCTTGCACTCACACCAAAAATGCAGGCTTTTTTTTTTTAGACTGAGACAATAAAGATTTAAGCTTTGTATAAACAAAAAAAAAATGTTGTTGTTTTTTTTTTTGTTGTATTGTTAGAAATTGTTGTCTGTAAAGGTATAAAAAAAGGCTGTGTGATTTGTTACCAGTTGAGAGACCTGTCCAGGACTGGGGGACCCTGTGTGTCTCTCCTCACTCTCTCCCTCCCTAATAATAATTATAATAAAATAATTGATTTTTTTTTTGCTGCAAAAAAAAAAAAAAAAGTTTTTTCTTCGACAGTAGTTTTGTGGCATTGATTGTCACCAGTTTTTGTTGTGGTGGTAATAAACACTGATAAATTCCCAAGAAAAAATAAATAACAAAAACTGAAAACAAAGGGCCCTAAATATGTGTTAACTACTTACGCTAAACAATCTGTTCCCCTTGCATTTAGCTGTGATGCTCCAAGTATCTTTCCCAGCCCTGATGAAGAGCTCTGTGTGACTCAAAAGCTTGTGTCTCACCAACAGAAGCTGGTCCAATAAAAGATATTACCTCCCCCACCTTGTCTCACTAGTATCCTGGGACCCACACGGCTACAGCACCGCATATTATCACAGTGACAACCAGCTCAAGCTCAGCCTCCCAGCGGAAAACAATAGCAAGCAAATAAGCAGGGACCAAGACAGAACCCAAACAGAGATAGAGATGGACCCCTCGCCTGCAGTCATTGAAACACGGATTGTAACTCAGAGAGCCCTAAGCAGTTACGGCTCCCTCCTGCCTCAGTGAACCTTATTAAAGAGCATTTTGAAGCCCAGCAGCCATCCTGGCTCCCTCATCACATTTGCACATATGCAGCACTGTGAGAAACAAAATATTTGGGAGACATGCAATTTGGCACCTTCTGCAGAACTGCATGTTTAATGAGCATCACCACACTGAGAGTCATAAGATGTGAACCCAGGCATCTTAATGAAGATGATGCTCACACTTGTTAATAATAACAAGACCCATTTGCAAGGCTTGCTTGGAAGCAGCCAAGAGGGGAGAAAAACTGGTAGCTGAGAGCAAACCATTTGTACCTAAAATAATTATCCCATGCCCTTCTCCAGCACCTGTCAAGTGAGGATCCCAAAGCACTTTCCAAACCACTGTTAACTAAGCATCACAACACAGGTACATGGGCACTGCCAGACCAGCTCAGACTCGTTGTCCATCTAGCCCAGCGTCATACCTCAAAAATTGGCCAGTACCAGGTGCTTCAGAGGGAGGTTCAAGAAACCCTGCAGCAGGCAACTATGGGATAACCTGCCCCCAGGAAAAGTTTCTTCCTGCCCCACTCCTCCCATCAGCAAGAGGGTGGCTTGTGCCATTATTAGTAGCAGTTATTGTGCTGGCATACAAGTGCCAGCTGAGATCCAGGCTGTGCTGACACGGCAGGAGAGATCGGCCCTGCTCCTAACCTGCCAAGACAGACAAAGGATGGTGGGGGTGAGGAGGGATTTACATAAGAACGGCCATACTGTGTCAGACCAAAGATCCATCCAGCCCAGTGTCCTGTCTTCCAACAGTGGCCAATGCCCGGTGCCCCAGAGGGAATGAACAGAACAGATAATCATCAAGTGATCCATCCCCTGTTGCTCATTCCCAGCTTCTGGCAAACAGAGGCTAGGGACACCATCCCTACCTTATTCACAGAGTTGGAGTGACGTAACTTAGGTCGACTTACCCCAGTAGTGAAGACAAGCCCCTAGAATCAAACAGAGGAACAGAAGCACTGAGAAGCTTCTCTGCAGAGTACGGAGGTGCTCTGGGGAATGTCACTTTGCTGGCTATTGCCATGTTTCCTCTGGGGCTGGAGCAGGGCACTGCGTTCCCTGTTAACCTGCCAAAAGGATGAGACAGGAGGAGGGGCTAGACTAGTTGGGTCCCCAGGATCCTGCTCCTACAGCATCTGATGGGTAGTGTGAGCTCGCAGAACTCCTCAAGGCACAACACACACGTCGCCTTTTATTCCTGTTGTTTATTATTTGCACTGTGCTCGCACATTGGGGCCCAGCCTGGACCCAGATCGCAGTGTGCTAGGTGCAGTGTGCTCGCACATTGGGGCCCAGCCTGGACCCAGATCGCAGTGTGCTAGGTGCAGTGCGCTCGCACATTGGGGCCCAGCCTGGACCCGGATCGCAGTGTGCTAGGTGCAGTGCGCTCGCACATTGGGGCCCCAGCCTGGACCCGGATCACAGTGTGCTAGGTGCAGTGCGCTCGCACATTGGGGCCCCAGCCTGGACCCGGATCGCAGTGTGCTAGGTGCAGTGCGCTCGCACATTGGGGCCCCAGCCTGGACCCGGATCGCAGTGTGCTAGGTGCAGTGCGCTCGCACATTGGGGCCCAGCCTGGACCCGGATCGCAGTGTGCTAGGTGCAGTGCGCTCGCACATTGGGGCCCCAGCCTGGACCCGGATCGCAGTGTGCTAGGTGCAGTGCGCTCGCACATTGGGGCCCAGCCTGGACCCGGATCGCAGTGTGCTAGGTGCAGTGCGCTCGCACATTGGGGCCCAGCCTGGACCCGGATCGCAGTGTGCTAGGTGCAGTGCGCTCGCACATTGGGGCCCCAGATCGCAGTGTGCTAGGTGCAGTGTGCTCGCACAGAACTAAGAGATGGCCCCTGCCCTGAGGAGCTCACAGCAGCCTTCTCCCGCCTGCCTCTGCTCTGGACCATTTGCTCCTCTGGGTGCTGGCAGCAGAGCAGCATGGTTGGGTGCCGGGTGCTGGGGATGGGAGCTCACCTTGAGTACGAGTGTGCAGCAGCCAGGCAGAACTCTCCCGCTGAGGGGCTGCTGGCATTTTTTTCACCCTGCACCCCAGATTCTGACTTACTTTTAGGGTCTCCCACCTAAATTAAAGGCTCGTGCCCAGAAAGCTCAGCTGCCCTGCTGACACACTGTATCACCTGGCTTCCTTTGTGTGTCAAACACCTGCCTGCCCCGTAGGCACCAGCCAGGCACGCCCCACTTAGACAGCGCCTCTCCCATTGAAGGGAATGTCTCGGGACAGTTAATGGGCAGCTTGGAAAGCCATGAAGGGGCCTCTCTGGGGCTCTTAGTGCTTGCCAGCGTTCCCAGCAAATCACGTATTTACAACCCTGCTGAGACGGGAAACGGCACCAAAGGAGCCCAGTGATTTTCAGTCTTAATAACACGGAGGATATTGCGCTAATAATATTTGTGGTTCCTGCTGTGACTGGCAGCGGGATGGAGGCGCTGGGATGGAGAAGGCCGGGAGACAGAGCAAGAGGGATCCGCGGGGGGAGGGCAGGATGCTTGCAAGGGGCAGGGCGGGGACTGTGACCCCAGGCACTAGTGCAGCAGTTCCCAACCGTCCCAGACTGTGCCAGCCAGTGCCCATCACCTCCCATTCTGTGTGCATCCTAGTGCAGCTTAGGCAGCTGCCAGACCATCCAGCAGCCCAGCCGACTGAGCAGGTGAAAGTGTGCAGGAGTGGGCAGCCGTGACGTATCAGGGCAGGTGCCCAGATGGGGAGCAAGGGACCATCAATGGCTGAAGCCCCAGAAGCTGTAAGTGCCCCAGGGGCTGGGAACCACTCTCTTTCTGGCCTGAGTAGTGAGCTATGACGCGCCCTGGCACTCGGGGCTGCTGAGTGGTATCAACGAGGAAACGTACGGAAAGGGGGGGGGCAGGTCAGAAAACAGGGAAAACCGAGCAGGGGAACTTTGGAAAATATTTTCAGTTGGTGGTTTTGAAAAGAACCAACTTTTGGTTTTGATTAAAATTTACTTTTTGGGGCGCTTGCTTTTTTTCCTTCCCTTTCTCCCTCTCTTTCCTTTTTCCTTCTTTCCACGTTGCCACTGATGAAGAGGAGGGGGGAGAAAGAAATGAAACTGGAGCTTTGGGGGGCTTCGTAAAAACAAACAACAACTGACAATTTCAGAAAACATTTCTGGTTTGGGGGAAAAGGCCATTTCTGGACAAACGTTGCCCTCCTCTGTGGAGAGGCTTATGGGCGATACGGAGCTCAAACAGTACCTCTGAAATCCTGCAATTGCGCCCCATAGGAACAAATATCTGCATTGCCCGGGCTGCTTTGTTAAAGCTGAGATATTACCTCACCCAGCTTGTCTCTCTTGTTAAAGCTGAGTTAGTGCTAAGTACGTGTCAACTAATGGCAAAACCCCCAAGAGACAGAGACTGGAATCTTTCTTTAGCTCCCTTCCCTGGGCCTTTGTTATGGTCTCAGATCCCGTTTCCAAATAACCACTTCTGACAGCCGTAATCTAAAGCTTCCTGAATTGCTTTTCTGTGGGACTTGGCTCTGTTGGCAGTGGACCGTACACATAAATTGCAGAGCAGCACAACCCTAAACAATAGAAATATGTGAGGTGTCCGCAATGCCCTGCTCTGCACTTTGCCATCATCTCCAGCAAATGTGATACCGGAGATGAGAAATGGGAGCTGGCTGGTGACATGGAGCCTATTCAGTTCAGTGTTTTATGGCAGAGCAAAAGGTGTCCACATGACCCTGACTTTGATGGGGCCCCTTTACTCCCATTCACCTTCTGCTGAGTAACCATCTGATGGGCGTTTGGAAGGAAGGTCAGTACAAGGCAACTGGTAGGAACTGGGCACCCCAGAGAACCTGGAAACTGAATCCAGGAAAGAAACAGGGGCCAAGATTTCCAAAAGAGACCAGTGATTTTGGGTGCCCAGTTTGAAAGGCATTAAAGGGGCTTGGTTTTCTGAAGCGGTTGGGCACAGACTCTCTGGAAACCAGGCGTTTTTAAGCCTTCTCAGGCTGGGTGCCCAAGTGCTCAAAAATCATGGCATTTAAAAAAAAGAATAGATGTTGGGTTCTTGTTCTTTTCCTCCAGGTTTCTGGACCTTTAGGTGGCGCTCAGGTCACGAGCGCTTCTTCACAACCATGCGGGCTAGAAATTTGCCTTTGTTAAAAAACAGAAGCTGAGATCCTCACGCGATCACCTGACTCCAGAACTTGGGCTCTAAGAAAAATGCCCGATATCAGGAGAGTCATGCCAAACAGCCAGAGTTGGCACCACAAGCTAGCGCAATTCCTGCCACTTCTGCTCCATCCCCAGTGAATGTCACATTTTGCCATTGCATTTCTGCCTGAAAGGGGGAGGTGACTTATCTTCCCATCCCAAACCCGTGCTCCTGCATCTCTTCCCATTCCCTCAGCCCATGAATCACCTCCCTCTGTCTCCTGCTGGAGCCTGTTGATAGGAGAATTTCTAACACAACCGTTACATACTGGGTAATGATTACACAAAGCCAAATAGCCTGGCCATTAGGCAGACAATGAAGTGTGAGCTCCCTTCCGGAGACACAGCTAAATCCTGTCAGAATGGCTCTGAAGTGTCGGCCATACAGGGAAAATGGAGCTAGACTGAGCAAAGCGTGGACAGAAAAGGAAGGATGGAGCCGGCCAGTGCATCAGTGAAGGCTGGTCTGCAAAAGGAAAAAAAACGAGGTGTCTGGGGACTAATTTGCTGCTTTGTGACATAGAAAGAGGGCTGGGATTCCCCCTTCCCCCCTCCCCACATTTTATAAGTTTGCCCTCTTGTTCCTGGGTGACTCTCTGGGTGAGCAGAGAACTTGCAGGGTTACGACAGCACGTGCCCCAAGGAAGTGAAGTGGGGCCCGGATCATCACAACCAGTTCCAATCCCCCACCCAGCCTGTGCATTGCTCCACAGTGGCTCTCCAGGAGACCCCATGCACACGTGCATCAGCCTCTGACTCTGAGTGAGGAGTGAGAACAGCCGGGGGGCCCTGGAGCCGCACCCTGGGGAGCCTGCCCTGCGCTGAACAGACTCACTGGGGAGAAGCGCCGGGACCCCATCACTGCAGTGAGTCAAGAGGAGAGGAGAGAAGGGGCAGCCCCGCAGGATGCCAACTGACATGCCCATTCCTGGCCTGGACTAATTTCCAGAGGTGATGAGCACCCATAACGCCAAGCCAGGCCCTCGGCACCCATAGGGCCTCCCCTTGGGGATCCCTCATGTTTGGCTATTTGGAGGGGGGACATTCGGCTGCCTTTGCCTTTCACCTCCCTACACACAGAACTAGGTTTCAGACTACAGCTGCTTGGGACATGAATGGTTGTTCGCTTTTTTCCCCCTGGGAAAAAAAATTGTCAGCCAGCTCTGCTGCCGAAGCTCTCCTCTCTCATGAGCCCAAACAGCGCCCCCCTCTGGCTGGATTGCATCCCCTGCAAGACCTGCTTTGTGGGGCTCCTGTGGGATTGGGACGGCGAAGGACAGGTCCCTTTGTGGGGTCGCGAGCGTACAGCCTGGGAATGCTCCCCACTCCTTGTCCCAGATCACTCTCCACTTTCCTTTGGCTCCTCCAAAGAGCCACCCGCCCTGGAGCTGTGACCAGCCTGGACGGCTGGCAGCGTGAAAATGCCTCTGGAACAAGTTTGCTCCCTGGCTCTGTTTCTGGTGTCAGGGCTGTCGCACGGGCTGTGTTGCCCTCTAGTGCCTCCTCGCCTAGCTACAATTTTTATTCATTGTCCTTTGTTTTTCTTTTGTACAGTATTTCCAATGTGGACGGAGCGCTGGTGGGATGTGTGAGCGTAACAGAAAGTCTGGGTGTGCCCACAAGACAGCTGGCAGCCCTGCCGGCTTCACCAACACACTGTGGAACTAGGGGGCTTCACTTCTGCCCTGGAGGGACCCTGCCCTGGGGCTGGGGGGAGCTCAGTTTCCATGCCCCATTCAGCCTTGGCCTCTTGCCTGAAATTGGTGCAGGCAGCGCAGTCAGTGCCTGTTCTGGTTCTCCATGACGTGGGCTCCTGTGGACTGGCAGAGAGGGGGCCACATTGTGATTTCTTCTGCCACCTCGCTCCTACAAGTGCAGAGTTTCTTGTGGGCAGGGAAATCCAAGGGATTTTGCTGCTGCTGTTTCCCTGCTGCCCGCACAACTCACTCTCGCCCTTGGCTGAGAGGGGGGCAGCTAAAGGGGCCCCAACAATGTTTCACTGCTAATCGTCGGAAAGCAAAGACCCCGGCACTTGGCACTACTTGCTCGTTATTTGAATGATACAGGGCTCTTTGCAATGGATGGGAAACTCAGCACCCTTTCCCCACAGGGTTTCCTGCCTGACGCCCGACATGGGACAGGAGGCCACACTGGGCAAGACTGTGGAGACAGTGTGTGGGGAACCCAGTGCGAGGTGAGGTCAAGGGGGGCGGGATCTGCTGGTGGAGCAGGCAGGCACATGGGCACCAGGAGGGAGGCTGCCCCAAGCATAGGCCAGAGTGAGAAGAAATGTGCAGTGCTGGTCATTGGAGCAGTGAGGATGTGCAAGAGGACAGGGCAGCCTGGGTCTCCTGGAGCTGATCTCCCTGATCCCTTGGTCTCAGCGCTCGGCAGGGTGCTGGACTGAAAGCAGTTCGTTGTTATGCGCTGTAGCGGGTAAGAAACTGGTGAATGATGGGGAGGGGCAAAGGGATGGAAGACAGAGATTCACACACTGACCTACTGTTATATGCATTATTTACATACTCCCTTGTGTTACGGAGGCCCCGAAAACTAAACCGCAGTCAAGGACCAGGCTGCCATGGTGCTAGGTGCTGTACAAACACAGGACAAAAAGAGAGCCCCCGCCCCAAAGAGCCCCAGCCCCAAGGAGCTTAGCTTCGCAAAGGGCACCAGCCCCATGGGCAGTCATTCCCAGGCTCTTTAGCAAATAAGGTGATTCCAGGGTGAATGGCTGGCAGTTAAATAGAGGCGCCAGGATCTTACTTTACTATTTAACTCTACTGCAAATCATTCATTCATTCATTCATGCCCGTCACCCCAACCGGGGTATGGGCCAAGGCAGAGCATAAACTCCTGGGAACAGAGCCCTCTGTATCTACTAGCGGCACTTTAAGGAGCAGCACCATTAAAAACTGCCCAGATCACTGAGAGCATCTGAGAAAACAGCCCTTAGTGGGTATCAAGGGGAAATCTCTGAGTGTCACCGCACCAGTGTGAGTCCAGGCAGGGGGAGTCTGCATCCAATCACACTACACAGTCAAGCGCGGGGGCAGGGAGGTAATATCTTTTATGGGGACCAACTTGTGTTGGTGAGAGAGACAAGCTTTCTTGCTGCATACACAGAGCTCTTCTGGTCTGACCATGCCCATGCAAAGTCACTCTCCCCACTGGAGGGCAGCAGATACCTAGGCTGAGCATCACTCCACAGCAGTGACTAGGACAGAAAATACCCTTCCGGATCATCTATGGCTGAGTTTCCCTGGCACTTAAGCTAACACTAGCTGCAGTGTGGAGAGATACCAAGACCCTAGAGTCTCTTTGACCTGCTTCCCCTCCCAGCTGTAAGGAGCATCTGTGGCCGGGAACTGCAACCTCCTTTTCCTAAGCAGAAGCACATTTCAGTTCTGCTGGGGTCGGGGACATGCGCCTGGGGTCAGGACTGAGGGCAGGTGGCTGGAAAGGCCTGACAGGGCCGTCTTCAGTCCTGGTGTGAAACCTCGCAAGCCAATGAACTTGCATCAGGAATGGAGTGAGGGGAAATGTGGGATGCCGTTGGAGCTGCTCGGTGCCTGTGTTTGTGTGGCAGCCAGCAAAGAGGTTCAGCGGGTTCATTTCTGTGCTGCCTCTGAAGTGCTGGCAGAGGGGAACTGAAGACGTGGCAAGGAAACAGTCACCGGGAGTCACCACCAGTAATGAGAGCAGGCACTGCCTGAGGGAGGGAAACGGGGTTTTAAACCATGAAAAGAGAGGGAAAGGGAGCCAAAGAACTGGGGCTAAAAGGGGCGGGGGCCACACCAGTCGAGGAATGCATTGCAGGGAGCCGGGGAAGAGAGCTGGGGGTAGGGGAGAGGTCAGGGTAGGGGGGAGAGATTGAGTAGGGAAGGGCGGCTGGCTAAGGAGTCAGAGAAGACAAGCCAATGCAACAAGAAGAGGGTGACACTTCATGGGTGGGATCTAACAAGAGGATTTGGGCCGCCTGGCATCTCAGAGGGACCCAAACCAAGACACGACGGGGCAGGGCTGAGATGTTTGCTGCACAACAGAGAGGAACGTGCACGCGGGTTTCGAAGGGGGGTTCTGCTCAGGTTTCACACAGAGCTGCTCAGCTGCAGAGCGCTCTACAGGCATTAAGCCCCCAACATTCCTGTGTGGGAAGGAAGGAGCGTTCACCTCATCATACAGATTGGGAAACTGAGGCAGAGAGTGGGTAAGACCATGTTTTCTGAAATGGCCTCTAATTTTGGGTACCCAGCTTTAGACCCCTGGGACCTGACCTGCAGATGTGCTGAGCCGCTCCCATTACAATCACTGGGAGCTGCAGGTGCTCAGCGGAGGTGTCTAAAGTTGGGTTCCTAGAAACCCACACCCCAAATTAGACGCCACTTCTCAGATTTGCTCTTAAGTGACTTACACAAGGTCACCGAGTGATTCAGTGTCAGAGCTCAGATTATCAGCCTGGAGTCCCAGGGCCCACTCCTAAACTCAGGCAAAGAACTAAAATACATGGGTTGGGTGCGCTCCAGATAAGCCAGCAAGGGTTTTTCCATCCTTAGTTCCTATCCTTCCCCTCAGGCAGCTGCTGCCATTTCCTCATGAACCCGGACATGGATAATGCATCAGAGCTTTTCTGGGTGTATGGCGGTGAGCTGGCTGGTTTGGTTGTGGAACACACCCTGGCTCCGCACAGCGATCTCTGCAATTCATCTGTCAGGCTTTCCAGTCCCACAAGAAAAACACGTCTGGCTGCGGAAACCAGTGGAAGCAGTGTGGGGAAACCAGGACTCTCGCTCCAGCATAGCACAGATTGTTTCTTCCCAGCTCGGCTAGTCAGAAACTGCTCTCCTAAGAGCCATAAATCAAACAGAGACAGCAGGGAAGCCCCACTCCTGTTTGCTGCTCACTGAGTGTCTCACCTGTCCTGTGGCAAGTGAGGCAGGTGCTATTGGAAACAGGGTAACCCCTTGGGTCAGGTTCATTTTGTGATGCACAGTCTGCATGGCTAAAGGAAATCAGCACTCCTGGGTCCTGCACCAGTCTGTGCCAGGTGCTCCCTGGGTGACCATTTCGCCCCTCCGTGCCTCAGTTTCCCTATAAAACACCTCCTTTGTAACGTGCATTGAGCGCACCGAATGGAAAGCTACATATTCCTAACACATGGTGCAGTAGTGAAAGGATCCTTGCTCCTGTCTGTGTGTTACCCTCCCAGCTGTCACTCTGCCTCCCCTCCCCACTCTGCTCCATCTCCCTCCCCTGGAGATGACAGGCTAAGGCAGCAGACTTTTTAACAGCGCTCCATGTTGTCATAGAAACTCTGAACCTCACGAGGTTGGAGCTGAGACAGAGCGATGAAAAAGGCTGGATTGCATGGAAGGATGCTGGGTGAAATGCCTGGTTTCTAGTGCCCGGGTGTCTGCTCCCAACTGGTGCTTAAAGCTTCACTGTTAATCAAAGGATTAAACCGAGTCCTGGCCCTGCCCAGGGCTGGATTGTGCCTGAGCTGACATAACAGGGAGAGAGAGACGCTGTCAATCCCTTGGCCACATTAACTCCTTGCTTCCCTGGGGGCTTGGCCTAAATAGTCCGACAGGACACGGCCATAGCTCCTCCAAGGGGACGGATTGAATTTCACTTGATAAAATAAGGGG
The DNA here is from genome assembly GCF_016161935.1 of Mauremys reevesii. NCBI lineage: Eukaryota > Metazoa > Chordata > Testudines > Geoemydidae > Mauremys > Mauremys reevesii. Next base: position 138,472,720 of record NC_052626.1, on the reverse strand, counting down.
TAGCGACCGAACACCCGTTATCATGGAAGTAGCTACGATATCCAAGGGGCCGAAGGGTGACCTGCTGGTGGGCTGGGGAAGAGTCAAGTCCCGCCTGCCGCCTATAAAGGGCACCTTCCCCCTCTTATCCCACCCAAGGCTCAAAGGGTCATGCTGTGAGAGGCTGCAGCCTGTAACACCGTGACCCTTCTCGCTGTAATTTAAAACTAGCTGCAGAAGAGGCAGCCAGCGGGTCTCCCCAGGCAAAGCTCCTTAGCTAGCATTTCAGGTGGCTGCAGCACAAAAGATATCGCCGTATTTATTAGCAGCTCTCTTTCTCCCTGGACGCTATGCCAAGAAACACTAAACGGGTATAAATCCCGAAATCAATCAGAACTCTGCCCCTTTACCTGTGATGCAATTTCAAGCAGATGCTAAAAAGAGCCTTCTACTTATTGCAACGGAAAACAAACCGCCCCGCGACCTTCTTCCATTGCCCTTATTTAGTCATCCTTACTTGCACTCCTTGCATGATTTTAGCACTGGGGAGAAGTGCTGCATTAACATTCCAGAGACCATTTCCCTGAGCTACTGCAAAGGCAGCAGCGGTGCATGCGCCAAGGGGCCTCAGCTCTGTCCAGGACAGACGACTTTCCAAGGGTCAAGAGGAGGAGCTCCTCTGATGAGCTTGCCATTTAGCAATGCTGATTTATGTGTGTCTAAACAGGGGTTTGCACCGGTTTAACTAAGTCAATCTAAAAATTGGTGTTAAAGCAGTGCAACTTCTGGGTGTAGACTAAGGGCTTGGCTACACTCGAAACTTCAAAGCGCTGCCACAGGAGCGCTGCGTGGCGCTTTTGTGAGTGTGGTGGTGGCCGCCAGCGCGGAGAGAGAGAGTCTCCCAGCGCGCATGTCCTCCACCTCCCTGTGGGGATTAGCTTGCAGCGCTGGGAGCGCGGCACTGTTTTTACTGCGCTTTTACAGCGCTGTATCTTCACAGCACACAGGGTTTTTTTCACCCCGCGAGAAACCACTGTAAAGCGCCAGTGTAGCCAAGGCCAAAGAAACAACTAGCAATCTGTCTCCAGGCAATCCCCATCAGGACTCCTTTCCATTGCTCCTTATTAACGGAGTTTGGAGGTGGGGTTAGTTACCAGTGAGTACTGAGTACAGTGGGGGCGGGGGGGGGAAGCAGAATACAGAGGTCTCTAAGGTGCTGGAGGGTGGTCAGTGCTTACTTGTGTGGGTCAGGCACAGCTGCTCATCAGAGGCCAAAGCCTTGAATTAAAGCTGAAATGCTTCTGAACAATCAAGTTATGTCCTCCCCACCCTTCCTTTGAACTCCTGCAGGGTGTGTGCTCCAAACGTGGGGAAACATGTTTCAGACACCCTGCAGAGAATGCACAGTGCTCTGTAGGTCTGTGAGTATTAGACTGAATAGATAGATCTGGCATGTGGAAGATTCACTTTACAACTGGAGGAAAGGGACAAAAGCCAGGGACACAAGGGTTAAAAACAGAGGGAGTTTTCAATGAATCTGTTTCTGTTTCTGCACCACTTATAAAACAGGGGTAGGCAACCTATGGCACGTGTGCCAAAGGCAGCATGTGAGCTGATTTTCAGTGGCACTCACACTACCCGGGTCCTGGCCACCAGTCTGGGGGGCTCTGCTTTTTAATTTAATTTCAAATGAAGCTTCTTAAACATTTTAGAAACCTTATTTACTTTACATACAACAATAGTTTAGTTATATATTATAGACTTATAGACTTATAGAAAGAAGCCTTCTAAAAATGTTAAAATGTATTACTGGCATGTGAAACTTTAAATTAGAGTGAATAAATGAAGACTCGGCACAGCACTTCTGAAAGGTTGCCGACCTCTGTTATAAAATATAATGCAGAGAATAAATAAATGTTGTTACACTCCTGTATTTTACCACGTTGTTTTGCAGAAACAAAGCTATTTATTTACAAGTCTCTCTACTGGACAGTTTTCCACAGCATCCCTCATCTCAGTATCTATGCAAATGAAAATACAAAAGAAAAACAGCACAGCAGTAATGGGAGGAGAAGCTATAGAAAAGGGAAAAAGAAATGGATGTGGTTTGGCTCATCATGCTGCTCCAAGGAAACACCAGGCAAGAGGTCCTATTAGGAGACTTGTTTCTGTGATGCCAGAGTCTGGAGGTTAGTAAATTGCAGCAGTAAGAAACAAGCAGTGAACAACATATTGTAGGGGCCGCCTTGCACTGACTGAGGGGTAAGTTAGGGCAGTGGTTCTCAACCAGGGGGATGTGTACCCCAGGGGAACACAGAGGTCTCCCAGAGGGTGCATCAGCTCATCTAGACTGGTGCCTAGTGTTACAACAGGCTACATAAAAAGCATTAGGTAAGTCAGTTTAAACTAACATTGCATACAGTGACTTGTTTATACTGCTCTATATACTATACACTGAAATGGAAGTACAATATTTATATTCCAATTGATTTATTTGATAATGATATGGTACAAATGAGAAAACAAGCAATTTGTCAGTAACAGGGTGCTGTGACAATTTTGTATTTTTATGTCTGATTTTGTAGGCAAGTAGTTTTAAGGGAGGTGAAACTTGGGGTGGAAGGTTGAGAGCCACTGGGCTAGGGGACATAACCTAGCTCGTCATTTCTAATGTCCGCCACACCAAATGCCGCTGTTACCCTGGTGTAAGTCTAGAAATTTGGGGATCAGTGGGGACCAAGCTCCACAGTGAGAAACTTCCGTCTAAGGAGCTGGGAAGTCAAATATTTTATTTATTTAGGAAAGCTAAGAAGAGCACCCATCCACACGCTCTAAGCATCTTGATGTACTTTAAAATCACCCACCGCTGGCTGTCTGGAGGAGACAAATCAGAGAGGCTGGGACAAGCGAAAATAGAGCTGTTGCCCCTCTGAACCCCAAGGGAACTCTCGGAGTCTACACAGTCCCCGAGGTGTGGGGAGCAAAGGGAGTGGAAGGTGGATTCTGGGGTGGTGTCGGTGGAGATGCAGGGGGTCTCGGGATGTTGTAGGTAGGGCCGTGGGGATCTCAGGAGTGGTGGGAATGTGGGGTCACTGGGGAGTTCTAAGAGGAAGTACTGGAGGTTTCAATTTCAAGGGTGGTGGGGTGGGGATAGGGGGGCTTGGTCTTGTAGGAGGGGACAGTGGAGAGTCTAGGGGGTGGTGGGGATAGAGGTTCTTGGGGTGTTGTAGGAGGGGCAGCGCGGTACAGGGGTCTCCATGGTGCTGGAGGGGAGTCAGCAAAGGGGTCTCATGGGTGGTGGAGGGGAGAGTGCGGGTTTAGGGGGCAGCAGGGTATGGGGGTTTCTGCCGTGCTGGAGGGGAGTCAGTGAAGGGATCTCAGAGGTGGTGGGGTGCTGGAGGGAGCAGTGCTGGTTTAGGGGCAGCAGGTGCAGGAGTTTTGAAGGTGCTGGAGGAGGTCAGTGATGGGGTCCCAGGGTACTAGAGGGGGCAGCAGGGTGAGGGATTTTGAAGTGCTGGAGGGGTCAGTAAAGGGGTCTCAGGGGTGCTGGAGGAGACAGCGGGGTGCAGGGGTTGGGGTGCTGGGGGCAGCGGGGTGCAGGGGTTTTGGGGTGCTGGGGCAGCAGGGTGCAGGGGTTTGAAGGTGCTGAGGAACAGCAGGGTGCAGGGGTTTGGGGTGCTGGTGGCAGTGGGGTGCAGGGGTTGGGGTGCTGGAGGGGTCAGTGATGGGGACTGGGGTGCCGGGGACAGTGGGGTGCAGAGGGGTTGGGATGCGGGGTTTGGGGGCATGGGGGACAGCGGGGTTGAAGGTGCTGGAGGGGCAGCGGAGTGCAGGGGTTTTGGGGTGCTAGGGGTGCTGGGGGGGTTGAAGGTGCTGGGGAAGGGGGGTTGGGGTACAGGGGACAGCGGGGTGCAGGGGTGTTTGAAGGTGCTGGAGGGGGCAGCGGGGTACAGGGGCTGTGGGGTGCTGGGGGGAAGCGGGGTGCAGAGGGGTTTGAAGGTGCTGGGGAAGGGGTTTGGAGGCACAGGGACAGTCGGGTGCAGGGGTGTTTGAAGGTGCTGGAGGGCAGCAGGGTGCAGGGGCTTTGGGGTGCTGGGGTTGAAGGTGCTGGGAAGGGGTTTGAAGGTGGTGAGGGCAGCGGGGCTTTGGAGGCAGGGGTGTTTGAAGGTGCTGGAGGGGGCAGCGGGGCACAGGGGCTTTGGGGTGCTGGAGGGAAGCGGGGTGCATGGGGGGGTTGAAGGTGCCGGGGAACAGCAGGGTGCAGGGGTGTTGGGGTGCGTACAGGGGCGGTCTCTGGGGTTGCCGGGGCGGGGCCAGCCCGGCGGATCCGCAGCCCGTGCGGCGGGGAGCGGAGCCGGCCCGCCCCCAGCGGAGCGGCAGCCGGCGGAGGCAGCATGCTGGGCAGGGTGCGCACGGCGGTGGCGCCGCTGGTGGGGGGCCTGGGCCCCGCGCCCGGCGCTCAGCCCCCGGGGGTCGCGCCTGCGCCGCCCCCGGGGCCGCCCGGCCCCTGCGCGGGCCGGGGGCCGCCCGCGGGCAGCGGCTTCTCCAGACCGGCCTTTCTGCAGCTCACCTCGGAGGAGCTGCAGCGGGCGGACGATCACGCGGGCAGAGCCGTGCAGAGCCCCCGGGAGAGCCGCCGCCGCCTGCCCTGGAGCACCGGCTACGCCGAGTGAGCCGCGGGGCGCGCCGCGCCGGGCGGGTACCCCGGGGACATGCTGCGGGGGAGGGAGCTGGGCAGGGGGGACCCGCGGGTGCGGAGAGCCGTTGGCCCGCACTGCAAACCCGGTGCTGCCCCCCCGGTTCCAGCACCTGCGCTGCCAGGTGGCCGGGGAGGGAGGGAGAAGACCCCGCAGCTGGGCCCTGCGTGTCCGTGGGTGCAGGTGCCCAGGGGACAAGGCGGGGGGTGGTTTGCACAGGGCACTGCCGCCGGAATGGGACCCAGGCGCTCCTGTGCTGCGGGGTATCCAGCCTAGGGGTGCTGCGATGCCTGACTCCCCCAGCGGGATCCCCGTCGAGAGAGGGTCCCCTTGACTGGGTCTGGGACCCTGAATCAGGGGTCCTGGACCAATGTGTATAGTGGGGATGCTGAGAGCCATTGAACCAAAGTAAACTCTGTATGTGAGGGAATCCACTTCAAGCCAGGTCGTGGCAGCACCCCTAGTTCCAGCACCTAGGCCTGAATAGCTCCCTTGTTCCTGCCCCTGGGGGTCTCTCCATGTGCAAACAGTATCTGCTCCTCACTGGGAAAGCAGATCCAAGCCTGCAGCGGTATTTAACTCTCCAAGGGCACTCCCCTTCCCTGGCTTAGCCACTGCCTTGGCCACTCTTGTGCATTCGCCCTGTGGCGCTTAGCATCTCCCAAGCCTGTCACGGGTCCGAGCCAGACATTTAGCTGGAGGCACCATTCTGCAGAAGCTGCAGACACTTATGCACATGAGTAATGGGTGAGTGAAGTGAGTCTGAACACAGAAACATGAGTTAACAGGGAAGCCTGTTTGCAGGATCCCGGCTGTGCTGTGGCCAGCTTCCCTCTAGAGGCCATGACTCTTGCCGTTAACCAGAGGATTTTATATTTCTAGAGCCTTGGTGTGTAAACTGTTCAATGAATGGCTGCACATTGTTCTGTGATACAATTGCCGTACTGCCGAGAGGCCCCATAGTGTTGGGGACTCTGCGCGTACAGAATGAAAAGGTGATTCCTCTCCCAGAGAGTTTACAATGTGGGAGTTTCATTTTTAGCCATATTTTTTGTATTCGCTGAGCTGAGTAAGGCAAAGGACCGTACTGCCTTAGAGATGTCTGCCCACTTTCGTTTCCTCCCCTGCCGTTTCAAACCTGTGGTATTGCTAAAGGGAAGCTCTGTTTGTTTTCATTTTATCACATGTTCCACTGAAAAAAGAACAGGAGTCCTTGTGGCACCTTAGAGACTAACAAATTTATTTGAGTATAAGTTTTCTTGGGCTACAGCCCACTTCATCAGATGCATGTGGTGGAAAATACAGTAGGAAGATAGATAGATATAGATATAGATATACACACACACAGAGAACAGGAAAGTTTCAGTGAGATTCCCTAAGGTATTTTGACACCCTGACAAGGCGGGACAGCTCCTCTTAGTTGTAAGAAGGTTACTGGGGCTCAGCCCTGAGATAATATCTATTGTAAATATCGTCATCTAGTTGGCCAAGGGTCAGGTGCTGATTCTGATTCCATTTGTTGCCTGTCCTGGAAGGCACAAGTTACATTTTCCTTTTAAATGGATTATTAGTGGCTTACCTGTGTACCTGCATAGGTGAAACAAACACCTTCTGCAGGGCAGCAAACCTGATGGGCCAGTGCCTGCTGCCCTCCCACTGAATGGTGTCTTTAGCCCCAGGCCTACGAAGACTTACACGTTAGCTTAACTTTTTGCAGGGGAGCAGTCACGTTGCCACCGGGGGATGACGCGCAGAGTAAGGTGGTGTTCCGTGTGAATAAGGGTGTTGGGACCTGGCCCTGAGAAAAGTCAAAAGTAGATTTGAGAGGGCCAGGCTGTGCTGTCTGGTTTGCCCTTTCATCAGCTGGATATAGAGCCCCTGTCACTGCAGTGTCCAAGGGCCTCACAATCTTTAATGTATTTACTGGACGTCTCTCTCACTGTCCCTTTTCACAGCTGGGGAACTGAGGCTCAGAGAGACTGAGCTTCCCAAGATCACAGAGGAGCAGGGACTTGAATCGCAGGCTCCTGGGAAGGAGCCACTGCACACGTCTTCTTTAAAGACCAGCTCCGATCATGCTCATTGGGAGCAGGAGAGATCCCCTAAGCTTGCACAAGGGACCCTCCCGCAGCCTGGCCTTTTTTTGGCTTTGTCACCTCCGTCCTGTTGCCGGCCCTGAGACTTTTGAAATGCCAGCCACGAAGCGGGTAAAAACTAGACTTAATGGGGAATTCTTTGCAAAGGCCTCCTCTTAAGCTCGAAGAGAGGCTGGGAGGAGTTGTATGTTATTGGTGACAAGGACCTTAGATAATCAGGGGTTCATTTCAGTGTGTTTTTTTGTCTGGTGCCTGCTCTGCTGCTTTTCACAGTGGTACGTGTTGTCACTGCTAGTTTTCTGGACCTGGATTTTCCAAGCACTCCCTATTTTCTTTTCTGTCCTGTTAGTGCGGCACACAGCTCTGTTACTGTCCTTCAATAACAAATATTGTCAGAAACATCACTTCCCTGTGGGGTGTTACAGTGAAACCTATCTTCAAGTGAGCACCCCAGGGACAAACAAAGATCTGTCATCTAGTAGAAATTGGTCTTTAATTAAAGAGGGGGGGGGGTACCGGAAATCTTGGAGAAGCTATAAGATATTTTTGTAAAATGAGATATTTTAGAGGTGGCCCCTGGTGGTGCTGTTTCACTATAATAAACAGCAGTCACTGTCTTAGACTTTGGCATTATTATGGTTCTGAAATTACCATCTTTCTCGTTTGTTTACACACAGTTGGGGTTTTTTTGCTCACAGTTTGTGATGGTAACAAGCCAAAGCTTGGATGGGTTTTTCTGGGTTACTTTCCAACTTCTGTAAAAGCCGCAAAGAATCCTGTGACACGTTATAGACTAACAGACGTTTTGGAGCATGAGCTTTCGTGGGTGAATGCCCACTTCGTCGGATGCATGTAGTGGAAATTTCCAGGGGCAGGTATATATATGCAAGCTAGAGATAATGGAGGTTAGTTCAATCAGGGAGGATGAGGCCCTGTTCTAGCAGTTGAGGTGTGAAAACCAAGGGAGGAGAAATTGGTTCTGTAGTTGGCAAGCCATTCACAGTCTTTGTTTAATCCTGAGCTGATGGTGTCAAATTTGCAGATGAACTGAAGCTCAGCAGTTTCTCTTTGAAGTCTGGTCCTGAAGTTTTTTTGCTGCAGGATGGCCACTTTAAAATCTGCTATTGTGTGGCCAGGGAGGTTGAAGTGTTCTCCTACAGGTTTTTGTATATTTTTGCCATTCCTAATATCTGATTTGTGTCCATTTATCCTTTTCCATAGAGACTGTCCAGTTTGGCCGATGTACATAGCAGAGGGGCATTGCTGGCATATGATGGCGTATATTACATTGGTGGACGTGCAGGTGAATGAACCGGTGATGGTGTGGCTGATCTGGTTAGGTCTTGTGATGGTGTCGCTGGTGTAGATATGTGGGCAGAGTTGTCATCGAGGTTTGTTGCATGGATTGGTTCATGAGCTAGAGTTACTATGGTGCGGTGTGCAGTTACTGGTGAGAATATGCTTCAGGTTTGCAGGTTGTCTGTAGGCGAGGACTGGCCTGCCACCCAAGGCTTGTGAAAGTGTGGGATCATTGTCCAGGATGGGTTGTAGATCCCTGATGATGTGTTGGAGGGTTTTTAGCTGGGGACTGTATGTGATGGCCAGTGGAGTCCTGTTGGTTTCTTTCTTGGGTTTGTCTTGCAGTAGGAGGCTTCTGGGTACACGTCTGGCTCTGCCGATCTGTTCCTTATTTCCTCGTGCGGGTATTGTAGTTTTGAGAATGCTTGGCGGAGATTTTGTAGGCGTTGGTCTCTTTGAAATGTTACTTGCTCCAGTGCGGTAATGGGGATAGAAAACCCTGCACTTGAGTTCTCAGAAGTAGGAACCTTTCAGACTATTAGAGGAACTCGTTAAAAGCACCCTTCAGTTTAGCTCTGACTGCTTCTCCTGCATGTGGCACCATTCCTTCCCTGTAAACCACTTAAAGAGCTGCTGCCCAAAGAGCACTTCTTGTTTTGCATATCTACAACTTCCTCCCACAAAGCGGGTTTTGCAATCAAGATCTGAAATTTGTTTAGCAAGGGGGATTTGCTTCGTTAATGTCACTCTGTTTGCAAAAGTTTCTGCTGGTACATCTTACCATCCCACTTCTGCTTAAGCAAGCCAGGCTTTCCATGGGGTACTGAGGATTTTGGAACACACTGGAACGTGACCTAACTCATTTGCAGAGGCAGCAAGACTTGGTATGTGTATCTTGCGCACAATTGCAGCCAAGGCTTGTAGCAGGTTCTGAGTCAGAAGCTTTGCCTGATGCACAGGAAGGAACATCCTGCCACAAGAGCTAGCTGGTCTCAGTGGGCAGTTGTTCTCTGCGTGCTGTATAACCAGGGGGAGTGGAGGACTGGCTGGCGCCTGCCGTGTCTCTCTGCAGTCACAGAGTGGAATCCACTGATAAATGGAGCGTTTGCTCCCAAATCATTGTCTCTCTCATCTCTTTCCATTCCCCCTAGGGTGATAAATGCTGGAAAGAGCCAGCACAATGAGGATCAAGCCTGCTGTGAGGTGGTGGTGGTGGACAGGAGATGCAGTCCGAGGTGTAACCCAGTGCCCAAGGAATGCACAGGGGAAGTGGAGGGGGTGAGCATTATAAACAGTGGAGGCCGGGATCCTCGCAGGGCTTCCTGTAATTCTCATGCTGACTCTCTCTGCTCCACGCCCTGCTCCTGCCAGGATCCAGGCAAAATGGCTTTGGAAACACACATGCAAAATTCCATCTGCTGCGTGTGCTGACAGGGGAGGTCACACGGGCCTGGGTCCCTCTGGGGTGCGATTGGATTTCAGTCCATTCAGTGCTTGGCCTCGGTAGGGGACGGGGCTGCTTGTGGCAGGGAACTGCGCTGAGGCCACCAATGAATCGATTTCGCACAAGTCACTGAGCAGCCAGCGTGGTCAGTCCCCTCATGGGCTGGACTAGAACTGTTCTGGGATCAGTGCCTTGGGCCAGCCAAGCCCCAGCCCTGTGACCCTAACCTCCCTGCTCAGCTGTGCCCACCCTCGCTTCCCCCTTGTTTTCCTCCCAGGGGAACTCCCTAACCGTTCCCTTTCTCCCAGCAGGGCAGGAAGGACCTTTGCTTCCACTATTGGGGCTTGTTTGACGGCCACGCTGGCAGCGGTGCCGCTGTCATGGCATCCAAGCTGCTTCACCTTCACATCTGCGACCAGCTCAGGGACTTGGTGGATATCTTACAGGACTCCTCCCCTCCCCCGCTCTGCCTTCCGGGAATTGCTCGGGAGCTCCCGGCTGAGCGGAACCGGGCCCCCCTCGCACAAGCGCATGCGGAGCTCCCCAACGATGCCCTGCCCCGATTCCACCTGGAGAAGGCAGTCTCTCACGAAAGCCTGGTGATCGGTGCGATCGAGAACGCCTTCAAGCGGATGGTGAGCGAGCTGGGGGAGCGTGCAGCCCCAGAGCAGGAGGTGGAAGGGGAGGAGCTGGGTAGAGAACTGTCTGAGGAGGAAATGCCTGTAAATCTCTCCTCCCCACAACATACATGGCAGTTAACCTGTGGAACTCACTGCCACACAGATCACTGAAGCCAGGAGCTCAACAGGATGCCAGAAAGGATTCGGCCTGTCTGGGGCTAATGAGCATGTCCACAGTTACAGCAGGAGGAGAAAAGTTCCCTCCAAGCGTTCCTTGCTCTCCCCAAGCCCTGTCTCCTCCCCTGCAGCCTGCACTGTGTGCAGATTGGCCCCGTTGCTGGAGGTGCTCTGCTCAGGGGTCGTGCGACACCAGATCAGCTTCTCTTGCCGTGTCATGCGATGCCGCGTCCTGTTCGTCACCATTAGCAACAGGAGGCATTAAGGCCCGCGGCGAGAGGGAAGCTGATGTGTCATTTCTCTCTCACACGGAGACTGTCTCACGGCACCCAAGGGAGCAGCTCGAAGCCTAGCACAGCTCGGCACAAGCAACTCCCAGGCTGTTTTTCCTTTGCGGCTGCTTTCCCAAGCGCCCAGCCGGCTGAGGGAAGCCACTCTCTGCAGCCTGCCCAGCCTGCCCTCTCCCCAGCCTGCCCTCAGGAGAGCCACAGGGGGAACCCAGGCGACACCCCACTTCCCATAGGAGCCACTGCGTCCAGTGCCGGCTGGCCAGAGCCCCTGGGATCAGGCAGGGGGATGTGCCCTGGCCCTGGCCGAGCCGCTGCGCTCCAGCTGGAATGTACGCTCCTTTCCTTTAGCAGCCAGTGTGCTGATGGGACAGCAGAGGGCTATTTTGGTCTGCTGGGGCATGTGCTTGGCTAGCTGCAGTCTCTGGACTCAGGAGCCTGACCCTGTCTTTGCTAACCCCCGCTGGTGCTGAGAGCTCAGCCAGGGCCTTGGCCTGCCAGGCACTTCATTTTCCCTAGACTTGGGCCCCATGTGCAGTGCCAAGCGTCCCGTGTGCATGGGGGGCAGGCAGGACCGGCCCCGCGCACCCAGCAGCAGGCACAGGGCTGGCAATGGTGCCCAGCCGCGTGAGCGAGGGTGCAATCGATAAGGGAGAGGAGGAGCTAGCGTTAACCCTCTCGCTGCTGCTCCTGGCTGTGGCAGAGCATGGCGGTTGCAGAGGCTGGGGGTGGGGAGGGTACAGGACACCCACCTCCCAGGGTCAGGAGGCTGGGGGCAGAATGAGGAATTAACCAGGGAGACATGCAGGAACAGCAAGGGGATTCAGGCCGAAGAGCTTTCGGCACACGGGGGAGGGCGGATTGGCACTGAGGGCGCGCTGGAGGGCCTGTTGCAGCAGTAACCCCTGCTCCATGGGTGCGGGTACTTCCCACCCGCCGTCTGGTTCAGCAGCCCGCCTAGAAGAGCCCTGCTCTGTCTGGGGCCCTGACGTCTCGGCATCTTCGAGCTGCCTCCCTCTGTAGAGTCTCATTGCTGTCTGTCTCCACAGGATGAGCAGATTGAGTGGGAGCGGATGACCCGGCTCGTGGCGGGAGGCTGCTGCGCCCTGGCTGTGGTTTACCTCCTGGGGAAAGTCTACGTGGCAAACGCCGGCGACAGTAGGTAGGAGACAGCGAGTGTGTACAGGGGCCAGGGTCTGGGCCAGGGCAGCTGCAGACACCGTGTGACTGTGGGCTAAGACTCCTCCGCTGCCTGCTGGAAATGGGTCCGACCCCCCCTCCAGAGCCCAGTCACTGACTGATCGAGGAAATAAACACGCCCATTTAAAAAAAAAAAAAAGCTTTGAAGGCACGTGACAGCCCAGGAGAAACCCGGCCTGTCACAGCTACTGGCCAGGCGTGGATCCCAAAGCTTGGGGCTGGGGCCGATGAGGGTGCTGCGCCGCATGCCTCTGCACACAGCTGTAACCTGCAGGTCCGTGCACTGTCACAGGGGTGTGTCAATAGCAAACTGTCCAGAGCTGTAGGGAATGGCCTTCAGAGCAGCAGAGAGAGCCCGAAGGAATGAATGCTGGTGTCCTCCCGTCGGCCCGGTGCACTTGGGTAGTGTAGAATTGTCTCCTTTAACTCGGGATTTGATTCCTTAAGCTCCAGACACCTTCCTTGGCAGCATCTTGTTGGGTGTGATTAAAGACGGGAGCAGTGGGTCTCTGGAGTGGGTTCGTCTGTTCCGCTAGCAGTATTTCCTAACAGCCCTTTCCGCTGCATGCGTCACATTTTGTTATAAATCAGACTCCAGGCCTGACCTGCATTTCACTCCGTAGCCGGCTGGAGGGGAGTGAAAATCCCCCTGGGGGAGATGTGCAGGAGCGCCTGGGTGTACACCTCCATGGCAAGGAAAAAACACTGAGTCTCGGAGCCCTGCGGGGCTAAGACTCGCAGCGTGGCCGTGTTGTGGGGTCTCAGAACCCAGGGTTCAGTCTGAGCCCAAACGGCCCCACTGCCTGAGCCAGGCCAGCCGCGGCTGTGCCACGTGTGTTTTATTGCAGCGTAGATGGACCCTGTGTGTCTGAGCCCAGGGGTGCAGGTACTTTTTGTACCCGTGTAACTATTTTGATTGGGGGCAGGGGTGATAGTTTAAGTGGTGCAAAACCTGTGTGTAGATAAGCCCTTAGGCACTTGCAATCTAAATCTTATTTACAAAAGCACCTATGTGACTTAGGTGCTTAAGTACTAGTGGAAATCAATGGAAGTTAGGCTCCTAAATCACTTAGGCACTTTTGAAAATTGGGCCCCCCTTGCATAAATGTCACCCCAGCAAATGTGGGTGTTGGTGGAATTTGCTGTTTCGGGGGGTGGGGGGGGGTGAACTTGGTGTCCTGAGTAGTGGCGTTTCACACCCAGCTGAGCTGCTGTAGGAGCGAGTTGAAGGAGGCTGTGAGTGGCACTGGCAGCTGATGAAGCTGGGCCGAGGGGGGAGCCACCGGTCTGGAGAGGGTCTTGCTGAAGCTCTCTGTTGACCACTGGCCAGGAAATGCAGCGCCGCGGTGGAGTAGGCCAGGCTGTGACTGTCGTCAGTGTGAACCCTGCATTGCTGGAGAGCCCTGTGCTGCGGTGTTGTTGCGTGGAAGGTGCTCGTGCCAAATGGAGGAAGCATCTTCCGTCACAGCTGCAGGTAGCTGGAGGGAGCAGGCATCGGTTTCATCTCTGACAGCTTCTAGTGGCCTCAGCAGGCCTCTCATGAGCTCCTCTCCACGCTGCCAGCCGCTGTCCCATGCGTGGGTCTGAGCAAAGTGTCCCAGATGGTGAGACCCAGCTTGGCCGGAAGAGGCCCATCTCTTGTGTCCCTGTTGGAGTGCGGCTCCTGGTAACTGATCCAACGTGCTGCTCTGGGCTCCCACGTTCAGCTCTGTCCGTGGTGCTCGGTTAAACAAGGGAAGTCAGTTAAGGGTCCTGCTGGGGGGGTACGAGGCAGAGTAGAGCCCATCTCTCTCTCTCCTGCAGCTGTCCCTGCCCTCCGCACAGGCACTAGTATAACGCTGGCTTCACAGAGCAATGGCTGGGGGAGGTTCTTGGTGCCGTTTCTGTTGCAGGAGCCGGGGGAGCCCTGGTTGGGAGTCGGGCCCCCTTGTGCTAGGGCCCGAGTGCTCACGTGTAGTGGAAGCCCTTCCCCTAGGGAGCTTGCAGTCTAACTGAGCCAACAGGCAGGGCAGCACGGGGACTGTGGGGTGGTTGATCAGTGGCTGTGGCTCAGAGTACGCACAGGGGCTAGAACTTGCTGCATAAGTGAGCGCCGTTCCCACACGGCCAGTGACCGGCCCCGTAATGTCGACCAGACACTTCTCATCCATTGGCTGGCGACGCTGGGATCCTTCCGGAGCGACGGCAGCAACTGAGTCAAGGTCTCTGCTTTACCTCTGGTCAGGGAAGCAAACACCGAGCGGGCCCCAGGGGTGCCTGCAGCAGTTGCACAGTGCGTGGAGGGGACCCCGCTACCATAGCGCAGCGAAAGCCAGAGATCCAGCCAGGCCACTAATGCCCAAGGACCTTGGCTGCACTTGGTAACCTCTGGCCAGGTGCCGTGAGCAGCTTTTTTCACATATCCGCTGAACAGCCCATCCTGTCTTGCACAGCACTGGCAGTGAACAAGTAACACAGGGTAATATTCCCACGTATCCTGTCTGTGAACTGCCGAGGAGTTCTGCATTCTCCCTGTCCCGCTCTCCTGTTAACGATGCCTCTGTGACCTTAACGCAGATCCTTTTCACACAGCCAACCGCCGCTGCTCCACTTTCCACCCTAGATTATTTTCTCTGTCCCCCTTTGCACTTTTTATTTTTTAACCCTTGTGGTCTCACTGAGGCAGACTGCGCCCCCCATGCCTGGCTCTCCCAATAGCAGCTGCTGGGGGAATCGCAGTAGCGTAGCCAACAACCGGTTCTTGAGCTCAGGGCTGGTGGAATCTGAAAGCAGCAGATACAAAAATACAGGATGGCGAATGGACAGTGTGAGACCTCGCTCCTCAAAGGTGTGTTGTGCAGTAAATAAACCAGGAGCCTCCGGCAGGTCTGGAGGGAACCCATGGTTAACATTCCTCCCTTAGCTGTGAAAAGAGAGAACAGCCGCTTTCCCTTTCTCACTAATCTCATCATTCCATATTTCATTGCAGGGCCATTATCATCCGTAACGGGGAAATCATTCCAATGTCCAGGGAATTTACTCCAGAAACAGAGAGGCAGAGGCTACAGTTTTTAGTAAGAAAGAACTTTCTTCTCATCTGATTTCTTCTAAACCCCCTCCCTCACTGCTGACCGTCTGTCTCCGTAAACAGATGAGCAGGGCAGCTCACCGGGCAGTTGTGCAGCTGGGGAAATGGCTGCAGTGCAAGCCGCACCGAGATCACTTGTGAGGTTTGTTCGCTAAATACGACCCCTCGGGTGAATCAGCAGTGGTTTCCTTCTGCCCCAGATTGTGAAATAGGTGCAGTTTGGCGGGGCCTGGATGGGGGTTGGGAATGAGAGGTGGGGCCTATAATAATAATAATAATTGGAGATATATCTATCTCCTAGAACTGGAAGGGACCTCAGAAGGTCATTGAGTCCAGCCCCCTGCCTTCACTAGCAGGACCAAGTACTGATTTTTGCCCCGGATCCCTAAGTGGCCTCCTCAAGGATTGAACTCACAACCCTGGGTTTAGCAGGCCAATGCTCAAACCACTGAGCTATCCCTCCCGCCCATTAGTTCCCATCCAGCCCCACATTGGACTGTCTTGGGGGTTAGGGAATGGTCTTTACCCTCTAGGGCACTGGGTCCAGGCCAGCTTGGCAGTTACGCTGGCTCAGAGCTGTCTGGGGACCCCGGGAGCGAGTCAGTGGTCTCAGCCCGTTCCCTCTTGCGCGGACAAACCTCTCATGTAGCAGCCTCAGCAGAGAGGCCGAGGGCAGAACGGGCCGTGGAGGCTGAACTGCCTCTCACCCCTAGGTCCGAGCAGGCCAGCGTGGGGAGCGCTTGCCTTGCTATGGCTCGTTCTGCGTTCACGCTGGGCATAGAGAGGGCAGCACTCTCCAGGGTTGGCAGTCTGGCTCCTGGCGCCAGCACAGAGCCAATGGACTGTGTGCCGTGCGTGAAGCAGAGAGACGGGAAGGGCGAGGCCCCTCTGATATTTATTTAGTTCTGTCTCATCCCCTGTGAAAGCAGCAGTGTCCTGGACGTACACAGTGCCCCTCCCTTTGTCCATCATGTTCCCAGGCCCCATTGTTCTTCTCTGGAAGAGCAGGTAATGGGAGACTCTGCTATTGCCAAGCCTTTGTTCCGCACCCTAGGAAAACAGATCAAGTCTGAGCATCGCTTTTGTGGTTCCTGAAAGCTTCCCTCTCCAGTTTGCCTTGGAAAAATCACTCTGCTGCAAAACGAAACTTGATATGGTTGTAAAGAAAACCCACCACAGAGAGTGGGAGGGAGAAGGTGACATGGGAGTTAGCTGAGGTTTTGCTGGACATGTTTCCTGGCTCAGACTATACCTTGGAAAAACCCCAGGAGGTTTCCTATCCTCCGCTCTATTTTCAAACAGCCCAGTAAAGGAGGAAGTTGCACCCAGCAGTGGAGTGGCTGTGGCAGAAAAACTGAGCAGTCAGAAAATCAACCCTATATTTGCCCCATGAGCTGGGGTGGATCAATTTCAGCCAAAATCCTTTTGTAGGCTTTGTATCCAAAAAGTACCCTAATAATAATGCAAGGAACTGCAGCAATGCTGCTGCAAGCCGCAGTGTTTCGGGCCAGTACTCCAGACCATTACACAAGTTAAACGGAGGGCATTTATGTCACAGTTGGACTTCTGGTCCTGTAGATAGAAAACACAGTCCCTGGGAACAGCCTTCCTTCCAGCAGAGATTGTCTGCAGCTCTGCACTGGATTCCCTCACCTCCCGCTCTCGTCTTTTCCTCTGCTAAGTCATTTGGCATTTGCTAACATTGTTCGAATCCCCCCACCCCATGTCCCTCCCTGCATCTCAGCACTGAATCTCTCTTATCCCTGCACTCTCTGGTGCAATGTGATAATTTCATGTCAAAGTTCCCTGCCCCACTGCTACGGGTTCAGGGGTAGGCTGATGCAGAAGATTCCCTTGTAAGCTTGAGCAGCCAACTCATTGGCTAGGGGTCTGCTGGGGGAAATTTGGCTTTGTTCAGAGCAGTGGTTCTCACTCTGTGGTCCATGGACCATCCCAGACCCATGGAGAAATATGGGACTGAAGGTTTTGGGGGGTGGGAAGGGAATTGGGTCGCTGAGGAGATCCCTCTCTTTGCAGAATGAAACCGTTGGGAACCTTCACATGGGCGCTGTTTAAACGTCCAAGGAAATATTCAGTAATGACAGGACATTGTTAACAATGGCACCGCCCACAGAGACTAGTTCAATATCTAAATCCCAGCGTTTCCTCTCGTTGTATCTGGGCAAATGAACAGGAGGGGTTGGCAGAGGCCCTGGTGTTAATCATGGCCTGGAGGCTCTGGCTGAGAGAAGAGAAGTCACTGCCTGTTGCTTTTCACTTGCCATCTCTGAGCCCCAGATGCAGGTTGCTGATTTGGGCCTGTGTTTGCTGTCTGTACCCGGTGCCCCTCTCTCGTCTGTGCTAGTTCATAATTCAGGCTGGTGACTGACTGTCTCTTGTCCTACTCCGCCTCGCCATTGCAACCCACGGGTACCTGAACTGGACCTGGGTGCATTTCAGCATCCCCCTGAATTTTTTCTCTTGCATATTTCAGCCAGACCCTCTGGGCCAATTATTGCAAAGCCCTTTCCAGATCAGCGTGGGCAAAGGCCCCCGTTGACATCACGAGTGGCATTTGTGCCCAGAACTACATGGAGCCGCTCTGCTCTCACGTGGAACTGGGGCTTTCCGGTGCAGTGCTGGGAGGTGGCTGCCCTGGAAAGACACCCTGCAGGCTTTCCAA
Organism: Mauremys reevesii; assembly: GCF_016161935.1. Lineage (NCBI taxonomy): Eukaryota > Metazoa > Chordata > Testudines > Geoemydidae > Mauremys > Mauremys reevesii. The sequence continues at coordinate 138,455,171 of NC_052626.1, read as the reverse complement.
TCGCAGTGAGATGTGTTGCTGTTGTCACCAATAATAAAAGCCATTTTAGCCCCTTTCCTGGCAGTGTCTGGCCCTTTCGCTGTACCCCTCTGAGGAGTGACCCAGGGAACCCCAAGCCCATTGAAATCAGAACCATCCTCTCCGGGACACTTATTGGAAGCCACCAGACATGAGTCAGACCTTCATGAACTAAGGCAGCGCAGCTGCAGCTGGAGAAAAGACTGTCGGCACCCAAGCTGTGTTGCCTTGGGACCAGCATACGGTGCCCTTGCTGTGGTGCAGGGGGGGTTGATGTGTCCAGGAGCCCGGCCTGAACGTTTGCCTTGGCTCTCAAAGCCCGGTGTCTTAATGAGCTGGGAAACAATGCGCTGTGGGCCCCCTCTCCAGCATAGCCCCTGCTGCGTGCCTGGGGCCCAGGCTGTGTCTCTTGTTACATTCACAGGGTGCTGCTGGGTTTTGCAGCTGAATCTGCTGTTTTCTCCCCTCAGGGGGTTTTGAGACCTGAGCTGCTGGGGAATGAGTTCACGCACCTCGAGTTTCCCCGGAGAATTCAGCACAAGGAGCTGGGGAAGAAGATGCTGTACAGAGACCAGAACATGAACGGCTGGTAAGGCCACTAACCTGCTCGTTTCGCTTTGCGCCAGCCTGGTGACTTAGCTGCTTAGGTCCCCCTGCCCCTGTCAAAGAGAAACTCCCCCATGCGGCTGTGCCCTGTCAGGTGGGTTCAGCTGCACCTGTTGGCAGCCGCCAGCGTAGGCAGGGCCTGAGTGTCTGACGGGCAGAGGCTGCTCTGTTGAAAACAGGCCAGGGTGCTGCCAGAAGCTTTACCTGCCCCGTAACAGGTCATCTCCCTGTTTGTAACCAGGGCTTATAAAAGGATAGAAGAGGACGACCTGAAGTTTCCGCTTATCTACGGAGAAGGCAAAAAGGTAAAGGAACTGCAGGTGTGAGATACAGACTGTGACGTTCCCCAGGGTACATGCTGGACTGCTGGGATGCCTTCTCCACTGCTTTACTGTCAAAACAGCCAGGCTCTGCTCGCACACTGGCATGTCACGTCACTCCCAACTGAATACATGAATGCTCTCCCACCTAGCCATGAATAGATACAGGGCGAAATCTGCCTCTCTCTCAGTCCCAGCCTTGCCCCCCAGAAATGTGCATCTTGCACTGGCCAGTAGCCCACTGGACCGTACAAGCTCATAATTAGTCCGTCATTCCAACAATGGGTAATGAATATGCACCAGCCCTGTTGACCTGAGTAGAGATTTCCCAAACACTTCAATCAAACACACTGGTTTAGATAAAACAATACAAGAAGTTTATTAACTAGAGGGAGATAGATTTTAAGTGATTTACAAGTGCTAAGCCATTAAAGTCAGGTTACAAAAGAAATAAAAAAATAAAGATGCAGGCTAATTCCTAAATGTTACCAAGGCTAATAGGATTAAAAGCAAAAAGGTTTGTTACCCAAAAGCTTTCAGCAGTCTGTACTGGCTGGAAAACCTCCAGGCCAGGACCGCTCCCCCTAGTTCAATGATGCACATTTGTCTTTCAAGCGATCTTGCTGCCTGGAATAGAGATGGGGGAGGAGAGGTAATTTGTGTGTTAGAGTTCTCCATTCTCATTCCTTTTTCCCCTGTTTGAGGATTACCCCCAGCTGCGGGGTAGACAAAACAGTCCCCTGTGCACATGAAATTCAAAATGTCTTTTAGGTGAATTTTAAATTTCTTGCCTACACCTTCTGTGTACATGAAGTTTGAGCCCTCCTGGAGATGACATGTAAATTCTTTATGAACAGTCTCCATTGCTGGTGAAAGGTTGTTTCAGCAGTTAATAATTTTCTAACACCTGTGGCCAGTCCTTTGTTGTCTCTGAGGAGCTAGTCTGTAGGCATTCCTCAGAATTACAACATATTTCAGTAACAAACATAGATGTAATCTTATAGCTTTACACACACTGTTGTTATACACATTTTAACAGGACAATGATGTTCAGTAGATTATGAGTTTTTAAATGATACCTCACAAGGTCAACTTTCTATGGAATATATCATAGCCATATAAAAGTGGTGAACATGGGGTACAGGATGTCACATGGGATACAGTGTGTCATAAAGACACAATCCCCATTGAACAGGGAGGCCAGGAGTGTAGAGGGGTCTGAGAAATCCAGGCATGGAACTGGGATATTAGAGTCTGCAGTGGTTTGGGGGGACTCTTCTTGTCTGGCTTCTGCCAGTGAGTGGGTTGGGGGGGAGGGGATTTCTGTCTCTGAAGGTTTAAATTCCAGCCCTGTTTTCTTTAGTGAGCCCAAGGGCCCACTTAGCCCCCCTGCAGATGCACTGACTGCAGCACCCACCGTGCGTGCGTTTCCCGGGGGCCAAGGAGGAGCAGACAGTGAAGCTGTTTGATTTGCTTTCCCACCAGGCACGGGTGATGGCGACAATCGGGGTCACGCGGGGCTTAGGAGACCACGACCTCAAGGTTTACAACTCCAATATCCACATCAAGCCTTTCCTCTCCTGTGTCCCTGAGGTGAGTTTGGCTGGCCCGCTGTCCTCCTCCCCAGAGTTACCCACAGTGGCGGTGCTAGGTAATGTGAGTGAATTCAGTGCTCACCTCAGGGAGGGGCTTTTAGCGATAGGGTCACGTGGGCTGGCACCACGTGAGCTCTGCCACGGCACCTCTGGCCTGCCCTTACGCAGCCCCGGTTATTCCAGTCCTGGGCCCGTCACACAGCTCTGCCATAACCCCCGGCCCAGCCGTCTGCCTGAGGCATTCGTCCCCCATAATCGGGGTAGTTGAGCGCTTCGCAGAGTTTAGTTCAGTTATCCTCCCATACCCCCGTGAGGCAGGGCAGGGCAGGGCTGCCGTCCCTGCTGGACAGAGCTGGAGCCGCATGTCTGGGTGTGGAGGACAATGCTTTGCTTGGTCTCCCTTCTGTCTCCTCTCTGCCCAGCTGGGACAGGGAGGTGACAGTGAGATGGGAACCCTTGGGATCCCCATGTTCTGGCTGGAGGATCTCCTGGGGGAGACGGGCCAGGGCATGGTGCTGTGACGCAGGGCAGGGCAGGAGCTAGACAGGCCCTTTCTGAAGTGCAGTAGCAAGTGGCCGGTGTTTGCGCTGAGCCCCTGTCTCTTGCCAGGTCAGAGTTTACGACCTGACACAGTACGAACACTGCCCTGACGACGTGCTGGTCCTGGGCACCGACGGGCTCTGGGACGTGACCAATGACCGGGAGGTGGCTGACGTGGTCACGGAAGTGCTGATGGGCTACGAGCCGAACGACCCCTGCAGGTGAGTCAAGGGGGCTGGACGTATTGTCCCTGGAGTGAAGGCGTGGGCAGGATGGCTGCAGTGCGGAGGGGGGCCCTGCTGTCCCAAACGCCCAGTGCTCCCGACTTGCTGCCCTCATTCCCTTTCAGGCTACAGTTCCCACAGCCTGCCGTTGTCTCGCCTCAAAGGCACCGTGTCACAGCCATGTGTTCCCAGGGGTGGGGCTGGATGCTGCTTCCCACAAAGCACTGAGAGTAATGTATTCCTCTCACCGCCCCACAGGGTCTCCCACGGGCCCCACAGAGCTTGACATCCCCCCCCCAGCCATCCCCTTTCTCACCAGGGTGTACAGTCAGCCTCAGTAGGGGGTTCTAGGATGGGGGATCTGCCCCAAGTGTGGATGGCGGGGGGTGGGGAGGAGCCTTTGCTGCTGACTGGCTGCCTCCGTTTGTCATCCCCGGCGGTACTGCAGGTACACCGTGGCCGCCTACGAGCTGGTGGTGAGGTCCAGAGGGGTGCTGAAGGAGCGAGGCTGGCGGCTGGCCAACGACAAGCTGGGTTCCGGAGACGACATCTCCGTCTTCGTGATTCCTCTGGGCGGCCCCGGCAATTACACGTGAGGCCAAGCTGCCCCGGGGCACGGCACTGCTCCAGTCAGCATGGGACCAGGACCTGGCGGGGCGCAGGGGCCGCCTGACTAGCTTCCTGCCTCTCCTACAAGAGGAGTAAGAAACCCTGGAACCCAGTCTGCCCCCGCGCCTCCTCTCCGCCTGCTGCTTCTCTGCCGCTGGGCAGAGCATAGAGCCGTAACAGCTAGTGATGGAAAAGCTGGCTGGGGAGAGCAAGGCAGGACTGTTTTGATGCCAGCACCTGTAGCCAACCCTACCTGACCTGGTTCCCGTGAGAGGACTGTGTTCTTATTCAGCTCTCCAAGTGTCCTCTGCAGGGATGGGAGAGCCCCCAGGACTGTGGTTGCTGGTTCTGGTAATGTGAGAATGGGGTGGATTAGCAGGAGGGGCTGCAGTTCCCCATGCCCTGGGGAGTGCCTGCTGCCCTCTGCAAACCCTTCTTCCTCCCCCATCGAGATCTGCACCAGCTGCTGCTCCCACACGCCCGTGGGACGGGCGCCTGTCCAGTCCTCGTAACAACACTAGTGCCTCATCGCCTGGCATGCACAGTCCTGGCGCCTGAGCTCCTGCTCGTAGCTAAGGTAACAGTCCTGCCAGAGAGAGCACTGGGATGGAGCCATGCTGTGGGTGGCTGTGGCCAAGCACCCTTCCTTCACGCTTGCCCTCCTGCTGGTCATGCAGCCTTCAGTCCACTTCCTGTGTCTTAGTCTCAGCTTTGTAACCCGGAGTAGGCACCCAGTTACCATGGTGATGGGCACTGTATAAATACTTAGAAATATATGTACATGGGCTTCCCGTGAGCAGGTACCACCCCTGCTAGTCCTCTGCGCCTTCCACCAGAGCTGCTTTAGCACCCTGGGCCGATGTTGAGTTCCCAGATGCCAAGGCTGGGGATTGGCTCAATTATTGTTTGTTGTTAATTGAAGAGCTGGTCTGAAAATTTCCAAATTTAAATGAAAACAACTGGGATGAAACGTCCACAAAACTTTCATCCCATTTTTCCACCAGCTGTAATGAATTTGGTGCTTAGTTCTGTTCAAAATACAGACCAGGCCTGCCCCCAAAGACCTTGCAACTTAAATATGCTGCATCTCTGTGCTTAGCTGAGAGCCAAGGATAATTAATAAGATGTGTGTTTTTTCTAAAAAAAAAGCAAATCACCTTCTTTCCTGTATTAATCTCAGAGCAGTGACCAGCTCTGCTCTGCCCTTCCCTGCCCTGCAGAATACTTGATTTAGAAAAAGCAACACATTCTGCAAACCTCTGATCTGAGACATGAATTTTCTGGGTCTCTGCAGAGTGTGATGAAGGGTAGTAGTTATAAAATGCTGTCCCAGGGTAGCAAATTCCCTCCGTTTCTGAAACACACTTTGGCATTGACTATTTCTCGTGTCCTGCTGCTGCCAGGAGCACCAAGCACTGTCATGATGTGTCACCTTCTGGTGAATGTTGTTTGTAACTCGCAATTTGTGAGATGTAAATATACTGGGTACACTTAGTTGGAACTAAAAGGCATTCAGGGAGTGTTTAATCTGTTGACATTTCTGTGCTGGAAGGAGATCGTTAGATCGCCCTGTGTGTACCTGTGTTTTTAAATACAGAATGCCCCCAGGAATCCCCCTGCCAAGTCTTTATTGCAGAGCCTTCTGTGAAGGAGACTTGCCTGAAAGCCAGTCACTTATAAGTAGTTTACAGGGTTGCTAGCAAATATACCAGACACACCTCTATGAGCCAGTATCTTCCTCCTCATTCACATAGATCAGATCATGCAAAATCTCCCCCACTCCAAATACGCTAAGAGTGGAACATTGCCTTCCCTGATGCCAAGCAATTTGGTCATATTTTCAATTGACTGTCATTGCCAGGTGTTGTTCTTTAGTGCCGACTAAGTGAAAGTTACCCAGTTAGTAACCACTGACTCACCTCAAGTGGGCAAGATGACACCCGAGGAGTGGAGCTGACTCTCTTGTGTATCCAGGAGCTGGAGAGAGAACAAATTGCTGATGCTCTGAGAGCCTCTTATTTGATTTTGGTTTTTTTTTTAACCCAAAATGTGATAATACACCGGTCTCTCACTAGAATGCGCGTCTATATAGCACTAATTTGCATATAATGCAGTCGTGGCCATGGATCCCAAATTTAATTACTTTAATTGCAATTCATTTTAACGCGGTCCCCGTGTTAACACGGTACCGTGCATGGATCCCAAATCCCGTGTTCTAGCGAGGGGCAGAGCACCCTGCTAAAAGACCCATGCATGTAAGGCACTAGAGAAGGTCGGCATTTTATTACATTTCCTAGGCCGTAATATTTTTTTTTATTATGTAGCACCTCCCACGCTGAATGGCCCAAGGTGTTTTACAAGAATCATTTCACTCCCACACCCTCCAGCTGAAATGCAGCAACCTCTGGGGTGGACCACAGGGGAAGGTTGCATAACACCAAACAGCAGTACGACTCTGCTGTCCAGGACAGGAAATGAAGACAAAATCCTGCATCTGCCTAAAACTGTAGAAGAAACTCTAGAGAGGCGGAATGTGCTTCCTCAACTGAAATCTAGCCAGAACCCTGCTGTTGTGAGACATATAGCCAGATCTTTAATAACTGCAAGTGATCAGGGTTCAAGGACTGCATAGCCCTTTACAGTCTTGTTTTTGTTTATGATTGCTTATAGCATCCTGTGCAGCTTATCAACATAGCAAACAAAGGAGGTGGCCTCTCAGACATGTTCTTGGCATAGACTACTCAAGGCACCAATTTCTGTTCCCGGCGTAGACTACTCAAGGTGCCAATTTCTGTTCCCAGCTACGCCTATGCAATCTTGTGATAGTCCCTCTGCATATGGCTGGGGTGAGGGAGTTCATAGGGAAACAACAGAAATGACCACAGGGGCTGGAGGGATTGATTTAAAAGGGGAGGTTAATAGCTCATGTCTCTCCTGGCTGGCCGATACCTGGGTTAGATGGTCACTGTCAAGACATATCAGAAGAATGTAAACACTGAGGAGGGAGAGTCGTTTGGAGTGGAGCCCTGAAGGTGCCACAAGGAGAAATGGGATGAAATTCAGAGCTTGACCCAACTCCCACTTCAAGTCAATAGGAGTCTTTCGTTGGCTAGGAGTCAGAGCAGACCTTCAGAAAGGGGAAACAGGCTGAGAATCAAGAAAAGTGATGAGATCTCTCGTGCTGTGGAATATCTCCCCAAGGGAGAGGGCACATAAGGCTTGGATTTTCAAAGGAACTTCAGGAAACTAGGCACGCAAATCCCATTCAGTGGGAAGTTGAACTCCCTTTGACAATCCAGCCTTCCTGCAAGGCTGGAGAAAACACTAGAAATGCAGTGTTGGAAACAATCCGGCCTTGATTCTGGGGAGGTGTGTGGGCTAGATGACCTAAAATAGAAATGAGAGAGAGAACAATAATCGCATCATTAAGAATTCCAGAGGAGGGATGTTTAGTCTCACCGCCCGAGAAGACATCAGACGATTCAGAATGGTTGGTTAAGTATCTTCAAGGAATGACCCACTGCCCCTTTGAACAATTCCTAGCTCCTGGGCCTTTCAGTTTCAGTTGAGAGTTATTTTTTTGCAGTGAACAATAGTATATCTTGGAGGGCAAGTTCAGGTCTAGCTGGAAAAGGAGTGATGTCCTTTCATTTCTGCAACTGATTACTTGCATACGGGAAGCAATTACCGGGGGAAATCAGTCCAAGGAGATCCTCGTATCCCTTGGGGTGGCATTTGCTGGGGAAAAGGACCAACACATCTCTGTTGCTTTCTCAACTTGGGTCCTATGAGGCTGACTCTGGCGGTATCCAGAAAGGGGCTGATCCATTTCTCTTCTCATTGCCTTTCACCAGCTGGATTTTATAAAGATTTCCCTTCTGCTGAGCCATGGAGTTATGGGATTTGGTGGTAAAATTCCAAACCAATAGCTAAATAAATATCCAGAGTCCTTTCCCCAAAACAAGGGTGGACATAAAAGAAACGCAGCCCTGATTAAAGCCAGGAGATGCCGCCATCCAAGGGTCATTCATTCCATGGAGACGCATGTTCCTTTAACCTGAGGCCATAGATTGCGCGGTCTGGGGAGGTGAAGGCAATTCAGTGGGGGGGATGGGCAGAATAGGCCAAGGTGGCCCCTATACGATAGCACGGCCCATTGCTCTCCCCTGCTTATTACACTCTGTAACAGGGTGGCCTTCAAGGGCCAGGAGGTCTGTGGTTAACCCGCCCTGTTCAGTCAGCCCCACCTGGCCCAAAACAAACTGCATCCCACCCAAAGGCAGCAGGGCTCAGGGAGACAGGCGTTAGTATGACAAACACCTGGGCCTCATAATTTGGTGAATACACTGTGATCGGGACCATAGGGAGAAACTTGGGCTCCTGTGGGAAGTCCCGAGGTAGGGCCCATGAGAGGATGCCTACACTGCAGCTGGGTGCAGAGCTCCCAGGCCACGTACACGGACGGGCGCTAGCTGGGCTCACACAAACATGCTAAGCGCAGCGACATGGGCGTTGATGCACCGGCGGAGGCTGGGGCTCACCACCCCAGCTCCAGATCCCCGGGGGGTGGGGAGAACGGAGGGCGAGGAAGGTCAGGTTGTTCCGAGTGCGGGTGGCTAACCTGAGCCTCTGCTGGTGCTGCAATGTCCACGCTGCTATTTGCAGCATGCTAGCTCAACCCCGCTATTGGGGAGGCAGCGGGGAAACCTGTCAGGCCCAAGAGAGGCGGCAGCATGGTTGGCTGGATGTTTTGGTTGGACTTTCGTTGGTTCAGGAAGGGACTGAACTTTAAGCATGAACTGGCCAGAGGGCCAAGGCCCCTAGAAGAGAACCGCAGAAGAACCACTTTGGCTGACAAAAGGGGGCGCTAGAGCAGACGGGCCACTGCCACACCACTCTCTGCCACCAGGGGGCACTATGACACAGAGTGGAACAATCTATGTGCTCTCACGCCTTGCGTTGTCTTTCCCCTCTCCCGCCCCCTGTACAGCTGCACAAAGACAAGTTTAGAGGCTGAGCCGGTGCACTGATATAAGAGCCAGGAGGGACTTAGCCCCCGGGTGCTCCCCAGGAGCGCTGCCAGCTTTTTTGGCACCCTACGCGGCGGAAGGTCCCTCCCCCAAAATGGCGCCCCCGACAGAGGCGGCAGAAGGTCCCGCCCCCGAAATACCGCAGACGACCGGGGCGGCCGAAGATCTGGCTGCCGCAGTCGCCACCCCTCAAATGTTAGTGCCCTAGGCGATTGCCTAGGTCGCCTAATGGGTTGCGCCGGCCCTGGTGCTCCCACACTCAAGGAGCCATAAGCCAGGACACAGATCCTGGAAGTTCTCTCCACCTCTCAGCCCTCTGTGAGCTCCCGGTTCCTCTGGGCTCCCACTCCTGAGCAACTCCACAGGGGCCTAGGTTCCCTAGGCGTAGATAGGATATGGCACACTTCACCCTTGCTCGTTTGCGGCTCCCTTTCCCCTTAGCTCAGCAACCTCCAGGCCCCTCGAGTCTCTTTGATATACGTTGGAGAAAGGAGTGGGTCTCTTGGCTTCTGCTCCCGTAGTTCCCAAGCATGCACCCGAATTCTTTCCAGCGTGTGCAAATGTGTCTCGCTGCTGCCAAGGCTCCTGGGACATGACCCATAGGAGTCCACTGCGCACGGCTGTACAGAAGCAGGGTGCCCCTGGGGAGGGGAGATGCGGGTGAACCAAAACTCCACCGCCTGAGGCAACTGGTCTGTTGGTGGGCAACTAAATCCCAGGGCAGACCCAATGCTATTCTGGGGGTGCTCCTTCCATGCTGCTCCAGGGGGCTGTCTGCTTTGCCCGTATACCTCACACCCTCTCTAAGCACCAGCAGTTGATGGCCTCTCTTGTTAAGAGTCTTGCATTAGTTCTGTGCAGGTGCCCATTTGAGCCACAGCCTAGCAGAAGGCTTGGGACGGGGGAGGAGGATTCAGGTAGCTCAGATCAGAATCAGGTGGTGAAAACACCTTAGCCCTGTTTACACTGACGCTCCCTTCGCTGCTGCCAGGGGTGGGGCCCTGCTAGTGAATGACGGGTCCTGTTTTGGCCAGTGGAGAGACAGCCTTGGCTAATGAGTGCTCGAGAGGGAAAATCCAGCTTCCATGTCCAGCATGGCCAACTCCATGTGTTTAAAATCAGGAGTCAGGCCCCCCCAAAATCATGAGATTGGTTTAAAAATCAGGAGATTTTTTATGAGCTAGCAAAGATAAGAGTGCTTTTTGTTTGGCTTCTGGGCCTTGCATGCTCTGGAGTCACCTTGCCAAGCTTTTCTCTGCACCCAGAAACTTACTCTTTTCTTTTAAATGCAAGCTCATGTTCTCCTTTAATCACCTGACTCCAGCCGCTGGGGCTTGAAGAACATGCCAAATATTGTGAGATTCGTGCTAAAGGAGCTGGGAACACTGCATGATTTGTTGGCTGCATTCTCTTCCCTCCGTGATACTGCAAGCCCTTGGCATTGCTCTTACAGTCAGTTCAATGTGGCATTCCTTCAGCTTCCTGGGTGCTCCCTGCCTGGTGCAGAACACCTGATGGGAGCTGGGGGAGGAGTGGGGGGTGCCTCTGGGAGCCTGATCCTGCCACTGAAGTCAACAGAAGCTTTGACATTGCCCACTGAAATCAAAGGAGCAAGCCCTGAACAATCAGGGGCCTGAATCAGCTGTAGAAAGCCCAAGAAGTGCCAGAGTTTCTAAATACCCTCAGGCCCTGACAGCAAACATCCTGGTGGCCCTTTGCTCTGACACTTAAAAAATGTTATTAAAAAATAATAAAAATAAAAAACCAGTGGGGAGGAATTAATTTGATGCTAATTCCTCTCAAAAGAGAAAAATCAAGAAATGGAAACAGAGGCAAGTCTCCTATCATGGGCTGCTGCACATCAGAGCTATCACGTGAGAGAAGACTAGAGTTCATGTTGCTGGGTATTAGAAATTGACCTGAGGCATAGAATTCAGATCTAGAGTTCAACCACCTCCCTGTGTGCGTACACACGCATGCTCGCAAAGCCCAGCATATTCGGATTTGGGTTTGGGACCAAAAACATTTATTAATCAGGATGTGGTGGACCGTTCGGGCAAATAATGTCCCAGGTGTTTGTTGTGAGCAGATTGCAGCTGCTGTGCTGCCTGTGTGTTATGTGTATGTGGTGGCCACCTAAAATGGAGGTGGATTATGGATTTTGATTGGATTTGTCAGATTTTTAAAACTAAAAAAAAAAGAGAGTAGTGAGTAGTGAAAAAAGGGCACAAATAATCCTTGTTGCTAAATATGGTAAAACTTTTGGGATCCATGATCATTTTCCCCAATATCTGACGGCCATCCAAATCCTTGGGAATAACCAATAACACAGCCCTATGAGTCAGAGTCAACGGAACCTAACACTTTTATTTGCAAAACTATTGGTGAATTGACCTAGTTTACTATCCAGTCAGCTCTGCCACAACATAACCTGGTCTTTCAATGTCATAGTGACCAGCTGCTGTTCTCCACTGAGGACATATGGTCACCCCGCAGGGACAAAATTGTTTCAGATTCTTATTTGGATAAGAGCTTGGGGTCTGTGGGTAGGAAGAAACATGGAGCTCTGCCAAGAAAAGAAGACCAAGTTTCCAAAATTCTTCAGAGATTTTTTCCCCACCACTCTTCTCCAAAAGCGTACACAAAACATTGCAAGGGCATCACCAACCCACCCCATCAGCGGGTTGGGCAAATGATCTGGGGGACTCATGAAGCCTGCACAAGCTTCCACCCCAATTTCTACTGCAAATAGCACATGGTAAGTAAAAATGTGGAGCCCAATCCTAAGGCCCCGACTCAGCTTTCACTCAGGCAGCATCTCCATCAAAGTTAATGATAGTATTAGTCAAAAAATGTCCATTGACGTTTGTTTTTGACATTATGAACTTATTCATGAAGAATAGCTGCTCTCCACAGAAATTTTCAATATTTTGATACAGAAATGCTGCCGTGCCATCCCATTGGCATTATAGTTAGGTTGTCTCATGTCCCTGTTCTCTTCTATGGGCCAGGCTCCCCAGACAGACTACATCTCCCATGATGCAGCATGGCCAGGGATTCCTGTGATGCATCACCTCCCCTCGCCAAACTGTGGTTCATCATGGGATATGTAGTCTGACCACAGAGCTTGGCCTATAGAGGAGAATGAGAGCATGAGGCATCTGAACTACAACTCCCATGAGGGCATAACCCAAATTTTGGGTTTCAGCCAAAATTTTTCAGTGTTCAAATTTCTGCCAAGACATTGACATTTTCTGCAGGAAAAAACCCTCATTTTCAACCAGCTGAAGTCAAGGAACCTGAAAAAGGATCTGACCCATAGAAGTTAGAGATGAAAGATACAGCATGGTCTCCAGAGCTTTTTCAATCCAGTTTTAATCAACTCAAGCCACATCCAGTACATCTTGAAAAATAAATAGTTTCCCAGACCCTTTTACATCTCCTGCTTTAATTCCTGGTCAAGATCGTACCCTGCATTTTAGGGGGCTGCGATGTTGTCTAATTAAAATATAACCATGCAAATCATTATTGCTACCACTGTTCTATAAGTGCAACGAATCTTATACAAAGTATAATACATGACCAGAAACGGTTAAAGAACTTGCAGGCTGAATGCCCCAGACAGGGCCAGCTCTAGACCCCAGCGTGCCAAGCGCGCGCTTGGGGCGGCATTTTGCCGGCAGGGCGGCAGGCAGCTCCGGTGGACCTTCCGCAGTCATGCCTGTGGGAGGTCCACCAGAGCCGCGGGACCAGCGACCGCCAGAGCGTGTCCCGCGGTGTGCCGCCCTGCTTGGGGTGGCGGAATTCCTAGAGCCGCCCCTGGCCCCAGAGCTCACCTTTAAAGTCATGTTAGAAAGGTATGCAAATGATAACGACACCCATTCCTGGTAAATAGGCTAGAACTTTGAAATGCAAATCTGTATTGTTAGAAGTGATACTAATTGTGTGCATCTGAAATGCTACCCCTGTAAACAGACAGTTCCAGTCTGTCACTATAGCTCAGGGATTGGCAACTTTTGGCACATGGCCCATCAGAGAAAGCCCCGGCGGGGTTGGGATAGTTTGTTTACCTGCAGCGTCCACAGGTTTGGTCGATCCCGGCCGCAGTTCACTGTCCCTGGCCAATGGGGGCTGCAGAAAGTGGCGGCCAGCACATCCATCGGCCCGTGCCATTTCCCACAGCCTCCACTGGCCGGGGACGGCGAACCACGGCCAGTGGGAGCTGCGATCGGCTGAACCTGCGGACGCTGCAGGGAAACAAACCGTCCTGGCCTGCCAGCGGCTTTCCCTGACGGGCCATGTGCCAAAGGTCGCTGATCCCTGCTATAGCTACTAATTCAGAGATCAAAAGGGAATATTAACATTTAGATGAATCTTGGGTGAAATAAGTCATTGTCTCTTTGAAGTTTGTGATAGACTGCCTAACGGATAAATTGCCCTATGTTAATTTGTGTAACTAATTACTGGTGGCATTTATAAAACTGAAGGTTACATCGAAAGCATATAGTTTACCCGGGACTGTGTGGTCAAGTGGATGCTAGACCACTGTATAAAATACTGTTGGGTCCATCTCAGACCTGCTTAAGGTTTCATGCAGGTGAAGCCTAAGCCACAAGGACTGAGATCCCAGTTCTAACTGGATCGCCCTGAAATATAAATATTGGACTATAACCTATGGACTATTTCTGAAAGAACTCTTTGCAACTACAAAGCTCACCATCTCTGCTATGAATCTGAATGGAGAAACAGGGCTGTGTGTACATGTCCACTGAAAATTGCTTCAGTGGCTCAGTAACATCCTGGAGTGAAAACAATGAGGAGTCCTTGTGGCACCTTAGAGACTAATAAATTTATTTGGGCGTAAGCTTTCATGGGCTAAAACCCACTTCATCAGATGCATGGAGTGAAAAATACAGTAAGCAGTATAAATATTACAGCACATGAAAAGATGGGAGTTGCCTTACCAAATGTGGGGGTCAGTGCTAATGAGGCTAATTCAATTAAGGTGGAAGTGGCCTATTCTGAACAGTTGGCAAGAAGGGGTGAATATCAAAGGAGGAAAATTACTTTTGTAGTGCTATTTGGGCATAAGCTTTCAGAAAGAACCCACTTCATCAGATGCATGGAGTGACAAATACATGCATCTGATGAAGTGGGTTATAGCCCACAAAAGCTTATGCCCAAATAAATTCATTAGTCTCTAAAGTGCCCCAAGGACTCCTCATTGTTTTTGCTGATACAGACTAACACAGCCACCACTCTGAATCTTGGAGTGAGTTGGAACTCCCAGTAATGAGAGCCCCATCTTCCCTCAGCGGATAGGACTGACACCACAATTCAGGAAGCATCTATATTCAGGTCAGCCCTTAAGCCTGAGCTTAAATCCCATGGTAGTCAACAGGATTTAAACATGTGCTTAAAAGTTAAGCACATGCTTAAGTGCTTTCCTGAATCAAGATCTAAATCACCATCATGGTCTCACTGACAGATCCACAAAAAATAAGTTTTTCCAATTAAATTGCTTGGGTTTTTGCGGTCATGACATTCTCACCAAAATCTGAGATTTTTTTTCCAACCAAAAAGACTGGTACCAAAGCAAAAAGAACATCAAGGCAAATCTTTGTCTGGTTGCAATGGGTCACGTCATATAGGTGCTGTTTTCCAGACTTTCTGAGCCTATCCCATGTGGCAGAATCTGGAATAGAAGCCAGGAGTCCTAATTCCCAACCCCCCACACCCCTGTGTTTAATTTCTCAACAGAGCAAGCAAGGGCACTTTATAATGCCTCGAAAGAGGAGAGCCCTTGTTACTATATAGTGAAATGTTCTGACACACAAAGCCCTGCAGCGGGAAAGCCTATTCGTTCCTGTGCACAGGCACCAAGAAGAAAGAGACACTTACTTTAATGCTCCCTGCTCCCCTGCAATTAGGGCTGTAAGAAAATATCCCCATCATTCTCTCTTTCACTCTGTGCTGTTGCTGCTGCTGACAATCTGTAGGTGAAGTTTCTGTAGCAAAAGGCAACAGGACTCTTGGAGAAATGTCTTACCTAGAAGGTGGGCATGTTCTCCACCACGATTGGTGCATTGCTGGCATATCCTCTGGTGCTTTGTTAATAAGCCGTCCGCGATCATTGATAGCCTGTGCTTGTCTCCTTTAAGAAATACAGAGGGGTACTATTGAATAACATTGGTCTCCTGTTTGAAAAAAAAAACAACTCTTCCTGCAGGATGGATGGAATCTTAAGGACCCCAAGCTTCTTCTACTGAAGAGCTCAGCCTGGGGACACACTGCTGGCCTCTATGAACATGCACACTTCTGTCCTCTGCTAGCAGCTATCTATTATAGTACCTGACACTGCACCAGTCCTGCTGGCCGTGGCTCGCCTAGAGAGATCTAGCAGTGTTGCAAAAGCCATACTGTGCCAATAGTTACAGACCAGGCCATAACCTGTTTGTTCCCATGTGTTCCTCTTCTCTAATTAAATAGATCTGTTTCCGATACCCTCTCTCAACCTCTGGTTGACTGGAAATCCCCTAACTAGCATGGGTTGTTTTGTTGATGCCATGGAGAAAGAGAGAGTTCCTATGGAAACCGCTTGCTCCTCTCCTCCTATCCCCAGCTGGGAGATACCGGTGCAAGGACCTCCCAATAATTCCAGATGCCTCCCACTGGTGGTTTTTGAAGATTAACGCCCTTCTGCTTCAGATAAATTCATAGCTGGTGGCACACACCCTCCCAGCCCCCATGAGGATGACTGCCCCATAACCATGCTGGACATAAAGTCATAAGGTTAAGGAAAGAAAACAAAGTCAGTTTCTAGTCACTGCCTTGGTGAGCCAGTCAAATGCCCAGCAGGGGATGAAGCCCTCACATCTCAAGGGTGCTCTTGAACATAGATCTGGGCTGGAGACAATTGCTTTCACAGAAGCTTCCTTTCTTCAAGCCTGTTTGCCCTGGTAGGATAAACCATGAAGCTTTGTGCCAGGGTGAATGGAAAGGTCAGCTGCAAAAGGGAAAATAAAATAAATTCTCAGACTTTCATTATTCTTCCCTCTAATGCAATCCTGGCCCTGGAGCCTTCTAAATGCTGCATCTTTGTATAATTATGGGTTGGGTTAAGTTCTGTTGAAAGCAGCGTGTGTGTAATTACTGCCCTCACTCGGGATAAGTGTAAGGCCTGGTCTACACTAGGACTTTAATTCGAATTTAGCAGCGTTAATTCGAATTAACCGTGCACCCGTCCACACCAGGAAGCCAGTTAATTCGACCTAGAGGGCTCTTTAGTTCGAATTCGGTACTCCACCCCAACGAGGGGAGTAGCGCTAAATTCGACATGGCTATGTCGAATTAGGCTAGGTGTGGATGCAAATCGAACTTAGTAGCTCCGGGAGCTATCCCACAGTGCACCACTGTGTTGACGCTCTGGACAGCAGTCCGAGCTCAGATGTTCTGATCAGCCATACAGGAAAAGCCCCGGGAAAATTTGAATTCCTTTTCCTGTCTGGCCAGTTTGAATCTCAATCCCTGGTTGGACATCGTGGTGAGCTCAGCAGCACTGGCAGCGATGCAGAGCTCTCCAGCAGAGGAGTCCATGCAATCTCAGAGTAGAAAGAGGGCCCCAGCATGGACTGACCGGGAAGTCTTGGATCTGATCGCTGTGTGGGGCGATGAGTCTGTGCTTTCGGAGCTGCGCTCCAAAAAACGGAATGCAAAGACCTACGAGAAGGTCTCCAAAGCCATGGCACTCAGAGGATACAGCCGGGATGCAACACAGTGCCGCGTGAAAATCAAGGACCTGAGACAAGGCTACCAAAAAATCAAAGCGGCAAATGGATGCTCCGGAGCCCAGCCCCAGACATGCCGCTTCTACGAGGCACTGCATGCCATTCTCGGTGGGTCTGCCACCACTGCCTCACCAGTGACCGTGGACTCTGAGGATGGGATAGTGTCGACGGGTAGTTCCTCGGCGATGTTCGCCGATGGGGAAGATGAGGAAGGGTTTGTGGAGGACGAGGCAGGCGACAGCGCTTACAATACCGCTTTCCCCGACAGCCAGGATCTCTTCATCACCCTCACAGAGATCCCTACCAACCCTCCCCGGCCGTTAACCCGGACTCTGAATCAGGGGAAGGATCAGTCGGTAAGTGCTATAAACATGTAAACATTTATTTTTTAAAAAACAGGAATAAAAACTATATGAAAAGAAGGTCAATGCATATAGGGATCGAACAGAAATCCTCTTGGGACAGTTCCACGAAGCTCTTGTAGAGGTACTCGAAAAGCCTCCGCAGGAGATTCCTGGGGAGAGGTGCCTTATTGGGTGCTCCGTGGAAGCACACTCTTCCGCGCCAGGCCATCCTGAGGTATAGTGGGAGCATTGCCTCGACCAGCATGGCAGCATAGGGCCCTGGTCTGTGCAGGGCTTCACGCAGCATGAGCTCTCTTTCTCCTGGTGACCCGCTCAGGGTGATCTCGCCGCGACTGCTGCATCTAATTAGGGAATTACTTTAATGTTACTATTGTGAATGCTTGACTTTTCCTTTGCATAACAATGACCGTCGTTTAACACCCACGTGGTGGAGGCTGCAGAGGAAAAGCATACAGGATCTTTCCGGGACAGCCGCGAGGGGCTGGAACAGGGTCAGACTTTATGCTTTCCAGATTGCCTGCAGCAGGAGGGCACTGCTATCCATTAACTGTTAAGCAGCCTAAAGTTTACGGCTTACCAGGCCTGGCTGCTACACGGATTCTGCTGTCCTGCCCCGCTTGTCCGATCTCCAGTGCAAGACCCCAGGCAATGAAAGCGAATGCCGAAAATTCGAACTTGTCCTGAGAGCACATGAGATTAGGTGCCCTGTATGGTCTTGTTCACAGAAACTGAGTAGACTGTGTTCAGTGTTCGCAAACATGTATCTTTGCAAGGAAATCACTTCCTTTTTCCCATCACACAGCTGCGGCTCTTTCCCGAACTGCCCCGGCATCCCCCTCACAGAGGCTGGCGCAGATTAGGCGGCGAAAGAAAAAGACTCGGGACGAGATGTTCGCTGAACTGATGGCCTGCTCCAGAGCCGAGGCGGCCCAGCAGAGCCAGTGGAGGGAGACCCTCTCTCAGCAGCAGCGCTCACACAGCGAACGGGAGGACAGGTGGCGGCAGGAAGACCAGCAGGCGACTCAAACGCTGCTTGGACTAATGAGGGAGCAAACGGACACGCTCCGGCGCCTTGTGAATGTTCTGCAGGACCGCCGGCAGGAGCAGAGAGCCCCCCTGAACTGTATCTGCAACTGCCCTCCCCCGCCACAAAGTCCTGTCCCCCCCTCACCCAAAATCACAAGAAGGAGGGGCGCTAGGGGCCGTGAAAACTGTCACTCCACCCCAGCAGAGCGCTCATGTACCAAACAGCTCTCATTCCCTAAAGTATGAGAATTGCTTCCCTTCCTGTTCATTACTGTTTCCGTCATGTTTCTTTGCAGAAGACTTTGTGTGAAGGGGGGGAGGGGTTGGTTAATTGCATAGGACAGCCACCATTAACAGGGTACAGACATGGGGGCAGGATCAACAGCAGGTCACACACAGAGTGCAGTCACTAGGCACCCGGGTCACTGTGGGAGGTGTCTGCTGCCCCAGGTCAGTCTGGGAGGTGTATGCTGCCCCAGGGTCCGAGCGCCTGGCATCCACAAATGGCAAGGCAGGCTGCCCGTACCATGCCCTTCCACCCTAGCCATGAACCTCTCTGATGCCCTGAGCCCCAGCCAGAGCCATCATCCCCCTACACCTACTCACCCTTCCCACACACCCCTCACCCCTTCCTGCAAACCCACCCCTTCCTGCACACCCTCCTGTAACCGTCCTCCCCCCAGAGACCGCTGTAGGAGCAGGAGCCTGTCAGTCCTCGAGTGTAGAAGCAGTCTATACATCACTGCACACCGTACCCACCACAGTCTGCATCCCTGTTTGAACCCTTTAACATGAATTCGTTAGTAAAGAAAACTTTGTGAATTAAAAATGTTCCAATACATTTATTTTTAAACGTCTGTTGGAAGGGGGGAAACCTGGGGAACGGGGTATGTAACCGCTGAAAAAAGTGAATAGTAAGTGAAACAGGGGCAGGTTCAGCTTCTCTGTAAAGAGACTGGACAGTCATAGGTTACCCTGCTCTCTGAGGAACCTAGCTTTCAAAGCCTCCCGGATGCACAGCGCTTCCCGCTGGGCTCTTCTAATCGCACGGCTGTCTGGCTGAGCGAAATCAGCAGCCAGGCTATTTGCCTCAACCTCCCATCCCGCCATAAAGGTCTCCCCCTTGCTCTCACAGAGATTGTGGAGCACACAGCAAGCTGCAATAACAATGGGGATATTGGTTTCGCTGAGATCCGAGCGAGTCAGTAAGCTCCTCCATCTCCCCTTGAGACGTCCGAAAGCACACTCCACCACCATTCTGCACTTGCTCAGCCGGTAGTTGAAGAGCTCCTTGTCACTGTCCAGGGCGCCTGTATAGGGCTTCATGAGCCAGGGCATTAGCGGGTAGGCTGGGTCCCCGAGGATCACTGTAGGCATCTCCACATCCCCAACACTTATATGGTGGCCCGGGAAGAAACTACCTTCCTGCAGGCGTCTAAACAGACCAGAGTTCCTGAAAACACGCGCGTCATGAACCTTGCCCGGCCACCCGACGTAGATGTTGGTAAAACGTCCCCTATGGTCCACCAGTGCTTGCAGCACCATTGAAAAGTAGCCCTTTCGGTTAATATACTGGCTGGCCTGGTGGGCCGGTCCCAGGATAGGGATGTGAGTGCCATCTATAGCCCCACCGCAGTTTGGGAATCCCATCGCGGCGAAGCCATCTATGACGACCTGGACGTTTCCCAGGGTCAATACCTTTGAAAGCAGTAGGTCAACGATTGCGTGGGCTACTTGCATCACAGCAACCCCCACGGTAGATTTGCCCACGCCAAAGTGGTTCGCTACTGACCGGTAGCTGTCTGGCGTGGCAAGTTTCCAGAGGGCTATGGCCACTCGCTCCTGCACAGTCAGGGCTGCTCGCATCCGGGTGTCCTGGCGCTTCAGGGCAGGGACCAGCAAGTCACACAGTTCAAGGAAAGTGCCCTTACACATCCTGAAGTTTCGCAGCCACTGTGATTCATCCCAGACCTGCAGCACTATGCGGTCCCACCAGTCCGTGCTTGTTTCCCGGGCCCAGAATCGCCGTCCCGTAGCATGAACGTGACCCATTGCCACCATGATCTCTGCGGCGCGGGATCCCGTGCTTTGTGAGAGGTCTGTGCCACTCTGACACTTCATGTCCTCACCGCGCTGCCGGAGCCTCCTCGCCCGATTTCTCAGCAGCTGACTGTGGAAGAGGTGGACGATAAGGTGCGAGGAGTTGACAACGGCCATAAGTGCAGCGATGATCGCAGCGGGCTCCATGCTCGCAGTGCTGTGGCGTCCACGCTGTCACTGACCAGAAAAGTGCGGTAACAGATTTCCTGCCGGCGCTTTCAGGGAGAGAGGGCGGGAGTGACGGTTGAATGACAACAGTTACCCAAAACCACCCTCGACACATTTTTCCCCCTGCAGGCATTGGGGGCTCTACCCAGCATTCCAATGGGAAGCGGGGACTGCGGGAACTGTGGGATAGCTGCCCAGAATGCACCGCTTCCAATGTCGACGCTTGCCCCGTTAGTGTGGACTCACAAAGTCGAATTAGTGTCCTTAGTGTGGATACACACGTTCGAATTCATAAGGTCGAATCCACAAATTCGACCTAAGTTAAATCGAACTACTCTTGTAGTGTAGACATACCCTTAGAGTCACTAGCCGGGGTCTTTCCTTGAACCCATCGCTCACACCGTGCAGCGATTCAGAGACCCAGCACACAGAGGGTGGGGTGAAGGCGAATACCAACCTGGCTTTCTGCTCACATAGACCCTTACTGTTGTGTATTTGGTTGTCATGGTTTTTGGTTCCTATGGTAACTGAGTTAGATTATTAGGGGATAGCTCAGCCAGCTTCAGCCGGCTGGGTGAGTTCTCTGAGTCTGTAAATAAAATGGTGGTTTTGTTAGCTGTCTGCTGTCTGGCCTCAAGTGATTTCTTCCTAAACCGGCTGCCCCCAAGGATATAACACTTACCTCCTTGCTCTATGCCTCCTAGTGGGTACCCTGAGTAGTGGCGCTAACCGTCACAACTAAACTCACAGACACTGCTCCTAGAGACAGGCTATCCCAGCAGAGCACCAAGCCACAGAGCCTCCGCAAGCCAGGCCAGCCTAGAGCAGCCAGCATTGCAGCATTCCTAGACTCAGCCCTGCAGACAGGCCCAGTCTCCTGGCCTTTGCAATGCTGCCCTGGGTGCAGGACGCTGGCAGGGCAGCATGGTTAGCTTGGTCAGGCCCCCAGAGCAGCCTCTGTGCACCAGGTACCTACGTGAGGGTGCAGACACACTTGGCCGAGTCCCGGAGGTCCCACACCTTGATGTAGGAGGTTGAGACGGTGAAGACCAGCCCCGAGTGGTTGCAGTACTTGATGGACACCACATTGTTGGGGTGGCCCTTCACCGAGGCGATTTCCTGGCCCGTCACCAGGTTCCACATTTTGCAGCTCCAGTCTGTGAGAGGAAGCAGGAGCACATGACACTGCAGGACCTTTCCGTCCTCAGCACAGGAACCCCACAGCTCCCCCCGTCACTGCCTCCCCCTGCTCCCAGGGGCGAGAGGGGAGCTCAGTCCCCATGGGCCACCCAGCCCCTGGCACCTGCGCCGGACCTGCCAACAGAGGGAGGGTCTATCAGTGCCAGGTAAACACCTGCCCACTAAAGGCTGGGCAGAGGCCCCAACAACTGGCTTCAGGGATGTCACCACACAGCTGTTCAGCCTAATGACTCATGCAGCATGGCTGCCCTCTGCTGGGGGGAGCCAGAACTGCACCGGCCCGTTGTGGGGCTTGGGGCTCTCAGGCAGGACGGCGCTCTCCGAGCAGGAGGCTCGTGTCCTGTCCCTGCAGTTCAGGGCGGCTCAGCCACGCCCTGGAGTAACAGGCTCACTCCCCAGCGATCACGCCCAGAGCTCAGCAGCCAGCCCGCCCCCGAGACGCGCACCTTTGGATCCGGAGAAGAGCAGCTCGTCGGTGGCATCCACACAGAGAATGGGCTTGGAGTGTCCCTCCGCCAGGGAACTGCACTGCAGGGGGGCCGTTCAGGCACTCCTGGCACCACCCGTGGGGTTAATGAGGCCCCTTCCGTGGGAGAGAGAAAGGGTGTCAGCAGGGGGTCGCTGGCTGGGTGACCCAGGACAAAGCCAGATCCCGCCCCGCAAGGCTGCCAGGACCTGCTAGTGGGGCTCCATAAGACCATAAGAACATAAGAACGGCCGTACCGGGTCAGACCAAAGGTCCATCTAGCCCAGTATCTGTCTACCGACAGTGGCCAATGCCAGGTGCCCCAGAGGGAGTGAACCTAACAGGCTATGATCAAGTGATCTCTCTCCTGCCATCCATCTCCATCCTCTGACGAACAGAGGCTAGGGACACCATTCTTACCCATCCTGGCTAATAGCCATTTATGGACTTAGCCATCATGAATTTATCCAGTCCCCTTTTAAACATTGTTATAGTCCTCACCTTAACAACCTCCTCAGGTAAGGAGTTCCACAAGTTGACTGTGCGCTGCGTGAAGAAGAACTTCCTTTTATTTGTTTTAAACCTGCTGCCTAATAATTTCATTTGGTGACCCCTAGTTCTTGTATTATGGGAATAAGTAAATAACTTTTCCTTATCCACTTTCTCAACATCACTCATGATTTTATATACCTCTATAATGTCCCCCCTTAGTCTTCTCTTTTTCAAGCTGAAGAGTCCTAACTAACCTCTTTAATCTTTCCTCATATGGGACCCTCTCTAAACCCCTAATCATTTTAGTTGCCCTTTTCTGAACCTTTTCTAGTGCTAGAATATCTTTTTTGAGGTGAGGAGACCACATCTGTAAACAGTATTCGAGATGTGGGCGTACCATGGATTTATATAAGGGCAATAATATATTCTCAGTCTTGTTTTCTATCCCCTTTTTAATGATTCCTAACATCCTGTTTGCTTTTTTGACCGCCTTTGCACACTGCGTGGACATCTTCAGAGAACTATCCACGATGACTCCAAGATCTTTTTCCTGACTCGTTGTAGCTAAATTAGCCCCCATCATGTTGTATGTATAGTTGGGGTTATTTTTTCCAATGTGCATTACTTTACATTTATCCACATTAAATTTTGTTGCCCAATCACTTAGTTTTGTGAGATCTTTTTGAAGTTCTTCACAATCTGCTTTGGACTTAACTATCTTGAGCAGTTTAGTATCATCTGCAAACTTTGCCACCTCATTGTTTACCCCTTTCTCCAGATCATTTATGAATAAATTGAATAGGATTGGTCCCAGGACTGACCCTTGGGGAACACCACTAGTTACCCCTCTCCATTCTGAGAATTTACCATTAATTCCTACCCTTTGTTCCCTGTCTTTTAACCAGTTCTCAATCTATGAAAGGACCTTCCCTTTTATCCCATGACAGCTTAATTTACGTAAGAGCCTTTGGTGAGGGACCTTGTCAAAGGCTTTCTGGAAATCTAAGTACACTATGTCCACGGATCCCCTTGTCCACATGTTTGTTGACCCCTTCAAAGAACTCTAATAGATTAGTAAGACACGATTTCCCTTTACAGAAACCATGTTGACTACTGCTCAACGGTTTATGTTTTCCTATGTGTCTGACAATTTTATTCTTAACTATTGTTTTGACTAATTTGCCCGGTACCGATGTTAGACTTACCGGTCTGTAATTGCCGGGATCACCTCTAGAGCCCTTTTTAAATATTGGCGTTACATTAGCTAACTTCCAGTCATTGGGTACCGATGCCGATTTAAAGGACAGGTTACAAACCTTAGATAATAGTTCCGCAACTTCACATTTGAGTTTTTTCAGAACTCTTGGGTGAATGCCATCTGGTCCCAGTGACTTGTTAATGTTGAGTTTATCAATTAATTCCAAAACCTCCTCTAGTGACACTTCAATCTGTGACAGTTCCTCAGATTTGTCACCTACAAAAGCCAGCTCAGGTTTGGGAATCTCCCTAACATCCTCAGCCGTGAAGACTGAAGCAAAGAATCCATTTAGTTTCTTCGCAATGACTTTATCGTCTTTAAGCGCTCCTTTTGTATTTCGATTGTCAAGGGGCCCCACTGGTTGTTTAGCAGGCTTCCTGCTTCTGATGTACTTAAAAAACATTTTGTTATTACCTTTGGAGTTTTTGGCTAGCCGTTCTTCAAACTCTTCTTTGGCTTTCTTATTACACTCTTGCACTTAAGTTGGCAGTGTTTGTGCTCCTTTCTATTTGCCTCACTAGGATTTGACTTCCACTTTTTAAAGGAAGTCTTTTTATCTCTCACTGCTTCTTTTACATGGTTGTTAAGCCACGGTGGCTCTTTTTTAGTTCTTTTACTGTTTTTCTTAATTTGGGATATACATTGAAGTTGGGCCTCTATTATGGTGTCTTTAAAAAGGGCCCATGCAACTTGCAGGGATTTCACTTTAGTCACTGTACCTTTTAACTTTTGTCTAACTAACCCCCTCATTTTTGTATAGTTCCCCCTTTTGAAATTAAATGCCACAGTGTTGGGCAGTTGAGGTGTTCTTCCCACCACAGGGATGTTGAATGCAATTGTATTATGGTCACTATTTCCAAGCGGTCCTGCTATAGTTACCTCTTGGACCAGCTCCTGCGCTCCAGAGCAAAGCAAACCACAGACAGTGGCTGTGGGAAAGCTGGCTCCCCAGACAGGCCCCCCGGGGGCAGGTCACACCCTGTTGGTGCTAATGGCTCAGGGACTCGTGCAGACCCTACCTTGGCTGGGGGCAGGGGGGGGGGGCGGGTGAGAGCCCAGCTGGGACTGCTGGGACCTAGGGCAGGGTGGGGATGGTAGAGGGGGCATCGAAGGCCCAGCTGGGACTGCCAGCTCTGGGGCCATTCCCGGCACCAGCCATGGGAGTCACTGTCTGCCATTCACTGCTCTTGGGGCTGGGCTCCCTGGAGATTCACCCAGGGCCGGCTCGAGGCACCAGCAAACCAAGCAAGTGCTTGGGGCGGCACATTTTCAGGGGCGGCATTCTGGACAGCAGTTTTTTCCTGCTTCAGGCAGCAAAAGCCTAGAGCCGGCCCTGGCAGCAGCAGTGCGTCGTGCGCAGGGGGTGCCCTGGGGCCGCTGCGGTTCGCGCCTTGGGGGAGCAGCGCCCGCACCTTGTGGCTGGGCTGGGTGGGCTCCGAGCAGGGGACACTCAGGCTGGGGGCTGCCCTGCGGGGCGCACGGAGCCGCCTGCAGGTGCCACAGGGCGGCCACCCCCCAGCGCTGCAGCCGGAGCTGAGTGAAGCGTCCCGAGCCACCCAGGGACTGCGGCAGGGCGGCCAGAAGCAGCAGGGACATAGAGGGCAGGGTGCTGCCATGCGGGGCCCGCGTCCCGCTCTCTGGGGCTCTGCTCTCTGGGGCTACCCTGCCCCGGTTCCTCAGCTCCCTGCCGGGGCGGTCCCCCCGCTCTGCCCTCCTGGGTCCCGGACGGTCCTGGAGGCGGGAGCCCTGGCTGGAGGGACCATGGGCTGAGGCACAGCCCGGGAGCCCCAATGCATCCCTTGACCCTGCCAGCGCCAGGCTGGCTGGAGCCGAGGGAGGAGAGAGTGGAGTCAGCACTGGTGGTGGAGAGCCCAGGGCTGGGGCGACAGGGAGTGCGGGTGGGGTGGGGTAGGGGGGATGGGGAGACCCCAGGGCTGGGGCAGCAAGAGGTGCGGGGGGGGAGAGCCCAGCGCTGGTGCAGCAAGGGGTGTGGATGGGGTGGGGTAGGGGGACAGGTTGAGCCCAACGCTGGGGCAGAAGGGGGTGCATGTAGGGGGGGGAGAGCCCAGGGCTGGGACGGGGGCAGCCAAATTCCTTTTTCCTTGAGGCAGCAAAAAACCTAGAGCCGGCCCTGGATTCACCTTCCCACCTGCTCCTTCCCCCGTGAGGCTCTTACTTGTCCTGCGCGGAGCCATGGCTCTAGTTGCTGGTGAGGCGAGAGAAGACGTCGTGGTTGTTGCACGGCCTGGTGGGAGGGGATGAGGGAGATGTGAAGCCAACGTCCGAAGTCCTGAGCCGGGGTGTTCAGAAAGAGACCCAGGATTACAAGCCTGGTCCAGGGACCTACTACCTGCCCCGCACCTCCACTCAGCACAGGGAGGCCTGCAGTGCTAGCCCATGGCACAGCTGGATCCAGCCCCGAGCACTATACCTGAGCACAGCTGATTGCACAGGCTGATCCCCCCATGGGGCTAGGCCCACGTGCTCTCCAGCCTCTTCCCAGCTCACCTGCATTAGGGGGTGCTGTGCCCTGTGTGTCGAACTGGGAATGTTCTTAATGTGTTCTTTGAATGCTGAGGGGGGAGTGTTGGCCTGGGAAGGTTGCAGGGGAGTTTTGCTGGGACTGTCTGCATTGGGGGATGGGAGACTTTCCTTGAGGGAGGATACCTGAGCAGGTAACATGAGAACCCTGGAAGGGGGTTGGAGGCCAGGTGACACCTCTGCCCGGGAACTGGACAAAGGGTGGGAGAGGAGCCGGGGGGAAGCTAAGTGAGAGGCTGGAGGATGTTTCAGTTTGGAGCTGGCTGGGAAAATGGAGAGGAGCCCAGATGGGGCTCTGATCTCCCAATGGGGCTCTGGCTTTCCTGCCCCCCGCCCCAAGAGGGACCTAACTGAGGAGCTCCTGTTGTCTGAACCTGCAAGACCTGTCTTGGACTGTGTTCCTGTCGTCTAAATAAACCTTCTGTTTTACTGGCTGGCTGAGAGTCATGGTGAATCACAGGAAGCCTGAGGTGCAGGGCCTTGTCTCCCCCACACTCCGTGGCACTCGGTACCCTACCCATCCTCAGCCTGAACCCCCCGGCCCAGCGTTAGCGGGCACTGTGCTCTGTACCCTACACCCCGCATCTCCCAACCCTGCTGCCCAGCATTAGAGGCGCTGTGCTCTGTACCCTACACCCCGCATCTCCCAGCCCTGCTGCCCAGTATTAGAGGCACTGTGCTCTGTACCCTACACCCCGCATCTCCCAACCCTGCTGCCCAGCATTAGAGGCACTGTGCTCTGTACCCTACACCCCGCATCTCCCAACCCTGCTGCCCAGCATTAGAGGCGCTGTGCTCTGTACCCTACACCCCGCATCTCCCAGCCCTGCTGCCCAGCATTAGAGGCGCTGTGCTCTGTACCCTACACCCCGCATCTCCCAACCCTGCTGCCCAGCATTAGAGGCTCTGTGCTCTGTACCCTACACCCGCATCTCCCAACCCTGCTGCCCAGCATTAGAGGCGCTGTGCTCTGTACCCTACACCCCGCATCTCCCAGCCCTGCTGCCCAGCATTAGAGGTGCTGTGCTCTGTACCCTACACCCCGCATCTCCCAGCCCTGCTGCCCAGTATTAGAGGCGCTGTGCTCTGTACCCTACACCCCGCATCTCCCAGCCCTGCTGCCCAGCATTAGAGGCGCTGTGCTCTGTACCCTACACCCCGCATCTCCCAGCCCTGCTGCCCAGCATTAGAGGCGCTGTGCTCTGTACCCTACACCCCGCATCTCCCAGCCCTGCTGCCCAGTATTAGGGGGTGCTGCACTCCATACCTGACACATCCCCAGCCCCAACCACCCTGCCCAGCGTTAGGGGTGCTGTGCTCTGTACCCTACACATCTCCCAGCCCCAGACCCCTGCCTGGTGTTAGGCAGTTTCTAGTGTCTGCTCGGAGACCCAATTCTGCCATTCTGTCCAGCCACATCTCCTCTCATGAGGCTGAATCCTCCCATCTCCCCAGACTCACCATAGCCCAGGACTTGGGGGGCACCTGCTGGCAAAGTGGCCTCGATCCCCACCACGCAGGCAGGGGTCATTCAGCCGGCGATAGCCCTTCTCTCGAGCCCTGAGTGCCTGTGTGTCATGGCTGCCTGCAGGGGTTCAGGGCCAGCAACTGCCTCGGGGGAGAGAACAGGGCCTGGCTAGGTAGGGGCTCAAACCGATGAGTGTCAGTTTGGATCCTCAGCGAGCCGTAAGGGTGCAACGCGGGACGGGGGGGCGGGGTGGTCAACCCCAGCCAGTTCATCATAGACCTTGTCCCTGAGGCCTCAGTAGAAATGGGGATATTCACCTGGCTGCACGCAGATGCAAAGGACTGGAGAGGGAGGTGGCGGACGTGCCCTTTTGATGCCCGTGCCTGAGCACATGGGGAGAGCGGGGGCGCAGGCATCGCTGCATGGTACTGCTGGCAAATGTCTGTGACTCAAGTGCCCTGGGTGCACACGCCCCTACGGTGGAAGATCTACAGGCATGGGATGGTGCCTAAGGGGGAGCTACAGAGCCAGTGGTGAGAGGGGTTTGGCCTTTGACAGTCTGCTCTGGGTGCCTGGGCTGTCAGATCCCAGCCAGCCACTGGCATTGCCAGACCTCCCTGATCTATGGTGCTGCTGCTCTCCCTGCTTCTAGGAGTCACTGCCTCCCCCTGGGCCAAGATGTGACAGTGCTGCCCGTGGGAGACAGCTGAGGTCACTCAATTAGGGTGAACTGCAAACAGAACGGGGCAGACAAACCCCAGAAGCTGGTGGTTATTCCAATACTTAGATTTACCAAGCCAGCACAGAACAGCTTCTACCATACCCCACTGGTTACTCAGAAGTTCAAACACTGCAGTTCCCTTAAAGTGACCAACCTCAAGCCTCCATCCAGACACACACGTCAGATATGATGATGATTACTGAAAATTTTATCTCATCATACAAAAGAAAAGGTTCTTCCAATCTCAAAGGATCAGCCACATACCCAGGTCCAATTATAACTAGATCTTACCTAAAATACACGCTATAGCCAATTCTTATTAACTAAGCTAAAGTTTATTACAAAGAAAAGCGAGAGAGTGTTGGTTAAAAGACCAATATACATACAGACTTGAATTCAGTTCTTGAGGTTCAGATACATAGTAGAGGTGAGCTTGTAGTTGCCAAAAGTCCTTTTAGAAATAGTCCATAGGTTATGGTCCAATGTCCATATTCAGGGTGACTCCAGTCAGTGACTGGGGATCTCAATCCTTATGGCTTAAGGTTCCCCCCTCTTGAAACCCAAAGCAGATCTGAGATGAAGTAGGATCATGTCCTAGGGTTCTTATACATTTCCAGCAGCCTTTTGGCTTGAGAAAACAATAGGCCTAATGCTCCTTCTCCCAAACATCCTGGCAATTAACACAGGGTAATTTAGCCATTAAATAGTTCAGATACGGGTTACCACAACCTTCAAAGAGACACATAGAAAATAATACTATTTCACTCAAGCATCTTCCTAAATGTTAATATTCCTTTTTTGATCTTTAAATTAAAGCCATAGCAATAAACAAGTCTTGTTTGC
Organism: Mauremys reevesii; assembly: GCF_016161935.1. Taxonomy (NCBI): domain Eukaryota; kingdom Metazoa; phylum Chordata; order Testudines; family Geoemydidae; genus Mauremys; species Mauremys reevesii. The sequence goes on along the minus strand of NC_052626.1, from coordinate 138,425,794 downwards.
TTACATCACAAGACCTGAGCAAACACCTACCCTTCTACCTCTAACAATGCAGACCTGCATTTCAAAGCTCTATTCATTTACACATCTTCCTAACCAGTTTCTAAAGTTCAGCCCTGGGTCAGGTTAGTCTGCGAGTTAATTAACTCTTTCTGGCTCTGTTTTTCTTCAGTGAGATATTAGATCAGACTCATAATGTCACACAAGACCCCCGCAGCAATCATCTCCTGGGGCTGCCGAGGCACTGAGCAGCTAGCAAGGCCTGAGACTCAGCTGGTGGGGAGGGGTAGGAGGCTGCTCTTAAAGCAGCTTGTGCGTTGTTGCCGTGGTGGAAGGGGAAGCAGAGATGGGGCCGTTTTACATCCCATGGCCAAGGCACCCGGCAGCTTGGGCAGGTGCAAAGAGCTGCCCGCGTGAGCTGGGAATGGGAGCTGGGGGTAAGGAGAGTTCAAGAACCCCCATTCTGCGCTGTCACAAGGAGGAGGAGCCAGGATGGAACTGATGCTCCCACTCGGGGATCTGGGAAACCCCCTGGCTCCAGCTGCATAGATACAAGGAGGGGCTCTGGCCTGGGGTCTGCACGAGCTGGGACTAGATGAGCCCAGTGGTCCCTTCTGGCCTAACGTCTGTGACTGTGGGGAGCGGAAGGTCTTGTGACGGTACCTCCCATAAGTCTTTATGAAAATAGGACATAGCTGGAATATGTTTTGTGCTGCCTGTGCCATGTAACATATCTCTGTAAAGGTTATGGTCTACTATATCTAGTCATCCTATTTGTACACATCTATCATTTTCTATTTGAGGTTAAGAATATTGGCTGTATACTTGCTTGATTTCTAAGTAAGCTTTGTGAGGCATTTGGTCAGCTTCTTTAGGAAGGAATTCGCAAGGCTAAGTACCCGATCAGGAAGCACTTGGGGAACAATGCCTCTTGGAATGCTCCAGTCCACATAAGAAGTCTTCCTGGAGACATACAAGATATCACGTGGACAATGGCTTCTACCTGTAAAGACTGTGAGTCATGCATGGACATGTGACTTGCCCAGGTGACTCCAGGACTCCATCTTGGAGCTGGACTTTCCATAGGAGTGAGGAGGGGGATCTCCACCCACAAGAGAAAGTCTATTTAAACCCCTGGGAGACCCCTCCATTTTGTCTTCAGCTGGCTAAAGAGAGAGCCTCCCCACCCCCAGGATATTTGGAAGAAACTGCAACAAAGGGGTGTGAGTGATTGCTGGACCCAGGCTAAAAGGAGATTAGTCTGTAAAAGGGTGCCTTCCAGAACTGGTGAGGATCTTATCAGTATTCAGTGTTTGATTAGACATAGATTTGCGCATTTTATTTTATTTTGCTTGGTGACTTACTTTGTTCTGTCTGTTACTACTTGGAACCACTTAAACCTACTTTCTGTGTTTAATAAAATCACTTTTTACTTATTAATTAACTCAGAGTATGTATTAATACCTGGGGGAGCAAAGAACTGCGCATCTCTCTCTATCAGTGTTATAGAGGGTGAACAATTTATGAGTTTACCCTGCATAAGCTTTATACAAGGTAAAATGGATTTATTTGGGTTTAGACACCATTGGGAGTTGGGCATCTGAGTGCTAAAGACAAACACACTTCTGTGAGCTGTTTTCAGGTAAACCTGCAGCTTTGGGGCAAGTAATTCAGACCCTGGGTCTTTGTTGGAGCAGACGGGAGTGTCTGGCTTAGCAAGACAGGGTGCTGGAGTCCTGAGCTGGCAGGGAAAACAGGAGCAGAGGTAGTCTTGGCACATCAGGTGGCAGCTCCCGGGGGGGTTCTGTGATCCAACCCGTCACAGGTCCCTCCCATGACCCCGGTGGGGAAGGACAGGCTCTTAAACCCTGTGAGGCCAGAACTAGTCTGGGCTGGGGCATCCCATGGCTGGGGAGTCACACACTGGCTGGCTTGTGACTCACCTGCCCATTGTGACATGCCCCCTGCTGGCTGGCACAGCCTCATCCCCTCACTGTCAGGCTTGGCTCTGGCAGAGCGAGTGCTTTCACGTGCTGCTGAGAAACGCTGAGCCAGCCGTTTCAGCTCTGCCACCGGCAGCAGAAAGTGGGTGGACCATATACACACCGGCTTTTGCCCACTCCTGACTCCAGGTAGGAGAATCTTCTATTGCCCACCTCTGCTTTTCCATTGCATCGCCAGCCACACCGAGCCTTCTGCGAGCTCCTGGCTGCCAAGTGCCCTGGTGCTGGCTGTCTAGCCCGGTGCCAGTGAGGAAGTGGGCAGCGGCATGCGCACAGGAGGGAGTCTGGGGCGGCTAAACAGAAGGGGTCACACCAGTCAAGCCCAGAGGGGATGGAGACAAGGAGGAGGGTTTAGTGGGGCTGGTGGCAAGGCATGGAAGGCGGCACAGGATGGTAGATGAGGCATTGGGCTGGGACTCTGCTGTAAGTCTTCTGAGTGAGATCAGGTGAGTCCCTGACACTCTGGGCCTGAGCAAAGTAGGGAGAGCAAGTCCCTGCTCCATGGGGGGGGGGGGTTGAGATGCTAAATACAACAACACCCGCATGCTCAGCTGCTGCTGTGATGGGGCCAGGTAAGTGTCCAGACAGGGAGGTAGCTGGTGGCCAACATGGGCCATGTGGGGGTGATGAAAGGCAAATGGGAAGAAGCATAAGAGGTGTGTGTCATGGAGTCCCTGGGCAATACTCTGGAGCTGCTCCCTATGAAGCCAGTCAGGACTCTGGTGAAGTCTCCTCTCTGTGAGCAGGCTCTTCTGGGCCAGAAGCTCACAGGGCTTCCAGCTTCCTGGGTCTGACCTTGGAGCATTCAGCATCCTCTGCCCCTCCTTGCGCTTCCCACAGTGAGTCTGCCCAGGCAGGGTCCTAGAGAAGCCAGAGGGTCCTGCACCCCCACTTCGCAGTCAGACGTGACTCTTAGCCAGCCAGGAAAATAGAGGTTTATTAGATGACAGGAACACGGTCTAAAACAGAGCTTGTAGGTCCAGAGAACAGGACCCCTCAGCCGGGTCCATTTTGGGGGGCAGTGAGCCAGACACCCACGTCTGCACTTCACTCCTCATCCCCAGCCAGCTCCAAAGTGAAACTCTCCAGCCCCTGCTCTCTGGCCTTTGTCTCTTTCCCGAGCCAGGAAGTCACCTGATGCCTTTGTTCTCCAACACCTTTAGCTATCCTCTTGCAGGAGGGAAGGGCCCCGGCCATTAGCTGCCTGGAAACAGTGTCAGCCATTTATGCACACTGGCCTTTATCCCACCACCTAGAGACTTAAGAAATGCATAGGGGAAACTGAGGCACCCCTACAGTATTCAGAGGCAACATTAAGAACAGTCCCACTTTGTCACAGTGAGGGAGTTGGAGAGTCTGTGGGAAGCCCACTCTCTTGTGAAATCAACCACCCTCAGACGGTGCGGGTCCTTCGCAGGCCTGAGGGTGCTGATCTGGGCTTTGCGCGCTACCCAGGGCTCTAATCCTGGCTCATTCCCAGGAAGCTGGGAATGTGAGTGATGGAGCTGCCAGCTCTGGGCATCTCCCTTCCCAGCACGAGATTGCCTTGTGGCGGGGGGTAAGCCCACCCCAGGAGCTGGCATTTGTTGGCCTCTTCCACAGAGCACTGGAGTCTCAGCCGCTCCAGATCGGGAGGGCCAGCTGTGAATTTGGAGCCAGATCCAGGTTTGGATCTGAATCCGCCGGTGCTGCGGAGCGTTCAGATGTGGGGAGCTAGCTCCTGCCCACGCCATAGCACAACGTGCCACTTCAGCCAGCCACCTGCCAGGCTCTGGCAGCGCCCAGTGTGGAACTGCAGCTGGGCCCTCCAGAGCCGAGCTGCTGCTGCTCCTCTCTGCTGGCCAGCCAGCCGCAGCTCCTCAGCACCTGCCCGCTCAGCCCCACCTCAGTGCGCCTGCCTCCCCAATCTCCTCCCTGGCGCTGAACCTCGCCCCCGGCACCTGGCATGTCAGTACCCAGCGGGGCCGGGAGCCAAGCGCCCTGGGAGCCATCTGTAAGGGGCTGAGTCCCTCCTGTGCTGGGCTCCAGCCAATCCACAAGCCAGGAACTGGCCTTGTGACTCCCAGAGCAGCTATATCAGTCTCACAGCAGCAGCTCAGTCTGCTCAACATCACTCCAGGGCCAGGAACTTGCTCCTGCCTGACAAAGGCAAGAGTCTGAGCCTGCTCCAGCCTTGTTCCTAGTCCTACTCAGTCCTGGTCTCCTCCAGTCCCCATTCAGGAGACGCAGCGTGGGGGAATCGGGCTGTGTCTGTACAATGTCTAGCACCGCGAGCCTGATCCCGGACTGAGCCCTCTGGGCACTACAGAAATACAAAGGAGAACAGCAGGGCTGGAGGATTTACAGGCTCCTTGTGAGGAGGGCTGGTTGGGTTGAGCCCACAGTGAGTCCACAGTAACACAGAGCTGTGCTAGTGATGGAAGATCTATTTCATCTTCCCTACCTAGCACAGTTCATAACTTAGCACTGACCAGCTGCAAGGATCATGGTGGGCCCTGGTATGGCTGTAGCAGCAGATTCAATGTTCGGGAAAAGCAAGATCTGTGCAATAGGCAACGTTGTTCCATCTGGGCACCAGCCAGCTCCTGTGCCCCAGAGAGCTCCCACAGCTCACACTGAACCAGGGACAAAGGGGGCAGGAGGTTGGAAGAGACCCAGGAGACCCATGGTCATTTCCCAGCTCTGACACAGATATTCTGCGTGGCCTCGGGCAAGTCCCTTATTCCCTCTGTGCCACAGTTCCCTGTCTGTTCAGTGGGGGGTAGCAGCCAGGCCCTGCCCTGCAGGGGGTGGTTAGATTAAATGCAATCGAGGTTGGGCAGTGCTCTGATGCCATGGGGATGAGGGCCAGGATGGTGCCTAAGACAGACCAAAAGCAAGGGGGAGCTACAGAGCCGGTGGTGAGAGGGTTTTGGCCTTTGACAATCTGCTCTGGGTGCCTGGGCTGTCAGACCCCAGCCAGCCACTGGCATTGCCAGACTTCCCTGAGCTATGGTGCTGCTGCTTTCCCTGCTTCTAGGAGTCACTGCCTTCCTTGGGCTGAGACCCCGCAACAATCATCTCCTGGGGCTGCTGTGGCACTGAGTGGCTAGCAAGGCCTGAGACTCAGTTGGGTGGGGGGGGGGCTGCTCTTAAAGCATGGGCTGGGAGCTGGAGGAGGAGAGAGTTCGGGAACCCCCGTTCTGTACTGTCACGAGGAGGAGGAGCCGGGATGGAAGTGATTCTCCCACTCAGGGATCTATCTGGCAACCTCCTGGCTTCAGCTGCATGGACGCAGGAGGGCTCTGGCCTGGGGTCTGCAGGAGCTGGGACTAGACAAGTCCAGCAGTCCCTTCCAGCCGAACGTCTGTGACTGTGGGGAGTGGAAGGTCCTCCCATGACCCTGGTGGCGAAGGACAGGCTCTTAAACCCTGCGAGGCCAGAACTAGTCTGGGCAGGGGCATCCCATGGCTGGGGAGTCACACACTGGCTGGCTTGTGACTCACCTGCCCATTGTGACATGCCCCTGCTGGCTGGCACAGCCTCATCCCTTCACTGCCAGGCTTGGCTCTGGCAGAGCGAGTGCTTTCACGTGCTGCTGAGGAACGCTGAGCCAGCCGTTTCAGCTCTGCCACCGGCAGCAGAAAGTGGGTGGACCATATACACACCGGCTTTTGCCCACTCCTGACTCCAGGTAGGAGAATCTTCTATTGGCCACCTCTGCTCAGCCACTGCCATGATGGGGCCAGGTAAGTGTCCAGACAGGGAGGCAGCTGGTGGCCAACTTGGTCCATGTGGCAGTGATGAAAGGCAAATGGGAAGAAGCATGAGAGGTGAGGGAGCTGGAGAGTCTGTGGGAAGCTCCCTTTCTGGTGAAATCAACCACCCCCAGACGGTGCAGGTCCCTTGCAGGCCTGGGGGTGCTGATCTGGGCTTTGCGTGCTATCCGATGCTCTGATCCTGGCTCATTCCCAGGCAGCTGGGAGCGTGAGTGGTGGAGCTGCCGGCTCTGGGCATCTCCCTTCCAAGCACGAGATTGTCTCTGGGGGAAGCCCACCCCAGGATTTGGCGTTTGTTGGTCTCTTCCACAGAGCGCTGGAGTCTCAGCCGCTCCAGATCAGGGGGAGGGGCCAGCTGTGAATTTGGAGCCTGATCTAGGTTTGGATCTGAATCCGCCAGTGTTGCGGAGCGTTCAGATGTGGGGAGCTAGTTCCCGCCCGCGCCACATCACAATGTGCCACTCCTGCCTCCCCAATCTCCTCCCTGGCTCTGCACCTCGCCCCCTGCACCTGGAATGTCATTAGCGAGCTAGGCCTGACCACCTCCATCACCTTTGCTGACCCCATCACTTCCATAGGGAATGGCACTGAGAATGCCAGGGGAACAGGCATTCTCAGGTTGCCAGGAGCCATTGTTCTATTTACCAAGACAGTCCGATGCCAGGACAGTGCCCCTGAGCTCTGGACAGGGCTAGGGCTGCATTAGGACACCTGCCGTGCAGCTGCTGTAGAGTCAGCAGGAGACATTGAGTGAGGAATGGAGCCCCCCAGAGCAGGGGCCATTCAGGACACCCATCATGGGGGGAATCAGGCCTGGGATGCTTTCCAGCGGCTGCTGCCACACAGGCCTTGGAGAGATGAGCCATGAAACCCCCAGAAAGCGCGGCCCCTGGCACACAGCTTTGTAGCACTGGGACCCCATACTCATAAGCCGCCATCCAGCAGGGCCTTGGGCCAGCCCCACCCTCTCCCACTGCCCCACTCTGGGAGGCCAGGGAACAGTTCACAACTTTGCAATGACCAGCTGCAGGGATCCTGGCGGGCCCTGGTATGGTTTTAGCAGCATTTTCAATGTTCGGGAAAAGTGAGATCTGTGCAATAGGCAACGTTGTTCCATCTGGGCACCAGCCAGCTCCTGTGCCCCAGAGAGCTCTCACAGCTCACACTGAACCAGGGACAAAGGGGCAGGAGGTTGGAAGAGAAGGTGCCAGCCTGGGACCCAGGAGACCCATGGCCATTTCCCAGCTCTGCCAGAGATAGTCTGCATAGCCTTGGGCAAGTCCCGTATTCCCTCTGTGCCACAGTTCCCTGTCTGTTCAGTGGGGGTAGCAGCCAGGCCCTGCCCTGCAGGGGGTGGTCAGGATAAAAGCAATTGAGGTTGGGCACGTTGGAAGAGAAGGTACCAGCCTCTCTGCTGCTCTCCCACCTTCTGCTCCTGCCCTTTCACGGGGGGGTGTGAGCAACTCCTGCTGCTCACGAGCCCGCCCCAGCTGCCCCACCCCCCTGGCCTCGCCCACCTGGGAACTGCCATGGCCCCAATATTCCGGGGGGAAGGGATTAGGGTAATTTCCCGGGGCAGGAAGAATCCTGAGTGGCTGGATCCAGCCTGTCTGCTGTGCAGCTTGTGAACCAGCAGAAGGAGAGGTGGGAGTGACCCAGGGAGGCCGTTTGGCCTGCGGGATGGGGTGCTGGCTGGGCATAAGGAGATCTGGGTTCTAATCCTGCCTGTCCTGCTGACTGGCTGGGTGACTTTGAGCACATCCCTTCACTTGTTTCTCTGCTGGCTGCCTTGGCCAGTTAGAGTCTGAGCCCTACAGCCCAGCGATTGTCTGCAGCACCTGGTGCAACAGGGCCCTGATCTCAGCTGGCATCTGTAGGCGCTGGTGGAACAGAAATAATTGGGCTGGCCCTGATGCTGAACGGGGCAGTCACCTCTCGTCACTCACAAGCAATGCCTTGTCCTGGCTTCTTGCAGGATGGCTGAAGAAGCCCCCAAGGACTCCTCAAAGCCCATTGGTGCCTGGGAGGAGACGAAACCTCCCCAATGGAAGAGTTGGCAAAAGAGCCCACAGCAGAATCAGGAGCTGTGTGTGCCTCAGCCCTTCCATGCCGGTGAGTGGGTACCTCCTGCGTGGGCGGAGGGGGCTGCAGAAATGGCCGGGGCCATGGCCCTGCATTGCGGTGGGGCTTGGCCCCTCTGGGGGTTGGGTGGCAGGACTAGGGTGTCACTGGGGGGAGAAGACTCCATAGACCTTGTATTGCTCTGAGCTGCCATGAGATGGAGAGACAGGAAAACCCCAGCAGGGGGGAATGGCCCCTCCTGCTGGCAGCAGCTGCAGCCTCTAGAGCTGATTGGGGCATTAGAAACCGCAGCCGAAGCATGGGGTGGAGACTGACTGAATCGCCCACCCTGATCTGTCACGCTGCAGGGTTGGAAGATATTTTCCACCCGTCGAAGGGGCTGCTTGGTGCAGGGTGGGTTGTTAAAGCCTAGGATGGCAGGGCACCGGCCAGAGCATAAGATGCCCCCTGGTGTTGCAGCCCCATCTGCTGGCTCCTTTGTTGCATGTCCCAGCACAGGGCATTTGGGGGGGAGTGTTGACGATGGGAGCCCAGTGCCTGCCCAGGTTACACCCGATGGCTCTGGCTGGCTGTTGGTGGCAGGAGAGGCAGTCAGAACAAGCAGAACGGGCAGGATCTGGGTCCCCATCTCTCACACAGACTGGACAACTGTTCCCTCTCCTACACGAGGACCAGACCAATTCACTGCCAGTCCCTCTGCCCCCTCCAGCAATGGCCTGGAGAGTTGGGACACCACTCATGGCCTGACATCATCCCTCCTTCCAGATGTGACGCTCTCCAAATCCCCAGACTGAGCCTGCATGCTGGGCGGGGAAGTGGGGTGGCTGTTGGGAACCAGGGCTCTGACTGGATCTTTGCTGGGCTGGGCAGCAAAGAGGTGAGGAATCCAGGAATCGCTGTGCCAGACCCTGCTGTGCATCGGGGCTGCTCCCCTGCTGGGGCGGGAGTGAGGGGTAAGGGTTTTCTCTAAGATCTCTGTCACCCAGCCTGCAGCTTGGTAGACCCAGGTATTACCACCGCTCTGTCTTTGATCAGATTCACCATCTTTTTGTAATGCCTGCTTGATGAGGCAAGACTTGGAGGAGAAAAAGGCTCTGGACTACATCGACGCCTTTCTCACGAGCAATGAACAGGTACTAAGAGCCCTCCTCTGACCTGTCAGCTAGTGCCCTGTCCACATGCACCATCCGCCCTTCTCCGGGAGACGCATGGATTCTAAGGCCAGATGGGACCACTGTGACCTCCTGTATAACACAGGCCAGAGACCAGCCCCCGAATAATTCCTGTTTAAACTAAAGCATCTTAAAAATGTCCTGCCTTGAGTTACAAAAGGTCACCCACCATGCCACTTGCTCAGTTGTTCCAATGGTCTATTACTTTCTCAGTTAAAAACGTACATTTCCAGTTTGAATTTGTCTACTTTCAATTTCCAGCCCCTTTGAGGTGCCACCAGATGTATCGGGATACCACTGAGCCCGCCTGTTCTGCCAGCCTGGGCCCCCTTTACCTTGTCTTGCTGGGCTTGGGCAGGGCCACCCAGAGGGGGGGAAAAGTGGGGCAATTTGCACCAGGCCCCGGGCCACGCAGAGGCCCCCACGAGAATGCCGGAGGCTCCCTCCGCCTGCCCCCAACCCCCGGCGCCTCAGAGCACCGCCTCCAGGAGTGGCCCTGGACAGAGCTAAAGCAGCGTGGCTTGGGCGGGGCCTGAGCTCCTCCCACTTGGAGCCATGTGGTAATGGGGCGGGGCCAGAGCGCCTCCCGCTTGAGCTGCATGGTAAGGAGGCATGGCCTGAGCACCTCCTGCTTGAGCTGCATGGTAAGGGGGCGGGGCCTGAGCACCTCCTGCTCAGAGCCGCATGGTAAGGGGGCGGGGCCTGAGCACCTCCTGCTTGAGCTGCATGGTAAGGGGGCGGGGCCTGAGCACCTCCTGCTCAGAGCCGCATGGTAAGGGGGCATGGCCTGAGCACCTCCTGCTCAGAGCCACATGGTAAGGGGGCATGGCCTGAGCACCTCCTGCTTGAGCTGCCTGGTAAGGGGGCGGGGCTGAGCTCCTCCCACTCAGAGCTGCGTGGTAAGGAGGCATGGCCTGAGCACCTCCTGCTCAGAACCACATGGTAAGGGGGCGGGGCTGTGAGCTCAGGTCCCGATGGAGCCAGGCTGCTGCAGTGCTGTCCAGGGGCCAGGAAAGCTCCTGGACGCGGCGCGCTCTGAGGCTCTGGGAGAGTGGGGAGGTGGGAGTAAGCAGCATGGTAAGCCCCTCTGAGCTGGACACCCTCCTGACAGGCCCCGCCAGCCCTGAGCCCAGCTCCCCACCCAGCCCTGGGCAACAGCAGCGCCACCCCCAGGCAGCGCCGGCCCATTGGCACCAACCATCACCATCACCCAGCGACAGCCCATTATGTAATTGCAAATGTATACATACTGTCAAGGTTCCTTCCCCACTCTGAACTTTAGGGTACAGATGTGGGGACCTGCATGAACACCTCTAAGCTTAACTACCAGCTTAGATCTGGTTTTGCTGCCACCACTCCTAAATACTAACTCCCTTCCCTAGATAGTCTTGAGAGACTTCTTCACCAAGTCCCTGGTGAACACCGATCCAACCCCTTGGATCTTAACACAAGGAGAATTTAACCATCCCCCCTCCTTTCCCCCACCAATTCCTGGTGAGTCCAGATCCAATCCCCTTGGATCTTAAAACAAGGAAAAATCAATCAGGTTCTTAAAAAGAAGGCTTTTAATTAAAGAAAGAAAGGTAAAACTCATCTCTGTAAAATCAGGATGGAAAATAACTTTACAGGGTAATCAGATTCATAGAGCCCAGAGGAACCCCCTCTAGCCTTAGGTTCAAAGTTACAGCAAACAGAGGTAAATCCTCTTAGCAAAAAGGAACATTTACAAGTTGAGAAAACAAAGTTAAACCTAACTCCTCCCTTGCCTGGCTGTTACTTACAAGTTTGAAATATGAGAGACTTGTTCAGAAAGATTTGGAGAACATGGATTGATGTCCGGTCCCTCTTAGTCCAAAGAGCGAACACCACCAAAACAAAGGGCACAAACAAAAGCCTCCTCCCCGCCGCCAAGATTTGAAAGTATCTTGTCTCCTTATTGGTCCTTTGGGTCAGGTGTCAGCCAGGTTACCTGAGCTTCTTAACCCTTTACAGATAAAAGGATTTTAGTGTCTCTGCCCAGGAGGGATTTTATAGTATTGTACACAGGAGGGCAGTTCCCTTCCCTTTATAGTTATGACACACACATTAAAGCATTGAATGTTTTAAAATCATGTATTTCGTGTATACCTCTACCCCGATATAACACTACCCAATATAACACGAATTCGGATGTAACGCGGTAAAGCAGTGCTCTGCGGGGGATGGGGCTGCGCACTCCAGTGGATCAAAGCAAGTTCGATATAATACGGTTTCACCTATCATGCGGTAAGACTTTTTGGCTCCACAGGACAGCGTTATATCGAGGTAGAGGTGTATTTTCAAATTATTAAAAATTATTTTTTGAATGTATTTCACTGGTTATTTTTTACATTTCCAAATACATGACACTATAGTATTGCAACTATTTTTTTATGGAAGGGGCTCCTGAAATTGCTTTGCCCCAGCCCCCCGAATCCTCTGGGTGGCCCTGGGCTCGGCTCACAAGCCACTTTCAGCCATACACTCAGGCAGGGCCACACCCAGCTGCAGAAAGACACAGACCCTGAGATCAGCTCTGGGAAGACTCAGCTGAAGGGGCTTGTCCCAGTACTCTGGTGCCCACCTCCTTTGGAGTACAGACCCAAAGGTTTTATGAAATTTGCCTCCTCCCTTGATGTGGAGAGAGGCATGCCCAACTCTTTGCCCCTCCCCCCAGTTACTAATTGTACAAACTGGGTTATGGTACAAACAAGAAATAAGATTCTTAACTACAAGAGGTAGATTTTAAGTGGTTCTAAGAGATAGCAAACAGAACAAGGCAGATTACCTTAGTAAATAAACACAACATACAAACTAAGCTTTCCACACTAGATAGATAGGATCTACACTAGCAAATTCTCAGGCTGGCAGATTCTTAAGATTCTTTGCTGTGCAGCTTGGATTTCCCAGGTTTTCTTACACAGGTTAGGAATCTCTCTCCAGCCTGAGACCATCACTTCTCATATTCAATCTTTGTCCCTCAGGTGTTTCCAGGTGTCTTATTCCAGGGAGCGTGAGGTCCCCGCGATGTCATTGTTCCCCTTTTATCTCCTCTTCCCACCTGCTGGAAAACTCTTTTGCTGCGACCTGGGTCCAACAGTTCCCACTGTGTAGCGTTATCTCGAAGAGGTTTCTATGCTGTTTGTGTGCATTTCCTCAAGAAGCCATTGTTTGGCATTTTTACTGTTGTACCTGAAAGGTTGTTTTGAACCTCACAACGTGTTTCAGGAACACATACATAGCTGAACTTCATAACTGCACATACAGCGATAGCACATACAATCCAATGAGACATTAATGTCTAGCAGATAAAGACTTTTACAATACCTTACAATATGTACTTTGTACAAAACATATCCTAATGACATGACAGTGGTGAATATTGGGGTGTCAGGGTATCCCACCCAGATGTTCCTCCCACTCTGTCAAGCCCCTGCTAACACTGTCTGGCTGCTTAGCTGCCATGTTGCAGTTCCTCTCTGGACACCTACCCCGTGAGATCTGCTCCCTCTCTGGTCCGGTTTCATACAGAGCTGCCCTGCCCTCCCCAGATAGTCACTCCTGTTGCCGGATGAATGGCCTTCTGCCATTTGGCATATCAAAGCCTGAGCAGCACTGGGGGGAAGCTTTCTGACATCTCTCCCACTGGCAGCTCCTTTCCACGCTAACCTTCCTGTTTGTGTCTAATCTCTGCGGGGCGTAGGACGAGGCCAAGAAACTCAAGTTCTTGGATTCCATCAGCACCCTCAGAAGCCTGCCTGCTTTTATGGACAAAGCCCTGCTAGTGGGGAAGATAAAGGTGAGTAAAACACACACCGGGGCTGTGTTACTTGGCGGGTTTAATGACTGGCCTGGAGATCTTTGCAGATTTGTCGAACTTCAGCTGCCAATCATTGGATCGAGTCAGACTGAAGAGCCCATTATCCAGTATTTGCTTCCCCTGTAGGTATTTACAGACTGTCATCAAGTCACTCTGTAACTTTCTCTTCGTTAAGCTGAACTGATTGAGCTCCTTGAGTCTCTCACTATCAGGCATGTTTCCCAGTCCTTCAGTCACTCTTGGGGCTGTTCTCTGACCCCCCCTCCAATTTATCAACATTCTCCTTGAATTGTGGGCACCGGACCTGGACACAGGATCCCAGCAGCGGTCGCACCAGTGCCAAATACAGAGGGAAAATAACCTCTCTAACAACTGGAGATTGCCCTGTTTGTACATCCTGGGATGGCATTAGCCCTTTTGGCCCCAACTTCGCACTGGGTGCTCATGGGCAGCTGATTACCATGACTGCCAAGTCTTTTCCAGAGTCACCGCTTCCCAGGTTAGGACCCCCCATGCTGTGGGTGTGAGCTGCCGTCTTTGTTCCTAAACATATAACTGTATTGAAACGTAGATTGTTCCCTTGCACCCAGCTTCCCAAGTCACCGGGTCGCTCTGTGTACGCCAATCTCCCTGCCCAGAGCCCCAACACTCTGCAGTCAGTGCCCACTAGGGAACTAGCAACAAATCTGCTCCGTAGATTTGGAAAGTCTTTGCTCTCCAGCGCTGCAGAAAGCTTTCCAGAGCTAACCTCCCTTCCCTGAACGTGGGACAGCGTGGGCTGGTGGGTGGTCCAGTGGGCTGGGGCTCAACACACCGGGGTTCTACTCCCAGTTCTGCAGTAAGACCTTGGGCAAGTCACTTCCCCCTCTGTGCCTCAATTTCCCTCCCATGCCTTGTCTCGTCTAGTTAGCTCGTGAGCTCTCTGGGGCAGGGACTGGCTCTCACTGTGTGTGTGCAGCACCGGGCACAAGGGGGCCTGATCTCAGGTGGAGTCCTTGGGTGCTAATGCTGATGGAGCCTTTGCAGAGCACTGGCACGTGACACTGGGACACTGAGCACAGGCCCTGCACTGCGCTCCCCGGCTGGAGCCCTGCACACCATCAAGCCTGCAGTAGGACGACCTGGCTGCCGAGCCCACGTGTTGCAGGCCCTGCGCTGATCCCCTGTCGGAGCCTTGCAGGAGCTTGGAGCCCAGCTGGCATTTCCCACATGGTCTCCTCAGGAGCTGATTGATCACGAGTCCGTCGACTCCCTGACCGGCGTGATGCGTCAGCAAGCTATGCTCGCCATCATGAAGCTGAGGTACCCAGCCTGCCCGGCCCAGCCCCAGCCAGTGCTACGTGCAGCCAGACACGCCAGCCTCTTGGCATGGCCAGTTTTCCAGGGCATTTCCCCCTCTGCTCCTCCCCCATCTTCTGATTCCCCCAGGAAATGTGGCACCAGATGATGGTGCTGGTGCATGTGGACTGGCACCAGTGGGTAGGTGGTGGAGGATCCTTCGGTGCCTGGTGACCTCTCCACGTGGCCTTATGAAGATATGGTGGAGGGGGCGTGGGAGGCAGGACCAGTCCCCTCTGGGGGGAGAGGGGCAGTTAGGTGCTGCTGGAGCGGAGCGACTGGAGTCGGTGCCAGCTGTGCCAGCTGCGTCACACTGGCAGCTCAGCGACTCCCAGTGGCTGAGAGGCTGGGCAGGCTGAGCCCTGGCACTTGGCACTGCCTGTGCAATGGGGGGCTCTCTCAGTGCCACTAGCGCCCTGCTCTGAGCTTCCCTGTCCATCAGGTGTCTGGAAGGTGATGGATGCTGCGGGCTGGAGCTGGGCTCTCGCTGTTGGCTCGATAGGTTCCCCAGGAATGGGAAGAGGAGGCGGGGCAGGAGCTGGAGCAGCTCTCCCCACTGCGCACTGGCTTCACTGACAACGGGGCAGGCGACGGCATTGGCCATGATCGCGTCTCTGCGGGGGTGAGAGGGGGAGGGATTTGCGTCAGCACTGGGCGTAGCTGTTCCTCACTGGCTGCCGCCTGCCACGAGGGGCGCGGCTGCAGGGGCAGCTCAAGTAGTCACCTGGCACCTCATTGCATGTGCTGGGGCCATGCTCTGGCAGTGGGGGTGAAGAGGTTAATGCTGTCTGGGCTGTCCCCACCTTCCTGCCCCCCTGCACACAGCTGTGTGCCCTGTCCAGCAGGCTGAGAGCAATGGGCAGGGGCAGGGCTTAGATCCCTGCTTCGGTTCTGCCCGGCTGCGGGCTGATGCAGCATCTCGGTGCTGGCCTGGACTGTGCAGCCGCAGTGCAGACGGCTGTGGTGGGAGGGTCTCTTGCCCCCAGCGGGGCAGGACTGGCAGGCTCCTCTGCACCGTGGCCGCTGGGTTCAGAGGCGCTTTGGTGCCAGCAGGCTCTAGTCTCCCGTCCATGCCATTTGCAGGATGTTGTTTCTCGGTGAAGCGCAGCGATCTCTGCCCCAGCCGGTGAGTGCTGGTGGGGTCACAGCAGACAGCTGCAGGCTACACTAAGTCCCTGCCTGCTGGTATGGGAGAAGGCAGCACCAACTCCTTCCACCACCCCCTGGCCTGTTCTCATCTGCCACCCGCCAGCTGGAGCCCCCGCAGGTGTTTCCATGTCCTGGGAGCCTGAGGGCAATATTAGCACATCAGTCCTGCCTCAGACCCCAAATCCGCATGTGTCTCTTCTCTTAGCAAAATGAAGCTACCGGTGCGGATCCTGACACAACCCAGCCTGCTCGCCACCTGCTTCTCCAGCATCTTCTCCCTGCCTCCAGCACACACCATGGAGGAGGTGGAGGCTGCTCTCTACACCAAAGTAAGCCCCAAACCGGCCATGTTGAGCTGTCCCAAACTGAGTGGGAATCCTGCCACTCGCTCGTGTACTGTCCCCTGGGTTACCTGGCACTGGCATAAGAGTGTAATGATCACAGCTCCCCGACAGGACTTCAGCGCAGGACCTGCAGCACCAAAGCACAGGCCCCAAAGCACAGGCCCAGATAAAGGAGTAACTCCCTCCTAGGGTAGCAGTAGTAGGCATTTATCCTTCACATGCACTGACAATTAGTGGGGAACAGACACTCCCTTCACAAGCACATTCATCCCCCATGCGTGGCTGGGGGCACAGGCCTGAGATCGGCTGCTTCAGGTGCACATAGGCCAGGGGAGCCGAAGCTTGGCTGGAAATCTGCCCTCCAAATGTGGAGTCCTGTCTGACTCTCCCAGTGGGATAGACTGTGTGCAGTGGGCTTTCTGGGGAGAGCAAAGACAGGTGGGGCCCTGTTGCCAGGAGGAGTTTGTAGTAGGTCCCCTGCGGGTACAAGTGAGTGGTGAGCTGTAATACCAGGGGCTGCTATGACCTGGGGGGGTGTCACACGCCAGGGCATTGGTTCATCACCTGGCTGGGTAACTCCACTTGCTCTGGTTTCTCCTCTGCTCTGCACGCAGACTTTGAAAACCATGGATGAGATGCTGAAGGCCTTGGTGTGCGAGGATCAGGAGCCCAACCTTCTGGTGCTGCAAATCATCTTGAAGGTCTGGAGGCGTGGGGGCAGGAAGGGGACTAGTCCTGTAGCTGGGGTGGGGCTCAGTGACCAAGGCTCTGTTTAATCCCAAGCATGGGACACCCCGTGCCTTCGGCCCTCAGAGTACGTTCTCTACAAAGGTTCTTGGGCTGGAGGGCCAAGTGCCCCACTATATCTGAAAAGTCTGTATGGGGTGGGGTGGAGGAGCGTGGCGGGATCTGCTGTGTTCTCCACTGAGCCCTCATGTGAATCTGGCATTCCTTTGTGTTCACCATGGCCCCACCAACCTGGCCAAAGCCCGAGCTAGATTCCCAACATTCTAGTTCTGGGGCCACAGGAAGTAGATTCTGTGGGTGGTTTGTGCTCCCAAAAGAGGGAAATGTCCTTGACAGAGATTCGGTCTCCTCGATCCCAGAACCTGGGAAGAGGGAATCACAGAAGTGCAGGGCTGGAAGGGATCTCAAGAGGTCATCTACTCCACCCCCTGCACTGAGGTAGGGCCAAGCATTCCTAGACTGTCCCTGTTGAGTGTTTGTCCAGCCTGTTTTTTAAAACCTCCATGATGGGGAGTCCACCACTTCCCTAGGTCACCTGTCCCAGTGCTTAGCCACCCTTAGACTTTTTCCTAATATTTAACTTAAATCTCCCTTGCTGCAGATTAAGCTCATTACTTCTTGTCCTACCTCCAGGGGACATGGAGAACAATTTGTCACCATCCTCTGTATAACAGCCCTTAACGTATTTGAAGACTGTTACAGGTGCCCCCTCCGTCTTCTCAAGATGAAACATGCCCAATTCCTTCAACCTTTCTTCACAGGTCAGGTTTTCTAAACTGCTGATCATTTTTGTCGCTGTCCTCTGGACTGGCCCCAGTTTGTTCACATCTTTCTTAAAGCGTGGTGCCTGCAACTGGACACAGAGCTCCAAGCTAACACAATTCAGAATGGCATTTCCCTTTTTCACAACAGCATCACACTGTTGATTCATATTCAGTGTGAGACCCATGATAACCCCCAGATCCTTTTCTGCAGTACTGCCACCTAGCCGGTTATCCCCCACTTTGTTTTTATGCATTTTTCCTTCCTAAGTGTGTTACGTCACATTTGTTTTGACTGAATTTTATCTTGTTGACTTCAGACCAACTCTCCAATTTAGCAAGCTGATTTTGAATTCTAATCTGTCCTCCAAAGTGCTTGCAACCGCTCCCAGCTTGGTGTCATCCGCAAACTTTACAAGCATCCTCTCTTTTCCGTTAACCAAGTTCTTAATGAAAATATTGATTAGTACTGGACCAGGCACACCCCTGGGGGACCTCACTTGAGACACCCTCCCACTTTGCCAGCGAGTCAGTGATAACTCCTCTTTGAGTACGATCTTTCCATCAGTTGGGCGCCCACCTTATAGTAATCTCATCTGGATCAGACTGGCTTAGTTTGCTTAGGAGAATGTCTTGTGGGACTGTGTCAAAAGCCTTACTAAACTTCATATACATCATCATATACTGCCTGCCTCCATCCACTAGGCAAGTAACCCTGTCAAAGAAGGAAATTAGATTGATTTGGCATGGTGCTATTTGTTATTACCCTATTATCTCCTCTAGATTCTTACAAACTGTTTAATAACTTGTTCAGTATCTTTCTGGGTACCAAAGTTAGGCTGACAGGTCTATAATTCCTTGGGGCCTCCCTGTTCCCCTTTCTGAAGACAGGTTCTGTGTCTGCCCTTCTCCAGTCCTTTGGGACCTCAGACCTCCTAAAGGTTCAGCAATTGCTTTGCCTAGATCCATCTAGGGTGAATATCATGAGGCTCTGCCAACTTGAATACATCTAGCTGACCTCAATTGTCTTTTACCTGTTCTCTCCCTAGTCTAGCCTGTATTCCTGCCCCCTTGTTGTTAATATTATGTTAAGCATCTAGTCATCATTAACCTTTTTAGTGAAAACTAAAGCAAAAAAGGCATTAAACACCTTGGCTTTGTCTGTGTCATCCATTCTTTGCTCTCCTTCCCTGCTGAGTAGTGGCCCCACACTTTCCTTTGTCTTTCTCTTGCTCCTAATGCATTTGTAGAGCTGCTTCTGATTGTCTTTTATGTCCCTTGACAGTTAGAACTCATTTTTGCCTTTGCCTTGCTGATTTTCTCCCTATGTGCTTGGACTATTTTTTGGTACTTCTCCTTAGCAATTTGTCCCAATTTGTTTCTCTCAGGTCCTGCTCCCCTGGACCGCATCCAAGGAGGTACATGAGCGGCTGAGGGCAGTGGGAAGGATCAGGTGGCTGATGGAATTCCTGGGGTCTAAGTGCAAATTCCAGGTGAGCAGCCTGTGACTCTGGCCACCTCCTAACTACACTGAACAGCCTCGCGGTGCAGCACGCCCTGGCATGGAAAATGCAGGCCTAGAATAGTGACTCAGCAAGATCCTCAGTAGGAGTCCAATCTAACGAGCCCTGATGTCGATGGGTCTTTCCTCTGACTCCAGTGGGCTTTGGGTCGAGTTCCATCATTCTGTCTCCAAGGACTCTCCCCGCTGTTCCCCTAGCACCAAAGTCTGCTCTGCAGGGTCAATGCATTTACACAGGATTGCCCTGAGAGCAGCCTGTGAACCCAGGTATCTGTTCACCCCCTTTGTCAGACGCCTGTGGGATGCTTTGGCATCAGCTTCTGCCAGGCTGCCAGATGAACGCCCCTTGCTCTGCATGCTCAGGGCCATTGAGCTGCTCCAGATGCTCCATCCCCCCTATGGAAGGGCCTCCCCTCCGGCAGCTGGACGGGGGCGCTCGGATGATGTGCCCCCAGAGGCTGGGGCAGCAGAACAGAAGGAGGGAGGTGGGAGGGGACACAGTGAAAGGGATGGGCGGGGCCAAAGGCACCAGAGAACTGGGGAGTGGGAGTGGGGAGGCTGTGCAGACCCCGGGAGAGGAGGGCAAGGGGCTTGGTGCCAGGTGGGGAAGAGCAGGGAGCCAGTGCAGGGGCTGCAGGAGGGGGAGACGAGAGGACAAGGCTGCAGGAGAGAGCCGGCAGGAGAGAGCAGGCAGGCTGGGGGCGGCGCGGAAAGGGAGGGCTCTGGGGAGCTCCAGGATGGAGTGAGAGAGGCAGAGCAGAGGATTCCAAGGTGACTCCAAGCTCCTGGGCCTGAGGTCAAAGAAGGGAGGGGGATGGCAGAAGGGGCTGGGATTAGGAACTTGCCCTTGAGATGGAGACTGGACGTTAGTTCATTCGTTACTTGGGTCCCCACTCAGGGGTAACGTTTGCTGACTTTGCTGCCCAGATTTCTCCGTCCCTGCTGAGCTTTCCTCAGCCCCTGGTGATGGGCCCCACAGCTCCTCCTGCTCTCATTGTCCCCAGTCTCTCTGCGGTGGCCTCTGCCTCCCCCTGTTCTAACCCATTGCTAGGGCAATGCCAGGGGGACTCGCTGCGCTAGGTCTGCAGGGGCGAGTGACTCCCTTTGCTCCTTCTCTCCGTCAGGAAGTGGAGGAGTTCAGAGTCCTGGGCCAGCTGGTGGGGTGTCTCACTCTGTGCTGTGTGGAGCAGGAGCAGGAGATCTGGCAATCGGCTGTGGAGGGACTTCACCACCTCTTCTCCTTCATGCAGCTGCTAAAATGTAAGAGCACTGGAGAACCTTGTCCTTCCTAAATACACTGACATGGGGTTTCCAACACGAAAAAACATATTTATTGAACACTTCCACCTTTTCTGCAACCTTTTAAACAGTCTCCATCTAGTAATGAGCCTACAGCACTGCTACGATTTCTTTTGTTCCTAATACACTTTTTTTAAAGAAACCCTCCTTAATCCTGCAAGCCATGGAGTTTCCCCCGATGTCTTTAGCTTCCTCTATCCGTATTCTACTCTTCATAACTCACATAAGAATGGACATACTGAGTCAGACCAATGGTTCATCTAGCCCAATATTGTGTCTTCAGATAGTGGCCAGTGCTTCATGTTTCAGAGGGAATGAACTGAACAGGGAAATTCTGAGTGATCCATCCCCTGACATGCTGTCCCAGCTTCTGGTAGTCAGAGGTTTAGGGACATGCAGAGTATGGGGTTACATGCCCTGATTATCTTGAATCCAATTATACTTTTAGCCTTCACAACATCCCACGGCAACAATTTCCACAGGTTGCCTGTGCATTGTGTGCACAGATACCTTCTTTTGTTTGTTTTTAACTTGTTGCCTATTCATTTCATAAAGTGACCCTAGTTTTCCTGTTATGTGCAGGAGTAAATAACACTTCCCTAGTCACTTTCTTCATACCAGTCATGATTTTATAGACTTCTATCATATCCCCCCTTAGTCATCTCTTGTCTAAACGAAATAGTCCCAGGTCTCTACTACAGACCTATATTGTTATAACTATATTGCTCAGGGTGTGAAAATCCACACCCCTGTCGGCAGGAGCACCTCTCCCACTCACCTAGCCAGCGCCTCTCGGGGAGGTGGATTAAGAGCTTGTTTGCATAGGAGCATCTTCACTTAAACGCTACAGCGCCAGTGCAGCTACGGCGATACAGTGTTTGAAGTGTACCCTTGTCCCCCATCTTTTTTATCTCTCCTCATATGGAAGCTGTTCCATTCCCCTAATCATTTTTGTTGCCCTTCTCTGCACCTTTTACAATTCTGGTATATCTGTTTTGAGATGGGGCGACCAGAACTGCAGGCAGTATTCAAGGTTTCGGCGCATCATAGATTTATATAGAACCAGTGATGAGCTGCCAAAATCTTAACAACTGGTTCCCTATAAAAAGTTCTGATTTAAGGGAGGGAAGCAGAGGAGAGTCTGGGGGCCCCTGAAGGGCCTGGGGCAAATTGCCCCACTTGCCCTCCCCCCCGCAGCCCTGGAGCTCGTAGTCTCCCCCGTACCTTACCTTGCCGGCATCTCAAAGCAGCAGGACGACTCAGGAGCTCAGCTGAGCTGCCCAGCTGCTGGCCACGCTGAAGCTCTGCAGGGGGAGGAGCCCGGAGGAGACATCCTCATGGGGCCAGGGGGCCGTGGCAAATTGCCCCACTTGCCGCCCCGGAGCTCGCAGCCCCCCGCCCCTTACCTTGCTGGCAGCCCAGAGCTCAGCTGAGCTGCACAGCTGCTGGCCATGCTGCGGCTCTGCAGGGTGGGGGAAGCGGGGGAGAGCCCGGGGGAGACATCCTCGTGGGGCCGGGGGCCCCTGCAGGGCCTGGGCCAATTGCCCCACTTGCCCCTTCCCCTTCCCTCTCCCACCCCACTTGCCGGGCTACTCAAAAAGCGGCAGCAGGACGACTCCCGAGCTCAGCTGAGCTGCCCAGCTGGTGCCGGCGGCTGGCCACGCTGCAGCTGGGGGGAAGTGGGGGAGGGTCCAGGGGAACCTCAGCCTCCCCAGCTGGGAATCCTGGGAGCAACAGGATGGTCCGGCCCACGGACCGGAGTTCTTTGCCCACCTCCTGGCCCTTTAACAACCGGTTCTCCACGGAGGTCTAATTTTAGCAACCGGTTCTTGGGAACCTGTGGGAAACGGCTCCAGCTCACCACTGTATAGAAGCATTATGATATTTTTCTGTTTTATTATCTATCCTTTTCCTAATGGTTCCCAACATTCTGTTTGCTTTTTTAACTGCCACTGCACATTGACTGGATGTTTTCAGAGAACTATTTACGATAACTCCAAAATCTCTTTCTTGGGTGGTCATTTCAACCCCATAATTTTGTATGTATAGTTGGGATTATGATTTCCAATGTGCATTACTTTGCATTTATCAATATTGAATTTCATCTGCCATTTTCTTGCCCAGTCCCTCATTTTTTTTAGATCCCTTTGTAGCTCTTCGCAGGCTGCTTTGGATTTAACTATCTTGAGTCATTTTGTATCATCTGCAAATTTTGCCACCTCACTGGTTACCCCTTTTTCTGGATCATTTATGACTATGTTGAACTACACTGGTCTCAACACAGATCCTTGGGGGACCACGTTATTTACCTCTCTCCACTGTGAAAACTAGCCATTTATTCCTGTCCTTTGCTTCCTATCTTTTAACCACTGACTCATGAGAGAACCTCCCCTCTTATCCCATGACAGCTTCCTTAGGTTAAGAGCCTTTGGTGAGGGACCCTGTCAAAGGCTTTCTGAAAGTCCAAGTACACTATATCCATTGGATCACCCTTCTCCACATCCTTGTTGACCCCTTCAAAGAATTCTAGTAGACTGGTGAGGCATGATTTCCCTTTATAAAAGGCATGTTGGCTCTGCCTCAACAAATTGTGTTCACCGACGCATCTGATAATTCTGTTCTTTCCTATAGTTTCAACAATTTGCCTGGTACTGAAGTCAGGCTTACCAGGGATCACATCTGGAGACTTTTTTAAAATTCACTCACATTAGCTATCTCATACAGAGGCCGATTTAAACGCTAGGTTACATACCACAGCACTGCACATAAGTCTGTCTGGATGTCTCGTGATAGCTGCAACCTTTGCACCAGGCAGGCAATTTACCATGCGGTTCTCCCAGTCATCACAAACCCAACTGTTTATATGTCTATTGATTGAATCCCCCATTACTATTTCCTGGCTTCTCTTTGTAAGTGGGATTCCCACCTCAGGAGGGGTAGCCTCAGTGTGAGAGGACATCATGACTTCATCTGGAAGGTGGGTCCCAACTATGGGATCGTCTCCCTCTGCCCCAGCTCGATGTTCTCCTTCCCCGAAACTTTCACCCTCCTCAGCAGCACAGAGGCTGTCAGACTGGGAGTGGGACTACTCTACTGCATCCCTAAAAGTCTCCTCTATGTACCTCACTGTCTCCCTTGGCTCCACCAGTTCAGCCCCTCTGGTCTCCTGGTCTCCGAGGGCCAGTAGCTACTGGGCCAAATGCCCACATATGCTACCTGCCCACAGGGCTGGTAATCGTACATGCTGCATTCAGTGCAATCAACTGGAGAGCCCCACGCTGCTGCTGCCCTTCTGCCTGGTTTATTTTTACTCTTCCAGGGAGGTTAGTTTGTTTAGTTTGGGGAGGGATGGGGAACAGGTTATTGGCCTGAGTTTACAGTATGTTTGTTAGATGTACTTGTCTCTCACACACCCTCTCTAAACTTCCTTGCAAAACTCCCGCTTGCTAACCAAGGTCTGATTTATATTGCCTGTTGTCTGTTTTCTCCTGGGTCAGCCAAAATGCTGGTGAAGCACGGCACAGAGTATCGGCAGATCCTCAAGGACAGTCAAACTGAGAGAGCCTTCTGGGTCACCAACATCAGCAATATCACATCGGTAACTACAGTCAGTGCTTCCTGGGATTGTTGTGCCCAGAGTTATCAGGAGTCAGAAATTAACACCCTAGGAGTCAGGGGGAAGGGACAGACCCAGGATGTGACTAACCCCATCCAGCTGGGACAGAGACCTGCCTATGGCCCACTCCACCTCAAAGAATAATAGACCTCAGGAAATTATCTAGTCCAACCCCTTACTCAAAGCAGGACCAACCCAACTAAATCATCCCAGCCAGGGCTTTGTCAAGCCTGACCTTAAAAACTTCTAAGGATGGAGATTCCACCACCTTCCTAAGTAACCCATTCCAGTGCTTCACCACACTCCAAGTAAAATAGTTTTTTCCTAATATCCAACCTAGACCTCTGCCACTGCAACTTGAGACTGTTGCTCCTTGTTCTGACATCAGCCACCACTGAGAACAGCCAAGCTCCATCCTCTTTGGAACCCCCCTGCAGGTAGTGAAGGCTGCTATCAAGTCATGTGCCCCAGCCCCCGCATCATTTTCCTTGCCCTCTGCTGGACTCTCTCTGATTTGTCCACATCCTTTCTCTTGTATGGGGCCCAAAACTGGACGCAATACTCCAGATGTGACCTCACCAGTGCCCAATAGAGGGGAATAATCACTTCCCTCCATCTGCAGGCAGTGTTTCTACTAATGCAGCCCAATATACCTGCCTACATGACACACCGCAAGATGCACTGGGGCTCATCCAAACCTGATCCCAGCTCCTTGTCAGGTTTGCTGGGAGCTTCCTCAGAGATTAATGCAATAAAAGGCATCATTGCATCTGCGTACGAGCACCAGCCCCTGCTGAGCACTAGAGAGTGTATCCGTGCTGCGCAGTATTGTGCCCCCGTGCACTGCCACGCTGGCCTCTGCCATGCATGACAGCTTCCAATTGCTGGCTGGGTACTGTGCTGCCCAGGTGCAGTAACCCAGGCCTGTCCCGGTAGAGTGAGGTTTGCCTGCACTCCTGGCCGGGCCAGTCCTGGCTGCTTGGCCGCTGACCAGATCCGCGCTGGGCAGCAAAAGGGGTTTCACTAGCAGTTTGTTTCAGCTGTTTGGGAAGTACTTCAACCCATCCGAGAGCATGGACTTCCTCCTTGTTGCTATCGACGGCGTGAGAGACTCCAGCGTCCATGACGCAGTGACGGCCAGGAACATGCTGCATATGATCCTGGAGGTTCCCGGCCTAGGCTTGGTGAGGGTAAGAGCTGCAGTGAGAACACCGTGCTGGGGGAGCCCATCCGTGGGAGACTCTGTCTCTGGGTGCTAGGCATTATTGGGGGGCAGTTCTCTGGCCTGTGAAATGCAGGGGGTCAGTCTAGGTCAGGGGTCAGCAACCTTTCAGAAGTGGTGTGCCGAGTCTTCCTTTATTCACCTAATTTAAGGTTTCACGTGTCAGTCATACATTTTAATGTTTGTAGAAAATCTCTTTCTATAAGTCTATAATAAATAACTAAATATTGTTGTATATAAAGTAAATAAGTTTTTTTAAATTTTTAAGAAGCTTCATTTAAAATGAAATTAAAATGCAGATCTCCCTGGACCGGTGGCCAGGCCCCGGCAGTGTGAGTGCCACTGAAAATCAGCTCACGTGCCACCTTCAGCACACATGCCATAGGTTGCCTACCCCTGGTCTAGGTGATCACCATGGCCGCTTGTGGCCTTGCAGTCTATGAATCGATAGGCTGGGAACTGGTGCTGTGTTCTAGGCCTGGGGCTGGTGAAGAGGTTCTGGGAGGGCAGATGGCTCTCAGGTGCAGCAGGTCCTTGGCTCCCCAGATCAATAGCCATGCGAGGAAGCCAAGGCCCCCACCTCCCCATTTTCCTTCCAGGTGTCAGAGGCTGTGAGGAGCATTCATGACCACCTGGACTCCATCAGCGAGCCACTTGCCCAGCAGGAGCTGCTCAGGGCCCTTCTCCTGCTGGGTTCCCAGTTCAGCGAGGAGGTGGTCGGAACCCTGCTGGGCTGCTCACTGTCATGTGACAGGTACGGGGCTGCGGCTACCACCACTTGCACTCTGGGTCCCCGGACTGGTCCCGCTGCCAGAGACAGGGAGTGCAGAACCCTCCAGAGATCTCCTGCTCCCTGCAGAGCTGCTGCTTCTCCTGGAGGGTTTTGCAGGCTGGCTTGCCCTGGACACAGGCCAATCTGCAAAACCCTGTACGGCATCCCTCGGCCTCTCCTGTGGCTGACACTCAGACCTGGCTCCATGTAGCCTGCACCAGCCAACGGGGTCCTTGCAGGAGCAGGAGGGCAACAAAGGGCCGGCCGGTGAGGGGAGACCCAGCAGGTGTGCCAGTGCTGAGGGGTGCAGGAGGCTGGCAGGGCTCTGATCGGGTGCCACTGGCTCTCTCCCTTTGCAGTGTTGCTGCGGAGATGTGGAAGATGCTGACATCCCAGCCCAAGAGCACAGAAAAGATCCTTAGGAGCTGGTCAGCAGGCTGCAGGGGCAGGCTCCGCGACGGCATCAGCTCTCTCAGAGACCGGCCGGCGTCGCCTCCTTGGCCGTAAGTAGCAGCCCCTGCAGCAAGGGAAGGAGTGCCGTGTGTCCCCATCATGGCCTGAGGGGGTCTCTCAGTCTCCCACGGGGTATAGTCATTGGGCCAAAGAGAGAGAGAGTGTGACTTTACCCAGTGCTATATTTGAGCCGGAACACGCGAACGCTCTCCTGGTGCTATTCAGCAGCACTCATAGAATCACAGTGTGAGAAGGGATCGCAAAGTCAGCTCATCCAGCACCGTGCAACAATGCAGGACTTCTTGTTTCTAACCCACCCTGTACAGATGGCTCCAGCCTCCTTCTGAAAACCTCCAGCGAAAGAGTTTCCACAAGCTCCCTAGGCATCTTTCCCATCGTCCTACTCTTCTTACAGTTAGGAAGTTTTTCCTGAGGCTTAATCTACATCTGCTGTGCTGTAGTTTGACCCCATCACCTCTTGTCCTGCCCTCCGTAGCAAGAGAGAACAACTTTTCTCTATCTTTTTTTATGGCAGCCTTCCAAGTATCTGAAGACCATTATCTAGTCCCCCCTTAATCTTCTCCTTTCCAAACAAAACATAGCCAGTTCCTTCAGCTTTTTTTCTTATGGCTTGTGTTCCATCCCTCTAATCACCTTTGTCACTCGCCTCTGGATCCTTTCCAGTTTCTCCACATCCTTTCTAGACATTGGTGACCAAAACTGACACCGTACTCCAGCTGAGGCCTAACCAGCACTGAGTAGAGTGGTACTATCGCCTCCCATGACTTGCATGCTATACCCAGGGGCAGCTCTAGTAATTTCGCTGCCCCAAGCAGGGCGGCACGCCGCGGGGGGCGCTCTGGCGGTCGCTGGTCCGCGGCTCCAGTGGACCTGCTGCAGACGTGCCTGCGGAGGGTCCGCTGGTCCCGCTGCCCAGTGGAGCATCCGCAGCCATGCCTGCGGAGGTCCACTGGAGCCGCGGGACCAGCGGACCCTCCGCAGGCACTCCTGTGGGAGGTCCACCGGAGCTGCCTGCTGCCCTCCCGGCGACAGGCAGAGCGCCCCCGCCCCGCGGCTCTCATTGCCGCCTCTGCGCGCGCTTGGCACGCTGGTGTCTGGAGCCGGCCCTGGCTATACCTCTGTTAATGCAACCTAAAATTGCATTTGCTTTTTTTGCAACAGCATCGCATTGCTGACTCATGCTGAGGTTGTGATCTACCACAGCTCCCAGATCCTTCTCAGCTGGTTATCCTCCATTCTGTATCTGTGCATTTGCTTTTTCTTCTCTAAATGTAGCACCTCACATTTGTCTTTGGTGAATTTCATTTTGTTATCTATAGCCCTGTGACGCTGTAGGGAGAGGGATGGATTGATCTGGAAATGGTGTTTAGTTTTACTGGGACTGTCTGCATGGGGGATGGGAGAGCAGGGGATGACTTTAGGTGAGGGTCAGTACCTGAGGCTGTAACCTGAGCCAGAAAAGGGGGTGGGATGAGTCGATACTGCGTACTAAGGTTATTCCCTGTTTACACTGGTGCCCCAGCTCAGCAGCAGCAGCAGCGCAATCCTCTTTATTTCTCTCGAGGAGGTGGAGTACAAGCAGTGCTGTAGCCAGGGAGATACAGCGCTGTATGTGCCTTGCCAGTGTGGACGGGGAGTGAGTTACAGCGCTGTTGGTGGCTTTATTGTGCTGTAACTCTCAAGTGTTGTAGCCAAGGCCTAAATCCACGTTCACACTCAGCCATGCTGCATGAAATCACACGCGTGGAGCTGAGCAGAGGTTTCAGCTCAGCTGGCACTTCTGACCAGTATAATCAAGAAAGTCATGCTAGGCATTGACAATTTCTGTCAGTGACAGACCAGATTGGTTACACAGCTGCCCTACCTCCTTTTCACTTTATCTAAGGCCTTGGCTACACTTGAGAGTTACAGCACAATAAAGCCACCAACAGTGCTGTAACTCACTCCCCGTCCACACTGGCAAGGCACATACAGCGCTGTACCTCCCTGGCTACAGCGCTGCTTGTACTCCACCTCCCCGAGAGGAATAAAGAGTATTGTTCTTCTTCTGCTGCTGCTGCTGCTGCTGCTGTGTTGGGGCACCAGTGTAAATAGGGAATAACCTTAGTACGCAGTGACTGATCTCCGGAAGCTTCCCATAATCCTTTTAAGTGAAGGTTCCGCTCTTTGTTTTGTTGCAAACTCTGGGCTCCGGGAGCTGCTTATTAAAAACAAACACAGCTCCTGTTTGCTGTAAATGAGCAGAGGCAGAGGGCTCCCTTTGGAAGGCCCACAGCTAGTGTTTGCTTGAATAGAGGGGGAGGGAGGAGGGTCCGTTTCGGCGAGCGGCTGCTTATCTGGTCTGTGACAAAGAGGTGCAGTTCACTTTCAGTGAGTCAGAGAGGGCTAGGAGGGGTTGGAACTTGCAAGGCAGCTGCTGACACAGTGTTGGCTCCAAAATCCACTCTCTCTCCCCACGCTCCCTGTCACACTCCACCCCCTTTGAAAAGCACGTTGCAGCCACTTGGAACGCTGGGATAGCTGACCATAATGCACTGCTCCCAATGCCGCTGCAGATGCTGCAAATGTGGCCACGACAGCGCTGGCAACTGTCAGTGTGGACAGACTGCAGTGCTTTCCTACTCAGCTGTACGAAGACAGCTTTAACTCCCAGTGCTGTACAGCTGCAAGTGTAGCCATTGCCGCAGCCACATTACGATGATTTTTAATTGAAATGTAGCAAGGGGCTTAGTCCGCATACGTAGTCACTCAAGTTTAGCAAGCTACATGGACCTTCATTTTACATGTGGCATCCTCTCAGCTGTGCCAGAACTTGGCTCAGACATCCTTGTTCTCCCTCTGATTCACAGACACAGAAAATACAATATGGAGAAAGACGCTTTGTGGAAATACTTGTAAAAATTAGATCAATGCATTACAGCAGGCCTTTGCTACTCCAGCCCGTTATGCCTTGATGTATTTTGTGTTACCTGTGTAGCCTACTAGCTACATTTAAAATAAACTTTTATTATTTCAGCCTGATACAGTAATGTCTGTAGTGCAGCAGCATGATTTATTTTCTATTTTCATTAGCCTATAGGCTAAAGTAAAGAAAACGTGCTACGATTCATTGGGTTTTTACCACCGTACTGTACACTACTGTCTAGAGTTATATCTTTTACATATTCTATTGTAGACACAGTAATGGCATTTCTATTGTATTCTATTGCATACACAGTAATGGCATTTCAGCACAATGATTTCAACATTTAAAAGAAATTGAATAGCTACTATGCGGGGGGGTGTACAATTAAAAAAAAATCCAATACCTTGTTATTTTGGACAGCTGGCCTGTCTCCAGCCATGCCTGGTTTAGCCCAGGATTACTGTACCAGAAATTCAGTAGACAAATAAAATGTGAATTTCTATAATTCATATTGAAGAAAATCAGTATTTTAGTGGCATTCCAGGACCTTCATATTTTCGACTACACCACTGTCTCTAGCCCAGTGGTTAGGGTACCCAACTGGGAGACCTGGGGTCAAAACTCTGCTCCAATGACTATTTAAGTGTTCCCAAGTAGAGATAGATACCAAATTCCCTTTAGGGGTGGGACTTAGGCCACATCCCTCTCCGCCGCATTTCCTATTGGTTGGTTTAGGCAGCTCCTCACTCTTAGCTTCATAGAGTTCAAGGCCAGAAGGGACCTCTGCGATCATCTAGTCAGATCCCCTGCCTGACACAAGCCAGAGAACTGCCCCCAGATCATTCCTAGAGCAGGTCTTTGAAGAAAAACATCCCATCGTGGTTCAAAAACAGTCAGTGATGGAGAATCTATCACCACCCTGGGTAAATTCTTCCAATGATTAATTACTCTCACTGTGACGTTTATGCCTTATTTCCAGTCTGAATGTCCACCTTCAACTTCCAGCCACTGGATCATGTTAGACCTTTCTCTGCAAGACTGAAAAGCCAATTACTAAATATTTGTTTCCCAGGGAGATACCTATAGACTGTAATCAAGTCACCCCTCAACCCTCTCTTTGTTAAGATGAATAGATCGAGCTTCTTGAGTCTCTCACTATATCTCTCACCAGAGGTCCTGATTTTTATAGGGACAGTCCTGATTTTAGGGTCTTTTCCTTATATAGGCTCCTATTACCCCCAACCCCTGTCCTGTCTGGTCACCCTATCACTAGAAGACATGGTTTCTAGTCCTTTAATCATTCTCATGGCTCTTCTCTGAACCTCTGCAATTCATCAACATTCTTTTTGCATTGGGGCACCGGAACTGGACCCAGGATCCCAGCAGTTGTCACACCAGTGCCAAATACTCCCACTCTAGATTCTTCTGTTTATTTATCCCAGGATCACATGAGCTGATTATCCACCAGGACTCCCAAGTCCTTTACAGAGTCTCTGCTTCCCAGGATAGAGTCCCTCGTCCTGTTCCTAGATGTATTCATTTACAATGAGCCATATTAAAACACATACTGTTTGATTGCTCCCCAGTTTACCAAGTGATTCAGATCGCTCTGTATCAGTGACTTATCCTCTTCATTATTTACCACTCACCCAATTCTTGTGTCATCTGCAAACTTTATCAGTGACGATTTGATGTTTTCTTCCAGGTCATTGATGAAAATGTTAAATCGCTTAGGGCCAAGACCCGATCCCTGCAAGGACCATCCTGGAAACACACCTGTGCAATGCTGATTCCCAGTTTACAATTACATTTTGAGACCTATCAGCCACTTTATAATCCAATTCAAGTGTGCCACGTTACTTTTGTATCTTCTAGGTTTCTGATCAAACTGGAGTGCAGCGCCAACTCAAGCGCCTTATAGAAATCTACATACATTATGTCAATACCATTTCCTTTATCTACCAAACTTGTAATCTCATCAAAAAATTGTTGATTTGCATTAAATAAATTATCCTCTTTAATTCTTTATTAAATGAATCTTATACCAGCTGCTCCATTATCTTGCCTGGGATCGATGTCAGGCTGACAGGCCTGAAATTACCCAGGCCATCCCTTTCACCCGCTTTAACAATTGGCCCAACTGACTCTCTCTCTGGAGCATATACGGAGCCTGGGCACTTAACCCAGGGCTGTGAGTCCACTGGGCAGCAGGGCACATGAAGCTGGGCATGGCCACGCTGGGCCGAAGTCCCTTGTGTGGTTCTAGCCAAGGTCTCACAGGCTAGGAATTGAACCCAGCATCCCAGGCCTTAGCCCCAGCCCAGCCCACCCTCTAGGTGCCCTGGGGAGCGTGGGAAGGATGAAATCCCTGCAGCAATGTCTGTCTCCTGTTCTTATCTGCAGGCCACAAGAGCCCTATATGTGATCCTGCAGGAGCAGGCCTGCAGGCAGGAAGTGAAGGAGCTCTTCCTCAGCTCTACGTCGCGCTGCTCTTCCACGTCACCCACACAGTGCAGCACACTGCTTCGCAGGAGAGGGAGCATAACCAGGAGGACACGGCCGCACCCTCAGCCCTGTCAGGTACCGCCAGCCCGACACCCAGCCTGGGTTCTGCAGCGCCCCGCAGGCACGCGGCAGGGCCTGGCCTGGGCTCACTCAGTAACAAGAGGCTCGCCTGCACACAGGTTCGCGGTGAAGGCCATGGAAGCTTTGCTTCTGCGCTGGCTACAAGGAGCAGGCCACCTTCATGATGAAGCATGGCCGCTGGGACCTGCTCATGAGCTCCGACACGCACCACAAAGGTGTCTGCCTGCTTGCCCGGTGAGTGCTGCCCAGAACCGATCACAGCAGCAGCTCCTCCTGGCCCAGGACACGGCCACATTGCCTTCCCTGCTGGGTGAGACGCGGCTCCCAATCGCCTGCATGGAACAGGCCGCAGCCTCTGTGCTGTTGGCCAAGGGGTCAGTCGGCTACTTCTCCACCCTGCGCTGCCTGGCGAAACCGCTTCCTGCATGGCTCTGGCAGGCATGGCTGGGCAAAGACAGCCTCCGCCATGTCTTTCCGCAGCGTTGGTGTAGCCCTGTCAGGCCCAGCACATGAGAGAGACAAGGTGGGGGAGGGAATGTCTTTGGTTGGCCCAGTGACTGTGGGTGAGAGAGAAGCTAACACAGAAAGCTCCAGCGCTTGTCTTGGGTGAATCTAAGATATTCTCTCACCCACCCTTCTGTCTCTCATCACCCAATATCTGGGCACATGAGGAAGACCACCGACCCCACCAACACCCTTCTTTGTCTGCAGTTCTCTTGAAGCCCCAGCACTACGTGCTCAGAGCTGGCCTCATGGAAGGGCTCCCTGTCGAGTGATTAAGGGTTTGGGTCTCTAGCACATAAGCCGCTGGGCATTTTAAGCCAGCAGGAACTAGTCTGTGCCAGCTGCGCGTGACTAGTCGCCCGGGATCCCCTGTCCTGTGGCACTGGTCTGGTTAGATTCATAAATGGAGGACCAGTCCTTGCCCACCTTGATGATGTGGTGTTTGTGTTTCCTATGCCAGGCCATGGTTTCGCCAATGTCGAGGAGCGAAACTGGATTTTCTACCATCTGATGGCCATCCTCAACGATCGGGACGATAGGCGGTACGTCCCGGCCGTGGCGCTCTTCATTCAGGTGAGCCTCACCAGCGGGTGAGGGTCGTGAGAAGCGCCCCGGCCCAGCGGTGACTGGGGCATGGGGCTGATCTATGGCCAGGGACGGCAGATTTGTAGAAATTTTGGTGGTGCTCAGCAGAACCTGCCCCTCCAAACTCTGCCCCCCTAAACTCTGCCCCCCACCTGCCTAAGTCTCTGGGAGGGAGTTTGGGTGGGGGAGGGGGCCTGGGGTGCAGGATCTGGGATGGGTCAGAGGGTGGTAGTGCAGGACAGGGTGGGGATGCAGGCTCTGGGCGGGAGTTTGGGGACAGGAGGGGGTGTGGAGGAGGGGGTGCAGGCTCTGGGAAGGAGTTTGGGGCCAGAGTGGGGTGCGGGAAAGGGGTGGGGGCAGGCTCTGGGAGGAGTTGGGAGGGTGCAGCGCTATCTGGGGCTCCTAGGCAGGGCGGGCCGGGGCCCTCCATGTGCTGCTCCCGAGGCACTGCCCCACAGCTTCCTACTGGCTGCAGGGGCATGCCCACCCCACCCAGGGGCCACAGGAGGGGCTGGCAGCCATGGGAGCAAGCAGACAGGAGGCCGCTCTGCCGCGCTGCCAGTGGTGGTGGGGCCCCAGGCTGTTTTAAATGGCCTGGGAGACGTGGGGGGAAAGGTGGGGCTGAGGCCCATGGTGCCCAGGCACCATGGGCCAATGGAACTTGCCGCTCATGCCTCTGGTCAGGAGAGGGGTGGCCCTGAAGGCCCTGGGGGTGGGTGGGTGAGCAGGGGCAGGGAAAGCTCCTACAACCCTAGGGGTGGAGTCACTCAGTCTGGGCATTGTTACCTGTCCCAGCTGGTGTCACGGGGCTGGAGCAAGGCCCAGGGTCAGGTGTCTCTTGTTCCCCAAGGCTCAGTTCCATAGAATGGTCCCTTGTGTGACCTCGGCCCTCGAGCCCCCTCTGACATCCGTGTGCCATGTGCAGGCCGGGCAGCCACCTGCCCATTCATGGCCAGTTCACCTGCCCCCCGCAGACCGGGCGACCCTTTGGAGCACAAGGCTGCAGACCCCCCACACACACACCACTGCTCCGTGTGCAGCTGAGCCTTAGTGAGGGAGCAGGGCAGGCCTTGATCTCAGCTGGAGCCTCGAGGGGCCGTCGCGCTAGCAGCGTTTCAGTGGGGCCCACACGGTGACCAATCGCGATGCCCTGCATGCAGCCCATGCCGGGCCTTGGCCAGTGGAGCTAAGGGCCCCGTGGCAGAGATGAGTCGCGAGAGGCCAGCCCTGTTCTCTAGCTTGATTTGCTGTTGGTGTGTTAGCTCCTCAAGTGCCCTGACCTTGGCAGCGAGCTGGAAGACGCCATCGTGGAGGAGATGAGCGGGCTGCTGAGCGACCCCAAGACCGTGGTGCGCTGGTTGGGGCTCAAAGGCCTCCTCAATCTGGCCCTTCACCCAGAGAAGGTGAGAGGGGAGGAGGGCTGGGGGATAAACCCAGAACCGCAGGGAGCTGCTGCAGGGCTGGGGTCATTGAAACCTTCCCAGGGGGTATGGCCCTGGCCTGGAGTCAGGAGCCCTGGCTTCTATTCCTGGCTCTGCCACTGACCTGCAGGGTGCCCTTGGGCAAGCCCCTGCCTGGCCTTTGTCTGTTGTTCTGCAGGGCAGGGCCTGGCTCCTGCAGGGTGCGTCTCTAGGTGTGTGGAGCATCTGGCACAGCTGGGCCTGATTGTGTCTGGGGTCTCTGTGATCCAAAGAACCCTAGCACTAGAGTAGCAGCAGAGCTGCAGACTCTAGACCCCCAGGGAATGCTGGCGACCCCAGTGATCAGGGACGCTTGGATAGAGCCATTTCACTACAATTAGGAACCATTTTTTCCTACAAATCCCCTTTTAAAGCCTCATAGGTTTTAACTGTTGACGTCACGGCTCTGTCCTGCAGCACTCGCTCCTCTGAAGAGCTCTGGAAGGGCCTTTTGCTGCTAAGATCTCATAACAAGTTTGATACCCACAATATAGTGAAGGCAGAGAAAGCCCTTGGGACTTAAATACACAGATCTGACAGCCTGGTAAAGAGGAGACAATCTGAAGGCAACTCTCGTTAATGATAATTTACTTCGCCTGAGAATAGGGGGTCAGTCCGGTTTATTAAACCCGGACTATGACTAGATCAGACATGGAGAGGGCGTGACTGTAATTCTCTTTGTTATACACCATTCCCATCGGTCCATGCACTTCAGCCTGGTTTTCACTTGCTTGTGGTTCATTTTCCTTTCCGGAACCGGTTAGCCTGTATATGACCTATTTTTTCCCTGATGCCGGTTGAGATTTTGTGGGGCTGTCTTTGAAAGGTTGAAAAACCAAACACAGAAATTACAGAATCTGGCTTTTAGTAACAGCCTAACCCTAGAACTAGTGTGCAAAATCGACTCCCTCCCCTAGGCTGGGCTGTAAGGACCAGGATTCAGGAGAATCCAGGTTCGGTTCCTGGCTCTGCCAGACTCCCTAAGTGACTGTGGGCGAGTCACGTAACCTCTCTGTGCCCGAGTTCAATGTCTGTACAATGGGGATAGAAATCCTGCCTTCGTGTGTCTAGCCTGTAAGCTCCAGGGCAGGGACCGTCTCTTACTGTGCCTGGAAAGCCCCCAGCACAAGCCCTCATTGCAGACAGGCCCTCGAGGTGCTATTCGAACAATAATACACTTGATTTATTTGGGGTCAACGTGTTGTGTAGAGAACTTTCCACGGATGATATCTGCTAATAAAAACCATCCCTTGAGATCTGGAGTACAAGGAAGCAGCTGCTTATGTTGCAGGTTGCCGGACCCACTGCCCGTGATTTTAGCTGGCTGTGCAAAGGCTTTGAGGCTGTAATATGTCTCTGGAGGCAGGGGCGCTGGAAGACTTTTTATAGTGGAGGTGCTGCACACACACCCCTTACTCCCTGTCCACACACCCCTCCACCACTAGAGCTTTGGTCAGGAGCAGGGCCATGGCTCCAGGAGGCGGGGGCGGGGGGTGGATGGGGCAAGGGGACCAAGGCTGGGGCCATAGCTGGGGGTTGGCACAGGGCCGGCAGCTGGGACCCTGTGTGTGGGGCCAGGAGCAGAGCCCTGCGTAAAACCTGGGAGTGCTGCAGCACCCCCAGCACCCCTAGCTCCCGTGCCTCTGTCTGCAGGGGAGGCAGACATTGTTTTGGAAATGGCTTGTTGGGTCACTGGAGGGTGTTTCGTAAAGCAGCTCCTTGTTTCACACAGGTGGGGAAACTCCAGCATCTGCTGCCAGATGTCCTGGAGCGACTTCAGGAGGTAGACAGAGACCTCATCTGCAAGGCCATCGCCGTGCTGAAACACCTCCTCACCGGCATGGACAGGCAGAGCGCCAGCCGCGTGGCTGTGCAAGTGGCTGCACAACTCCTGCCGTTGTTTCATGATGTAAGGCCTGGCAGCTCACAGGAGATCCCATCAAACTGCGGACATGTGAGTGGGGGCTAGGGAGTGGGCTAGCAGGGCCTGTGCTATGGTCCTAGCCAGAAAACGGATTGTCATAAATCATGAGCCCATTCCCGCCTTCCTCTCACTCTCCATGAGAGCACATGGCAGAAAGGATGGGAACCCTGGTGTCCCGCAGGCCTACTGACAAGGATGAGGGCAGCCTGGGGACGAGGCTTCCCTTAGGGAAGGACGTGCATTCCTGAGCCTGCATGCAGCGAGGGGGCCTCTGCAGCACAGGGTGCTGCAATGCTCTTGCTGGCTTCCAGGGTGACAAGTGATGGTACCTTGGTGAAAATCTGCCCCTCCTTTCCCTGGCCAGGAATCCTACAGCTGGCCTGTCAGCTCCATAAGGAAATGGCTCTGTCTGTAGGTTCTGCAGCTACCGCCCTTTCCTCTCCCCTTCGGTCTCATGGCAGGGCAGCGTCAAAGGAGGGAAAGTTCTCCTCAGATCTTTTGTACCCACAACTAGCCTCCGGCGCATTCACCAGACTGATGTTCAGTCCCACACTGGGTGGCGAGATCCAGCAAGCGGGCAGGAGAAAGGGGCCCATCCATTACTGCCTTCCAGGGTAATGCCCCAGTGGGGGCTCCTGGAGGGACTCCCAGCCTCATAACGGTAAATCCTACTCTCAGCCCTCCCGAATTCTGCTGGGACCCTGCCGCTCTTTATTTAGTAGTGGCACAGGCCTGGCTAAAGCTGTTCCCAGGGTCTCCTGGATCCCCAGCTGGCCAAAGGGACAGGGCAGCCTGGACCAAGGATGCAGGATCTCGCCCTGGGGTGAGCCCTTTAAACCAAACCCCTCTCAGGCCCGGGGGGAACAGAACAGGTTCTTTATGGGGCAGGGGTTATATCCAAATAGTGTTAATGAACACAACGCCCATTGTTGTCAGAAGTGTGTTGTCAGAGTGCTACCGGTGTGGTGCTCTGCTTTCTCCTTGTTGATATCACTCGGCTGCGTGCGTGTGTTCCCTCTGTGTGCTACCCCAGCTCTGCAGATAGCTGACACAGCAGACCCGATGAGAACCCCCAATAACCAAAGAGTCCAGTAAGATGCAAAGCCACGTCGGCTAGGTTTATTGCGACCTCGGACACAATGGCAGTTCCCTGTAGGTTTCTTAGCCTAATTCAGGGCATACTAAGAGAAAGTGCCTCTTGGCAATGGACCTTTCTACGTATTTAGGTGCCGCCTTCTACCTTGTACATGTTGGTTCGATCAAAACAACTCTATCCATCATTTTACCCTTTTGCCCCTGTCATTGGGATGGGCCAGCCTGTTCTCTGTTATCTGTGTGGAATGTGCAAGTATGTGAATGTTCAGTACCTTTTAGGTACGTATCAGCCCTTTCCTTGCCAGCTTCTGTGAGCAGGGCCTGCCTCTGGCTCACAGCTTAACTTTGCTTTATGTTAGCAAAGTCTTGTTCACTACTTTAGTTCAGGTCTCAGGCCTCATACTGGGCCTTTATCATGGCCTGCACTTACTACACCCATCACCAGGGAAAGGCAAACAGGCCTCAACAACTGGAGGGAAGACCAGAGAGGTGCCAGTTCAACATCTGCCTGTGCCCACTGCAGTGCAGCCCTGATGCCCCCATACCCCTCCCACATGTTTTGTACAGAGCCTGCCCAGCTGTTTTGAGCTGGCCCCTCACCCCACCCCAAACCCCTGGAGGCTGGGTGGCTTCCAGTCATGGCTTCCAAGGCCCCCTATCTGGGAGCTCCTGCACATTTACCACCCCTTGGCCCTGGTTAAATTCACCCCAGTCCCTGAGCATGGCCCAAACAAACACCAATGTAGGAATTTGCCCCCTATGCCTGGCCCCCTTGGCCCGGCTAGAGGGCCGCTGTGGGTCAACACCAGTGTGAGCTGGGCCTGCAAAGCGGGTGGACAAACTACACCCCCCCTTTGCTCTTTGAATCTTTCCTCATCGCTCCCTCTCTGCCGCCCCTGTCCTGGCACTGCTCCACCCTGAATGTTTCCCCTTGGCTGACACAGGCAGGAGCTGATGTCAGTGCACCCAGAGCTGGCTGTGAGAGCCCAGGGGCAGTCTCACCCCAGCTTACTGCTCTCCCTGGCCAAGAAGTTACCAGGCCAGCCCCTCAGCGGGTGGAAATCTGCATCTCTATTGCCTTCAATGGCGCTATGCCCATGAGACTCTGGCCCCAGCTGTGGCTGTATGGCTGGGGGTGAGTTACCAATACCCCCTGCAGGGCAGACATCTCTGGCACAGTGTGCGCTTGCCCCGCTGGATGAGAATGACTGTCACAGTGTCTCCTCCCCTCCCTATATCATCTCTTGCAGGTGACCAGCAAGCTCCGGGTGCTCTCCATCACCCTTTTTAAAGACCTGCTGGAGCTTGTAAGGGGGCCCAACCGGAGCGAGATGAAGGAGTATGTGCTCCAGAGCCTGGTCCCACTGCTCCTCCTTGTGCATGATGAGCGTCCCAACGTGTCCCAGGTGAGGCCACAAATTGGAGTCTGCAGCTGAGATAGTTACAGAGCGACCATTTGTTTTGGGGGGGGCAACATGTGACACCCCCCTTTAAAGGGTCTGGCCGGTAGAGGGCAGGTGCTCAGAGCTGTGACAATCAGGCACTCAAAATCACTTGAATGTTGAGTCCAGTAGTGCCATGACCATGGCACCCCACCCAACTGCTGAGTCTTCTCTGCATCCTCTGAGCTCAACACCCACTGCAGCCAGGCTGAGAGATTGGGTGGGGCGAGTGGTCGCCTCACCACTCCTACAGCCACTGGCCTCCGCACACTCCCCTGGCTGTGCTGGTGGGAAGAGCACAACCCTGGCCATATCCCTACCAGGAGCAGGGCTACTCAGCCTCCAGATGGTACACAGGACCCAATGTGCCCTTAGCCAAGCGGCCCGGACAGCCCGTACTAGCCATGACATGCCCAAGCCCCTCCCCCCCGATGCCTCTGCACATGCTAGTGCTCATGGCCCCCATCACTTGGGACACAAATGCCACCAGCACTAATGAATTCACCCCATGAGGTGGGGAACTGAGGCGCAGCCTCAAAAATATTGAACCCCTATGGGCATTAGGCACCTAAATCCCTTTGCAGCCCTGGGCCTAAGCAACTTGCCTGAGTTCCTGCAGGGAGAGCTGGGAATTGAGTCAGGTCTCCAGCCATTGCCTTAGCCACACCGCCACCCTTCCGTGAGCAGCCAGGGCAGGGAAGCGTTCAGCATGCACGGCCTCCCTGGCCTCCGGTAACTAGGCTAGTGGCTTCCAGCTCCCGTAACTGTGTCCGGCTCGCCCCGGCCCCTCTTGTTTTGCAGGTGTGTTGGGACACCCTCAGCAGTGCCGCCCAATTCCTGAGGTGGCACCAGCTCAGTGGCCTCATCCAGCACAAGGAAACCTGGCGAAGCTGTGACTGCCTGGTGAGGAAGCCCTCTGGCCATTCACTGCACAGCCCTCGCTGGCAGAAGTGGAGGAATCAGTGGATAGGGCACCCCCAATTGCCTGGCTCTGTGCCCACACTGAGCCCCAGCCCCGGGACCACACCTGGCCCTGGGTGTGGTCCCTCTGTGTGATCCTCCCAGCACAGGAAGGGGGGCAAAAACAGGACGTGCGCTCCACACACCTGGAAGCTAGCCTGTGGGACGGAAAGGCCTTTAATAATCTTGTGCTCCCTTGTTCTGGCTCCTAGGTGATCCACTACAAGGAGAGAGCTGATGACTTCCTGGGCCAGACCATGGCCTTCCTGCAGAACCCACAGACGCCAGTTAGGGAAGCAGCCATCAGGTTCCTAGGTAACCACAGAGCAGAGGGGTCCCTTTAGCAGAGGGGTTGGATCTGGTCCCAGGCTCTCCTCAGTCCCTGCCAGCAGCAAGAAGTGATCCCTGGGCTCCTGATTCCCTAATGAAGGCGAAGGGGTGTCAGAAACCCACAGGAGCAAGCTCACCCCAAACTGCCCTGATCGGCTGATGGGACCCCTCTAAGCCCACTGCTCCTCATGCAGTCCCCATTCTCCGCCCCCACCCCACCATGGGCTCTTGGTAGTGGACCTTCAAGGCGCTGTGCTCTCCTTTGGCAACCAGCCCTGTAGCCATCTCTGGGGACTCGCCTTTCCCTGGGGATTCAGGAGCGTGTCCTGGCCAGTGAGGGGCGGGAAAGCCGCGTGCTTGGAGGGTGACAGGCTCTTTAACACCCTCGCTGGGGACGCGGGGATGTGATGAGCTGTTTGTGTGTGTAGGGCTCACTGCCCGGCAGCTGGACCAGGGGAGCCAGGACAAGCTGGACACCATCTGCGATAGTGAGTGGTCCCGCTTTGAGTACTGAGCACTAGGGGGATGAATGGCCCAGGGCTGCAGGGTGGGTTCAATCTCCGACGCCAGCAACGTGGTCACAGGCGAGAGCCACAAGGGGATGCAAAATGTCAATCCCCAACCCCCTGATCAGCTGCCCCCTCACCCTGTCGTGTCTGCTGGTTGGCATGTGCCCAGGCACTTAGCCCTGACCTCAGAGCTGCGGCCTGGTAGATCCCCAAACTGGGCCTGAGCTGGCTGGCCTTTGCAGATGACTGCCCCCCCCCAAACACAGCCAAAGTGGGGTGCTGCCTCCCCCCTTGCACTCACTAGCCCAGTGTTTGTTGCAGTCAGCTCCACATGGGACACCTGGGGTCAAGCCACTGCTCCAAATGAGGCTGAAGTGACGTCCGGTCACCTACCTCCCTGCTGCGTGTTCAGACCCCTGGGCAGCACAGGGCAGAGCAGCATCTCCACCACATTTGTTCGGGAAAAGGGAAGGGTGGGTGACATAGCTCAGACTCCTCACTCCCAGAGCAGATTCACAGCTGGGCCTCCCAACCGGAGCTAGAGAATGGCTGAGCTCCCTCCTCGGCATTTCCTGGAGGGCAGCAGGGCACCTGAAGTTAGGCGGCGCCTAACAATGCCCAAGCCCCCTTTGTGACTCTCCCCCTCTCTAGGCCTAAGTGCCCATCTGTGCATTGTGGGGGGAAGGGGAGGGTAAATACAGGCAGGGATGAGGCTCTCAGATACTGCAGGGATGAGGCAGTCCTAGAAATAGTGAGTGAATGGGGTTCATTGGGACTTCTTGCCTGTGTCTGGAGGCTCCCCCAGCTGTGGAGGGCGGCGGGGATGTTTAGTGAGGGTTGCTGGTTGTTCCCGCTAGTCCCCTGCCTCCTGCCACCTGGCCTGCTGCCTCCTTGTCGTGGGCCGAGAGGTACAGAGCTGGCTTGGCCTGCCAGGGCTCTCCAGAGTGCCATGGCTCTGACCTCCATTTCCTTCCTTTCAATCTTAGACCTCAAAGGCTTGCAGCAGGACAGCAAGTCCTCAGTCCGATGCCTGGCTTCTCAGACCATCTTCATCCTGGAGGCCTTCAAGAACCAGCCTCCAGCCTGCTGCAGCCTATGGACATTGGTCCATAGGATAAGAACAATGTGCACTGCAGAGAGCCAGCTCATTGAAGCTGCCCAGCTGCCCTAGCTCTGGGAAAAGCCAGCCTCCCTTCTCTGGGGGCTTGGTGCTTCAGAGCCCACCTGGAGCAAGGTGAAACACACGGCTTCTTCCCAATTGGCCGTCTGCCCTGCCCAGCCATGTGAGTAGTTAACTGCTCGATAGCTTTCATCATCATGTACTTTTGGACAGGTTTCCATGCACCGTGTTGCATTTACGTCCTGCCCTCCGTCCCCATTTCCAGTCGTGTACGTTTTTGATGCCGTCGGCCATTTTGAAAATTTATTTTGTATTATTTTTCTGTGTTTGGCCGGGGGAAGGTTGTGTGCTTGTGTTTTGACATATTTAGAGAAAAAGTACGAATGAGTAGAAAGAGAGGCTGTAAAGGGTTTGCAGTCCCCCCCCAGGCCCCACCATCCGTCCATCTGGGTGGGAGACCACACCCCTTGCTATGATACTTCCGGGTACGGTGGTTCAGGGGAAAATTAGCTCAGTGTTAATGGCTCTAGCCTGCAGTCAGGCCAAGTAACGGTAGAGAGTCTGTTTGCCCGGGGCCCTCAATCAGGCAGGGCGTCAGTCGAGAAGGGGATCTGGCCTACAGT
The DNA here is from genome assembly GCF_016161935.1 of Mauremys reevesii. Taxonomy (NCBI): domain Eukaryota; kingdom Metazoa; phylum Chordata; order Testudines; family Geoemydidae; genus Mauremys; species Mauremys reevesii. The sequence continues at coordinate 138,383,657 of NC_052626.1, read as the reverse complement.
CAGGCAGGCAGAGCAGCAGGAGGTCCATTTGCCTGGCCCTTGATCAGGGTAGGGCAGCAGTCAAGTAGGGGGGCTCTGGCCTACAGTCCGGCAAAGCTGTCACAGTCTAGGGGAGGTTAGCTCTCTGGTGGGAATGTCAGGACAACCATCTGGCATCTGGATTCAGGCGGGTGCCAGACCAATTCAGGCCTCCTGACAACCAGGGGGGAGGCTGCCACTCCTGACGTTGAGGTGGTAGGGGCAGAGGAACTCAGGTCCTCCCATTCCACTGCGTCCCAGCCCAGGACCCTAACAGCGGTGGAGTTGTCCGCCACTGGGTCAGCGGGGAAAGTCCAGCCGCAACACGCTGGCTGGCTTGTAGTCAATAACACAGCCAAACCTAATTCTGCTTCCCTTGGCTCCATCCGACACACCCATTCCGTGTGTACATGGGTTCCAGGGTTGTTGTTCGCTTCGCTGGGATAGACAGCTAGTGGCAGCCCCCCCAGCTCCTCGGAGATCCTGGCGTCTGGCAGCTTTGTCAGCACCTCTGGGTCTCTGTCAGGAGAGCGGTCTCCGTTAGGTCTGGGCTCACGCAACGGGGAAGAGACGTCCTGCTCCTCAGGCAGCCCTCCCCCGACTGAGCTGGAGGACCAGCCTTTTATAGTTCCGCTTCCTGTCCCACCCCTCTGCTTCCAGCGGGGAGGCCATGCAAGTCCCCGTTCTACCCACCAGGGGGGCGTTCACGGATCCCTCCCTGTCTGTCAGGGCAGGAGACTATGCCCTCTCGCTACAGAGGCCTTAAAGAAAAGGAGTTTTAAAAAAAGAAAGATTGCTTAGGCTTAGAGGAAAAAAGGAAAGAAAGGTTATCTTAAATAGAAGAAAAAGGAAACTAGAGAAAGCAACAAGAGAGAGGAGTTTGTAAGAACATGGTAAAAGGTTATTTTTGTTGGGACTAAAAAATTATAAGAGTAAAAAAAATTGAACTCAATTTAAAAAACCAAAGGCTAATTAAATAGAATAGGAAATATAAAGGAAGGTTGAGAAGGTCGGGTGAAAGAACTCACATGGCAGAATAATTAGCGAGAGATTCTGTGTCAGTGACATAGGGCTGTGTAAAGTACAGAAAACAGCAAGAGAGAGAAAGATCCCTTTTTGTTAATAAGCAGAAAACAGAGCTGTGCAAAGAGAGAAAGATCCTTACCATTTCCGCCGTTGTTCAGCCATCGTCAACCGAGCAGCACAGCTTCCGCTGCAGACTCTGCTCTCCCATTCTTGCATCAGTAGCAAATTTCTCCATGTTGTCGGTGCTGGGCTCCAGTGAAAGCTACAGAAGGAAACCATTTCCCGCCTTTTATCAGCCATCTTGAACCGACCAGCTCTCCTCGTTTCATGCCATTTTTCCAGGATTACCCATGCAGGCACCATAGCGGCAAGTATGTAGCCCACTCAGATCTCTGCTGCAGTCTTGACCATTGTAAATACCTCACGCATTATCCAGCAGTATGTGAAGTTTCTGCAAAATGGGCGAGGAAGCGGCGACAAGCGCGATTACTGTACTGATGAGGACATGGACACCTCTGTTCCTAGAAGCACAGCATGCAGCGATTGGGAGATCATGGTGGTGTTGGGCCAGGTTCATGCCGTGGAAGGCCAATTTTGGGCCCAGGAAACAAGCACAGACTGGTGGGACCACATAGTTTTGCAGATCTGGGATGATTCCCAGTGGCTGTGAAACTTTCGTATGCGTAGGACCACTTTCAGGAACTTTGTGACTTGCTGTTCCCTGCCCTGAAGCACAAAGACAGCAAAATGAGAGCAGCCCTCACAGTTGAGAAGTGCGTGGCCATAGCACTGTGGAAGCTTGCAATGCCCAACAGCTACCAGTCAGTCAGGAATCAGTTTGGAGTGGGCAAATCTACCGTAGGGGCTGCTGTGCTACAAGTAGCCAATGCAATCATTGACCAGCTGCTATCAAGGGTAGTGACTTTGGAAAATGTGCAGACCATTGTGGATGGCTTTAATGCGCTGGGGTTCCCTAACTGCAGTGGGGCGATAGACAGAACGCATATCCCTATCTTGGCCCCGCACACGGGCGGCCAATATGTAAACTGTAAGGTACGTTTCCATGGTGCTGCAAGCACTGGTGGATCACAAAGGACATTTCACTGACATCAAGGTGGGATGGCCGGGAAAGTGCATGACCTCGCATCTTCAGGAACTCTGGTCTGTTGGAACAGCTGCAGGAAGGACTTACTTCCCAGACAAGAAAATTACTGTTGGGGATGTGGAAATGCCTATAGTTATCCTGGGGGACCCAGCCTACCTCTTAATGCCATGGCTCATGAAGTCGTACACAGGCACCCTGGACAGTAGTAAGGAGCAGTTCAACTATAGGCTAAGCAAATGCAGGATGGTGGTCGAATGTGCTTTTGGACGTTTGAAAGAGCGCTGGCGCAGTTTACTGACTTGGTTAGATCTCAGCACAACCAATACTCCAATTGTAATTGCTGCTTGTTGTGTGCTCCACAATATCTGTGAGAGTAAGGGGGAGACGTTTATGGCGGAATGGGAGGTTGAGGCAACTCGCCTGGTGGCCAATTTCGCACAGCCAGAGAACAAGGCGATTAGAAGAGCACAGCAGGGTGCGCTGTGCATCAGAGAAGCTTTGAAAGACAGTTTCATGATTGGCCAGGGTACAGTGTGACACTTGTGTTTGTTTATCTTGAAGTTACCCGCCCCCTATATATATGAAAGGAAATAAAGTCACAATTGTTTAAAAACCATTCTTTAGTATTCATTGCACAACACATGGAGAGAAATCAGAAGGTAAATGGGGGGAGGAGGGGTTGGGTTATGGGGTGGAGAAGAAGGGAAGGAGAAGTCCAGAAACCAAATCAAAAGTTCACATATGCCAACTTTCTGCTGCTTGGGTGAGCCTCTGGGGTTGAGTGTGGAGTCCCTTAGCCTCCCCCGTCGTGTTCTTGGGCGTCTGGGTGAGGAGGCTATGGAACTTGGGGAGGAGGGAGGGCAGTTATACAGGGGCAGCAGCGGCAATCTGTGATCTTTCTGCCTTTCCTGCATTAGATCCACCATACAGGGCAGCATGTCAGTTTGCTCCCCCATGAGCTCGACCATAGTGTCCTGCCTGCTCTCATCGCGCGTCCCTCCTCTCTTCGTGTTCCTGTAATGCATTACGTGACTGCGCAATTGTTTACCACCACGCATTCAGCGGGGCCCTATCAGCGCTGGAGGACTGCATGAGCTCGGCGAATATGTCGTCCCAAGTTCCTTTTTTCTGCCTTCTAATCTGGACCAGCCTCTTGGATGGAGTAGATTGGGGCTGCGTTGAAACATTTGCACCTGCAGGAGGAAAAAGGAAGAGTAGTATTTTAAAAGATACATTTCAGAGAACAAAGGACACACTGTTTCTCAGTGAAACAGGCAATTCATAGTACACAGCACATCACACACAGCCGGGCAACAGAATTCAGCTTGCAGCCAGCCATGGTAAGCCCTAGGGGCACGCGGGGTTCTGTTTCTTCCGCATTCATTTCAATACTTTCAAACTGCTGGGCCCCCTTTCTCATAGCAAGCAATGCCTGGTAGGTTTGCAGTATAAAAGGAGGTCCTGCAGGCTCTCTGGGATGATTGCTTCACACAACACACACACACACACACACAGACTCGCACCCACTGCGTGGCTCCGATGAGGCTCTGAGCAGGGATGAGCCCTTTAAACTAAACGCAAACAGCCCAACGTGGCTGTGTTTTCCCCACCCCCCACCCCGCCACCGCATGGCTCCGATCAGGCTCACTCGCCAGAAGTACCTTCTCCAGGATCATGGGAGTGGGGGTGGGGGCTATTGGCTCCTGCATTAAGAATAGTTCCTGGCTAGGGATGAAAATGGATTCCCCACTTGCCGCCTGTGCACTGTCCTCCTCCTCCTCCTCTTCGTCCTCCAATAACTCATCCTCCTCGCTCCGTTCAACTTCCTCCTTGGAGATATCCACGGACAGTGGTGGGGTAGTGGTGTCGTCACCCCCATAACTGCATGCAGCTCACGGTAGAAGCGGCATGTATGCGGCTGTGACCCACAGCGCCCATTTGCCTCCCTGGCATTTTGGTACGCTTGCCTGAGCTCCCTGATTTTTGTACAACACTGCTCTGTGTCCCTGGAGTAGCCTCTTTCCGTCATGGCCCTGGAGACTTTAGCGTACATATTTGCGTTCTTTTCTTTTTAACGTAGTTCTGCCATAACAGATTTTTCTCCCCAACATTCGATGAAATCCAGTACCTCCCATTCGGACCATTCTGGAGCTCATCTGCGAATCCGGGACTGCGTGGTCTCTTGTGATGGTGCTCTCTGCATGATTGCCTATGATAGTGGACTGTGCTGCTGGTCACCTGTGCTGCTGGTGACCAAACAGGAAATGAAATTCAAAAGTTCCTGGGGCTTTTCCTGCCCACCTGGCTAGTGCATCAGAGTTGAGAGTGTTGTCCACAGCAGTCACAAGGAAACATTCTGGGATACTTCCCGGAAGCCAATAACTTCGAATTGCATCCACACTACTTTTAATCCGGGATTGCGATCTCGATTTAAGCGCTACTCTACTTGCCAAGGTGAAGTACAGAAATTGGATTAAAGAGCCCTTTAAATCGAAGAAACCAGTTTGGTCATGTGGAAGGAATGATTTTTTCTCCAAATTAACTCGGCTAATTCGAAATAAATGACTAGTGTAGACCAGGCTTGAGAGAGGGAGAGTATAGAAAACAGCAAGAGATCGTTTTTGGTTAGTGAGAGAAGGACAGTATAGAAAGCTGCAGGGAGGGGACACGGGGGAGAGAGAACTTACCCTTGTGGCTGCCTCTGGGAAAAGAGGCTCACAGCCGCCAGCATGGTTATCTCCGCCTCTCGGGATAGCTAGCTAGATAGATGTGGTGTATGGAGATAGATAGATAGATAGATAACCCTATTGGCTTTACGCCCTTTTACATTTGATGTGATTTTCTCTAATCTCAGCTCCTTGAACTTTTCATGGTCCAGCGAACAACAACCCTGGAACCCATGCACACATGGAATTGGCATGTAGGAAGGAGCCCAGGGAAGCTGAACTGGGTTCAGATGTATTATTGACTACAAGCCAGCCAGCGTGTTATGGTTGGACTTTCCCTGCTGACCCAGTGGCGGACCACTCCACCGCTGTTAGGGCCCTGAGCTGGGACACAGTGGAACGAGAGGGCCTGGGTTCCTCTACCCCTACCACCCCAACGTCAGGAGTGGCAGCCTCCCACCTGGTTGTCAGGAGGCCTGAATTGGTCTGGCACCCGCCTGAATCCGGATGCCAGACGGTTGTGCTGACTCTCCCACCAGAGAGCTAACCTCCCCTAGACTGTGACAGCTCTGCCGGACTGTAGGCCAGAGCCCCCCTACTTGACTGCTGCCCTACCCTGATCAAGGGCCAGGCAAATGAACCTCCTGCTGCTCTGCCTGCCTGACTGTAGGCCAGAGCCCTTTCTTGATTGATGCCCTGCCTGATTGAGGGCCCGGGCAAACAGACTCTCTACCGTTACTTGGCCTGACTGCAGGCTAGGGCCATTAACACTGAGCTAATTGTCCCCTGAACCAAGGTACCCCCGGAAGTATCGTAGCAAGGGGCATGGTCAAAGGGGCTGACGGCGCCAGAAATGGGGATGGGGTGTGGAAACCTGCCAAAAACTGTTAGGTGATGAAAGCTATCAAATGGTTAACTACTCTGTAACGGGCCGGTGTGGCTCCCCTCCTCCCCTGGGAGGTTGAGCCCCGGACACCGGAAGGGCGGGGCTACAGAACAGTGAGCCCGCCCCTCAGAGGGTCAGGCGGTGACCCAGAAGTATAAAGCCGGCCATCCGAGCTCAGTCAGAGCCCAGCCACCGCCGAGAGCAAACCTGCCCGAGGAGCTCGTGACTGGGAAGACACTGGGGCCCAGAGCAGTTGCCCGGACTGGCGGAGCTTCCCCTCACTCGCTACGGGAGGACCCGCCGGAGCTTCCCGTGCCACCTACGACGAGAGCCACCAGAGACTTCCCCTCTCCGCTGTTGTTACCCGAGGAACCCGGGCAGCACTGGCTGGACTTCCCGAGGAACTGCGGATCTACCCCCACCTGGGCTGCGAGGAGCCCATGCTGTGGGACTTCCCGGGAGTGGACGCCGCGGACCAGGTAGGCCCAGAGGGAGAAATTGGAAGTGGCCCGGGGGCAGCTGACCCTAGTCAGGCTGCAGATCAACCCATACCCATGTCAGTGTGTTGCGGTGAGGATCCCCACTGACCGTCAGCCGTGGTAGCCGCTGCCTAGGACCCCGGGCCGGGACGCAGTGGAGTGAATGGGCCTGCGTCCCCCCTGCCACCCCACTGATGGGTGGCAGTTTTCCCCCTCACCCCAGTGCTCAGCCCCTGCCCCAAAGGGCCTGAGCCTCCTAGACTGTTTGCTGCCCAGTCCCTGCCCCAAAGGGCCTGAGCCTCCTAGACTGTTTGCTGCTCAGCCCCTGCCCCAAAGGGCCTGAGCCTCCTAGACTGTTTGCTGCCCAGTCCCTGCACCAAAGGGCCTGGGCCTGCTGAACTATTTGTACTGTTGCTCAGCCCCTGCAGCAAAGGGCCTGGGCCTTCTTGAACTCTTTGTGTCGCTGCCCCGCCCCTGCACCAGAGGGCCTGGGCTTGCTTGAACTCTTTGTGTTGTGGCCCAGCCCCTGCAACAGAGGGTCTGGGCCTCCCCAAACTGTTGCATATTGTTGCTCAGCCTTGCAACAGAAGGCCTGAGCCCTAATTGACTCGTGTATTGTTGCTCAGTGTAACGGGCCGGTGTGGCTCCCCTCCTCCCCTGGGAGGGTTGAGTCCCGGACACCCACGTTTACAGTTGGTACCAGAAGTGGGGAGTCGAACCCTTGCCTCTGTGAGAAGGGGCCGGTAGGTGGGTGGTGAATCACCCCCTTCCTAGCCAGGAACATCGATATGCAACGGCTGTTCCAGCTGCTGGTGGAGAGCCAGGAGCGGCAGCAGGCAGCCCAGCAGCAGCAGCAGCATGCCGCCCAGCTGGAGCAACAGCAGCAAGGAGATGCCGCCCAGCTCCAGCAACAGCAGCAGCAGCACGCAGCTCAGCTGGAGCAGCAGCAGCAGCTAGTACAGCAGCTGGGGAACCAGCTGCAGAACCTCATGGGCCCCGCACCCCGCCCCGCCGACTGGCCAGCGGGGGAGGGCACTGGGGGGCATGTTCGGCTGCCCCCCTGTGCCTGACCAAGATGGGCCCGGACGACGACCCCGAGGCCTTCTTGGTCATGTTTGAGCATGTGGCCCTTGTCGTGGGGTGGGCCCGAGACCAATGGGCCACTCTTTTGGCCCCGTATTTGACTGGGACGGCCCAAGCGGCCTACTGCGGACTGGCGACAGAAGAGGCCAGAGACTATGACCGAGTAAAAGCTGCGATCCTGGACACTTTGGATGTCAGCCCAGAGACCTTTAGACAGCGGTTCTGGCGCCAGACCTACCATGCGGGCGCCCGTCCCGGATGGTGGTCCAGACCTTGAAGTAGGCCTGCCGCGGTGGCTGCAACCAGAGGTCAGGGCGGCGGAGGAGGTCACTGAGCAGGTTGTCTTGGAATAATTTGTCCATACCCTGCCGGCCGGGAAGGGCCTGGGTACTCCGACACCGGCGGCGACCCTGGCTGATGCCGTCTCGCTGATGGAAGGCTTCCTGGCTGCGGAAGCCTCCATAGGACCCACCTTCCGGCCACCTACCTCCGGGCCCGAATGCCCCATAATGAGAAGAAGGCGACCAACCTGCCCAGCCAGCGAGGTCCAGGCCACGGATCAGAATCCCGGCTGGGGTCCCAGACCCAGCGCTCAGACGCGGCTTCCCGGCTGGCAACACCGGCCTTCAATCAGGGGGCCCCGAGGGCCCGTCGGAGCCCCCCCAAAGTACCCGAGTGGCCCTCCCTCGGAGGCGGGTGCCCCGAGCTCGGTCCCTGCTTTGGATGCGGGAAGGCGGGGCACCTACAACGGGACTGCCCCGAAATGGACTGTAGCTTTGGGTAGGTGTACGCAGGAGCCGGCCGGACCCGATTACCACAGGTCCCCAAACGCACGGTCCCGGTGATGGTTGGGGTCCAAGCCACGCAGGCTGTGATTGACTCTGGAGTGCGGCCAGGCGTTGGTGCGCCAGGCTCTGGGACCCCGGTCGACCCCGTTTGAAGCGATCTGTCTGCAGTGCATTCATGAAGACGTCCGGCCCTACCCGAGCGCTCGAGCCCGACTAACAGTGGGTGGTATCACCCGACAATTAGTAGTCAGGCTGCAGATCAACCCATACCCATGTCAGTGTGTTGCGGTGAGGATCCCCACTGACCGTCAGCCGTGGTAGCCGCTGCCTAGGACCCCGGGCCGGGACGCAGTGGAGTGAATGGGCCTGCGTCCCCCCTGCCACCCCACTGATGGGTGGCAGTTTTCCCCCTCACCCCAGTGCTCAGCCCCTGCCCCAAAGGGCCTGAGCCTCCTAGACTGTTTGCTGCCCAGTCCCTGCACCAAAGGGCCTGGGCCTGCTGAACTATTTGTACTGTTGCTCAGCCCCTGCAGCAAAGGGCCTGGGCCTTCTTGAACTCTTTGTGTCGCTGCCCCGCCCCTGCACCAGAGGGCCTGGGCTTGCTTGAACTCTTTGTGTTGTGGCCCAGCCCCTGCAACAGAGGGCCTGGGCTTCCCCAAACTGTTGCATATTGTTGCTCAGCCTTGCAACAGAAGGCCTGAGCCCTAATTGACTCGTGTATTGTTGCTCAGTGTAACGGGCCGGTGTGGCTCCCCTCCTCCCCTGGGAGGGTTGAGCCCCGGACACCCACGTTTACATACTCACATGCAGCCTCCTCCGCCCCCTTGTACATAACAATCCTCTGTTTCATTTTGATGTATTTTGATGTATTTTAATGCTTTTATTCATTTTATTTATTAAATAACTGTGTTTACAGTAATATAGCAAGATATAAAATATATACACATCTTGTCCTGTACACAGAACACAGACCGCTCCACTGGATCCCACAACCCATACAGGGAGAAAGCCGTAGAAAATGCTGACATCTCCAAAATCATATCAGGGCAAGAAAAGGCACTTGCTGTTTGCAACACTTGTACAGGACAGACACAGGGTGAGGGCTAGACTAAGTGGCCATGGTTAGTCCTGCTCCATCTCTACCGTCTCAGTTTCCATCTACAGCTGTTCACACTCAAAATGCAGGACAGGGGTAAGGTTAGCCCATCACCAAAAGAACCTTAATGTAAAGCAGTGTTCCTTCCTGCGCCTGGTGGGGATCACGCAGACAGACAACACCCCAGGCTGGGCATTGTCCCAGGGTAAAGCAGGGCTGTAGCGTAAGGTGGAGTCGTCCCTGGAGGAACAGGGTGAGGCATGGGACAATGCAGCTGAGAGTTGCAGGGCTGGGCACTCACAGACCCAGCTGGGAGGGGAAGGGCACTCCTTGTCGGCCTCTCTCTCTCTTGCTGCCTCCTTTTTTCCGAGTGCCTCATGATGCATAGAGTCAGCGTGGCTAGGTGCTGCATTGGAGAGCCTCCCAGTGCAGCCCCCAACCCCCTCTGCCCCATGTGAACCCCCAACAGACCCTGCCCACCTCTGTCCGATTGTCTCTCTTATGTGGGGACTGTGCCCCCGTTCCTGTGTGCTGCCTGCTTCCAGGGGCCACAGATTGCAGAACATCCCCTCAGGAAAGATGAGAGGGATGTCCCACCAGGTGCGTGCACAGCCCTCCGAGCACTGCTTTGTCCGTTATATCCGAATTCCTGTTATATCGGGTCGTGTTATATCGAGGTAGAGGTGTAATTTAATATGTCGTGTGGCACCTTTTTTTATGTGTTGGCTCCCCCTGATTTTAGAACCTGGCTATGCCACTGCCTTAGTCAGCCCTGCCGCTGCAGCACACATGGTAGCAGATGAGACAGAATGAGGCCCAGCTCCAGGAGGGTACCACAGCCAGTGCTGCGAAGGGAGCTGCATGGCCTGTACGGCTGGGAGAGGACAAGGGTGGTCATGGGGAGAAGAGAGCCTGGCAGAGACAAAATACTGCAAATTATGTAGAAACAGGGCTGAGCAAAATTGTCTCCAGTGTCCGTTAGGGTGGATTTCCCTGCACCCAGCCACCCAGAAGCAGGTAAGGGAACAGGCCCCCTGGGTGCCACGCTAGGGGTACATGCAGTGCCCACAGCCATTCCAGGGAGGCAGCTCAGATATGTAACTTACATCCCCACTGGTCAATTTCACCATCATTCTGCAGGAGGCGCCATTGCTGCAGAAGCCCTGAAGGCTACCTGCATTGAACCGTCCCTCCCAATGAAGGCCAGGGCCTGGAGCCACTCCCTGAATTAAACCCCCTTCTTGTGCAGTGGGTAGGTGAAGGCAGCCAATGGCCTTTCAAGTCTTGGATGGTTTCAGGGCCAGAAAGGGGGGTGGAGAGAGAGGAGGTCGGGGAGAGGTTACATCCACTCTGGACTCCTCTCTGCATTTCACCCCAAGTTACTAAGCTACAGCCTCCCCCCGCCTCTGGTGCCAATGCTGAGGAGACTCTTGGGGGGTGAATTGGTCTCCTGCACCCCTCACTCTCCTTCTCTGTTACCTGCTTCCCACAATAGACAGACACAGTTAAACTCTCCCAGTGTCACAGTTACTGTCACTCACTGCCCCTGCACAGAGGCATTTGTTCCCTGTCTTCCCAACTTACATGGTACCATGGGGATGACTGCACCCAAAAGAACCTCTCGATTTGTGCTGTCCTTTCGCCTGTGTTGCCCCCTGAAAGCACAATCACATGCAACCACTAGGAGGCAGATTTTGAAGACAAGAAACCAATATAACTCCATAGTTCTAAGAGGTGAACGCCCCCAGCTACAGACAATAGCAGGGGTACGCCAGGGGGTGTGATATGAGTTACTGCCCTGCAGAAGGGGTGCGGCATATATAGTTTATGGGAATGTGCTTCCCCTTTGATTGTACATTACAAGGCTGCTCCTTATTCCTGTGATTAAGTGGCATTGTGCTTTCAGCCAGGGCTGTTCCAGGATTTGCACCTTCGCATGAGGCACATCGGTGGGGGGTGCGGTCTGGACCGGGCACCTGGAATTCCAGTCTCCACGGCTGGCGAGCTGCCCAGCAGTACGGCTGCAGGCTATGAGTCCTGGGGGGGCTCGTGGCATTTCTCACACTGGGTGGCATATGCAGATGTGCTCAGCACTGGCCTCCTTCTGCTCCCACTGAGGTCAACAGAACGGCGCCTTCCCTCCCGCTTGCCATGGGAGCAGAGTTAGGCTGACGCTGAGTGCTCTGGACTACCCCATCCAGAGCGTCCCCTCCTCGCCAGGCTTTTGGCAGGCAGCAAGCCCCTGGAGCTGGCACGTACAGGAGAGCGGAAGTACAAAAGGTGGCTGGAGAACTCAGCTGGGAGGCAGCCGCCAGAGGAGCCAGATGCCTCCTGTGAGCTCCCAAGCCGGAAGGCTGCTGCTGACCCCGAGGGAGCCGAGGACTGGCCAGGGCCATTTACAGACCCAAGCAGGGAGGAGCTGCAAGCTGTGAAAGTAGAATGAATTATATTGTAAAAATAAGAATGGATTAAAGAAATGTTGTATGTACCTTTAAGCAGAAATAAGAAATGTTGAAATACAGGTGCCAGGAAAAGAAACATTAGGCATAAACAATGGTGCTAATGGCGAAACATTAACAGAAGATCGGTAATAGTTAATAAGAAAATAAGATATGCATGCCTAGCCCAGGTAAACTTATCTGCTTCTGCTTCCTTTGTTATCTTGTTAAGTTCTCACCCTTTTATCTGTATAAATAAGATAGTTGGTGTCTTGCATGGGGCTCACATTATCTGGGTGTTATTAGCAGAGCGCTGTGCTAATAAAACAGAGTGGTCTGACAAACTGAGTCTTGAGTCTAACTTTGACAATTTGGAGGTTCTACCGACATGGCAACCGTCTTCACTGGGGCTGTGAGATTCCTGACTGTTTTTGTAGGACGACCGTGGCAGCCGGCACCTGGGCATTTGGCCCGAGCGGTCCTCCACCAGAACGGAAAGGCGCACAACCACAGTGAAGTCTACGCCATTGAACCTCTTGGCTCCCTCTCTGGTTGGTTCCCTCTCTGTTCTGGTAGGGATCCTGGGATCTGACATCAGGAATCTGGTCAGGTAATTATTTCTGTGTTTTGTGCGGACTGAGGACTGTCCTGTCTCCGTGTCTATCCATCCTCCTGTGGAGCATTTGAGTCTGGGTGCCATCTCTGTCCAAGGATCGGCCAACCAAGGGGTTCCTGTCCCTGCGGTCTGAGTGAGTGGAATCTGCACAATCGCAGTTGCACCGCACTTTGGGTAAAACCCTGGTGTGAAAGCAAGGCGATTGAGGCAGTAGCCTGTGGGCTCCTTTTGTATGTTGCACCGGGCATCACTCTGAAGAACCCAAATTTCCTTCTTGTGCGATTGGTGTGTGAAGTCCTCCTGTAAGGGTAACCAGACGTCTAAGTCGGGACAGTTCCCTAAACGAACGCTGGCTCATTTTATATATTTAGGATGGGTCCGGACTCCTGTAAATTTCTGGAAAAATGGTCTAGGCTAACTCAGGGGGATCCCAAAACTCAGTGGCCACAGTTAAAATCTTGGAACAAAGACCGAGTGGACGTCTTAAAGAACAAACTCGGCCAACCGAAAACTAAATTGGCTAAAGAAGAGGTTAATTGTTTCGTTCAGTGGTGGGAAGAGGCAAATCGTAGCTGGACAAAATCAAAACTCACCTCTCTCAAATATTCAAATAATAAGTTAAAATCCTTATTAAAAGCCTCCTCTCCCACCACCAGACTGAGTGCTCCCCTTTACCCCATTCTCAAAAACCTCCACCCGGATCGATCCAACCCCTTTAATACTCCCGTCTCATTGTAAAAAGGACAAAAAGCTCCTTGTTCTGTTCCCCTTTGTTGTCTGCTTCAAAAACTGATTGTTTAGTGTTCCACTACCAATTCAGCAAAGAGGGTGAGCTCCTCAACTAGCCCCCACCCTTCCTGGTCCCTTTCCTTAAACATTTCTTTCAAAATTGTGAAGTGACCACAGTATCACTCACAAATGGTTCATTGGAAAAAAAAGCAGGATCGGGCCCAGAAAAGCAGGCAAGCAACAGATAAAGAAACTGAAAAACAGGTTGGAAGCCCTAAGGGCATAGTGTTGGCAGTAAGAAAAGCAGTAAGTGCAGGCATGAACCCCTGGAACAATACTTAAAATGGTGAAATCTGAGGTGAAAAAGGTGTCATTTTGGGAGATCCAGTGATTTAAGGAAAGAGAGTGAAAAGTTAACTCTACAGAGGCTGGAGAATTAAGCAATTAAACTTTGTGAAAATGTTTAAAAGGACCATGTTAAAGAGAGAGAATGCTTGGTTTCTTTGCAGCCATTCTGAAGGGAAAATGGGCCCTTTTCCAGAAGAATGCCTGTAAATAATCCAAATATATATACAGCTATGTAAAAACAAAGCAGTGTAAAGGAATGTTAAGGACAAGAAAATGTGTATGTCTCTATTTGTCTGTGGAAAATACATAAAGTTCTAAGAATCTAAACCAGCACATCTGGTTTGTAAAACTCTTGTTTTGTAGGTGTAAGATACATTGGTTTTGTTTTTGTTTTTAATGACACTAAAAATTCATTTGACTCTTTAAATTAAAAGTTTCAAAACAGATAAACCTTTTTGCAAGACACAGGTAATTAGTGGTGTTTGGCTTTGGGATTTAGCATTTAACCCTTAAGGGGTAACTTGATTCTTTATAAAATTTAAAATGTTTTTAAATAAAGACCAAGTCATGGCTGCAATAGGGCAGTCAAAATCAAGAGAATAGGGAGAGATTCTGGGGTCTTTTTGTTTGTTTGGATAGGGTTTTTTTTGTAACGATAACAGATAAGAGCTGTAGTGAAAGAATAAGAAATTAACAGTGACCCTCTGAAGCAACAGCAGAGGTGAGGTGCACACAGGGCCGGCTCCAGACCCCAGCGCGCCAAGCAGGTGCGTGGGGCGGCATTGTCGGGGCAGGGCGGCATTTGGCTCCGGCGGACCTTCCGCAGTCATGCCTGCGGGAGGTCCACCGGAGCCCCGGGACGAGCGGACCTGCCGCAGGCATGACTGCGGAGGGTCCACTCTTCCCGCGGCTCCGCTTGAGCTCCCGCAGGCATGACTGCGGAGGCTGCGCTGGTCCCGCGGCTCGGACGGAGCTCCCGCAGGCATGCCTGCGGATGCTCCACCGGAGCCGCGGGAGCAGCGCACCCGCCGCAGACACTTCTGTCCCGGCCACGGGACCGGGGAAGGGCGGCGAGCGCGCCGCCCTGCTTGGGGCGGTGTAATTTTTAGAGCCGCCCCTGGGTGCACAAAACAAAAAGAAGCAACGTTAAAAACACTGAGCCTTAAAATGGCTCTGTGTAATCAGACTGTCACTTTGATAAGGGTACATGAAAACTCTTTAAAATCAAAAACAGTTACACCTTATGTAAAAATTGATATGGCTAATGTTTAAAAAAAAAAGTTGTAGTATAGAAGGAATGCGCTTTTTTCCTAGGACATATGCAGTGTATATTGTAGAAAGGGGTAAAAGAAATGCAAATGAAACGTGCTGCTGAATTCAAATCCTATTAGGGCTCCAAAAAGAGCCGCAATAGACTGTGTTTTCTTTTTCAGATCTCTGTGTGTTTTGCAAGCAGGAGCTGAAAGTGGAAAGAAATCAAAATTCTGGTGGAAGTTGATTGTGTCCCTTTTAAGACAGAGTCTCTGAGCCCTGCTGATGGCTTTGAATCCAAAAGCCAAGCCTGTGTTGATGCAAATGACCTAACTGATAAAGTAAGGTGAAAACTGCCAGCACAAAAGAAATTGCCTAAATAAAAGACATGGTATAACAAGATATCTTTAATAGATATGACGCTAACGTTATTGTTAATATTAAACATTGAAATAAATGTAATGTTAGTAAGCACCCCTGTAACAATGTATAGTGTGTATGATTTTTGGGAAAATCCTTTAAGGTAATATGGTAATGATGCTTCTCAGCTATTACCTGTGAATAAACTTAAAGCTTAACACAGCAGGAAAAAACATTACAAACTTGGTCTGCTATATAAGAAGAAAAACTTGAGGTACACCACCTCATGGATTTAATAACTAAACAATGGAATAATTTCCCCATAACCCTTAAAAAGTAGAAGCCATTAAAACCTGGCCTGCCTGTAGAACAAAAACGCACAGGAAAATATGGGGGTAATTCCTCTGTTTTGTCTGCAATCAGCAAGGGTATTTGTAAAAGAAAGGAATCTTTTAAGCGATAATCAATGCCAGCCTGAAAGGGGTAGAAAAATGTTATTTTTGTCTTTCAGAAAATCAGAAAAAGCTAATACCAGCTACAGAACAACCTATTACAAAAACAAATAAAAGTTAAAAAACATACTGCAATAGCTATGGAATGTACTGAAATGCAGATATTTAGAACATAAGATGTTTTGGGTAATATCAGAGAATATTAAGGTTTTGATACATCTGTTAAAGCAAAGAAAAAGATAATTGTTTAATACCTATCAATATAATTGGATGCAGTATGTCTCCAGTATGGTAAAACAAAACTTGTTAAGTGAAGAAATTGTTGTTAAAAATCGCACACCAACAGGTTCTGGAAGCAAAGATATGGAAAGTTAGCCCACTCCACCGATTGCACCTGGGATCCTTCTGGCTACCCCAGATCTCAAGCCAGTGGGCTGGGGAGGAAGGGAAACTATTGGACACTAGAGGTTGTACCAAGTGGACTCCTCAAAAGTGAGTATGCTTATCCATGCCTTTTGCTCCAAAGCCCTGTAGTAAAGACATCTCACTAGGATCCTGTATGTGGGATAAAATTAATAATTAGACCAAAGTATTGTATAACGGGCAATGTGTGTGTTAATTCTTGGAAAGAAGTGTTTTAAAAGGATAAAAGTGTTAGCAACCCACCAGTAGACAAATGTACATGTAATGTAAGTACTGTGTTTACCAATAATCACATTTACTATTTGCCACAACCAAAAAGTCTCAGCTTACTGTGCGCACTGATTTTGCTGAGTTCTCTATCAATCTTGGCATTGAATGGCAAACAGTTACCAATCATCTGTTTAAAAAAGGTAAAAAGGGAACATAGTTCCTAAAAACAAAAACAAACAAACAAAACAATGTGGACCATTCATATTATACACGCAAATGGGGACATGTTAAGAATTGCCACTGCAGAAAAACATAACAGCTTACCATTGGTATCACATATTTTCTGGATGGTCTCCCACAACTACTGGCATACTAATGTTACTACCCCTAATTGTTTTTGGTTTTAAATTGTATGTGTTTAATTAAAATGTTTAAAATGTGCTGGTGGATAAAACAAAGCTAAAGCCACAGGCCCAAATCACCTCCCACTATTTTCTATTACGTGGACTAAATAAGAAGTGACACTGGCGATTAATAATCTTAGTGTCAAAAGGGGGATATGTAGGAGCAGGATTTTATAATGTCCCATAAGAATTAAAGTATAATTTGATTTCATCCTGCTAGCCATCCTTTTTAAATAGCAGAAAGAAATGACCCTCTGGGATTATAAGATTCTGTTTTCCCATATGCATTACAAATTGGGCCCTCTCTAACTCTTTGTTTTAAGATTTAGGTAGTAAGAGACAGGATTCTCTATTGTGTCTATGGGTAGGTCCATACTTACCACGCGGGTCGACGCGGTGAGTTCGACTTCTTGGAGTTTGAACTATCGCGTCTAATCAAGACACGATAGTTCGAACTCCCCACGCGCTCCGGTCAACTCCGGAACTCGACCTTGGAGCCACGGAGTTCGACCCCGCCGTGTCTGGACGGGTAAGTCAGTCGAACTAAGGTAGTTCGACTTCAGCTACGCTATTCGCGTAGCTGAAGTCGCGTACCTTAGTTCGACACCCCCTCACCCCCCGTAGTGTAGACCAGACCTATGTTTAAGTAAATTAGAGAAACATTGAAGGCCTTGGGCTCAATGTAAATTGTCTTGGTTATTAACTGTAAAACTTAGCAAGGTTTAATGTGCAATGCCTTTTTGTTGGATATAAAATACTACTGTTTGTATTCTCAGTCTTTTTGTGTGAATGAGGAATGTCTGCATCAGGGAAAGATAAGGTGTGAAGGCCATGGTTATAGCCAGAGTCAAGGAAGAAGTAGTAAAGAGACTTAAAGAACATCAGAGAATCATCAGGCACTGCTTACTAGCCAGATAGCTGTTAAACTGTCTGGCATTGCAGAGTGGATACATGCTTCGCAGTGTAAGAATGCACCACCCCCAGTGAACCAATCATCACCTCGGGACCACGCAGAGTCAATTTTGACTCCAGAAGAAGATGTAGAGGAACAGCCTGCAATACCTTACATTCTACGCTCTCGTAAGGGTTGCCAGAAGCAGACGACGACCTAAAGCAAGGCCCAAGAAGAAGCAGTAGTGAGCCTAGCGCCTGCTGCCTGGTGGATGTAAAACCGTGACTGATGTTCCCTCAGTTGAGTTTATCAGAACCAGAAGGGCCCTGCCTCCAACATGCGCCTTTGGTGGCACCTGTTCCTCAGCTGCTGGTGTCTTAAGGTCTGGGGAATCCACAGTGACAATTCTTTTATCCAGCAGCAAGTGTGGATAGCTCAGACCCTTAATATTTCTAAATGCTGGGTCTGCAGCCACATCCCAGTCCACTCTCAGACTGGTGTTCCTGCCCTGGCTGAGATGTGCCCTCCCAGATATTCAAACAGAGAGAAATACTGACCTCTGCCCCGCCAAAAAAATTCCAAACTGACCAATACAAGAAACCATTCACAGGTGGTCAAGCTACGGATGAGATGAGCCCAGAGTAAGATCCCAGTTCCAACGTCACACACTTTGGGAGCATTTGAAGTTGTGTCTCTGGCTCCCAGCTCACTAACCAGCTGGACCAAAACCCCACTCCAGAAGCAGAGCTGGGATGCAGTCAAGGATTTCCCAGCTACGAGCCCTGTATTTTTCCAC
Organism: Mauremys reevesii; assembly: GCF_016161935.1. Lineage (NCBI taxonomy): Eukaryota > Metazoa > Chordata > Testudines > Geoemydidae > Mauremys > Mauremys reevesii. The sequence goes on along the minus strand of NC_052626.1, from coordinate 138,365,591 downwards.
TAGACCATTACCAGCATCCCACCTCTCCTCCCAAGTAGAGGAAAGGTTCATAGATACTTTCCATGCTGATAAACCAATCCGTATCTCAAAGTTGTGAGGAGAGAGAAGAATGGTTAGAACTGTGGCGGGGGAGTCTTTAGCACAATCCTGCTCTCTCGGTGGGTGAGGAAATGTATCTAGTCGCGCACAAAATTCTCTGCTACAGCTGTGCCTGGTTGCTCACACACCTTTGCCCAAAGGAAACCTGTACTACTTATTAAAAGCTGACAAGTTTCCTGCCTTACTCTTTACTAGTTTTTCTCCTGATCTGAAATGAGAAGTGCTGACACTTGGATACACAGAGTAGAAGGTAGCATCCCATTCCACTGAATCCACAGCACTTTGCAAGTCTTTATAGCAACGCTCCTTTGGGCGTCGCAGCTGATGTCTCTCCAACTCTTATTGCACCTCTTGTGCTGCGGGTTTAAGAGACCGATTTTCTAGCAGTGTAAGAACAAGTCTATTGCAAGTCTCTGCTAAACTGAGGCAAGAACCCTTCCTTCTGATATCAGTAAGTTGTACGTAAAGTGTTGGTTTGATATTTAAGGCCTAAAATAGGCACCATTATTGACTAGTTACTGGAAGGTAGGACTTCTGAGTTCTATTTCTAGCTCCGACATTGACTCATTGTGTGACACGGGGCAAGCTGATGCAGTTGAGAAAAAGGGTAACAACGTTCTGGGGTGTATTAACAGGAGTGTCATATGTAAGAGCAGGAGATAACTTCCGCTCTACTCAGCACTGGTGAGGACTCAGCTGGAGTATGGCACCCAGTTTTAGGCACTGCGTTTTAAGAAAGATGTGGATGAACTGGGGAGAGTCCAAAGGAGAGCAATAAAAATGACGAAAGGTTTAGAAAATGTGACCTACAAGGAAAAATTAAAAAATCTGGGCATGTTTAGTCCTGAGAGAGGATGACAAAGGGGGACCTGACAGTCTTCAAATATATGATGGGCCATTAAAGAGGAGATGGTGATGCACTCCTCTCCACGTCCCCTGAAGGGAGGGCAAGAAGCAAATCTGAAGGAAGGGGAGATGTATGTTATACATTAGGAAAAACGTTCTAACTATAAGGATAGTTAAGCTCTGGAACGTGTTGTAGAATCCCTCTCATTGGTTGTTTTTAAGAACAGGTTGGACAAACACCTGTCAGGGATAAGAATATATGAATGGCCAGACTGGGTCAGACCAAAGGGCCATCCAGCCCAGTATCCTGTCTTCTGATAGTGGCCAATGCCAGGTGCCCCAGAGGGAATGAACAGAGCAGGTAATCAAGTGAGCCATTCCCAGGTTCTGTATGGTCTAGGTTTACATGGTCCTGCCTCAGCACAAGGGCTGGCTAGCTCGGGGTTCCTTCCAGCCCAGCATTTCCATGGTAAGCCCATTTCACATCTCTGCGCATCAGTTTCCCCCATCAGCAAAATGGGATAACACTGAAGGACAGGCCAAGGCTTTGGGCACTAGCCTGGGACTCAGCAGACCTGGGTTCATTTCCCTACTTCTCTACAGACCATGAGTAAGTCATAAATGCCTTGTATTCACTGCTGGAAAGGGGGTCCCCCGCTCTTCTTTATGACAAGGTGACACCGGTGAGTTATTTTGGTGTCAGATCCTAAGAGGTGGTGAGGCACTTGGAGTGTTAACTGTGAGGTCGCCAAGTGAGGTCAGCACCGTACCACCTATCTGTGGTTGGCCTTGCAGTAAATCTGAAGTGCCTTGGCTTCACTACATTTTTACAGCCAGCCAGAGAGCTAACACCCATAGTGAAAGAAAGAGTCTGTCAGTGAAGACACCCTTAGTCTCTCTGGGCAGCAGATCCCCAGCTGTGTAATGGGGATAGTAGCACTGCCATATCTTACAGGGGTGTTGGGAGGATAAATACATGCAATATTGGGAGTCCCTCAGATACTGGGGTGATGGGGGCCAGATAAGTACCTAAGATGAACACTGATCTGCTTTTTATAAGCCATTTTGAGATCCTTGGGTTAAATAGGATTATGCAGGTGTTAGTATGATTACATAGCAATTTATAAGAGCAAGTTTAGGAAGAAAAGAGGTCTCTCTGTATCAGCACTTTCATTTCCAGTTACTGTAACTGAAGTATGTACCTAAATCATAAATCTATTGTCAGATTCTGCCTGAAAACGCCCTTGGACAGGATATTGGAAATTTCGCATGGTCTCAAATGTACAGATGACATGTTACCTAGCTCCCTCCTCATACACACACTGCCTAGGCACAAACAAAGAACTGACGCAGCTTTTCTTGGAAGATGATCTGTGTTACTGTAAGATGTTCAACTGCTCAATCAAGTAGAAGCTCCATAAAGAACTTTAGGAAGCGAGCATTTCGCTTTGGCCTCTTTTGTTATAAAGAACGATTTTCAATGGCAATCGCAGCACAGCGAAGTTTGCATCCTGCACCACATGTGGCTTGACCATTTCTCTTTACTAAAAGCTACGTGTTGGCCTAAATTTGTTGCCGTTCTCCCATCCTCCTCTCTCAAAGATTTGACTTGACTGTAGTTTACTAACTGCAGCTAAAACATCCTGTTGGTATTTACATGACCCATGGGAGCCTTTTCAATTTTAACTATACTATAACCAAACTTGCTTTCCCTTTTACATTAGCCAAAATTCCAGAGAGGTTACTGGGGGGGAAAAAGTAATTCAATCAACAGCATGAGATTGGCTATCAGATATTTTCCATAAAGCAAAATGTATATTGCACTTGGCATCTGCTGCTGCAGCAAATTAAAATATCACAGTGGAGCTTTCAAAAAGATAGTAATTATCCAACCATTCTATCTGGCTGTGCTTAGAGATGCATATTAGCTCTTGCATTGCAAAGTGCTGGTTAATTTGCAGCTGCAAAGCCATGGAACAGAACCAGGGTTTTGTTTTATAGACATAGTCCTCGTTCATACTCAAGGCACCCATAGCACGCATCAGATAAAAGATTGTGCAGGTGGCTCCCAAACTCCTGAGTGGCAAACGCTTTCCTATCATCTTTGTCCCATCACCACTAGGAGGCCACCGAGAGAGAGAGAGAGAGAGAGAGAGAGCAAGTGCAAGTCTGCTTGTGTTCTGAAAGGTAACAGATGGGCAGGAGGGGTCACCTGCTCAGCATCTCATCTGAACGATGGTGCCTCAACAAGATAGCAACACTCCCCTGGTGTCGCATTGTGTAGTCAGCACTGGACGGTGCAAGCCCACAATCCTCTGGCTGAGGGCTTGGCTACACTTGCAGATGTGCAGCACTAGGAGTTACAGCTGTCTTCATACAGCTGTGTAGGGAAAGCACTGGAGTGTGGCCACACTGACAGCTACCAGTGCTGCAGTGTGGCTGCATTTGCAGCGGTGTTGGGAGTGGTGAATTATGGGCAGCTATCCCAGCGTTCAAGTGGCTGAAACATGCTTTTCAAAAGAGGGGGGTGGGGTGGAGTGTGACAGGGAGCGTGGGGGGGGGAGAGAGAGAGAGAGAGAGAGAGGATTTTTGGAGCCGACACTGTCAGCTCCCTGCCTTGCAAATTCTGACCACTTCCCCGACCCCTCATTCACTCTTAAATGCAAATAGCCTGCAGACCAGATAAGCAGCTGCTCCGACGGACTCCCTTCCCCCACCCCACCCCCGGCACCGTGCTGTTTCTTTCCTCAAGCAAACACTAGGCTGTGGACATTCATCCCCCTGCCTGCCTCATTCACAGCAAACAAGAGCTCTGTTTGTTTTTTAGATAAGCAGCTCCGGGAGCCCCGAGTTCACAACAAAACAAAGAGAGGCATCATAACAAAACAAAGAGAGTTCTTTAGTTAAAAGCATTATGGGAAAATTCTGGAGGTCAGTTACAGCGTAGTAAGATTACTCACTGTTTACACTGGCACCCCAGCGCTGCAGCACCAGCGCTGCAGTCGTTATTCCCCAGGCAGACGTGGAGTACAGCCAGCGCTGTAGCCAGGGAGATACAGCGCTGTATGTGCCTTGCCAGTGTGGACGGTGAGTGAGTTGCAGCGCTGTAAAGCCACCACCAGCGCTGCAACTCTCCAGTGTAGCCAAGCCCTGAGAGAGAGAGGGTATTAACAGGGCAGCAGCAATTCTTCGTTCACAGTTTCCCCTAAAGTCAATGGGAGTTCTCCGTTGCACCCCGAGGCCTCTAAATTACTGTGGTTCCAACTGCACTGAGCACTTTCAGAGCTCGAAGCTCCAAATAATAACTGGAGATGGGAGATCAAGCTGCAGTTCAGTTCCAGGTTTCAAACACCACCAAATGGACGGTGGCAGGGTTGGGGCTTTTAGTACACGCCCATCTCAAATAACAATCCTTTTCCCACATGCAGCATCTTCCATCTTAGGCTGTGGCTACACTTAGCGCTTCAAAGTGCTGCCGCGGCAGCGCTTTGAAGCGCTAAGTGTAGTCAAAGCGCCAGCGCTGGGAGAAAGCTCTCCCAGCGCTGTCCGTACTCCACCTCCCTGTGGGGAATAATGGACGGCGCGCTCCCAGCGCTGGGGCTTTGACCACACTGGCGCTTTGCAGCGCCGCAATTTGCAGCGCTGGAGAGGGTGTGTTTTCACACCCTGCTGCAGCGCTGCAAATTTGTAAGTGTAGCCAAGCCCTAAGGGTCTTGCAGTGCTTTAGAAACATCAGCCCTCCCCTCACCTCAGGGAGCAGCGCTTCATTTGTAATGGAAGAGGGGCCGGGGCTCAGGCAATTTTTTTTACATTCATAACTGCTGCAGCAAGCCCAGAAGTGCTGGGGTTGTGAACTGCCAAGGAGCTGTGTGTTGTACCTGTTTGAAGGATGAAAAATACTGAGGCATAAAGGGACTGAAGTAGCCACTGGCTTTGGAAGCTCAGCTGGAGACACTGAAGGTCTGATGGGCAAAGAAGTGGAGCACCTAGAAATCAGGCCCAAGATTCCTCCAGCTGGACACCCAAAAAATCAGGGATCACGTTTAAAGATTTGGCAGTGGCTTGTCCCAGCTCACACAGCAAGTCAATGGAAGTCGTGGGAACAGAACCCAGGAGTCCTGTTGCCTCAGTCCCAGGCTCATACCACCAGACATGTGTCCGTCCCTGCTTTCTTAAACCTGCTTGCTTAGGCTGGTTTTTTTCAGTACAGGATTCAGTCACTGGTGTAATCGCACACAGAGCAGCTATTAGAGAGTCTTGGTCATATCAATGTTAGGTAAAGAATCCCTCATTAAAGGGCTTTCATCCCCATTCTGGATCAAATTAATATTCATAGGCATACTCTGCACAGCCTTTAATCTGCCATTCTTTTATTTAAAACATATGGCACATTTAGTTGACATTTCAGACAACACAGTAACATTAAGTCTAAACCAACAACTGAGATGTTTTGGAAGTTTTTGTTGTTTGAGTTAAGTTTTATTTTCCCAAATGGCCAACAGTCTCTCAATTAAAAGACATTCTTTAGAATAAAAAGGGTCTCTGCTTTGAAAAGACAGCTAAAGGCCCATCTCTTAGGAGTCAAACAAACAGCAGCTTTACAAATATTATGGCTTTGTTAGTGCACTTCTATGGCCCCTTTTGTCTGAATAACCCAAAGTGTTTTTAGAAACATTAGGTATCTTTCCCAGTGAGGTAGGGAAATAATGGATACATTATTGTATCCATCCTACAGATGGGTAAGATAAGGCACAGAGAGGTTAAGTGACTTGCCCAAGGTAACACACCTAGTCAGTGACAGAGCCAGGACCTCAATCCCCTAGTCAAGCCCCTCCCCTTGCCCATCCTCCCAAGCTGGTAAGAGACCCCACAAGTTCTAAGCTCAGGTCTCCCGCTCTAACTCTCTGACTGCAATTCCACCACAGGTGACAGAGCACGGACAAACTGCTATGCAGCGTGGGTTACTATAGAGCCCAGGACAGGAGCAGGATCTTTTAAATTTCCCTAAGTAACTATTCCCTGTTCTCAAAGCAACTCATTAACATCAGCACTGGATTTCCTGTCACTGGAATCCAAGGATAATACAACCGAGGGGGCACGAAGAGTTCACTGCCAGGTAACCTCCTGCCTTGCCGGGCTGAGACGCTGCCTCCACAGTGCTCGATGAAGGGTTTACTGTTAGACTTTTCTTCTTGCTGTTTCACAGTTTGTTGGAAGGGTTTTTAAACTTTGCAGAACTGGACGACACACCTGGCTCCTTCCAGAATGAGGTGAGATTTGCTTCTTCCAGAGTTCCAGCAGCACCAGAAAGCTCATCAAACACATCAGCTCTGAAGGCTAAGATGGCGGAAGAGCCTTAGGAAAGGAAGGGTGATCTTGTGGTTGGAGTATGGGATTGGGAGTATAGAGACTGAGCTTTTACTCCCAGTTCTGCCACAACTTCATGTGACGCCCCGGCAAAACCCCTCACCTATGCAAAGAAGGATAACACTGATCTACCTCACAAGAGCATTGTGAAGCTTAATTCATTATGTTCTGTAATGCACTCTGCATGAGCCTCAGATAAAAGGCTCTGCAGAACTGCCCAGACTTACAGCAAAGGACCTTCGTGCAGTAGAGACACAGGAATTGGAGAAGAGTCTCAGATCCCATTCATACTGCCAGGGAGACATTGCAGTCACCCAAACTAGCACCTGAAAAGAATAGGATTTATCACTCCAACCCTTGTGAAAAGCAATATGGGACCTTTCTTTATCACAAATAGCCAGAGAGCCTTCATTTTACATCCTATCTGAAAAAGCCAAGGTCTGTAATACGTTCAATACAGAGAGATCATTTTAGTCTGCTGACATCCTCGAACATAACATAACAAAATGGTTCACAGGTTTTGCACAGCTCAGGTACCGCAAATAGTACATTTTAGGACCGATGTTCGGCCCCTATTAGCACCTCCTTAGCTTACATGTAAAATAAAGACTTATAGAGCCAAATTTTTAAAGTGCTCACAATGGGTGCTGGGCTCTTTTGGAAATCTGGCACGAAAGGTAGGTTTAGATGAGCGTTTTAACGAGTTAGCCAAATCAGCGTCACAGGCAATAAATTAACAACTTCTGTGGACACCCCACAAAGGTTGCAGTTTACCATTAACATTTATGGAGTGTCCAGCCCCGCATGAACAAACACATTTGCCAATTAATCTGAGTCAACTATCCATTCACTCGAGCTATAAAACTCAAATGCAGAGATAACCTTAGTTGGGGGGGGGGCGGGGGAGCTCAGCCTGTCCTGATTGTGGGAGCTGATCCCTTGGAAAAATAAGCCTACACAGAGCAGGGTTTTTTTTAACCTCTTGCTTGAGGAGAACTAAAAAGAGAAAAAAAAAGAGTGCAACCTGGCATGAGAAGAGGCAGGGAGCAAACGCCACCAAACCACCCTGTGGGTTTTTTCCAATCACAAAACCTCAATTGAGCTTTCATTTCTCGAAGTTTTTACAGATTTCCTGCCAAACCCCAGGTTTCGCTACTCACTCTTATCTTCACTCTGGCAGCTGCTGACACACTGCTTGCCAGGGGAAATGTGAAATTGATCCCAGACAATTCCACAATCGCAGGACAAAAAAATCAATGCATTCATTCGTATTCTACATATATCAATGATGCTTAAAAGCTCCTTACATAAATGGGGATGGGGGGTGTGAAATGGAAACTCTGTAGCTGAAAACAACCAGCTCTTCAAAATCATAACTAAAAAAAAAAAGAACTCCTAAAACCTACCCAGGACGTAGATAGGACACACACAGTTTTTAGACTCTACTGCTAGAGTAAGCTCTACTATAATTCCAAGTCATAGATCATTCCCCTCCTCCTCCTCCCAGGGCGCTCTGAAAAATAGGCTAAGAAAAAAATAGATTTTGTTGATTTGATGCAAAATGAAAGGTAAAAATAAGGCAAGGAGAGATTGAACACACACCCACACCCCTAGAAGAATTCTGATCTTTAACATTACACTGTAGCATTTACAGAGTACTTTTAAAACAGTATCTGCTTCACCAGATTTTTGTATTCATGATTACAAGAAAAATAAGGTGACTGTATAAACAAAAAGCAACCTTTTCCACTGCATTCAAGCAAGTGGAAAATACCAAGAAGAATCTTGTGTATTACCTATTTTCTTTAACACACACAAATGATCTGCGGCAGTGAATTCACAAGTTCCCTACACGTTATGCATGCTTCTCACTGCTTGGTATATTCAGCCGCTGTATAAAAGAATTCCTGAAAACAGAAACCTTTCAAAAATCTTTATTTTTAAAACAGCACGTTCCAAAAAGAAGGTTGTGGAGTTGTATAACTCCTTCCCCCTCAGCAACACCTTATCCCTCATGTCTAAAGAGAAAAATGTGCAGATGAGAAATTGTTTTCATATTATATGATGTCCCCCCAAATTTGTCATTGTTGGTTGCTTCCTCTGAGTATCAATAAAACAGCAATACTTGATTTGATTCCAAACAAGGTGAAGTCCAAAGCTTTCCCCCTTGGTATTAGCAGGTTTCTAACACACACCACACAATCCCAGTGAATATTTTAACTTCTTGAAAGTGTGGGACATAAGTTTTTGGTGTATTTTGGAGGAAGTTTTACAGAGAAAAACAATGTTTTATAATATCTTGCTCTTGTTCCTGTTAAAATTTCCAAGTAGTAAGGGTTCCACCACTTCCCCGGTAGAGAATACCACAGCTTAATGCATGTTGCCATCAAAATAGCTTCCTAATAGCCTAAATTTAATCTTAGTTCATTTATAAGCTCTCCTTTTAGAAACTATTAATTTTTTTCTTTTATTTTTGCAAACATATTTTATTCAATTAGTGTTCTCTCCTTTTTCTGCTGTTCCGTTCTTACATTAGAAATCCAGATCCCTGAAGCTCCAATTTCCAAGAACATATCAACTACCAATGGATGAAACAAAATCTAAACTGGGTCTTGAAAGGCATATTTTGTAATAGAATAATATCTTCTTCCACCTAAAAATATGTAGATGGTGTCTTCTGATTCAGTTATTTGAGAGAACAGGGTAGAATTATACCATGTTACATTCAAATTGAGAATATAATCTACAGGTTCTTATTTCTTCTAACCTTTTCTTTCTTGACGTGAACTGAAATGTTGCATGTGACATCATTGTTGGGTTAACCACTAATATACTAGATTTCTTCTATATAATGTTTTTCTGCAAACACAACAGACTTGAACATTGTGTTCTTTCAGTCTTTTAAATGAAGTTGATTGAAAAATGATATCTAACTTGTAAATCTAATCTCTATTTCATTACTTCCATATGTCTCTATTTTAATATTGAAGGAACAAATCATATTGTATTCTTTGGGTGAAAAAAAATGCATAACACAAAGATTATAAGCAAATATAAGATTTTGTCCCGTATGGGGACATGTACTAGTTGTTCATCAAACTAGTCAAATTCCTCCCCTGAAGAGCTTTGCTCTCTTTAGTATATATCACAAAGAGGTTCAGAATTTGATTTCATAAGGACTTTAGTACTTTACAAGGTATTTGCAGTAGCCATTATTAACCAAGATTGATATTCAATATGACTAGAAACTGAAACTAATATTCCTCTTTAAAAATGTAGTTTACATACATTTATGTAGATGTTGACTCCTGATACAGGGGGAAACTTCCAAAGGAATTCCTCAGCTCAGCTTTATTTTATAGTGAGGAGTGGGGCATGGGGGACCCAGGAATAGTTTGGTTCTTTTATGTAAATAACATTTTTTCATTGTTTGTCCTTGCAGTTACTAACTCTGCTTACTAATTAGCCCTAGCCCGTTATAGCCATAATGCATGTTTTCTCCTACTTTTTCTATTGTTAGGGAAACATTATGAACACTGCTTTAACATGAAATCGATTGAAAATATATTTCTATTGTATGCTATTGTTAGACATCAGGTAATTTTTTATATGAAAAAAAAAATTAACATCTACCAACTTTTTAATACAAAACTAATATTTGTTCTTGAAGGTACTGTAAAGTACAACATCTGAAAAGTTTAAAGTATCATATAGACTAAAGTCTAAAGCTGTAGAAGACTAAAATATATAACTATTTTGATATTAACTGTTTTTGTTTTTTTCAGGATGAAGGTTGGTGCTAGTTAATGGCTTACAAATTAACAGACAATATTGGAAGACGAGAAAAGCTTCACACATTTGCACTGAATTTCAGTAGTGAAAATAGACCCCTCTCAGGCACTTTCACTACAACTTTTCTCCTTTGAACTGGACTTGTAATTGGAATCCACTGCATTTGAAAAAAGTAAAGGAAGTGGATCATCCCTTTTGTCTTTAAAAACTGGTTTCTGAAGCAAGCAAAGGCAGTTGGCAGCATCAAAATTACTTGCTGTTCTGTACACGCAGCTGGCTCCTTATTCTGCCTCTCCATAATGCTAAATGTTTCACCTGTTAAAGAACGTGTTGGCCATCTGAGCGTGGCATAGTTTGGATTGTGGGTTTTAGCTGAAGGTGGCAAGAGAGCCTGTTGAGATGCCTGCTTACAGGCTTCCATCATGATGTGCGTAATATTAGTCTTTAAACCTAAATGTCAAGGTGCCAGACTCTAAAATGGAATGTTGTGGATTCTCGATGTGACGTTTCTTCAGATTTAGTCTTCAGCTGCAGATGTTTATTGAAGTGAGAATCTCTTCAGATAAATCCACCTTTCGTTCCCAGCTCTATAACTTCGGTTTCTTTTTACAAATTTGAGATATAGTGTCTCCCCTAAGAGAAAAGAGTGAAGTGTGTGAATTTACGTGGGGTTCCAGAGATGTTCAGAATACTCGTCACTGAGTTTTTAATAAAATGTACTGAAAATAAGGCATCCAGTTTCTTTCCCACAATCAACTAGCACTTTATAAGAAGTAAGCAATGAGATCAAAAGTGTACTCCATAGCAAGTTCTCCAGTGGTTTAGTGACTAAATTAATGTTTGTTTAATTGAATGTTTTAGTAATAAAATGTCTTTGGAGGTCTGAAAACAAGCTTTTTAAATTCAGGAAATGGCACTCTCTGCTGGTAAGATGGAGGTGATTGTAACCTCCATTATTATAATTTATTTTATAATTTAAAACATGTTTATATTTTTATAATCCCAGCTATGTTGAGTTTTGCATAAATCTTTCCACAGGTGGTGAAACTGTAACTGAAGGAATTTGTGGGATTTATAATGCCATCTTTAATAAAAGGAATACTGAATGAAGACTCTAGTATCCTCTTTTTTCCATAGTTGTTACTATAAACTGATTATTTACAAGTGATGTTGAAATCTAACCTCTGTCGTGATCCAGTCACTAGCTGCTAGCAGAACAGAAGAAAATGTGTCCTTTCCTCTTGCAAATAATCACCTTTCTTTTCTAGGGTACAGGGATTTTCCCTGACAAATGTAAAAGGGCTGTCATTTTGTTGAATAATTCCTCTTTGTCCGGCCCGGGGTCCCACAGGATCTCTGTCAGGAGGAGATCCCACTGTAGCTGAGCTGCGGGCAATGCTCTGGCAACAACCTGCAGCCACAACTGCCCCCTGGACCCTGCCTCCTGTTACAGTGTGAACAAGCACTGGGAGGAGCAGCCGGAAGTGGTGCTGTGGTGCATTCCTTCTGCCTTAAATCCCTGATGTTCATCATAGGGTCACAGTCTAACAGGGACAAGAGCCTCTTGCTGGGGATGCATCTCCTGCTCTGGAGCAATATGGGAGGGAAGGGAGGGACTATGCATGCTTCCCATCCCAGTTCCCTGAGTCCACACTATTTCCCGTTCTCCTCCCCCCACATAATGGGGAAGATCAGGGACCCATCCATATACTAATTTTAAACTACACTTTGGTCCTATGCATTAGACCTCAGCTAGGGGTCCTGCTGATTTTTTTTTTTTTTGGTAATGAAGCAGCAAAAAGGTTAATGTTGGACCTGTAAAAACAATCTCTTATTTCTAGTTAGGGAAAATGAGCCTTGCAGTCTGTCCCTAGGGGCACACTGAGGCTATTACGATCCAATTGTCTCTCTCTAATCTGCTGGCTTTGGAATTAGGTTTCTCTGAAAGGCCAAGAAGGAATATTTAAGGAGAGGGATGGGCAGTGACTAAGAGATTTTTAGAGTCACATTTCCCATCAAAGGTGTCTCTCCTTTGATGAGGTGTTTTGAAATGTGTAACTATTTAAGTATCTCCCTCATTCGGTCACAGATGAGACCTTCAAATGCAGGTTCCACAGAGAAGGAAATGACAAAAGGAAGGGAACATAAGACTGAGGAAGGATGCTTGTGTGGTACTTAAACTACAGGAAGAGTAGAGAGACGTGGGTTTTTCCAACTCTGCTTTTGGCTCTACCGCACATTGCGTGATTGATTTGTACTGCAGTAGCACCAAAGAGCTCCATTTGTGTACCAGGACTCCATTGTGCGAGGTGCAGCACAAACACCGAACAACAACCAGTCTGTTGTAGCTACGTCAATACCCACTGTCCAGTCAGTCTAGGTCAAAAGTTTTCAGCCTGTGGGTCCACAGATTGTCTAGGATTTCCAAAGGGGGCCGCATCTCCATTCCAAATTATTTAGGTGTCTGCAAATGGAAAAAGGTTTCACTGGTTTAGGTGACTGTATTACTGTATTTTCTGTTAGTGTTGTCGAAGAAAAACTCAGTTCTCGCTTTTTGTTTGGGTGCAGCAAAATCAAATACTTTATTATTTCTCCAGTAATTACAATGGAGGGAGAGAGTGCCATAGGACACAGGGTCGCCCCAGTCCTGGACAGGTCTCTCAACTGGTAAACAATTACATCAAGCCTTTATACCTTTGTTACAGACAATTTCTAGCAATCATGGAGACAGTAAAAAGCAACAAATACATTTTGTTTATACATAGCAGAAAGGAGTGAGACAATAAGATAAGCCTAAGAAAAGCAAGCCTGCATTTTGGTTAGTGATTGCAAGGTCGTAATAACTTTGTACACAGTTCTTGTCCTGTCGCCTCGCACTATCTTTGCTCCTACAAGTCTCACGTCATTAGGGTTACAGTATGCCCTGACTCTTGCTAACTGACTGACACGCATTAAAATCCGCTTCAAATCCTTATTGAAGCTTTCCCTGCTTCCACACTGGCTAATAGCCATTGATGGACCTGTCCTCCAAGAACTTATCAAGTTTGAACGATAAGAAAGCGGTTAGTGTTCTGAGTCTTTCGGATGCTTGTGCGTTGCTGCCTGCATTAATCTGACTTGTGAGATCTGCGTTCCACACTGCAGTGTAACATTTGAGCAGGTGTCGTGTGAGCCTCTGCGAGTGTCTGAATCGCTAAACACAGGGCCGGCTCCAGACCCCAGCGTGCCAAGCACATGCTTGGGGTGGCGTGCTGCAGGAGGGCGGCAGACGGCTCCGATGGACCTCCCGCAGGCATGACTGCGGAGGCTCCGCTGGTCCCGCGGCTCTCGTGGAGCATCCGCAGGCATGCCTGTGGGAGGTCCACCAGAGCCGCGGGACCAGCGGACCCTCTGCAGGCATGTCTGCAGGAGGTCCACTGGAGCCGCGGGACCGGCAACCGCCAGAGCGTCCCCCTGCAGTGCGCCGCCCTGCTTGGGGCGGCGCAATTCCTAGAGCCGCCTCTGGCTAGACAGGAGAGGGACACTAAGTAGACTGGAGAACTGCTCTTCTACAGAAATTGTTACATGTCTCCCAAAAGAAGAGACCCATCTGCCCCACAACACCCCACAGCATCAGTCTATCATGTTTCAAACTTGTAAGTAATAGCCAGGCAAGGCGTGTTAGTCTTATTTTTGTTTTCTCAGCTTGTAAATGTTCCTTTTGGCTGAGAGGATTTGACCTCTGTTTGCTGTAACTGTGAACCTAAGGCTAGAGGGGGTTCTCTGGGCTATATGAATCTGCTTACCCTGTGTTGGGATTCTGTGCTTCCCAGTGAGTCTGATGCTGGGTAGAATCAAGGGACTTCGATTCCATGCGATTCAATTCAACAAGGCTTTATTCAATATGTGCACAAGGAGAGCCCCTGGGACAAAGAATCGGGCAGAGTCCCTCCAGCCAGGAGCCCCTCCCCTGGCTAGTGTATAGCACATGGCACTTATAGAACAAGTTATAGAACAACTTACAGAACAGGAAGCTCTAACCAATCACAGTTAAACAAACCCATAAATGGGTTTATCACATGCTCATAGCGCTCCATGCCACCTGCTGAGCTCACCCCCTCCCGCTGGCTTTCTCTAGAATGTTCCGAGGCTGGTGAGCCACAGTGGGCTTCCCTAGGCACAAGTACCCTGCAAAGCACATTTTATCCAAAATGAACACAAGCATCCCCTTCAGCTCCCCCATTTGGTTTTGGGGTAAGAACAATTCTTAGACCCCACTAACACCACTTCCTTGTATTTATTAGGAGCAATAATTAACTTTATCAATAATTAACTATGATTTTGACAACAGAATGAAATAATACATAATAATATTTACAATCAAAATAATAAGTCCACATACCACTGTGAGAACACAACCCAAATCCATTCCCCATGGAATTTTTGGTTCCACAATAGCAAACCCTTCTATCCACTGAATCACTGTAATTGCCCTACCACGTTTTTCATAATATTTTTTAAAAGCTTAACACAATAGGAAGAACGAGATATTTAAGCAAGGCTTGCCTGCCACAGTTAACCACCCACAGCCACACCAGATAATGGCGTCCTTCCTCACTGCTGTATCAAACATTAAATTACATTACATGCACCATTAAGTCAGGTCCCAACATTTGAGATAAGGCTTGTCCTGACTTCAGGTTTTCCATACACAAAACCCATCCTCCAGGATGGAACATTGGTCCCGTGGAAAAGCCATATAGTTATCTCCGGCCCTTTTTCTATACAGGTGTCTGTGACATGCGAATGGGAGTGGGTGCACTGGCTGAGCCTCCAGTTCAGGAATTAACACCCCTCCAAGGATGCAATGACCATCTCAACATACCCCTATTATCGATAGGGACCACTCCCCTGCCACCATCCAAGGTGAAGACATTCAGTCTCTGAGAACTGCAGTTCTCACTCAACATGGCACCTGTGGCACGAGTGAGTCTCCTATCAGGGCTGCAACTTTCATGTTGAACACCAGGAAGATACCATGCCAGGAAGATAACACAATTTTTCCACATGCCTAGACCAATGCTCGCTTATACATTTGAGTAGTTGTTAAGAGATGGCTGAGTACAACAGTGAGGACCTAACCAACTGTTGCTGAGTTAAGGGAATAGCTAACTTGATGAGACGTGAGCCCCACTCTCACCACAATGAACTGTCATTCCTGCTACAGACAAATTTAACCCAGTCCCTATGATTAGATTTCAGTAATGGCATTTACAACTGATCCAGTGGCTCCTCCCCAGGTGATTACATCAGTAAAACACTGAAAGCCACTGCAGCATTATTAAGATGAAACTTTCAAAACCACTCAACACAATTAGTAGACTACAAAAATTCCTACATCAATTTTAAACTGGGAATATCAGCTGCAAACACTTAACAATATGACGAGTGGCTTTCCAGGAGTCCATAGAGTAAACAGGGATTATTGTGCCCCATGTTGGGTCTCACCCTTGAATACTTTTACACGTGACAGGTGCACCCGAACTGGAATTCCAGTGACCCGGGCTGCTGAAGGAGTTACTAAGAGAAGCGGGTGAGGCCCAGTCCAGGCTGGTTCAAAGGTTCGTTTTCTATAGGCTTTCACCATCACCTGGTCACCAGGCTGCACCTCACATATGTCCTCTTTGCAGCCTTTGAGTCTGGTTCAGTCGGGGGTCCTGTGAGACACACTGCGATAACAATTTGCAATATTCAACAGGCTGGTCACCCATGACATACAATTCCCCCCCTGCAATGCACAGATTTCCTGGCGTCCTCATCACCCGCCCTGCCAGCATTTCAAAAGGAGATAAGGAATGTGGATTAGTAGGAAGCATGGAAGTCCCCGTCGGGGAATTATTTCAGTCATCAATAGTTTAACTACATCAGATGCAGGGGCCTTGGCCACTGGGGAAGCTTCTACCCACTTAGTAAAGTGATCCATGATCACCAGAACATATTCTTTCCCTCTGCACCTTGGCAGGGGACCAATTCCATCTATTTGTAACTGCGTGAAGGGCTGTGTTGGTCTTGGCTGATGCTGCATTTTCATTTTCACTGTGGGAGCAGAATTATATTGAGCACACGTTACACGCCTTCTCACATAATCATGCACGTCTGCATTAAGCTTAGGATGCCACCAGGTGTTTGACATACGGTGGATCACCCTCCGTGCTCCATCATGTCCCAACATGTGATACACTTGTATAATAGTTCCCATTAGCACATTTGGTAACACTAATGTGTTCCCTGGCCCTCTCCAAGTGTTATCGTCACACAGATTGCCCCCATTATCCATCCATAACCACTTCTCTGCCCTTGGGGCAGTGTGCTGAATGTCCTGTAATTCAAAAAATTTTGGGGGTTTTATGAGAGGCTGTGTTGCTGCAACCAATTGGGTCTCTTTACCTTCCACTGCTGCTTGTTTAGCTAGTTCATCTGCCCTTCGGTTCCCCTCCCTTCTGTGTGGCCTTCACTTTTATCACTGCTATGTCGGTAGGTTTCTGCATGGCTGCATGACGTTTCTGCACTATCCCCCCATTTTGTATTGGGATCCTGTACTTGTCAGGAATCCCCGATTTACCCACGAGTTAATGTAATTATCTACAACCCCAAACACACATCTAGAATTAGTATCTATGTTTATAGCATGACCTTCCGCGGCTTCACATGCGCAACTAACACCTGCAGTTCTGTTACTTGTGCTGATGCCCCAAGTAAACTGCCAGGTGTCACCAGCTGCCCATCTTGCGTACAAACGGCCCATCCGGTGTGTCGCTTGCCATCCATGTAGGAGGAAGAACCATCCACGTATAGGCAAGGGGCACCAGGTATTGCAGTTTCTTTTACCAATGGAAGGTCCATGGGCTCTTCCTTAAGGCAACACCGATGCGGGTGTCCCTCATCTGGGCTAAGCGTGAGGGTGGCAGGGTTTAGCGATGACGCTCGTTGCAGATGTACTGAAGGCATTAGCAAGCTCGTTTCCCATCGAGTCCATCTTGCCTCCTGGACTGCCGGAGATTTCTTTCCTGATAAAATAGCAAGGACAGCGTGAGGCACGACAATAATTACATCCTGCACACCAATTAGTGGTGAGGCTTGACTGAGGGCCATAGAAGCTCCTTCCACCGCCTGGAGGCACGGTGGCATTGCTTGAGTGACAGCATCTAGTTTAGAAGAGTAGTGTGCTACTGGGCACTGTTTGTCCCCATGTTTTTGCATGAACAGTGCTGTCATATGTCCCGCTCTGACATGCGTGTACAATGTAAAAGGCATTAATGGATTAGGAAGTCCCAACCCTAGGGCAGTACTTAGCCTCTGTTTCAATGTGGTAAATGCCTGTTCACATTCAAATGTCCATTCAATTTCATCATGTGGTCCACCAGCACCCGTCAGGAGATTATTAAGGGGCTGGACAATCCTTGAATAATTTGGGATTTGAGTTCAGCAGAAATTAAATAGCCCCAACTCTTTCCTAACTCCCCTGACCGTAATTGGTTGTGGGCATGCATTAATAGCCTCAATGCGGTCAACAGTTAAACACTTGTACCCCTTGGATATGAGATACCCCAGATAGGATACTTCCTCCTTTGCGATCTGAGCCTTTCTAGCATTACATTTACCCCACTGTCTGCCAAGTGCTGCAGGATCACTTCTAAGCCTTTCATGTGCGTTTGGCCATCTGGTGAGGAGACAAGAAGATCATCAACATACTGTACAACACAAGAAGCCACGTCTGGCAGCTTTGCCAGCACATCAGCTAACACTCTATGAAACAAAGCAGGTGAGTTATAGAAACCCTGGCTGAGGCGAGTGAAGGTATATTGCTTCCCTTTAACAGTGAATGCAAACCAAAACTGACTGTCAGGGTGCCCAGGAATAGACCAAAAGCCATTGCTAATGTCCAAGGCTGAAAACACTATGTGATCATCAAAAGCATGTAAGCCTCCCTCTACCATCCACTCCTGTACCTTTTCCCAGAAGGGTAGGTTTGGGTTATTAAGCTCCAAAGATGACAATTCTTTTAACATGCTCCGCAAGTCAGAGGGACTTATAGGAGTGTGCTCTAGGTGACTAACAGTAGCAGGGCCCCCTTCCCCTGGGTTAGGATTAGGGACAGTGGGCACTCTCACCGGAGCCATGAAACTAGACTGATATCCCCATGTTACACATGTAGGGTCCAAAGGTGCTGAGGGACAAGATTTCTTTCCCTGCAAGTCTGCTTCTTTATACTTTTTTGCTTCTGCTTGCAGTTTTCCCACCTCTGCTTCTAACTCTCCCACCCTTCCTTTTAGCACATCACTCTTTCTAACCAGATGTTTATAATCAACAATTGAACACATACCAGCCATTTTGTCCTTCTTTATTTCAATCATACAGCCAAAATATTTTCACCAGAAAACTAATAAACTTACTGCTACAAGTTATAAAAACACTAATCATACACTCTTCATATTGTGGATTATTATATCCCTTCATCTTTCCCTTTTTTTAACCTAAATATCCTCCAATCTCTAAATTTTTAAACACAATTCTGTTTACAGACTAATAACAATGTATTCAAATCAAACACCCCAGACTAAAATGACCAATCAGCAGATTAATCTTTTTTCCGATTTATTTGATCTGCACAATTACAATGTCCAGTTGGGAGATTGGGGCCAGCCAACACATTAGCTAGAGGTACTTAGGGATATACCTGCCCCTACACTAACTGTTGCTCCTTACAGCCTCTGTCATAGGTTTATTCCCCACTTGGAACTTTAGCGTCCACAAGATGGGGACCTGCATGGGCTCCTCTAAACTTAAATCCTAGTTTAGATCTGGTAATGCTGCCACCAGCTAGAAATTCCAGTGTCTAGCACATTACCTGTTCCCCCAAAACTTTCCCAGGGAAACACCGATCCAAACTCCTTGGATCTAACACAAAGGGAAATAAACCATTCCCCCCACCTTCTTCCCCCTCCCTTCGCCGTCGGGAGAGATCACCTTGATTCAAACTCCTTGAATCAAAACAAAGAGGGATTCACCTTCCCCCCACCTGTCCCCGGTGAGTCAAACTAATCCCCTGAGGTTTCAAACAAGGGAAAAATCAAACAGGTTCTTCAAAAGAAAAGCTTTAATTAAAGAAAGAAAAGTAAAAACTATCGCTGTAACACCAGGATGAAAAAATATACAGGGTTTAGCTTATAACCCTAGAGGGGCTCCCCCCCCTTCTCAGAATAATCAAAAGTAACAGCAAACAGAAATAAAGATATTTCTCCAGCAAACACACATTTGCAAATACAGAAATTAATTACAAAACTAATCCGCCTTGCTAATACTCACTATACTGAATAGAAGGAAATATTTCAGGAAGCTTGGAGAGCCTGGATGTACGTCTGGCCCCTCTTAGATCCAAAGAGAGAACAGCCCCCAAAACAAAGAACACAAATAAAGACTTCCCTCCACAGAGATTTGAAATTATCTTGTCAGTTGATTGGTCCTCTGGTCAGGTGTCTGTCAGGTTTACTGAGCTTGTTAACCCTTTACAGGTAAAAGAGACCTGAACCCTTAACTATCTGTTTATGACAGCCTCTTTGATTTCCCACTTCAACAGCACTTAGTCAGAGGAACTTACAGCTTAGCCAGCCCCCACACTAGGTACAATGTCTTAAGACTGCAACAAACTCCCTGAATTCCCCAGCACCAAGACTTGCTTACCACAAAAGGTATGAGAGTCACCAGTCAGGTCAGAGACACACAACCAAATAAAAAATGAACAAACTCACCCTCTAATTAGATTGTAGGTTGTGATCCAGAAAGATATTTCTCACCCTGCTCGCTGCGTCAAGAGACTGGTGGGATTTTGTGGTTCCCAGTGAGTCCGATGCTGGGTAGAATCAAGGGACTTCGATTGGATGTGATTCAATTCAACAAGGCTTTATTCAATATGTGCACAAGGAGAGCCCCTGGGACAAAGAATCAGGCAGAGTCCCTCCAGCCAGGAGCCCCTCCCCTGGCTAGTGTATAGCACATGGCACATATAGAACAAGTTATAGAACAACTTACAGAACAGGAAGCTCTAACCAATCACAGTTAAACAAACCCATATAGGGGTTTGTTTATCACATGCTCATAGTGCGCCATGCCACATGCTGAGCTCACCCCCTCCCCCTGGCTTTCTCTAGAATGTTCCGAGGCTGGTGAGCCACAGTGGGCTTCCCTAGGCACAAGTACCCTGCAAAGCACATTGTATCCAGAATGAACACAAGCATCCCCTTCAGCTCCCCCATTTGGTTTTGGGGTAAGAACAATTCTTAGACCCCACTAACACCACTTCCTTGTATTTATTAGGAGCTATAATTAATTTTATTAACAATTAACTATGATTTTGAGAACAGAATGAAATAATACATAATAATATTTGCAATCAAAATAATAAGTCCACATACCACTGTGAGAACACAACCCAAATCCATTCCCCATGGAATTTTTGTTTCCACAATAGCAAACCCTTCTATCCACTGAATCACTGTAATTGCCCTACCACGTTTTTCATAATATTTATTAAAAGGCTTAACACAATAGGAAGAACGAGATATTTAAGCAAGGCTTGCCTGCCACCGTTAACCACCCACATCCACACCAGATAATGGCGTCCTTCCTCACTGCTGTATCAAACATTGAATTACATTACATGCACCATTAAGTCAGGTCCCAACATTTGAGATAAGGCTTGTCCTGACTTCAGGTTTTCCGTACACAAAACCCATCCTCCAGGATGGAACATTGGTCCCGTGGGAAAGCCATATAGTTATCTCTGGCCCTTATTCTACACAGGTGTCTGTGACATGCAAATGGAAGTGGGTGCACTCACTGAGCCTCCAGTTCAGGAATTAACACCCCTCCAATGACCATCACTACATACCCCTATTATCGACAGGGACCACTTCCCTGCCATCATCATTGGTGAAGACATTCAGTCTTTGAGAACTGCAGCTCTCACCCAACATGGCACCTGTGGCACGAGTGAGTCTCCTATCAGGGCTGCAACTTTCATGCTGAACACCAGGAAGATACCATGCCAGGAAGATAACACAATTTTTCCACATGCCTAGACCAATGCTCGCTTATAGATTTGAGTAGTTGTTAATAGATGGCTGAGTACAACAGTGAGGACCTAACCAACTGTTGCTGAGTTAAGGGACTAGCTAACTTGATGAGACGTGAGCCCCACTCTCACCACAATGAACTGTCATTCCTGCTACAGACAAATTTTAACCCAGTCCCTATGATTAGATTTCAGTAATGGCATTTACAACTGATCCAGTGGCTCATCCCCAGGGGTCTCTGCCGGAAACCCTGGTTCTGAGGACACAGTTATGAGGAGGGGGTCTCTGCCCCTGCTGGCCCCAGGGACCCAAGCCAGCACCCCTCCGTGGCCACATCCGTCACCAACCACTGCTCAACCCGCGGCGTGGAACCTGTGGCCTTCAACCGCCTGTGTACGCAGCCGCCATGTGAGCCCCCCGGCGCGGGCGTGAAGAGAAAGCGCTCGGCACGTGGCAGAGAGGCCGAGGAGGAGGCAGAAGAAAAGTGCCTTTACTATATGAAGGTCCAGGCCGTGAACGGCGTCTCGGTGGGTTGGGAGACCAGGGCCGGCTTTGGAGCCATTAGGAAGCGGCCTCGCATCTTTAAGGCCAAGTACATCGGTGGAGAAAGCTTTGCCGGCTCGGACCTGAGCAGCTCCCACACCAAGTCGGAGCTGGGGGACGTGGACTCGGAGGCAGAGTGCGGCGTTGAGGGGCCGGCGGAGGAGGTGCCGCAGCAGCAGACGGGAGCGCCCCCGGAGTGGCTCCTCACCATTGAGCAGGGCGCGCGGTGCCTGGCCTGCTGCCGAGTCTTTCCCAGCCTGGAGGCCCTGACTCAGCATGTGAAGCAGGGGCTGCGCCAAGGCTTCAGCTGCCGCGTGTACTACCGGGTGCTGGGGCAGCTGAGGGCGAGAGGGAGGTCCCAGAGGCAGGGCTGGCTCCAGCTTTTTTGCCACCTCAAGCAAAAAAAAAAAAAAACCTGCATGGGGGGCGGAGCGGCGAAGGGGCGGGGGAGAACAAACCTGCCAGCCAGCCTGAACAGCAAGGGGAGGGGCAGGAATCCAACCTGCTGGCCGGCCGGAGCCGCAAAGGGCGAGTGGGGAAGGAAACCTGCCAGCCAGTTGGAGAGATGACGGGGAGGGGGGCGTGAAACAATCCTGCCAGCCAGAGCAGTGAGGGCTGGGGGCCATGAAACAAACCTGCCGGCCAGAGCAGCGAGGAGTGGGGCGGGGGCCATGAAACAAACCTGCCGGCCAGAGCAGCAAAGAGGGGGTGCGAGGGCTGTGAAACAAACCTGCCGGCCGCAGCAGCAAAGGGAAGAAAAAACAAAACAAAAAAAGTACCTGTGAGGCGGCGGGAGCGTGGGTGGAGGGGGACTCCCAGCCCTGCAGACCCCGGCAGCGGAGTGCACACCCCAGCTGGCGGGGGAGAGAGAGAGAGAAGGGGGGTGGCCAGGGCTTCCTTAAGTGGGACGCTCACCATGCGGCCCCTCCTGCCGCGCCGCCTGCCGGGAGGGCTCCGGGGGGCAGGCAGGGAGGGACGCGGGCTGCTGTGCCGGGCTTGCTGCAGACCTGGCGCTGCTCCGAGCAGCTCCCCTCCTCTGTGCCGCCGCCCCCTACAGGGCAGCAGGAGCAGCAAACCAAAAAGAAAAAAACCTGCAAGGGCGGCGCAAAAAAAAAAAAGGATTCAGCGGGATGCCGCCCCTTGGAATCTGCCGCCCAAGCACCAGCTTGTTCGACTGGTGCCTGGAGCCAGCCCTGCCCAGAGGAGAAGAGTCCTGTGCCCTTGGGGTAAGGAGCCTAAGCCAGGGGCCTTGGAGATGGGCACAGCCCGGTCGCAGGCTGCCAGGGTGACAGATGTCAGGGCTGAGGCAGCCCAGTGGGGCAGAGTGTCCATCCCCCCAGGCCAGGGCAGCACGGGCACCGACAGGACGTTCTCTAGGGCTCTGTCCAGCCTAGTTTCCAGTGTGCCCAGCGAGGGGGCTCTGGCCCTTCCCTGGGGGCAGCGTGTCGGACCCCTGACCGGGCGCTCCCCTGATAGTCGCACTCCATGAGTCCCCTTCCCCACCCCCTCCCCCTGCCCGCGGGGGGGCCCTTTGGGCCTGGGACACAGGGCTGGGAGCGGGTGGGGGACTCACCGCAGGGGGCGATGGCCGCAGGACCTGGGTTTTCATTCTGCTTTCAGAGTCGCAGTGATTAAGGGAGTCGCCCCCTCATCAGGGTGTCTCTGCCGGGAGCCCTGGTCCTCAGGACACAGCGGAGGAGGGGGTCTCTGCTGGGAGCCAGGTTCCTCAGGACACAGCGGAGGACGGGGTCTCTGCTGGGAGTCAGGTTCCTCAGGACACAGCGGAGGAGGGGGTCTCTGCCGGGAGGGAGGTTCCTCAGGACACAGCGGAGGAGGGGGTCTCTGCCCTTGCTGGCCCCAGGGACCCAAGCCAGCACCCCTCTGTGGCCATATCCGTCACTAGCCACTCCTCCACCCGCGGCATGGAACTTGTGGCCTCCAAGCACTTGTGTGCGCAGACGCCATGTGAGCCCCCCGGCGCGGGTGTGAAGAGAAAGCGCTCGGCACCTTGTTGGTGTCACTAGGCATAACTGGGTAGCTCAGGGGGGTGGAAGACCACGAGTTTCAATGGAGCCCCCCTGCTCTAGGCCAAAGTGAACCAAAGCTGCTCCATGCTGAACTTTAACCGACCTAAACTGCCAGCAACTGCAGAACAGAATGTGTAACAGTCAGCTATCAACTGCAGCACAGCTCAAACCGGGCTAAAGCAGTAGTGATAAGGGGGGGCCTACGTACCGCTAGCTCAGGGACAAAATAACTTGTAGAAGGAAAATTTACTAACAAGCTACAAATTGCAGCAGCCAAGGTTGCTAGGGGAAGGAAGGGGGAAGGGGAGGAAGGGGGAAACTAAGCTGAAGTAAACAACTTGGGTATAAAAAGGGAAAGCTGCTTGTATCAGCGCGCTTGATCTGAGACATGCTGGTCTCCTAGTGCCTTTTCTGAGATCTCGAATAAACTTTTGTCTCTCACCGGCCTTTGCTTCCCGTTTGCCATGTTCCTGTGCAGAACTAATCCTTGGCTGTGAAGCAGCTGTTGGGTGTCGCTGTGTTTATCAGCTGCTGGCGGCTTCCCAGGGGGAGTCTATAGGTGGGGCCAAACCTGCTGGACCTGCTGAGGGGAACAACGGTGCTGTGGGCTGGAGAGCCAGGGTCACAGTGGGGTGGAAGGCGAGATTCCCTCGCACAGAAGTGCCGGCGCCGGCTCATCGCTGGGAAGGGAGACCCCGGAGCAGGGGCGGCTCTAGGCACCGGCAAAGCAAGCACCTGCTTGGGGCAGCCCATTTGCAGGGGCGGTATGGGAGCTGAGAACCAACAGGGGCACTGGGAGCTGTAGTTCCCTGGTGAGCTCCCTGCCTATAGAGCCAGCCCTGGAGCAGGGAAAGAACTACAATTCCCAGCATTCCCTTGGCCACTACCAACTGGAAAGGAAGGAGGGGACCTCAGGAGGCAGCGTGCTGCGAGTGCTGTGGATGGCAGGGAGACCAGATTTGAACATTCACAAAACAGGACACTCCAGGGGGAGGGACGCCCCACTGTTGGTGTCACTAGGCATAAATCTAGGTAACTCGGGGGGGGGGGTGGAAGACCACGAGTGTCAATTAAGCGCCCCTGCTCTGGGTCTACGTGAGCCAAAGCAACTCCATCTTGTGAACTTCAACCAACCTAAATGTTAATAGCCTAAAAGCAAAATGTGTAACAGTCAGCTTTTCTAGCAAACAGCTAACAGCTGTAGCTTCACTCAAACTAGCAAAAGCGCTAGTGATAGAAAGGGGGAAAGTCTACATGCGCCTGGGCCGACAAGGCCAAAGATAAGCATGCGAATGGGAACTTTTCTAACACGCTTAAATGTAATGTTTAAAGTAACTGCTGTTGGGAAAGGAGGGGTGAGGGGGAAAACAAAACAAAAGGCTTACACAAACAGCTTAAGATATAAATATTGTAAATACCTTGCAATGCTGGCAACAAAAGTGGCATGCGAACATCTGTTCTCACTTTCAGGTGACACTGTAAACAAGAAGCGGGCAGCAGCATCTCCCATAAACGTAAATAACTTGTTTGTCTGTGCGACTGGCTGAACAAGAAGTAGGACTGAGTGGACTTTCTAGGCTCTAAAGTTTTACATTGTTTTATGTTTGTGTCCAGTTACGTAGCAAAAAAAAAGCTACATTTGTAAGTTGCACTTTCACAGTACAGAGATTGCATTATGGTACTTGAATGAGGTGAACTGAAAAATATTATTTCTTTTATCATTTTTACGGTGCAAAGATTTGTAATAACAATAATATCAAGTGAGTACTTTACACTTTGTATCCTGTGTTGTAATTGAAATCAATATATTGAAAATGTAGAAAAACATCAAAAATATTGAATACATTTCAATTGGTTTCTACTGTTTAACAATCTGATTAAAACTGATTAAGCGTGATTATTTTTTTTAATCACAATTAATTTTTTTTAGTTAATCGTGTGAGTTCACTGCAATTACTTGACATCCCCAGTGATTAGTTTTCAAATGATACCTCCTGAGGCGTGTTTTGTATGAAGATGATGACAGTAGCGGGGCAGGTCTGAATACAAGGCTGCATTCAGGCACAAAGAGCCTCCCATGGGAAGTCCCATATCCAATGCAGAGGGCAAAATGTAACCGCTGCCAATCGCGCCAGCAGCAACTAGGGCTGGGTCCTTATTTTAGGGGACTCTCTACAATTTCTTCATTTTTTGGCTCAAGACCCCACCCCATAATGCGGGAACCTATAAGCCGGGTGCCTTTGCTAGGCAAATCCGTCCCCTCTTGCAAGCACAGAGGTTTAAACAAACAAACTTTATGGAGGGAGAGTGGAGAAAAGGGACAGGCCAGGCTGACCTGAGACAAATAGTTACACTTTAACGCCTCGCACCCCCGGTTACCTCACGGTGCACAAGTCACAGAACCAAACAATTGGACCCTGAGTGGCTGGTGCCGTTTTTGGCCTCCCCCTCTCAGTTCAGGGCCCCCCCGATTTCCTCACTCACAGTCTCTGCTTCCAGGAGTCCAGGACAACCAGGGGCCGGTTTGGTAGCCAGCTGGGGCTCCACCCCGTGCCCTGCTATAATGATGTCGGCGGCTAGGCCAGGGAGGCCTCACCAGAGACACTAGGCTGATGTAGCCGGTCACTGTGAATTCCTCTGCTCCCGCTGGCGGCACCCACCTGCCCTCACTCTGACGCGCCGTCTGCCGGAGGCTGTGGCCTGAGGCTGAATCCAACTGCGCTTTGTGCTGCCTTCTGGGGGCTGTGGTTGGGCCTATGGCTGCCTGGCTCTGCCTGCTGCTCAGGGGAGCAGAACTGCCAGACACCTGGCCCCTCTGGTGAGCTCTGCCCGCATGCAGCAGGGACAGCTCATGGCTCAGATCTCTCAGATAACGGGATCAGTGGCCTGGGGAACCCATCAGGGTCCCTGTCCCCCCAGAGAGGTGTTCCCAGCAACAAGCCTCTCTCCCCCTCCCTATACTTCTCGCCCTGTTATTTTATCCCTTCCTTTCCCTTTCCCTCTTCTCCCCTCTCTTCCACTCCACTCTCCTTGTCTGAGTACCTGTGTGCGACAGTTATGGGTGCTCCCGAGATCCCTGAGATCCCCTCCCTTTAGCCAGGGCGGAGGCCTTGTGGCCAAGGTGCTCAGCTGGACTCGAGGAATCTCTTTAGCTCACCAAAGAGAGGGGTTAAGTCGCCACTTGACCTCGGTCTATAAGTACTTACACAGGGAGGAGGTACTTGACCCTACGGGGGGCTTTTTAGTGTAGCAGACCAAGGCAGAATGAGATCTGATGGCTGAAGGAAGCTAACGTGGGGCCAATATTTTAAAAGAGTTAACAGGCTGACCCGGGTAATTATAGGCCTGTCAGTCTGACATCGATCCCAGGCAAGATAACGGAGCTTTTTCACCACGATGCTCGTGGCTGACCTGCACTGGCCAGGCAGACTAAACTGCAACACCTTGCCAGCGGGACCTGCCCTGAAAGCCAGCTCAGGTCACGTGGTTTAATTTCTGGTGCGATGGGCCCCGGCATGCCTGGCCTGCTGGGCCTGGGGCCGGCAGAGAGAAGAAGCACAAAGATCTCAGTGGTTCTGCATGGCGCAGAAATGGGGTGGGAGAAGGGGGAGCCGGGGGGTGGGGAAGAGCCCCCAGATCAAGACATGACAGCCCTGGGCTCCTGTGTGCATCTCCGGGGGCTTGGGGCAGGAGGGCGACACAGGCAGGATGTGGTTTGTTTCTGATCGCTCAAAGGAACCGCAAGAGAGGAGCCGAGAGCAGAATCGCTCCTTTGATCTTGGAAACCCACAAACAGAAAGGACACCAGAGTGAGACTCCCCCGCCCCAACCCCTCAGGGTGCGAGAAGGGGGTGGTTGATTCACTCGTTCTACCACAGGTGACCTTCGGCAAGTCACACAGAATATGACGACTCTGCACACAAACACTCACAGCTGGCCCCTGCCAGCTGACTTGGGCTCGTTGGGCTTGGGTTTAATTGTGGGGTCCTAGACCCCCATGTCTACAGTGAAGTTAAACAGCCCCTTAGCCCAAGCCCAAGTCAGCTGGCAGGGGGCGGCCGCAGGTGTCTACCTGCAGAGTAGAGATACCCTCAGCCGCTCCGTGCCTCAGTTTCCCATCTGTAAAGTGGAGATAATGGCACAGCCATGCTTCAGGAAGGGGGAAATTCATTAATGACAGAGAATCGCTATGGCGATGGGGCCCACAGATGGAGCTAGGAGGTTGCACGGCTAGTCTATAAGGATATAGGAACGGGGGCTGCTGCTCCGTCCGGAGCTCAGTATCCCAGCACATACGGCCGGTCCCTGCTCCTGCTCAGCGACCCGGCAGTACGGCCAGCTAAGGACAGGGAGTATTGTTACACGTGTGTACGCAGTGCTGTAAATGCGCACAGCCCTCTGCCAGACACAGTCCTGCCCCAGCGAGCTCAGATTATAAAGCCCCAGGCCAGTTCCCAGGGACGTCAGTGGGCGTCTTGCCATTGACTTGACTGGGGTTATGGGCTCTTCCAGACTATCCAGCCTCGCAGTGTCGGGTTCCCTAATTCCTAGGAGGGCAGGTTTGCCGGATCAGCACAGATCTGCTCTGTGGCTGGTCTGGCATCCCAGCTCCTGCTGTACACAACACTCCACTGGCCATCACCGCCTTCTCCGACAGCACCACAGGCTCCTGGTCTCACCAGCCCACTATCATCCCTCCTCAGAGCCCAGGGACAGCTGCAGGCCCCAGGAGAGATCAGGGCCCCGTGTGCCTGGTGCTGCACGTACACGAGGAGAGGCAGCCCCTGCGCTGAAGAGCTTCACTCTAAGCGATCAGGCAAGGAGTGAGGGAAAAGGACGTGTCATTAATGCCATTTCACAGCGGGGACCTGAGGCCAGAGAGACTAAGGGACTGGGCCAAGGTCATGGAGGGAGTCGCTGGCAGAGCCGTGTCAAAGTTAGACTCAGGACTCACAGTTTGTCAGACCACTCTGTTTTATTAGCACAGCGCTTCTGCTAATAACACCCAGATAATGTGAGCCCCATGCAAGACACAAACTATCTTATTTATACAGATAAAAGGATGAGAACTTAACAAGATAACAAAGGGAGCAGAATCAGATAAGTTTACCTGGGCTAGGCATGCATATCTTATTTTCTTACTAACTACTACCTATCTTCTGTTAATGTTTTGCCATTAGCACCATTGTTTATGCCTAATGTTTCTTTTCCTGGCACCTGTATTTCAACATTTCTTATTTCTGCTTAAAGGTACATACAACATTTCTTTAATCCATTCTTATTTGTACAATATAATTCATTCTACTTTCACAGCAGGGAATTCACCCACAGCGCAGGGCTCCCCCTCCAGAACTTCCATCTCCAGCTCCTGCTGTACCCAGATAGGCCCATATCCCCCTGCTACCGACCCAGCTGATACTAGCCCAGGCGCAGAAGAGATTGATCCTGCTCATCCGGCATCCACTGATCCAGAACCGCACAGGGGCCGACAGCCCCAGGAGTGTTCCTTGGGCTGGTGTGTCTGCGATGCTGTTCTCAGCTCGACACACAGGGGGCTGGGCAAAGAGATGCAGCACAGAGCTCACAGCCCAGGGGATGGGGAGGAGGGGGCTTTATGCCACCTTTGCACCCTCCCCAGCCTCAGCTGCTCCACAGGCTGGGGCAGCCCTTGCTTTACCAGCCAGCCCTGGGAGCCTGGCTAAGTGACAGCAGCCTCCTGGGGTGCCCTAAGGGTCACAGAACTGCTCAGAATCTGCCCCATGACAGGCCCGTCCCACCCCAACCTTCCCCCAGCACACCCCCTACAAGCGTGCAGCGAGCGTCGGCTGCCCCATGGCTGTGTAGGAGGAATCGGCTCTGGCTGGATGTGGGTCTTCACACCGCTCCAGCCCTCTCTTGCAACGGGAAGGGGCCTGGGGGGGGGCAGGGAGAATCTCCCCTTGATCCAGTCTCAGGCCTTTGTTCTGGGTTGTGTACCAAGGTGCTTCCTCTTGCCTGCTTTAAATAAGTTGCCTTTTAATGTCCTTGGGGCATCTCTTGTTCTCGAACTGTGGGAAAGGAGAAATTGGCCACCACTGCACCTACCCTTCAGAAATTGTACCCAGCCATCACCTGACACTTCTCCTTTCCAGAGGAAACAGTCCCAGATCTTAACTCTCTTCTCTCAGGGGAGTTCCCCACCCTGACTGCCTGGGGCCATGATTCATTTCCCTCCCTCTTCTCTGACCCACTGACATCCTGGCAGCAGATGCACTTCTCTCCCTTCCGGCCGCTGCCGTGACTCAGAACTCCTTCGCTTGTGGCGGTGGTCAGAGCGGGCGGAGAGATCAGGACGGCCAGCCCCCAGCGGTCCAAACTCAGGAGCCAGCCCCAACATCATGAGATTGCCCTATAAACACGGAGATCTTTTTAATGTATAAACGTTGATGTGAGGGGGTGTAGAGACGCCACTCTGAGCAGGAAGGGGTTAATGGAAGCCTGTGCCCCTATCAGCCTCCCCCCCCCATTACACCTGTATAAGGTGTCAACTGTGTAGGGAAGGTTTAGAAGAGGGGAAACCCAGTTCTGCTTCCTACAGAGCCTCTGGGCAGTGTCCCCTTACGAGCCCACCTACGATGGAGGCCTGAGAACCCCAGAGCCAAGGACTGGAAGCAGGGGCGGCTCTAGCACCAGCAAAGCAAGCACCTGCTTGGGGCAGCCCATTTGCAGGGGCGGCATGGGAGCTGAGAACCAACAGGGGGCCCTGGGAGCTGTAGTTCCTTGGTGAGCTCCCTGCCTATAGAGCCAGCCCTGGAGCAGGGAAAGAACTACATTTCCCAGCATTCCCTTGGCCACTACCAACTGGAAAGGAAGGAGGGGACCTCATGCGGCAGCGTGCTGCGAGTGCTGTGGATGGCAGGGAGACCAGATCTGAACATTCACAGAACAGGACACTCCAGGGGGAGGGAAGCCCCACCCTGCACCATCCACTTCCTCGGACTGCCCCCCCCGAAACCTCAACCCATCCAACTCCCCCCTGCTCCCTGATCACCCCCTCCCAGGACCCCTGCCCCTAACTGCCCCCCAGGACCGTACCCCCTACCTGTCCCCTGACGCACCCCTGGGACTCCCATGCCTATCCAACCGCTCCCTGTTCCTTGACTGCCCCCCGAACCTCTGCCCCATCCAACCCCCCCTGCTCCCTGTCCCTTGACTGCCCCCCCGGAACTCCCTACCCCTTCTCCAACCCCACAGCCCCCTTACCGTGCCACTCAGACCAGCGTGTCTGGCTCCACGCAGCTCCAGACACGCTGCTGCACACATCCTGCCGTGCTCCCCCATGGAGCCCACAGCCCCACCCCCACCCCAGCACCTGCCCTCCAGATTTGAACACCTCAAAATTCAGGAGTGCTCCCGCTCAGTTTGGGCAGCTCTTACTTCATTTCTCGAAAATCAAATATACTGAACCACTGTCACTTGCTGTAGAAAAAGTAGGATAAAATGGAGCAAGAAATGCTTCCCAGTGGTTATCAGGACTGGAATTGCTATTTTCAACAGCCATTGACTTTTGTTTGTTTGTTTAAAAGGAAGACAGTGATATTGCATTGGCAAATTCCCCATAGAAAGAAAGAGTGGAACAAAAGAATAATAAAGGCACCTCAACTTTTCCTCATTTATGGAGGAGAGTCTTATAATATGCATCCAGATATCCTCCAATCACACCAGCTGAAAATTGTTCCACTTTACTGCAGCTCTGTCACCATATGGGAACCAATCCTGTCTGTGTTTTGTGCACATCCAAAATTCCTGCTGAATGACCCGCCCTGGGAGCGAGTTACCAGTGACCCAGGGCTGCAAGTGAAGGAGGGTGGGGGGAGAGCCCAGGGCTGGGAGGGCAGTGGGGTGGGGGGAAGGCACTGGTTGGGGGGAAAGGAGGAAGCCCAGTCCTGGGGCTGCAGGGGGTGTGGGTGGCAGAGCCCAGGGCTGTGGAACAGGAGGGTGCAGGGGGTGGGGGGAGCCCAGGGCTGGGACGGGGGCAGCCAACCTTTTTTTTGCTTGGGGCAGCAAAAAACCGAGAGACGTCCCTGACTGGAAGGCCCACAAAGCCTGAAGCAGGGCCAGAGCTCCAGTGGGGCCCTGCCAGACTATGGGTGGGTTGGACTCAATTACCCTGCATAGGGCAGGAGTAAAAGAGACCTGGACGAAGAGCCAAGTCAGAGGAAGAGGAAGACACTGCAGGGCCAGAGTGGCTGTCGCCTGGGGCTGCTAGGAAGAAAAGGTCGTTATGGCCAGCCAAGAAAGGGTGAACCGTTGGTGAGGAGGCTCTTCCGCAGCTGGGATCTTTCCTTTGCCTGCTGATTTCTGGGCATGTGGGGGCACAGTCAGATCACATTCCTGAGGCTGGAAATTTTGTCAGGGAAAGCCAAGGGTCTCAGGCAGTCACTGCATTCTACAGGCTTTAATAACTGGACCAAAAATCACTAGATGCACAATGAAGTGGCGACAGTTGGCAACACTGCATCATCTCATCACCCAAAACTGCATCATTACCCAACGCTGTGTCATCTCATTGCCCAACACTGCGTCATTTCATCACCCAACAAAGTGTTATCACCCAACACTGCATCATCTCATTACTCAACATTGCATCATCATCACCCAACACTGTTTCATCTCATCGCCCAACATTGCGTCATCACCCAACACTGCATCATCTCATCGCCCAACATTGCGTCATCTCCCAGCACTGCATCATCTCATCACCCAAAACTGCATCTTCACCCAATACTGCGTCATCTCATCACCCAAGACTGCATCATTTCATCGCCCAACGATGCGTTATCACCCAACACTGCATCATCTCATTGCTCAACATTGCATCATCACCCAGCACTGCGTCATCTCATAGCCCAACATTGCGTCATCACCCAACACTGCATCATCTCATCGCCCAACACTGCATCATCACCCAACACTGCGTCATCTCATCACCCAACATTGCATCATCTCCCAGCACTGCATCATCTCATCACCTAACACTGCATCATCTCATTGCTCAACATTGCATCATCACCCAGCACTGCGTCATCTCATAGCCCAACATTGCGTCATCACCCAACACTGCATCATCTCATCGCCCAACACTGCATCATCACCCAACACTGCGTCATCTCATCACCCAACATTGCATCATCTCCCAGCACTGCATCATCTCATCACCTAACACTGCATCATCTCATCACCCAACATTGCGTCATCACCCAACACTGCGTCATCTCATCACCCAACATTGCGTCATCACCCAACACTGCATCATCTCATCACCCAACACTGCATCACCACCCAACACTGCGTCATCTCATCACCCAACATTGCATCATCTCCCAGCACTGCATCATCTCATCACCTAACACTGCATCATCTCATCACCCAACATTGCGTCATCACCCAACACTGCGTCATCTCATCACCCAACATTGCATCATCACCCAACGCTGCATCATCTCATCGCCCAACATTGCGTCATCACCCAACACTGCGTCATCTCATCACCCAACATTGCGTCATCTCCCAACACTGCGTCATCTCATCACCTAACATTGCGTCATCACCCAACATGGTGTCATCTCATCGCCCAACACTGCATCATGTCATCACCCAACACGGCATTATCTCATTGTCCAGCACTGCGTTATTGCACATAACCCTTGCTGGGGCAGGCTGGCTGTAAGGAGCTTTGCACTCAGCATTCAGAGCTGCAGGCAAAGAGCCACCATGACCAGCCTGCAGTGGAGAGTCCACAGAGGAGGGACAGGCTGAGGAGCTGGGTCCTTCTGAAGTCTGAGCAGTTTTTGGTGGAAGGCACACTGCAGGCCTTGTGGGAAGCCTGCATTGTGCGCTGAGCCCTGCACTTTGGGAAGGACGCAGGGTAGGGGAGAGTTAGAGAACAGCCACCAGGATCAAACACCTGGGCAGTAAAACCTCTCAGGAAAGGACAAGGCTGGGGTGTGGCCGGTCTGCAGCAGAGGGCCCAGGGGAATAGCAGGGGAATTGCAGCCATCTGCAGATCTGCAAGGAGGTCTTGTGTAGGGCCACCCAGGGGGAGGCAAGAGGGGCAATTTGCCTCGGGCCCTGCAGGTGCCCCCACAAGAGTTTTTCAGGGCCCTTGGAGCAGGATCCTTCACTCGCTCCGGGGGTCCCAGAAAACTCTTGCGGAACCCAGGTCCCCGGAGCTTCTGCCACTCCGGGTCTTCGGTGGCGGGGGGTCCTTCCGCTCTGGAGCCCGCCACCGAAGTGCCCTGAAGACCCACAGCAGGGGGTCCTTCTGGCACTTCCGCGGCGTGTCCTGGGGCGGGTCTTCAGTGGCAATTCGGTGGCGGGGTCTGATCCTGCCTTCTGCCCAATGAGCACGGAAACAGAGTCCAGGGACTGCAGCAAGGAAAATGGAGGTTAAATATCAGGAAAACCTAGAGTCCTCCAAGAGCAGAGCAGGGACCAGACAAGCACCTGGTGGAGGCTGCAGATTCGCCACCCATGGGGCCCAATCCCCATTGCCCTGCGCCGTCGCTGGCACTGAGCTGCTCGGGACGAGTGGGGAAGCCAGACACACACGCATGGGTGGCGCGTGAACCTCCACTTCAGGGACGTGAGACCCCAGCCCCACCCTGCCTCTTCCACCCCATCACCCACCTGAGCCCTGAGGCCCCACCCCCCAGCACGGCCAGAGGAACCC
Organism: Mauremys reevesii; assembly: GCF_016161935.1. NCBI lineage: Eukaryota > Metazoa > Chordata > Testudines > Geoemydidae > Mauremys > Mauremys reevesii. The sequence continues at coordinate 138,331,095 of NC_052626.1, read as the reverse complement.
TGGCTGAACCATCCCAGCTGCCCCTGGCCACCAGCTGGCCCTGGCCACACTGCACCAGCTGTCCCAAGCCCCAAGCTCCAGGCCACTGGTCCGAGCTGAGCCCCCCTGTGAGGAAGTGGGACTGTTCTTAATGTTCCCTCTGAATACTGGGGGAGGGGGCTCAGTTCCTGGCTGACCCTCTGTCGCCTGGCAACTGATGGCCAGGCCCTTCCCCCCTGCAAGAGGATGCTAAGGGTGCGGGAGAACAAAGAGATCAGGTGACCTCCTGGCCCGGGAAAGAGACAAAGCCCAGAGGAGGAGGGGCTGGAGGGGGTTTCAGTCTGGACTAGGAGTGAAGTGCAGACGTGGGGGTCTGGCTCACTGCCCCCAGAATGGACTTGGCTGAGGGGTCCCGTTCTCAGTACCTACAACCTCTGTTTTAGCCCGTGTTCCTGTCATCTGATAAACCTGTTTTACTGGCTGGCTGAGAGTCAAGTCTGACTGCGAAGTGGGGGGGCAGGATCCCGCGGCTTCCCCAGGACCCCACCGGGGCGGACTCACCGTGGGAAGCACGTGGAGGGGCAGAGGATGCTGAATGCTCCAAGGAGAGACCCAGGAGGTGAAGCCGTGTGAGCTTCTTGCCCTGCAGACAGTCTGCTCCAAGGGAGAGGAGGCTCCCCAAAGTCCTGACTGGTTTTGTGGGGAGCAGTTCCAGAGCATCGCCCGGGGACTCCGTGACACCCCACCAGCTTATACCCACCACCCATGCACAGAAATATACCAGACAGACCCACATGGCCTCACACCAGCTGGTGGCCCCCAAGGGCTGCCCTGCATGCAGCTGATACTGCAATGCCACAGCTCTTTGCCATCAGCTACAAGAAAGGGGCTGGGATGTGCGTCACCGACTTCTTACCCAGAGCATTTATTCCGCCACTTTCCGCTCAGAACCACCTCCATTCCCTGCAGCCTGGCTGGGGGGAACAGCTGCACTGCACAGTTGGAAAGGTGTAGGGATATTAAAGAAGGTTTATATTAAACATGGTTTATAGGAGAAATGATTTATTGATTTATTGTTAATTGATACTTTATAACTTAAGGTTTATGTTAGAAGTAAATTTGTGATTCCCAACATTTAGCCTCTAACCTGCAAGCCACCAGCTGTGTCTGTGTGAATCCTGCTCAAAGAGATACTTGGTATAAAACTTGTTAAGCTCAAAAAAATACTTTGTATAAAACTTGCTAAACATAAATTAACTCTAAGTAAGCCAAAACAGTAGCTGTTATAGTGTATAGAGAGAGACCCCACCCTCTGTAAGTTTTCATCTCACTTTATCTTTGCTTGTTAAAAGACAGGGAGTCTCACATAAATTGGTAACACCCCAAAAAGTGAAGAGACAGCGAAATAGATGTGATTAAGATAGAGAATGTATGTGACTGAATGGTTAGGGAGTCACCAGCCTGAAGAATTCAGTGTCGGCTGAAGAAGGTGTCAAGTGGGATCAACCAGATGACCCCAGAGGGCAAACTGGAATCCACCCACCACACCTCAAAGGAAGGAAAAACAAAACATCTAATAACATGGAGCCAGCCACCTGCTGATTGATTTAGCAACAGCAAAATGAAGCAACTCTCATGAACTGACATAGGAATAAATTCCTATAAAACTGGACTCTAAAGACTGAGGACTTTGAGTCTATGGTTCTGCTGCCAGCCTCCAGGAGCATCAGATGCATCTGACACAGACTGCTCCATCCTCATGACCAAGATACCTGGCCAGTAACTTGGCATGAGCAACATCTAGGCTGGTAACTATAACATCTATACAGAACCTGAATGAATGAATGAGAGAGAGAGAGTGTGTGTGTGTGTGTGTAAGGAATAAGTAGTGATAGAAATAAGTAGTAAAACAACGTTGTTTGCTTTTGTCTTTTGCTGTCTTTTGTTTTGTTATGGTATTTACAATAAATGTGGCATCTTTGCCTTAACCCTCTTAATAAGATCCTGCTGGTTTTTATTATATTGGTATAACAAAGGCGCCCCCTGGTGGGTGCCCCACGAAAGGCCCCTCCAGCTAGAAGACCTGCCCTTCACCAGAGGCAGCTGGATTGTGATCCCCCTACACAGCTCTGCCTAGGACCCCTGGCGGGTCTCTGACTTACAACAGGGCTGGATGGGAACTGCAAGGAGAGAATCTCCCCAGCGGAAAAGAATCAGTATCAACATGACAGAAACTGGGGAGACCTGGTTCCTCTGTCAGAGATGGGGCCATGCATGGGCCAGAGTGCCCAGGACTGGGGAGCTCAGGGGCAGGGGGGCAGGTGTATGGGGGTGAGAGGACCCACTGGTGGACATCACACTTCTGCCCAGGGGTTCAGGTCCCTTGTGGGTGGGATTGGGTGCAGGTGGCACAGTGACACGGCCCTGGCTGGGGTGTGTCCCTTTGAACAGACAGCAGCGAACCTCGGCATGAGTTAAGCCTTGAGAAGCCTTTGTTGATTTGGGGTCTCCTTGGGGGGCAGCTAGATCCTGGTGGGGGTCTGAGAGGCCTCCAGGGGGAGGAAGAAAAGCATCCAGGAGCCACCATTGGACACTCCTGAGCAGCGGACACGTGCCCCCCATCTCCCCCTCCCCACCTGGAGCCTGCAGCGCTAGTTGTGGGGTCAGGGTGGGGTGAATGGCAGCACAGCGAGCAGGCCTGCCTGGGGCCCGTGGGCAGAGGGGAGTGGTGGTTTGGGGAATTAGAACGGGGGCGGGGGGAGGCATCTCCGAGCAGCTCTGTGCTGGGGCCGCTGCCGACAGTGTGCTGGGCTCGGACTCGCTGTCTGTCTGTTTCTGTTTGTCCATTTAGACTGGCAGCTCATCGGGAGAGGGACCGTCTCTCACTCTGGCGTGGGCAGCACCCAGCAATGGCCCAGGTCCTGACTGGGCCTCTCAGCCCCACCGTAACCCAAATCAACACTAATATGAATGGTCCTGCTCTTCGGTCTGTGCCAGCACAAAGCCAGAGGCTGATATGGCTCCACCCTCCCTGATCGGAGCCCGGATGGGCCCTCCCGGGGCTTGTGCAGCATAGACCCAGCTGAGTGGTTTGGCTGGGACGTCATGAACTCGGCCCTCCCTGGATGGGACTCGAGGAGGCTCTGCCGGACCCAAGAGCAGGTGGCCCGGAACTCGGCGTTGTCATCCCAGCTGGCAATGACCTCACCCAGCTCAGAACTTCTCAGCCATTCGGACCCAAACAGCCGGATGCCGTTTGGAGCAGAACATTCCAGGGCTATTCAGACCACAACATTCTGGTGCCCCTTGGATCAAACCGTTGGCTCAGGTCAGTCGTGCTCCTGTCTCTGCTGCCTGCACTGGGAGAGTTGGAGATTTAGCTGGAGAATTGGACCAGAACCGCCATCCCTTCCCCCGCAGAGACCCGGACTTTCTGGCTAGTGCTGGGACAGAGACCCCAGCAGGTTTCGAGGACTGTGACAAGCACCAGCCTTGGCCCGAGTCCCCAGAGCCAGGACCATGGTGCACAACCAAGGGCTTCCTGCCGAGGCCCCAGAGACGAACCTTGGAGCTGCCCAGGACGGGTCAGGTGAGCAGGACATTCCCTGGGCCCACAGGACACTCGGGGTCCCTGGTCAAGGAGGAACTCGAACTCTCTCTGCCTCCCCAGGGAGGTAAGGGGGAGGGGGGGAAACAGAGACCCCCCCCCACCAGGGCACAGTGGGGGAAACAGACTCCCCACGTGAGGAGAGACAGAGCCCTCGAGGTGGTTCAATGGAAAAGAGGAAGAGGGACAAACACACACACACACACACACACACACACACACACACACACACACAGTGGAGATCATATCTGGGGGCACGAAATGGCTCTTCCATGTAGAAACGCCAGTGCAAAGAGTCCTGTGCCCTTGGGGTGAGAAGCCTAAGCCAGGGGCCTTGGAGATGGGCACAGCCCGGTCGCAGGCTGCCAGGGTGACAGATGTCAGGGCTGAGGCAGCCCAGTGGGGCAGAGTGTCCATCCCCCCAGGCCAGGGCAGCATGGGCACCGACAGGACGTTCTCTAGGGCTCTGTCCAGCCTAGTTTCCAGTGTGCCCAGCGAGGGGGCTCTGGCCCTTCCCTGGGGGCAGCGTGTCGGACCCCTGACCGGGCGCTCCCCTGATAGTCGCACTCAGTGAGTCCCCTTCCCCACCCCCTCCCCCTGCCCGCGGGGGGCCCCTTTGGGCCTGGGACACAGGGCTGGGAGCGGGTGGGGGACTCACCGCAGGGGGCGATGGCCACAGGACCTGGGCTTTCATTCTGCTTTCAGAGTCGCAGAGATCAAGGGAGTCGCCCCCTCATCAGGGCGTCTCTGCCGGGAGCCCTGGTCCTGAGAAAACAGCAGAGGAGGGGGGCTCTGCTCCTGCTGGCCCCAGGGACCAAAGCCAGCACACCTCTGTGGTCACATCGGTCACCAGCCACTCCTCCACCCGCGGCGTGGAACCCGTGGCCTCCAACCGCCTGTGTGCGCAGCCGCCATGTGAGTCTCCCGGCTCAGGCGAGAAGAGAAAGCGCTCGGCAGGTGGCAGAGAGGCCGAGGAGGAGGCAGAAGAAAAGGCCCTTTATTATATGAAGGTCCGGGCTGTGAACGGCGTCTCAGTGGCCTGGGAGACCGGGGCCGGCTTTGAAGCCATTCGGAAGCGGCCTCGGATCTTTAAGAGCAAGTACATCGGCGGAGAAAGCTTTGCCGGCTCGGACCTGAGCAGCTCCCACACCAAGTCCGAGCTGGGGGACGTGGACTCGGTGGCAGAGTGCGGCGTTGAGGGGCCGGCGGAGGAGGCGCCGCAGCAGCCGACGGGAGCGCCCCCGGAGTGGCTCCTCACCATGGAGCAGGGCGTGCGGTGCCTGGCCTGCTGCCGAGTCTTTCCCAGCCTGGAGGCCCTGACCCACCATGTTAAGCAGGGGCTGCGCGAAGGCTTCAGCTGCCGCGTGTACTACCGGGTGCTGGGGCAGCTGAGGGCGAGAGACAGGTCCCAGGGGAGACGGCAATGCGGGGGCCGGGGACGCCAGCCACGCGTCCGGGAGTGCAGCAAGTGTGGGGGACAGATACGGCGCCCATGCAAGGCTGCCCAATAGGCCTGGCTAGGCCGTGCCGGGGGGTGCCCAGCTGCTGGCTGAGATCGGAAACGACTCTGCCAGAGGACCCCTGAAGCCACAGGGTGGCGAGTGCCGCCAGCAGCGGGTCCGGGGCACACACGCCAGTCGCTGCCCCCGGCTAGGAAGCCCTGCCCGCTCCCGGCTTGCCAGCCAGACCCGATCTGCACCTGAGGCCAGGACAACGATCTCTGGGCCTCGCCGTGATACGCCCGGGTCCCTGCTTGGGAAAGACCAGCGCTATGAGCATCAGGGCTGAGAACTGGCAGCTCCAGCAGCGCCAGGCCAACTGCATCCCAGCCCAGCACTCCAGACCCACACCGGGCTCCCCCGCTCCGGGGCCAACAGGCCGAACCGGAGCTGCTGGGCTCCCTCCCATCCACCAGCCCGGCCGGAAGAGCAACCCGCAGCTCCCGCAGCAAGGCCCTGAGGATGGCAGCAGAGCCCCAGACAGCAAGGCCGGGCCCCACCCCATCACAGGGTTCTGGCCGACCCGGACCAGCCACCAGCGACAGGGAAAGAACTGACGGCATCAGCCAGCCCTCTCCCTGCCAGGACCCAGCCTAAAGCCTTGGCCGCCGGCCGCCCAGAGGGATGGAGGGTCGGTAGCAGATCCGCGTCCTTAGAGACGCACACAGACTCCAGCCCATCGACGGGAGGAAGGTGATGGGAAGACGTCTCTCTGCAGCATCCCCAGAGATGGACGCATGGGGCGGCTACAACACACAGCCCCTGAAGGCTGAGCCCTGGGCTCTGCCCCACAGAGCAGCGAGCTGGGAGGCGCCGCCGGCACAGACATCAGCTAAGTGACTTACTTTGGGGGTTCCCGTCGGGGCGGGGGGATGCCCTGGGGTCACGGAGCGTCTCAGGGGCTTGTGAGCTGGGCAGGGAGCTACATGGTCTGGGCAAGGGGCTGGAGGTCAGGAAGGTGAATGTGGGCAAGGGCTGGGTGGGAGGAAGGGGGGTGTGGGCAGAG